>NC_134277.1:117594462-118214462 GCF_949628215.1 Phalacrocorax aristotelis | reverse complement strand
AATTTCCAGCCTGGATTTATTCATGGCTAGCTTACACTCACCTGTCCTTTACCAACAGACCTTGGTTTACAATACCTCTTCTTCCTTCTGTTTCATCATACCCTCCCCATCCTTCTCAACGAAACTCCTTCTCCATCTTTGAGTCCTCCTGTCGATTGCCTTCCCCCACACCCTGCGCAAACACCTGCTGCCTGGCAGTGCCATCCTTCACGCACAAAGCACAGCCCTTCAACCCTCTCCTCCCCTGGGATCGAACCTGTGTGACAGCTGCTGGTGACCCAAGTGAGAAAGGAAAGGGCTGTGTCTCAGCCAGGAAACTCATCACCCTGCTCTGGCCTCTGCTGCCAGCAACTCTCAGAGAGCATTTACTAGTTCCCCAGACTGCATTTGCCTTCCTTCTTCCCTTCTTGTTTTAACACACATAGAAAATGATGGTGTGAACACTCTTATTTGAGTCATTACCTTAAGGCTTCTGGTTTTCTTCTTTAGCTTCCCCTCCAGCAGTCCCCAAAATAAAAGAATGAATCCTAAAAGGATAAAAATAATATAGACCTGTGCAAGAAACAGCAAAGACTCTCGCCCAAATGAGTGCCAATAGCTGCCAATTCTAGTCTCTTGATTTTTGCTTTCAAGGCTGGGAAACTCTCCATATATCTGCAGGGATATAAACAAGCTGATACTGGATAACACTCAAATGAATAAGTTCTGTGAGAGTTGAGGTATATTTTGCAGAATATGCATACATATCCTACTAAAGGGCTTTATCCAAATTTGAAACTGAGCACCTATCTCCTCTTAACAATATCATGGAGAAAACCACCCTTTGTAATTCTCCCCAGTTTAAGCAGAAGAAAGCAGAGGAAATTTGGGGGCAAATGGCGCTTGAAAATATGCCAAGGTGGGGAGTACGCAGTGAGAATACTTGTGCATTGCGGTTGTGCTGGAGCACTGCATTGGCTGCACTTCCTCATCTGTTCACACCACTGACAAGTTCCCAGGGAGCTCCTTGTTCATGTCAATATTCACAGAGCGTTCTTCTCTCTATAAAACATGATAGCAATTCAGAGTTCTGGCCCAGAGAGACGACATCTCCTGTAATCAAACCTGTGTGGTGGGACGGTGCCTCACAATCGTCACCAAATTTTGCAGATTAATAGTTTTCTATTTTTTTGTTTTTACTAGAAGCAGTCTTGGTGCTTTCACAACCAATAAAGGCCGGAGTGTGCCTGTGTGTGTTCCACTTGTGTGTGCTTCTTTCAAGAAAGGATCTGCTTTCCCCCAAAGACATTTTGCTGTGAAAATTGTATTATAATGGAGCTGTGTACATTCGTGATGCTGACTATGATAATTTATCTGAGGTTACCTACAAATTTCCTTTCTTTTAGTAAAGAATTCTATGGATTTGGGTACACCTGGAAAGCAAAATGTCGTCTGCAATCACATGTCAATAGAAAGTGGAAATAAAAAAATTTACTTCAGTAGAGGAAAGTGTTTCTTAATTTTGTAGAGGAGAGAAAAGAGAGGAAGGAAGGTGGAGAAGGAGAGGAAGGAGAGGAAGGAAGGAAGGAAGGAAGGAAGGAAGGAAGGAAGGAAGGAAGGAAGGAAGGAAGGAAGGAAGGAAGGAAGGAAGGAAGGAAGGGAGGAAGGAAGGAAGGAAGGAAGGAAGGAAGGAAGGAAGGAAGGAAGGAAGGAAGGAAGGAAGGAAGGAAGGGAGGAAGGAAGGAAGGAAGGAAGGAAGGAAGGAAGGAAGGAAGGAAGGAAGGAAGGGAGGAAGGAAGGGAGGAAGGAAGGAAGGAAGGGAGGGAGGAAGGGAGGAAGGAAGGAAGGGAGGAAGGGAGGAAGGAAGGGAGGAAGGAAGGGAGGAAGGAAGGGAGGAAGGAAGGAAGGAAGGAAGGAAGGAAGGGAGGAAGGAAGGGAGGAAGGAAGGGAGGGAGGAAGGGAGGGAGGGAGGAAGGAAGGGAGGAAGGAAGGAAGGGAGGAAGGATGGAGGGAGGAAGGGAGGAAGGAAGGGAGGAAGGGAGGAAGGAAGGGAGGAAGGAAGGGAGGAAGGGAGGAAGGAAGGGAGGAAGGAAGGGAGGAAGGAAGGGAGGGAGGAAGGGAGGGAGGAAGGAAGGAAGGAAGGAAGGAAGGAAGGAAGGAAGGAAGGAAGGAAGGAAGGAAGGAAGGAAGGAAGGAAGGAAGGGAGGAAGGAAGGGAGGAAGGAAGGAAGGAAGGGAGGGAGGAAGGGAGGAAGGAAGGAAGGGAGGAAGGGAGGAAGGAAGGGAGGAAGGAAGGGAGGAAGGAAGGGAGGAAGGAAGGAAGGAAGGAAGGAAGGGAGGAAGGAAGGGAGGAAGGAAGGGAGGGAGGAAGGGAGGGAGGGAGGAAGGAAGGGAGGAAGGAAGGAAGGGAGGAAGGATGGAGGGAGGAAGGGAGGAAGGAAGGGAGGAAGGGAGGAAGGAAGGGAGGAAGGAAGGGAGGAAGGGAGGAAGGAAGGGAGGAAGGAAGGGAGGAAGGGAGGAAGGAAGGGAGGAAGGAAGGGAGGGAGGAAGGGAGGGAGGGAGGAAGGGAGGAAGGAAGGAAGGAAGGAAGGAAGGAAGGAAGGAAGGAAGGAAGGAAGGAAGGAAGGAAGGAAGGAAGGAAGGAAGGAAGGAAGGAAGGGAGGAAGGAAGGGAGGAAGGAAGGAAGGAAGGAAGGGAGGGAGGAAGGGAGGAAGGAAGGAAGGGAGGAAGGGAGGAAGGAAGGGAGGAAGGAAGGGAGGAAGGAAGGGAGGAAGGAAGGAAGGAAGGGAGGAAGGGAGGAAGGAAGGGAGGAAGGAAGGGAGGGAGGAAGGGAGGGAGGGAGGAAGGAAGGGAGGAAGGATGGAGGGAGGAAGGATGGAGGGAGGAAGGGAGGAAGGAAGGGAGGAAGGGAGGAAGGAAGGGAGGAAGGAAGGGAGGAAGGGAGGAAGGAAGGGAGGAAGGAAGGGAGGAAGGGAGGAAGGAAGGGAGGAAGGAAGGGAGGAAGGAAGGGAGGGAGGAAGGGAGGGAGGAAGGGAGGAAGGAAGGAAGGAAGGAAGGAAGGAAGGAAGGAAGGAAGGAAGGAAGGAAGGAAGGAAGGAAGGAAGGAAGGAAGGAAGGAAGGAAGGAAGGAAGGAAGGAAGGAAGGAAGGAAGGAAGGAAGGAAGGAAGGAAGGAAGGAAGGAAGGAAGGAAGGAAGGAAGGAAGGAAGGAAGGAAGGAAGGAAGGATACTGTCTTTCAGAAGTATCTTAAACTGTGTTTGACATTTTCTAGATTTCAAAATTGGCTCACCACGAAGTTGATTTCTCAGATAAGAGGAAAATACCCTGCTATAATGAACAGATAAATCTGATTATGACCACAATGCAAAGCTGTGGAATGTACAGTAACTGATTTTATTAAAGCAGGGGTGGTTCAGGCAGGAGTGGAACATTACATTTAAGTTCTGGAACTGTCGCTAAGCAAGTTTTCTGATTTCTACCATAGACCAGGAATGATATCATAATCTGTGAGCCATCACAGCAGCTGTTTGCAAGATGTTTAAAGCACACTGCCTGCATTGGTTCAGCAGTTAAAACCAAGAATGGACCAAGATTTTAAGAAAGTGTGTGGGATAGATTTTCTGTGGATAACTAAGAGAATGCGGAAGCTTCACAGCGTCCTATTAGCACTGGGTAGCGTAACTGTCTCCTATGATGAGGGAAAGATGAGGCCACACACAGTTCCTCCACTTCTCCTCCATCCCTGTCCTGGATGCCCTGATGGAGGGACACAGCAACAAGTTTTAAACAAGGTAACTCAGGTGATGGGGACAGCCTAACAGCAGCAATTTTGTGAGTTTATCCCACTGCAAACTACTGACCCTGATGCCTGAACAAAGTTATTTAAAGCTTGCTCATGTATCTTTACATAATGCTTTCAAGTGCACTACAGACACACTGTTGGCTTTAGGTATGTGAAGGGGAAGACTAAGCATGTGGTGCGCTACTGGTGCTGACTGGCAGCATACCCCGCAGCTAGCTGGTCATTAAGGTGTGTGGATCATGCCATGCATTTGCCCTCCTTTAAATGCAGTCCTGGGCAAGGAAGGTCATCCTCCCACTGTTTTCAGATGTGACCTGCTGCCTGCCTGTCACCAAGCATGCCTTTCTCAGCAGCTTTGAGCAGCCCATGTCCACAGTGGCGTTCTGGTGGACACTGAGGGTTTCCTTTCTAGAGACACGCACTTTGGAGCAGGCACTGCATCTGTGTAACCTTCTGCAGAGCACGAATGCAGTGGAATTACAACTATAGGTACTTTCCAGTGATAGAAAGGGACCAGAAAGGTATCTTATGGGTACAACAGTACCAGTTATTCCACAGAGGACAGAATAGGGTTTGCAAGATTTCAGTGTTTCTGTGGCCATGCTTCTAATGTCTTTGAATCTCTATTTTACTTGTTCGTGACACCATGAGGCACGTGTTGAAAATAAATTGTATTAATTTAATTGTGTTAGTTAAAAAGGGCTACACAAGGGAGACTGATAACTTAGCCTTGGAGGGACTTGGTGTACCTGGTACTGCTCTTCCCACCACCTTGAGACCCCAAAAATCTTCACCTGACTTCTGCCAATCATCTAGTAAGGTTAATGAGAGCTGGGTGGAGTTTAATGGGGTGTGCACACCCCAGGGTGACCTGCACGGAGTGGTTCTGCACCCACCCTGCTGCCGGCAGAGCGGCCTCTCTCCTGGCCTTCTCCCTCTAGTCCGGTTACGTGGTGCTCAGTGTGTTTGTCTAGTCACTCTGTGGAAAACCCCAAGAGTTTATGTGGAGGTTTCAAGGAAACTGGGGTCCCTGGGCCCATACCAGCCTGTACAACTGGGGAGGACGGAAAGCCATTTCTCCCCTCTCCTGCCCTCCTGAATTATTGTTTGTGCCATCCTTCTGCTTTCTTGCAAGGAAAAAAGACCACCAGGAAACACATGTAAAAATCATCTGTGGCACACAGAAGGAGAAGAGAGAAAGTTGTTGGTACATTTCAGCAAGCCTCGTTAAAAACATCTCTAGGCACTACAAAGTGCATGTTATCAATATGCATATGTGATGTCTCTGAGGCAGAGTTGCCTTTAAGGTACATATTCAGCAGGACAACATTTTCCCATGTGAGGCAAGGAACAACAGTGAATCATATGTGTGGGAGGGAAAGGCCTCCTGGCTATGTACAGTATTTATTCCCTTTTGTGTCTTGCTTCCCCCCTCCCCTCTTTTATTAATGGCTTTTGCGATTACTGGTAACAGGGTATTGCTAGCTGGCAGAAAGTGGTGACTTCTGCAGTCGATTGTTTGCAGGAAGCTGGATGTATAGGGGAAGGAAACGATGCTCATGCGCTGGCTTTGCTCACCCCTCCGACCCCCGAGAGGGAGCCAGCCGACATGCTATTTGTGTTCAGCACTTTCCTCCCCAGCTGAATGTCACATTACTTGACCTCACATAACTACACATACAGATGTAGAAATACAGAAGGTGAGGCCTGCAGTGCACGCATTAAAAATTCCTACTGAAGATGTCAGCAGGGGGCCCAGAGAAGCTGATTTAAATTTAGAGGGAATCTGAAGGAAAAGTATGGCACCCTACTCCTCCTGCAATCACAGAGGCTGGGTGAAGGACTTGGGGTTTTATTTCTCACCCTACTAAAGAGGGGTTCCTCTCCAGGAGTGTTAGAACCGGAAAGCATTGCAAAAAGCAGGCAGATGCACCAGTGCACGGGATGAACGCTACAGTATCTCGGGATGTTAACTGCATTCCTGGGGAGCTGATGGGACAGCACTGGAGTTCAGCATCTACCTAAGAGCCAACTAATAATTGTAAATGGATGTGAACAGTGACCTGCAGTCAGTAGACAGGAGGTTGCCTATGGTTTTGGCAGTAAATTGCAGCCAAGCAAGACAGAGTACCTGGGAGGGTGTAGCTGTGATGGAAGAACCCCAGTGTCCCAGCAGTGAGCACGTTCTGGCAGTGGAGAGGTTATCCAGGAACCATACCTCTAACAGGTCTAGGGGCTGGGAATGTGCTTCCCAGGGAATGTGGTAGAAGTAAAGGGCAAGCCATTTTAGAAAAAAATGGCTGTTAGGTTGCTTTTAATAGAATGATGACTTCTAGGAGCAGAAAGATCCAGTACCAGTGTGGGTTGATAGAGAGCTTGTACAGCTGTGACTGTGTCAGCCATGGAAACACACATAGTGTTGGGATAGAAGTAGTGGTAGGTTACAGCTTCCTTACAGTTCCCTCTTCTCCTTGCCTTCCTGCCCTGGTTTCCCTTTGTTCAGCTATGTGTGGATTTAGAGACTCCTGCTGAAGCCGAAATGTCAAAATGCAAGATGTATAAATATGGGAGTGTAAGTGAACTAACAAATTTTAACTCTGAATGGAGTAAAAGAATTAAGAAAGAATCATGAAAGCTGGCACCACCAAGCTGGCAGTGCTATCATTTGCAAACACTAATATCAAGATATCTCTGATCGGTAAGTTCTGCTGTTTGCTCCCATTGTTCTCTTTCTGGAAAAGCAAGGGGCACTGGTGAGAGGGGAAAGGGTAGCAGGGAAAATGGGCAGGCGGAGTGTGCAGGGTGAGGCTCACAGGAGAGGCTGTGTGAGGGGTCGCAAGACGGAATCGGAGCTAACAGCTCATTGATGAGAAAAGAGCATCTGGAAAAGAAATGGAAGGTTTTGAGGCACCAGCGAGTAGGAATGGTTGGCAGTTTCCTGTCAGGATGGAAAGGATGTCATTCTTTTCTGCAGAAAATGCCCTTTTAATAACTGTCCATCAGATAATGTTTCTTTGAAAAATTCCAATTTTACCTGACTCTTATTTTAAATTTGTGTTGGGGAGGAATTGTCACGCAGCTGGGAGCTGACATTTCTGGCAGGCTGTTATCATTCACATTTTCTACCTAGAGGCAAAGAGTGTGAGATCCTTCCAATCTGGGAGCTACAGCTGGGCTGACAGGGAGGTGCTGAGCCTGGCGCTTGCTTCCAGCCATCTGCCTGGAAGCCTCACTCCATGGCAATTCTCTCCCCCTAGGCAAAAGTCAGGCTGACAAGAGCCTTTCAAGACAGCAACCAGCAAATCAAATAAAGTCTTTGTTCCTTCAGATTGGAATGTTTCCCTTTTCTGCCCAAATGAGACATGGATGTACAAACAATTTTGTGAGAAAAGTCTGACTCTGCCGATGACCTTAGAGAGGACAAAGGTCCTTTGGTAGCTGCTTGCCTGCACTTTCACTGGCTAAATTTCTTGACAGACCAGTTATTTTGTCCCTGAATTTCGCATGGTTGTAATCAGAACCAGCTGCCCTGAGGAAAAAGCTCTCCTGTGAGCAGTTCTGTCCCTGGGAGCACTTAGAAACAAGGAATATGCTTGGCTTCCCCTCTCCTCTGCCTCCTCACTGTGCCCATCACGGGCATTTGCTCTGCTCTTACTGTGATGGCTCTCTGGCTAACACAATTAAGCAGGGCACTGTAAAATTAGTATAGCCTGGCATCAGTGCTGCTACACACAACAGACTGAAAATTTCACTGGCTACATTACGGACCATTAGCCAGCCTACCTGACTCCTGCAGGGTCTGCTAGTTTCTGCAGAGGGCCCCACAGGCCAAGCTCTATGAGCAGGTTGACCCTGCAGACTGCTTCTCACTGCAGTCCAGCTGGAGCATCCTCTAGGAAAAGATAATTTTGAGCAACGAGAAGAAAGCTTCTTCATGATACCCCTGAAAAATAAAACTCGATGGAGCCTTGTTTTTCCGTTCTACTCAGAGTATATTATGAGGTTTGAGCACTGACCTTCAAGAAGGAGGTAGGCCAAGTGGAAATAGTCCATAGGAGAGCAACAAGAATGATCAGAGGTCTAGAAAACTGGATGCTGGAAAGACTGACCTGATAGCGACTGACCTAAATAATTCTTAGTCTCCAGAAGAGAGGCCTGGAAGACGATACTGAGAGATGTAAATGAGGGTCCTATGTGATGGAAACGTTAGGAAATAATGCATTTCATTTCTATCAAAAAATTCATACGAAATGCTAGGAAAAGTATGGAAATTATAAGGATTAAGAAAATATTGATCAGAGTTTTCCAAGCAGATGTCCTTGGAGATCTTCAGGAACAAGTTAGATCTGTCAGAAATGGTAACTGATCCTGTCTTGGATAGGGGAAAGGACCAGATGACTTTCTGGTGTTCTTCTCAGCATGATGCTTCTCTGTTCTATGCTCTTTGATAGAAAACATTGGGTTTGCATGCTTTTTCTAGATGCTTAAGTTGTTCAGGAAGCAGATATGTAGAGGGATTGTCTGAATCCTTAGCACGGGAGACTCCAGGCAGCTGCTCACTGGTTATGCTAAGACCCGGGTGTATGCCTGATAGTTGTATGAAAAATGTTCTGTGGGTGGGATCGATGTATCTTCTATTTTGGCTTTGCCTGCACTACATTTACCTGTGTTAAATAAACAGAGAAAGTGCTCTAAGTATTGCTCTAAGATTGAATAATAAGTGGAACATTTCTTCTTTTGTTAGTAGCTTGTGTCCTTGTTTATTAAGTCTCAGGCTGAGCAGCCAAAGGGAGTGTTTGAGACATAAATGCTGGAGGGGACTCCCACTGCTGAAAGCAACCGGCAAGCAGCTTGAAATGTGCTACTTCTATTCCTGGAAGACCATGAAGATCAAAAATACAAGCTCTGTGTCCTTTACTCCCTGCCCTTTCTTCTCTACCCCTGGCTCCTCCTCCATCCCTTTGAACAGCATTCATGAATTTCAAAACTCATCCTTAATTGCAAAACAGTGACCAATAAAGTGAAGTTGTTCTTTTGTCTTTTACTAACTAAATTAGCAGAGGTGAATTTTGGACAAATTCCTCATTTTAGTTAGCAGTAAGACGAATACTAAGATTTCTTCTGCTTCTCTGTCTCTTTGTCTTTAGGTTCAGTTTTAAATCACCTCACCAAGGCTTCTACTCCTTGGAAAAATCTACAAAATGAGAATATAAGAGAAGTATCAAGTCTATCAAAAATCATTTGCCCTTTCAGAATCAAACCTATACCTCATAAAAAAGAAAGGGCATGCTTATGCAATACTCTGAAAAGCAACAACTGCTTACACCAGACCATCATGTGTCTTTTAAGTCATTTCCTCAGGAAAGTTTTCTCGCTCTTACCAAAATCAAATGCCACAGACAAAGCCAAGCTTTGTTAGTCCTAGAAAGAAACAGGAGTTCCAGAGCTGAGTATAACACAGGAATAATTTCCTACCCCCTTTTCATGTCTGTTAAGCTCTTTAGCCCTAGTACAGCTGCTAATCACAACTGCCTGCTATCACCCAGAGAGCAAGACACAGTCTTTCAATCTATACCCAGCACTTCCCAAGAAACTAATTGGAGCCAGTGCAGATACAGTGAAGTGCTCCCTTTGCAAAGCAACTGCATGACAGAGAGCTGATCTAATGTGGAGTGAGCAGTGCTGTGCTTTATTTTATAACAACTCACTCCTGCAATTATTGCCAGATGTTTGCAAATGTTCTGTAAGTCTCTCATCTAAAGTTAACGGCTCCTTCCAAATTTTTTACAGCATTCAAAGACTGAGGGTGCTGTTTAGCTAGTGCTGGCAAGAAAGAAAAGGGGAATTAAATAGTCCTTTTTCTTTTGTTCTTTCTGCTAATAGTTACAGAGATGAAACCACTTGAGTGATAAGTAAGTCCACAGTGCTGCTGAGACACATGATAAGAATTTGATTTTCAGGTCTTATCTAAATGATATACCTCAGCCTCAGTAATGTGAACTGCACTTCCATTTAGTCATGTAATTGAAAAGACTGATATTTCATTGCTGCTGTATGTCATAATTTTGCAAAGAAAGAGCACCTACCTATTCAGATAATATTTATTAGTACACAGATTAAGTGGCTTAGATAAAACTCTGTTGACACCGTTCCCTAATATACTCCTATTTGCAGGCAGCAGAATAAAATATATTGACCACTTCATCCTGCTTTGGAGCAGCTGCTGGAGGATTTACCTGCAATTACCTACTGAAAATGAAATAAAAGATTAGTAGAAATAAGATGTCACTTTGGACTTACAGCTCCTGTTGCTAGGGAAACCTTAGAGTTAGCATCCTGATTAGGGCAAAAATTGCTGTAACTCAGCTGAACCTTTGTCAGCATCAATGTTCAGCAGAGCTGCAGATAGCCTCTTTGTCTGGCCAGGGACAGTGATTGCCCACTATGGTCTTCTGGTTGACCGAATAGTCCTTTCTGGTGGTGCCTCAGCCAGACAGCCCCTTACAAAGATACATAGCAGGGACTGTGTAACTGAATTGCACAAATACAACACCAGTGCAATTAAATGGGTAAAAGGAAAAGGCTGGTGGAGGAAGGGAGATTAATTATGTTTAATACGCACTACCTCTAGTATCAAACAATTCAGAGCTATCCAGGCACCCAGTGCCTGCCAACCACTCCTACAAGAACATATTTCATACGAGAAGAACAGTAATAGAGAGACATCAGTCAAGTGAGAGCTTGGCAATAAAACCTGCAAAAGGACTTGAAGCAGTGGAGCAAGGCCAAAGAAAATGAAAAATATTCTTATATGCTTGTGCCTGGGCCTCCAGAGAGGAGAAACAGGTGATTATGCAGACAGTGGAGGTGGGAAGGGAAAAAGAGTGTTACACCCTCCTTATGGAAGGTGTCACCTCCTTACACTGTCCTGAAGAAGAGGCTCCTTTGCATTTCTGGAGTGTCAAGGGGACTAACTGCAGGAAATCCTGGCATTCCCACTTTAGTCTGTATTGGGGAACTCCCATACCAGGGAACCCTCTTCAAAGATCTTAGCATCTGCAGCTTCACTTAGGGGACAAAGGTGTGTCCAGCACAGCACTCCTGACACTGTAAGACATCGGAGAGGGCCCTCACCTGGGTAATGGCAAGAGAACAGTTTTCAGACAAGTTCAGAGGGTTCAGAAGACAAGTTAATGCCTTTTATTTGTGGAGTTTGAAAGCTGTCAGGGATCAGTCTGTCAGGGTAACTGAATTAACTGCAATCAGTACTTGGCTGGATTCAATGAAATAGATGCTGTTGTGTTTTTGTACTTAAAGATAACTTCTGCTTCAACTCTTTTAGAGGTATGACTTTTAAAAATGCCCTAGTTCTCAAAAACATTTTAAGAGAGCTAGTGTATCACATGAGAAAGGTGGTGGGGCATTTTGTTTTTCAAAGCTTTTGCTAATATACTGCGTTACCCATCATTTCAGCCAACACAAATACCGAACTTGAGCTACATGTAAATTAGAGCATAAATCTACAAAATTATCTCATATTTAAACGATTGGATTACTTTGCCTCTGCCCTTTGTAAAAGAATCACCATACTTAGGAGGAGAAACACAAACGCTGCATGATTAGTTCATGACCAGAAACACCAAAACCAAACCACTCCATTAGTTCTTTCTTCTTTAATGTTACCTAAGTGCTGACTTTTTATAATAATCTGGGATTAATATCTTAAATATGCACAGACATTCTGGCATTCTTCTGTCCACAACTCCAGTACCAAAACAAACATTATTAAACACCAGGACTTTAGGAGTGTTGAAAGGAAAATTACATTCAGAGCTCAGGAAATACTGCTTGTCTGTGTGCTTGTGACACTTATTTCTTAAAGATTTGCAAACTTTAGCACTGAAATTTAATGGGTGTTAATAGTTGATCTCAGGTCCTTTTAGCTGCAGTGACTTTACTGCTTCCAGCAGCTCACCACATCTTTCTGTAGTAGATTACACCATGTTGTGTAAGGTGTGGCAAAAAGGAGGGTGAGCCTGGTCCTCAGCCATCACAGGTCACAGCTCAATGACTCATTACACTGAAATTCTCCCACAGCGTCCCAGGCTGTAAACAGTGAAGTGCAGTTCAGCACTTGCAGTTATGGGAGTGCTGCATTTCTAAAGAGAGCACTTAGATATTCAGCTTTTTGCTGAGGTGAAAAACTCCCTTCTGGTCTCAGTAATTCTAAGCAAATGGTCATCTAATTGCTAAATATTATAAAAGCAATTTCTATTATTGTCTTACAATTCTGCTTAATTCATGAAAATTTTCTTCTCGTGTCTTTTTTTTCCCCCCATTAGTTGCAAGGAAGAGAACTTCCATTCGAATATTTTGTGTGTGTGTATAAAAATATATATATCAATATAAATATATATATATATATATATAAAAATATTTCAGTCTCCAGTCGTGATTTGGCCAGTTCATAGTGGTTTAACAGCAGAAACTTCACTACTTTTGAGCACACCAGAACATTTCATAAAAGTAAGGAATCAAAATATTCTGGTTTGTAATGTATTACAGCATATTCTAGTCATAGCTGTGTGTCTCCTCTGTCCTAAGAATTGAAGGATAGGTAGGAACAAAATAAGTGGATCTTATTATGAATGGAAACACAACTGAAGGGTTGCTGTTCCAGATACACTAAGAGGATTTCTTTTGCTCTTTTTCCCATCAGTTTTTGCAATTTATGATAAGTTCAGTCAGAAGACAGTCCAAGGCATAAAACCTTCTCCTTAATCCAAATGAATGAAAACATAAAGTTGCTTTTATTACCTACGTATCATACAATAGCACTGAGCTGCTACTCACACCACTGTTTTGGTGGGTTGACCCCAGCCGCCAGCCAAAAAACCACCCAGCTGCTTGCTCAGTCCCCTCTTGAACTGGTTCTCTCCCTGATATTATGCTCTGAGAAATTTGCAGTCACTTTTGCTCTGAGTGGCCTTCCTGCTGTGTTCCTGCCTATCACTCCAGTAAGGATTGTTCAGCAGGGGTCCTCTCAGATCTGAAGGATGCATACAGCAGTCAAGGTCTGCTGTGTACTTACTGCCTTGTACTGGCACCCAGCCAGAATCTGCTCACTCTGCTCTCCCAGAGGACAGGGACAAAATATGAGGAAACCAAGAAGACTCCTGAGAGATGATCTTCTGTTCCTCGGATGGTGCTGGACATCACAGGAGACCACAGCAAGGCACCGAAGACACTATATGTCTAGTGAAGAAAATGCTTCAGTGTGTGCACCTCAGTAAGGAGCAATCAAAGCAGGAGTGTGATTCCACTAGAGTAGTTTAGCAACAGGATGTTTTCTTTTCTAGATTAAGTTTATGGATTACTAGAACTCTTTAAAAAATAATGATCAGAGACAGGTGCTGTCTGAATTAAATGAACAACCATTGCACACAGAAGCAGCAACCTTGAGGAAAAACACATTTGAAAATATTCCTTGCAAGCATTCATCAAGCTAGAATTTTGCAGTTCTTTTCATGTTCCTTCTGTCCAAAGGATAGCTGCTGGTAATGTCTGTCCTGGTGATGAAGGTAGAAGTAAAATTTATGCTGTGCAACAGAAAGGAAAAAACACATCTTCAGACTACTTTGAGATTTTGTAGCCTTGCACCAAAGGCAAAAAAAAACTAGAAGTAAAATCCTGATTCCACTTAAATCGATGACAAAAATCTATTTAATTAAGTTATTTTAGGATTTTATGTCAGAAAGGCATCAAGAAACTGAGGATATAGAATACAGGTATCAATAACGATCCCACCACAATAATCCTGAGTTTAATATATGGGGTGTAGTGTAGGTGGGTGAATCTGCTCAGATCTTATTATGGCTGATCTAAGTAGCTCAGGTCTAATACACTGAGTGCAAGTGTAAGCGTAACCTAAGACACACAGAGAAACAATTAATATGAATTAAATATACTTCTCCAGGTAATGACATTTTGCCTTGTCAAAGACTACTCCAAAAAGAAAGCAAAGTAAGGGCTTCAGTGCAACATTCCACTTGTCCGTGGGAAGACTCTTTCCTTAAAATCTGCTCCTTTTCTGATAGAGTCTGTCTTCCAAACAGTGGAATTTGAAGCTGAACATCTGTGAAATGAACATTTTCAGTACATGCTAATTCAGAATGTGCTGTAGGCAAAAAAAGGTGCAGCAGCTGTGAGCACCACAGGTTCTGGTTGGGTGCCAGTACAAGGCAGTAAGTACGCAGCAGACCTTGACTGCTGTATACATCCTCCAGATCTGAGAGGACCTCTGCTGAACAATCCTTACTGGAGTGATAGGCAGGAACACAGCAGGAAGGCCACTCAGAGCAAAAGTGACTGCAAATTTCTCAGAGCATAATATCAGGGAGAGATCCAATTAAAGAATCAGAACCAAAATACCTAACAAAGTTCGTGATGATTAATCTAATGACTTGAAAGAGATATTAAAAAAAATAAGTTTAAGAAACCTCCACAGAAGCCACAAATAAGCTTTGACCACTAGTAGGACTGATCTTCTCTTCAGCAAAAAGGCTGCACCTGGGAAAAAAGGTTTTGGCCCTAGGTTCCCTGTATATATATTAATACAAGAGATGGGGTAAAATGTTGATAAAATTATTCCAGTGTCAAAAGCGCTCAATAATTATTAAATGCTTGTTTATTTTAACAGGCAGCAACAGGTCACATCTTATTTTGAGGATCCATTGTGTTAGATGCTGTATGTGGGTTAGAAGTAACGATATGTGGTATACATAATACTCAGTAGCCCTCTTTGAAAAGATTACATCAGTTGAAAGGTAAACAAATGCTAGACAAAAGAAAACGCTATCTTCATCTGTGTATGTATACAGCTAGCTATACTTTGGAGCAGAATTGTAGAAGAGGAGGGGAGGGACTGAGGAAAGGGAGGGTTGAGAACAGAAGAAAAGGAAAAGGGGACAGCAAGGAGGTACCTGTTGAAGATGAACAAGGCCAGCTGGGGTCAACAAGAAAGAGGGAGCAGCCAAGGAGCAGCGGCAAGGAGGTAAGAACAAGTCTGACTTCGTTAAATATATCTGAGGCAGGAGCTGTTCTTGCCACTGCAGCAGGAAGCAAGGTGGCACAGGTCACCACTAGCCTGAAGAGCTCGAAAGGCTGCTGACTGCATCCAGTAAAAGCACGAACAGGGTGTCCTGCAGAGCCCATCTCAGCACACAATAAAATGGGGCAAATATACCTGAGTCACAGCTATTAGTGCTGCCTGGGTCCTGGCATAAGCCCAGGGCAGCTAGGGAAGGAAAGAGTGAGACAAGGTACCACAAATGCCAAATATATAGTGAACTAAAACCTTCCTGAGAAGGTGAGAATTAAGAGTAGGAGCCAGGGTTCCTTTCTTGTCTCCAGTCCAGGTAGGACTCCTGAACATGTAAATTTGAAAAGTACACTCTGGTAGTTTTAAGTTCTTTTGGCCTTGTTCCTGTTTCCTTGGGGATGGAGGGAGAATCTTTTACCTTTCCAGCCCCCTATACTTCTGATGGTTTATTATCATGACGCTACGTGAGCATAAGATGGTTGTGGAGAGATGACAAAAATGGCCTGAGAGCCTACCACATGATCATGAGTCTTGGTCTCTTCCATGCTTGCTCCCAAAGCTTTGGCCCCATCTCCCATCTCAGGGTTACCTGTGGTGACCACCCATTCCTGCAGGGAGCCAGGTGTGCAAGTGCTCTCCTTTCTGCCATGTTCCTCAAAAAATCCTGGTGTGGTTCTGCTGCTAACTGCCTTATATTTCCGTGTCCCCACTGACAGTGGCCACCCACTCCGCCTGCCTTTGAGAGGATTTAACTACAGGAGTTAATGTGAAAATAAAGAGATGCTGTAGTGGAGTTGCTGAAAACTAGTCTTTTCCTGGGCTAAAAAGCACCAGGTGCAGAGGAGGCATGCTGGGGAACTGACCCTGAAAGAGGTACACACACAGAGTACGTATGTATATTCCCCCTCTCTTTCTCATCGTTCTTTAGGCCACATCCACCAAGCAGACTTTAGGGTGCTACTTTCTTACAATAAATAATGGTAGGACTAACAGAAGGAAGAAGAGAGAACGGTTTTTCTTGACCAAGTTAAAACCAGTCCTACGCAAACCTGAGTAAAACGGATGAATATGCATATGCTAGTTTGAATATGTGGTTTGTCAGCTATTTGCCTACATGTATTTAACACCCACAGAAGGCCTAAGGCAGCAGCCATAGACTTTCTTCCACTTGCTTTTTGCAGAGATCTTACAGAAACCCCAAAGGAGTTAAATTACTGCCATTATGACGCTATGAATGACTGATGGAAGTATATTAGTCTCCAAAGCATTGACTGGCTTAATGTAAGCAAAAATGCAGCTAGAGCCTAACAGCTTGGGACTAATTCAGTTATGGCCTTTAGGAGCTCATGAAAGTTGGCTTGTGTTTGTAATGTAGTCGTTTTCTTCTCTTTTCCTCTCTATTGTGTACCTCAAAGAGTGATATAAGCCAGGTCTTGGGGCTAACTATGGTGTTTCAGTGCCTATTATAGGTGCAGATAACTGAAAAATTAGGGAAACCAATTCTTTCTGATCCTTCCATCTTCTTGCCCCACCTGTTTAAGCTAGGTGGCAAATAAGCTTAATTTGGATTTGGCTACTCAACGATAATAGCGTGCATATTTGTAAGCTGAAACATCCCCTGATTTTTCAGCTTCCTGACAGAAGAAAAGGTATTTATTTCTAGGACACCATGTTCTACTATTTTAAAATAAAGTCAGCTTACCCTGACTTTTGTGAATCCATTTAGTGAATGTTTTGTTGTGAGTAAGTAGCAATTTGGATAAAATCCTGATTCTGTTGAAATTAAGGGTAAAAGCAAATTTTGTATGAAATGAATTTTAAGAGAAAGAGAGCATGAAATCCCATTTGTATACATTATTTCAGTTGGGGCTGCAGTAAATTTATAAAGTTCTGCAGCTGTAATGGAGACATGCCTGGGTAGCAAAGCATGTCTTCTTAGGAATATGAAGGAACCTTTGTCAAGGGCATGTATGTCGCAAAAATCTTTGTCCCCCCTCTACCACCCACTTTAGGACACAGCATGTATCTGCATGACTTTGTGAGAGGGATCTATTTACTTACAGCTCTGTGGATCATTTGGAGAGCTGATAATTATTGAGACTTTCATGTTTCTATCTCAGTGGCTTATCCCGCCTCCCTTTAAAACATCTGACTATAGGTGGGCGCTGACTATATGGCGGTCTTGATATGACTGTTTTCTAAGATACATCTGGTATCATGTTAATTTGATGTCCAGCATCAATGATGGTGCCCTTCTCTTTTGAGTGCAAAGGGGCTTCCTTTTACTAAGTAGCAAGCAGGTGAGCATGCTGAGAAAAGAGAGAGCTCTGAGTTCTGCTGGGTGCCATGGTAGGGAGAAGCAGCAGTCTATATTGGTGGACCATAAAGCCCAGGGTAGGCATGAGCTGCTGCTGTTGATTAAAAAGAAATATTGTCTTCACATCAGTATTTTAGAGGAAAATTCAAAAGCATTCTAGAAACTCCCACAAAGATGAGGTGTTCCTATTCAATAAATAGCACGATTCCTCTGACACTGGGGGAAAATTGAGATTTCACAAGACTCTTAATGGCGTGTTACAGACTGGAGCAAAGCCTCTTTCTTTGTTACCTGAATTCCTAGGCATTGCATGTTTTTAATGGAACTGTTGATTTAGAAGCTAATATTATAAATTAAATCACTTTTTAAAAAATTTCAATTCAAAATTTTTGAACGTTGCACTGTTATGTTAGGCTTTTTCAGCTAGAGATGACAATTTGAATGGTGACTTCTTCCTCACACCCTCTCAACAAAATGCCAATGTATCTTTATAATCAGTTGCGGTATTTAGAGTACATCACTCAGTACTATATACTTTAATGCATTTTTTGGCCTGTTTTTCACTTTTGTAGTAAAATGAAACTGAAGTTGCATGCTGTTTGGGTTGGTTTTGTTTCTTTAATTTAAATAACATCTTTTTGACTCCTGCCATTCCAATATTCTGTGATTATTCTATGATTCTAATATGCCAACTTTTAACCTCCTGGGATGGTGAAACATCTGCAGAAATCCAAATATTAGCCAGACTGATCTCCTCTATGTAAGGCAAATGAGCATTCTGTAAATACAAACTCTGTTTGCTGATTTCCAGCTTCAGAATTCTCTCTTCTTTGCACTGGAAGTAACTTTAAGAAAATTTCACTTATCTGTGCGTAGTCACAACCATAGTCACTGGGGCCTGCAGAAATGGAATTGTAATGCACAAGAAAGAGAAAGTGCTATAGGTGACAACAGATGATGAAATGGCTTGCAGATACTGGGGAGCAGTTTCTTCCAAGGCCCTTGTTAACATCCTGCAGTCAGTGTCCCTTTCCTCCTCCCATATGTCTCTCACAGAGGATCACAAGTAGAAAACATGCCCAGAAATCCTGTTACACACCTGCTTTTCATTCTGTCTTTGTCATCAAGGCCAGCTGAAACCAGGGTATCCTTTGACTTGTTCTTCCCTTCATTAAACTGCTCTAAATGCTTGTTTTATACTTTTAAATCCAGGTTCTTGCCTGTCCTGAGGCACTTCTTCAAGCTCTCTATAAATATTAAGCTGTATAACCCCAGGGATGGCTACCCCTCCCTTTATGTGTATTGAAAAGGCAATTTCTATATCTAAGATGTGACAACAGATGCAAAGACTTAGATACAACCTCAGTATTGTCCCCCTTAGTTGATGAAACATTTGGAGTAATTAAGAAGCACTAATGTCACAGATTAGGAGCACATGTTGGCTTTATTATGTACAGCTATTACACTTGTATCTTGACTTAAATTTTTGCTGAGTTCTGTATTTTGGGAGCATAACACAAAGTTAAATGTCTGAGCATCTGTTTCTAAAATCTTGGTAAGTGGGTGTTTTTTTCTTTGTTATCTATATCTGTATTATCTATATCTTTTGTGTCTTCTATATCATGCATATCTATAACATGGCTGTTAGAATTAATATAACCCAGTAAGGCTATGAAACTTAGCACATAGAGTTGTAGCACTATGCTGTAAACAAGCATTTCATTTACACAAAGGCCTTCTTTTTTTTTTTAATAAAGGTCCTTAGGGAGTAACTCTAGTGTTCGTTTTGCAAGACATGATCCCCTGAGGTCCGTCAGCCAATGTGCAGAACCCGAGAAACTCTGCCCAAGGCAAAATGCTGCAGCTTCAGTAACAACTGCTGAGCTCTGCACCACGTTTCCAGGCCCTCCTGCCCAGCAGCTCCCCAGTCTTTTCTGTTTTGGATGAAAAGTGTCAAATGGAGCATGCAGAATAGTGAAGCCGGGTCTTTTCTGTGTATCTCATCTCCAGGTGAGACCTTCCAGCTTGTTTCCTGGAAACCCTTTCAGGAAGCAAGGGGTTGAAAGGAATGGGGAAGCATCTGTACCAAGGCTTGAGGATGAGGCACTGAGACAAAGTTGTTTTAGCAGCAGTGCTGTTTTTTCATCTTTTGACACTGTTCTTTGATCAGTGGTAGAAGAAAACAGCTTTCCATGTGCTTATTTGATGTTGGCTTCGTCCTGAAACTTTGCTGCCCTACTTTGAAAAATCTAATCTCAGCAGGGATGAAGATGCTACAGCCTGCAGCAACCACTGCCTCATTTCCTGAATTAACTTCTCTTTGGATGCCACTAGATTTCCACCTGAGGAGCTCTGAGGTCCAACTTTATTAGTGGTAGCACCAGTAAAGGGTGGCATTGGCTTGGTGAATTACACATGGATATTATTACATCCTGAATCATGATGCATCATGAGGCAGTGTTTGGGCACACTATAAGTTAACTTCAAGCAAACCACTTACTGCTATCACCTTCAGTCTCCATTTAAATGTTTTTGCTCTGAGATATTCATACAAAGCCTTACCTGTGCCTCTGTCCTACTGCGCTGCTCAACACAGGAGAAGGGAAACTGGGATAAATATATCATTTACCTCACCAAAAATGTGTGCTTTGTGAGCTACTCCAGAGAATCTGGGCATTGATTAGCTGGGAGTAAGCAGCTAGAAAGCTAAAGATCTGCTAATGGAATATCAATACTGCAAACCTTGCAGGTTGAAAACTCAGTATATCCACTCAAAGGATCCTGTGGGATCATCATACTTTCTTTTGAAACTTCATTATATTTTGGTCATCTGGATTATTATTCTTTTTAACTCCTGCATTACCCTTTTCTGAAGGGGAAAATCTTCAGCAAAATCCACCAGAAACACAGCGAAGAGATTCTCTGATTCCTGATCGGGGGCTGGGGTGTTTTGCCTGTTGGGACACTGCCCCCTAACACTGTTGGGATCAAGCTGTTTCATATTACCTCTGCCTCCAGTCCTACCAAACTCCATCTTCTCTACTCCCTTTGCACTAGCAAGGCAGGCTGGCAGAAGTGCAATAGGCTGTAAACTGACAAGGCATGGGGCACATCTTCCTTTTTGTTGTTGCCACTGCTGGCCTCCAGGAGCTGAAGGAGAACAGGTAAGACCTTCCACTTTGACACCACATCTAGCATCCTTCTGCCCTGTACCTTGAGAAAGCAGGTAGTTGAGCAGCACTCTCTTGACCAACAGTGTCCAACAGCAGCATCTAGTGGCTCGAGCGTTGTTTCAAATCAAGAAGATTTTGGTCTGAAATTTTCAGTCACAAAGAGTTTGCACATTGCAATGAAGTATAATTTTGCCAAAGCCAGGACACTTGTGAAAGTATGCCATTTGGCGGCTTGGTGCACAGAGAGGTTTTACAGATGGGTGAGTAGTTTGAATGCATCACCACTTGTGTGCAGGCCTGATAGCCTCAATGGAACGCCTTGAGGCCAAATTGATAACGAGCATCTGAATACCGAGAGATGTGAGGAACGATAGAAGAAAGAAGTTGAACAATATGGCGGTGAAGCAGAGCGTATGGTAGTCATGCGTGTAGGACCAGACTGATGTGCTGCCTGCCCATCAGCTGTGGGCTTGCCTGGGAAAAGAGCGACGCAGAGGTCACTGGTTGTGTATGCTGTTGGTGCGCATCTCTCTTCGGTGTGCAAACTCAGCAGATGAGCCCACAAACCAGCTACTTGCCTGGTCAGAAAAATAAATACCAAAACTAAATGCTCATTTCCACACAGGTGACGCAGCAAATTTTGTCACTTTTTTGGGGGAAGAAGTCTGAATATCAGGCTCTAATACATTGTATCAAAGTGGACTTTCTGCTCCTGTCTTTCAAGGGTTGCTAAAGGAAACAGTTGCAGCTACTTACAGAGGCTTTCCCCATTTCCCTGAACCATTTCCCTGGACCTAAGAAATTGCCTGAACAGATGTTGTGTGTAAATTCTGTGCCTAAGTTTCTTCTGGGGAAAACTGCAGAAAGGGGGGCCAGATTTCTTCCTTATATTCTTCCAGTAACACAGGCAATATATATGTTCTGCAACCATTTCTTGAGAACATTACTATTTTGGAGAGAGGGCAGATTCTGCATGCTGTTTACATTTATCTCACTTCAAATGGTGGCAAAATTAAGAATTTAAAAAAAAAAAAACAAAACCAGCCAATAGCTTGGGAGGTTCTGGTACCTGCTACCACTAGGCTGAAAGTGGAGATCTTCTTGCAAATTGAATTATTTGAATACTAAGCAATAGCTGTTTACTGTAAACAAGGATCAGTGTGATTTGGCGGATAATTAATCTCCTGATAAGCCTATTTACCTGCAGCCCACCCCCCTCCCCTACTATCTAATTTCTGGCTCTACTCTATTAGGTCCACACACATATTTAAAGCATTTATGTTTGTTTTCTGTGCAGAGCTGTTTCCAGTCAGCTGTGGGTTGTAATTGCTGCTTCATACTTATTCAGGCTAGGCTTGTATATGTGAATGCCTGGCTTGCTTTGTTTAAATCTGCATGTTTTCCCTAGTACAGAGCAGTTTGGCCCTCTGAGCCAGAAGGATGAAGTGTCTGTTACTACTGCCTTGCCTTACATAAGCATGTGGGCTTAAGTGTAACTATTTCACATGGGATTTCTCACCTGGCAATGAGTTATTGTGATAACAGGGTCTGTGTAATTACCAGTGTGATACAGGACTTCATCTAAACACGCCTCTTCAAGCAGATTTGAGTCTTCTTTTATGCTGTTGGTAAACTGCCTGCTGTTTGGGTTGTTTTTGTTTTTTAATAAGATCCAAACACTTGCCATGCTAAAATATTCTGGGGGTGCCTGACCCTGAATGTGTGCTGCCCTCCTTCAAAACCCCCTTTTCCCAACTGCCAGGCTGCCCCAGGGCAGGGAGCAAGGCTCCTTTCAAGTGCTTCCCAGAATGGAGTGGCTCAAATTGACCAGAAACTCTGCAAAGGGGAGATTAGACTACTTTAAACTAATTATATGTTTGAGATGTAGCCATGGGACAAAGCCAGAGCTTGAACTGGTCACAGAAATCGCCTGCATGTGGAAGGAATAGTCTGTATGTAGCTTTTGCAACATTTTCCAGTACAAAGAACTGAGGGAGTGCAGCAGAGTGGTTTTGCACAGAAGTCGTTCCTGAGAAAGTGCAGCAGATCGTGAACACTGGCTAGAATCACTGAGGTCAGAAAAGACCTGTCAGATCATCAAGTCCAACATTAACCTAGCACTGCCAAGTCCACCACTGAACCATGTCCCCAAGCACCACATCTACACATCTTAAATACCTCCAGGGATGGTGACTCCACCACCTCTCTGGGCAGCCTGTTCCAGTGCTTGACAACCCTTCTGGTGAAGAAATTTTTCCTAATATCCAACCTAAACCTCCCCTGGCACAGCTTGAGGCCATTTCCTCTCTTCCTATCACTTGTTACTTTGGAAAAGAGACCAACACCCACCTCACTACAACCTCTTTTCAGGTAGTTGTAGGGAACGATAAGGTCTCCCCTCAGCCTCCTCTTCTCCAGGCTAAACAACCCCAGCTCCTTCAGCAGCTCCTCATAAGACTTGTTCTCCAGATCCTTCCCCAGCTTCATAGCCATTCTCTGGACACGCTCCAGCACCTCAATGTCCTTCTTGTAGTGAGGGGCCCAAAACTGAACACAGTATTCGAGGTGCAGCCTCACCAGTGCCGAGTACAGGGGCACGATCACCTCCCTACTTTTGCTGGCCACGCTATTCCTGATACAAGCCAGGATGCTGGTGGCCTTCTTGGCCGCCTGAGCACGCTGCTGGCTCATGTTCAGCCACTGTCAACCAGCACCCCCAGGTCCTTTTCCGCCAGGCAACTTTCCAGCCACTCTTCCCCAAGCCTGTAGCATTACATGGGGCTGTTGTGACCCAAGTGCAGGACCTGGCATTTGGCCTTGTTAAACCTCAAAGAGTTGACCTCAGCCCATTGATCCAGCCTGTCCAGATCCCTCTGCAGAGCCTTCCTACCCTCGAGCAGATCAACACTCCCACCCAATTTGGTGTCATCTGCAAACTTACTGAGAACGTGCACTCAATCCCCTTGTCCAGATAATTGATAAAGATATTAAACAAGACTGGCCCCAACACTGAGGACCTCCCCAGTTAGCCAGGACCACTGTTAAAGGATTTGAAAGTGGCTTGGTGAGCATTTCTGCCAGCTCTCTCAGTACCCTTGGGTGGATCCCATCTGGCCACATAGACTTGTATGTGTCTAAGCGGTGTAGCAGGTTGCTAACTATTTCCTCTTGTATTACAGGGGCTTCATTCTGCTCCCAGTCCCTGTCTTCCAGCTCAGGGGCCTGGGTACGCAGAGAACAGCTGGTGTTACTATTAAAGACTGAGGGAAAGAAGGCATTAAATACCTCAACCTTTTCCTTGTCCTTTGTTGCTTTGTTTCCCCCCACATCCAGTGAAGGATGAGGATTCTCCTTAGCCCTCCTTGTGTTGCTAATGTATTTATCGAAATGTTTTTTATTGTTTTTTATGGCAGTAGCCAGATTAAGTTCTAGTTAGAACAGATTAGCAGATACAAACCTGTATTGCATCAAGTTATCAGATTTATCTCTCAGTGCTTGGCTCCTTGCCTTGGTTGCAGCTTCTGTAAATCACCTGGGAGATTTTGAAGGCATTAGTGCCTTTCTCTGTTGTGTCTATAACAGCATTAAGGCTGAAATTACTTTCTTATAGGTTTAAAAATAATATCCCAATGCCTGCTTCAAATCTGGCTGAAGTTAATAGGAACTGGCTTAAGTGAGTTTCAGTCAAGGTCTGGGGATTTTAAAAAGTTGTTCAGCATTACCTGCATTTATTACATTATTACGTGGTTGTCTGAGCTATAGCAGGTGAGGGTTCCCTAGCCAAGGCTTTTTTGGGAAACAGCAGCTACCACCACCACTGCTCCCGAGGTGGGGAAGAAGTGCACAGAAACCACCGCTGCAGTCTCAGGCGTGGTTTTGACACCACCAGCCAGTTCAACTGCTGCAGCATGAGGTGTGAACTCCCCAGGCACAGCACATCATGGGGCAGTGGAAATGACCTTGTCCCAATCTCCCTTTTTCCCCTCTGCCATCAGAGAGGGTCGGGTGAACAGCCAGGTGGCATTAGCCTGTCCTGAGCTCTGGGCTACCCTCAGGGACTTCTCACTCCACTCCAGCTGGGGGTTGTATCCATGCATATCCACACCCTCATTGCTGCTCCTGCAACAGGTGTCTCAACAGCATCCCCCCACATCCTCAGCCTCCTCCTCAGCCAACAGGATTGAGAAGAACACTTTCTAGGAGCAGAAGTGTTATGGTCTGGTGCCTTCCAAGAAATTATTGCTTTGCTAGAGAACCCCAACAGAGAATCAGCTCTCTCCTGGGCTGGTGACCAGATGTACATATAGCACTGATAGTGTCTGCACCCTCAGGAAATTCACTGTTGTGAATTTAAACCAGGGCTACTTAATACATTTCTACTATTCTCTGCTGGGTAATTTTATGATTATGATTTTATGATTAGGAAGGGAGCACAGTGTTTTGTGATTTGCCAGGCTAGTCTTTCACATCACACCACCTTCAGAGCGGGGAACTACAGCCTCTGCCTGGGACATGGGGAGAATAACCAAGAAAGCAAATCATGCTGAGGAATATGGAGAGATCTGGAAGGTATCTACACTCTTGAGTAGGTTATTTTAGCCAAAAAAGTAGCAGTTACCAGAGCCAAGCTCATAATATTTTACAGTAGTTCTCTGACGTATCTCCATGTCTTTTGGAGTTTGTCCGATTTGCAAGAGGTAAAGGAGCATGTAAGAACTGTGACAATGGCTTTTGCATAACTTAGTGCTCATGTTGGTCTCTGTTCTTCTCTACCTGCTGTCAGTCTGAGAAGCACTGTATTATGGGAGGTCCTGCCTGCAAATTTCTAACTTAGAAACTCCACACACAAGCTTCCTAACACTACATTTGTAATGTTTTCCAGCCAGGACTTCTCCCAAGCCTAGAGGTTGCTGACAATGCCTTTACTTCAAAACATCCTAATCCCTACACTTGTCTCCATTTTTTGAGTTTCTGATGTGCTGAAGTGATTTTTGTGCTGTTATTTTTGGAAGTGTGGGATAAGGGAAAGATACCTTGCACATTAAAGCTACAGTTGGCCCTTTGAGACCGACTCATTGAGCCAGCACTGTGCCCTTGTGGCCAAGAAGGCCAACGGTATCCTGGGCTGCATTAAAAGGAGTGTGGCCAGCAGGTCAAGGGAGGTTGTCCTCTCCCTCTCTCTGCCCTAGTGAGACCACATTTGGAGTACTGTCTCCAGTTCTGGGCCCCCCAGTTTAAGAAGGACGTGGAACTCCTTGAACAAGTCCAGCGGAGAGCTACCAAGATGATCAGGGGACTGGAGCATCTCCCTTATGAGGAAAGGCTGAGAGACTTGGGTTTGTTCAGCCTGGAGAAGAGAAGACTGAGAAGGGATCTCATAAACACCTGTAAATATCTAAAGGGAGGGTGTCGGGATGATGGGACTAGGCTCTTTTCAATAGTGCCCAATGACAGGACAAGGGGCACTGGGCACAAACTGGAACACAGGAAGTTCCACCTCAATATGAGAAAGAACTTCTTTCCTGTGAGGGTGCCAGAGCAGTGGCACAGGCTTCCCAGGGAGGTTGTGGAGTCTCCTTCCCTGGAGACATTCAAAACCCACCTGGATGTGTTCCTGTGCCCCCTGCTCTGGGTGTGCCTGCTCAAGCAGGTGGGTTGGAGAAGATGATCTCCAGAGGTCCCTTCCAACCCCTGCCATTCTGTGATTCTGTGAATCTGTGGCTCCTTGCCATATTCTCCTTCGAAGAGGTGCTCTTCTGCCATAAGCATACTCAGGAGGAGGAAGAGAGCACCAGATCTGACCATGAAGCCTCATGCTCAGTAGAAGAGAATTGTTCCTGCCAGAATATGAAACAATTCCTGTATCCCTGCCAAGACTATTGCTTGATGTGTGCTCCCTAACAGCTCATAATGAACCACAAACAAGCTTTTAAAGTAGGGATAAGGACACACATGCTTATAATGTTCATAGACTGAACATCCAGAGAATTGAACAAAGAGCCAAAGAATAGCTCAGCTAAAGGGGGATGCAACAGGCTCTTCAGATTTTTCCTAATTGAAACAATGGGTCTCTGAATTACAATATTTCCGCTTTTTGAGATACTTAAACACTCAGATTCTTCCAAAGAGGCATTCTTCCAATTAGTGTGTCAGAAGGAAAATTGAGTCCTAATCTTCAAAAGAGATACACATAGGTGGTCCCCTCCCTCCATAAACTCAGTGAAGACTTGTGCAGGAATCAGACTCAGCCAGGCCATTTGTTTGGGATCGCATAAGTCCTACAATAATGCAGACTGTGGATATTGTGATATAGAATGTTTGACCTACAGCAGCGTCTGTTTAATACACTTGGCACTGATAGTCTGCTTCAAAGCTGCTGAAATCTGGGTACACCTCCCCACTGACTAAGGTGGCCTTCAGTTTCTGTTCTCCCTTTTTTTTCTTTAATCTCTTCTTAAATGCTTTTAAAATAAGACTGTTTATCCCTGTAATAAACCAGATTTTAAAAGGAAATTAGTAGATACCCAAAGCACTTGCCTAATGCTTTCCATCCACATATCTCAATCATATGAAGAGTTGGATACATGTGGGTTTTACATCCACTTTTAACCACTGGGATTATAGAAGCACACAATGTCCACATGACTCACCCAAGGTCAGAGCAAGCCAATGTCTTCGAAAGAAATTCAAGTCTCCTTAATTTCCCAGGTCTTATCCACAAGAGAAGGTTGCCTTTTACATGAAAGGAGCAAAACAAGGTTCTCATTCATTTACAGAATGGAAAAACACAGCTGTCCCTGAGGATGACAACAGATTATTAGTCCAAATGTCACAGAATTTTTTTATGCCCTATCATCTGTATCATCCAGCAAAAATTAACAGTTACAGCATTAAATAATAGAAAGAAATTAAAAGCTATAAGAAAAGGGAAATAAAACCAGTTTTTTAATAAAATGTGGGAAGGAAACAGGAATCAGTGAGGCAGGAAGCTGCAGGGAAAAATATTGCAAGGGACTGGAAGGGTGAAGTCTCTTGCACTAAGATGGTGAGTTTATATTAATCTATTCATAGCAACAACAGTTACCTAAGCTGAAAGGTATACAGTGCACACATACATATAGAGGGAGCAATATGTTAAAGTATAGCTTTAGGCTGAGCTTGAGATAGCTTTCTGTTGCCTTAGTTCATGCAAATAGTTCCTACAGAGTTGTTGGTACTATTTGTGTGACTAAAAAGAGAGAGGTCTCTGGGGCCTAGACCAGTTTTTAACTTGGCCAAATGCTAGACAGCTGGAACATATTTTTAAATTTATTTTTTTTCTGACTGCTATTTCCAAGGATGTTCTCAACAAAAGCTTATTTTGTTTCTTCTCTTACTTTAAAAAGTTCAGACCTCTGCAAGAGCAACAAAGTGATAGAGGAAAATAGGAACTGCTGGAAGAAGTAAATCTGTAGTGGTGGATGCACAACCTGAAAGCCAGAGTAATCTGCCCTTCCGGAAGCCAGGAGCCTTGTTTGTCCTACTCTTGCTTTTCTTCACACACTGCATGCCAATGACAGGCCAGGTCCATGCCCTTTTTCTCTATATGTTCTCATATCACAAAATGCAGCATAATTGCAAGTGCTAATTACCTGTACAGTCACTGATGTGGTATGCACATATGGATGCAGCTGTTTAGAGTACATCCCAGTATACATCAGCTGTAGAAATGTGTGAATGGAGGACTAAAATATCAGGCACAGGACTTCAGCAAGAAACCTGTATGGAAAGAAATTGTTACCTGGAATCAAACCTAGTGGACACAAAGTTCTCACTGAAGTGACGAAAACTAGCCTTTTAGGCAGGGCATTGAAAATCATCCTCGATGCTCTGCAGGAACCTTCTGGATCATGCATGTCTCGCCGTGTTGCTTTTCCAGCAAATATCAAGGTGGTTGAAGTCCTCCACAAGAACCAGGACCTGCAATTGCAAGGCTACTTCCAGCTGTTTGTAGAAGGCTTCATCAACTTCCTCTTCTTGATCAGGTGGTCTGTAGCAAACACCCACAACAGTGTCACCCATATTTGGCTGTCCCTTAATTTTTACCCACAAGCTCTCAACTTGTTCTCCTTCACTCCAAGGCAGAGCTCGATGCATTCCAGTTGCTCCCTCACATAAAGAGCAACTCACCCACCTCGCCTTGCTGGTCTGTCTTTCCTGAAAAGCCTGTAGCCATCCATGACCACATTCCAGTCATACAAACTATCCCACCATGTCTCTGTGATTGCAATGAGATCATGGCCCTGTGACCACACACAAACCTCTAGTTCCTCCTGTTTATTCCCCATGCCACATGCGTTGGTGTACGGGCATTTCACAAAGGTGTTTGAGCACACAGGTTTCCCCTGAGGGGTGTATGAGGACCCACTACAGCCATGCAAACCCTTGAGGTGGTTGGTCTCCTGGTTTCCATCACATGAGGCCACCATGGCACCTTTATCACTGCTCAGGTTGTCCTGTCTTATTCCCCCATTGTGTGTGGTGGCATTAGCACTGCCGGTTTGTCCCCCTCCCCCCCAAGTTCCTCAGTTTAAAGCCTTCCTCACCAAGTTTGTCAGCCTGCTGCCAAAGATTTCCTTGCCACTTCCAGACAGGTGGATACTATCCCTCCCTAGCACCCTATGGTTGTTGGAGAATGTCTCGTTGTCATAAAAACCAAAACCCTCACGTTGACACCAGCCATGTAACCAGGAGTTGCTTTGTATTATTTGCCTATTTCTAGTCATCCATTTTTCTCCAACAGGTAGTATGGAGGAGAAGATAACCTGGGCACGAATATTTTTCACTTGCTTTCCCAGTGCTTTATAGTCTTGCTTAGTTCTGCCCAGACTCTGGCTTGCAGCGTCATTTGTGCCCATATGGAGGAGTAGCAGACGATAGTAATCAGTGCTTTGTTACTAATACTAGGTAGTTTTTATTTCACTTTGTAACACTAGGTAGTACTTTGGTATTAGGAATTAGTCTAAGGCCTGAGCTTCTTGGCCCTGTGTTAATAGAAGGTTTCCCATTGCCTTCACTGGATGTACAGCTGGGCCCAGTGCACAAATAGCCATGGCATGGTTTTTGCTACTGAGACTATTATTCATCCTCTATGCTCATGTTGATTTCATGTCAAAATTCAGAAGGTGGCTGTATAAAATATCGTTTGGGCATATGTCTCTGGAGGCACATGGGAAAAAAAAAAAAACACTAATGGAGTCATATCCTGGCATCATTGACCACTTTCTCCCTTAAAAAAATAAACCAATAGCATTTTCAGTACAATTCCAACCACTTTTGACTCTGCTGATCCCAGACGGAAAGGAGCTGTGAAAAACTATGCCATTTCAAGGAAGGACTGAGCTCTGCCGATACTTTTGGAGGAAAGGTTACCAGGCCAGAACATGCAGTTTCATTTTATCTGGAAGGGAGGTTTCCTTGCTAAATCAGGCATGCCATTATCATTGATTGAAACGGGTTTGGAATTCCAGCCTAATCTAAGATCATTATTGGACATTCTTGTGAAGACATGTGGCATGTTGTTGCACTCAGATTGTACTGTAGATGTTTACTTGCTCCACCCTTCATCTAGGACTTCACTTAAAATATTACATGTTAGAAAAGCACAGTGAGAATAGCTCCACCCTATAAAGACGTTTTATGTATAAAAAGGTTGGCAGCTTAAAAGGTCAAGTTAAGTGAAATATAACCATTGGTTTTTTCTATCCAAAATTCCCATTTTTGGGGTTTATATGCCCTAGAAGTTTGGACAAATGTCCTTTATTGTCCTGCTTCACTTAAACATTTAAACATGTTTATACTTATGAATCCTGACATGGATGACAAGCAGAGGCAAGGTGGGAGACTATGTTTGGCATGGGATTTTTAATGTGCCAGATTTTGGATTAAATACTTTTTGCTTCAGAAAAGAGACAGCTAATCAGTCATACTGAGAGGGAAAAGCTAATAGGCAGACGTTAAAATAATAGACTAATCCTACCAGGATTTAAATCTTGCTGTTTCCGCAGTATGATGCAGATTGGCAAAGAGGTCCAAAGCAGCTAGAATGTGTAATTCACATTGCCTTGCACTTGCTGTCAACACAAGCAATAATTTATCTTCCTTCTAGACTGTGTTGACTTTTGTACAGTTGAATCTCATATTGGTGGTACAAAGAATTCAGAAAAGACTGATCTGGATTATTAGTTCATCAGTAGAAGGAAAAAAATACGGCATTTGCACAAGGAAAATATGTTGATAGCATAAGTGCAGAAGTTTTCTTATGTCTTATGCTCTAGAATAAAGACTCAAAGTCACATATTTACTTGTACCTGAACACAACACAGGGACCTGAGAAATTATTTTTTTCCCCTCAAAGTTACAGACTTACTTCTATCAGGTTCTTGTATACTGAACTGCTCAGTGAATCCTCATGGGCTACAAATTAAGACTTAGAATTACTTATACTTGCTCTAACAGCATCACTCTGATACATCAGCCACAACCGAAACAAAATTTAAATCTTTGCTGGCACCCTACTCCAAAAGCCATTCAGTTCTTCACAATGTGGGTAAGTGCTTGGGGGTAGATCTAATACCTGTGGGTCTCTTGGTCCCTTTGTGACGTTGTATGCTGGCACTGTGACCCTGCAATATCACTGCGATGCTGATACTCCAGAGACTCTTCTCCATGACAGCTCATGGTCGTCTTCAACCATTACATCTCTCAATAGATAAAGGATGCCCAGGGACTTGGCCTACATGCCACAGGGTGCAGGTTTACTAGATACAGCTCAAGGACAGCTGGAAAGATATAATGGAGGTGTCTGTTGGAAGAGTCCATCGCCAAGGGTTCAAATAAACTGAGCTAATGAAAAAAGTCTATTTTTCCTAACATGAGTAAATAGCTGGTTGAAAAATAGGAAAAAAAGAGCAAGGATAAAATATGACGTTTCATGATGGATGGATGTTACCAGGGTGGTCCCACAAGATCTGTACTGGGATGTGTGCTTTTCAAAATTGTCAGAGGTAATCTGGACAAGAAGGTTAAAAATTAAGCAATGAAGTTTGCAGAAGACACAAAATGATTTGGGATAGTGAAATGTGCAATTGACTACGAACAGCTATGGAAGGATCTCACAATACTGAGTGAGGAGGCAATAAAATCACAGATGAAATCCAATGAAAATCACAAATGAAATGTCAATAAATGCAAGTAAGGCACATGAAGGAGAAAAAACCACTATCTGTATGACTATATACACAGTGATGAACTCTAAATTAGCTATTAGCTAGGGGAATTAGCTATTACCAACCTAGCAAGAGATCTGGGAGTCATTATGGATAGTGCTTTGAAAAGTCAGCTCCATGGCAGTGAAGTGGCAAATAGTGCATTGGGAATTATTAGGGAAGGAACTGAAAATAAAATAAATAACAGCCTTGTAGAATTATATAAATGCACGGTGTGTTTGCATCTTGAGTATTACTGGTAATTTAGTTACCTCTTTTGGAAAAATATTAACTAACATTAGGAAAGATACTGAGAAGAATCACAGGGAAATGAGGCAGCGTAAATAGGTCAGGACATTTCTACATGGAAAAAGATGATGGAGCAGGTATATAACAAAGCAAAGAGTAGGAATGGACCTCTCTAACTGGAGCAGGAGAGTGGAGTAATAAATATCTCCTAGGGGCTGACAGAAACTCTAGGAAAGCTCCATATAACTTTTGTTTCTCTCCACGTCTGTTGTCCACATTAATTTTTTCCTTTGTGGTAACTATTTGAGACATAACATTTGCCTTGTAACACGGTGAGGATGAGAAGCAAGCAGAACCAAAGGATCTAGCTCAGGCTGGGGGCCACTGGGTGAGGACAGAGCTGAACACCTATCTCTTGCTAGAGGCCAGGCTACACAGGGCAGCTGCAACGCCAGGCTGCTAGGAGCCAGGATGCTAAGGGTGGTGCGGGGTGGATGTTTTACTTCTCCCTGCAGTGCAAAGAGCAAGTAGGAAGGGGAGATCCTGGTCTCAAGGGGAGTTCAGATGTTTTTGATGAGGCTCCTTAGAAGGTCTGGGGTGAGCTGAGCGATGAGGAGTTATTTCTGGAAGCTGGTACAAGACCAGGCCTGGCTTTGTTAGGCACTGGTATGCAAGGACTTGGTGAGAGGACAGAAAGCTACACTTCAGAGAAGGAGGGGGGAAGCTGGTGGATTGGATTTACATGGGAATGGTTAAAGAATGAAGTTACACAGGTATATATGATGGGAAAAGGTAAGGGCTAAGAAGAAAAGGGAAATAAATGGTCAAATCTGAATACTCAGATGATCAGTTTAATTATGACATAGAAAATCATGAATGGTTCAGTGAAGGCAAACGAGGAATGATTATTCAATATTTTCTATAAAAGACCCTGAGTGATGGTCAAATAACAGATTTAAAGCAAACTTACAGAAATACATTTTACCCAAGAAGACATAATGATACTGTGGAAATCACTGTGAGATGTTGTGGAAGCCAGTGGGGTTCAAAAAGGGGCAAATAAACAGGCAATGACTGACCTGGAACAGATTATGTTGTCAATTCGTCATTTCAACTAGTACGACATGTACCTTCCTGTGCTTTCAAAGCAGAAGTCACTAAGCCTAGTGGAGCCTAGTATGTCCATCGTACCGTTACTGTGCATTAACCTCCCCATGTGGAAAAGCACTGAGTGTGAGTGGGTATAATCTGTACATCACAAAGCAGAAAAAAAGCAGTGGTACTCTCCTATTATGTCTCTGCACTATAAATTAGCCCTTTCTGGTTTCTTCTACACAAAGCCGTAGGAACACCTAATGTAGCTCTTAAAGGACCTTTAATGGAAAAAGTACTGATTTACTTGGAAGCTTTCCATTTCAACCTTTGAACTGGATTTCTTACAATGAAGTGTATGCTAATTTTGATGCTGACACCAAGGACATGGCAAACTAAGAACTACTGAACCTAAGCATGGGTCAAACTCAAAGGCAAAACCCTTTTTAGGCTCAAAGGGACTCTCACTGGGCTATTTTTCTTAAAGGGGGATTAGGGCATGTTTGGTCACCAAAATGCTACCATACTTTTCATTGAAACATTGAACAGGATTAAAAACAGAAAAACAAAGAAAAATCAAACCACAAACCAACAACTGAAGCCCCCTACATTCAAATTGTTCCTTCTGTCTACCTACCTATCTATCTATATAACTATCTATCCCATTAAAGAAAATCAGACTGCATTTCTTGTTTTGCTTTGCTAATTTAAAGAATCCTGTCTTTGTTCCCCTTCATTATTATGTCTATGATGTTTCTCCATAGACAGCATGGAATGGATGGATGGATGGATGGATGGATGGATGGATGGATGGACGGATAGATAATAGATAGATAGATAGATAGATAGATAGATAGATAGATAGATAGATAGATAGATGGATGAACACATGGGTACATATCAGTTCCTCTGTCTTGCAAGGAACTTCACAAATAAACTGAATGCTATAATATCTGCTTGGGCATCACCATGTAAATTCATTCAGGACATCTATTCTTACAAAAGCCTGACTACTGTGTCAGTTTAATTAAAAGATAATGCTAAACTAAGCAACCTAAAGCTAGTTCAGTTTCTCTAGCTGGGCAAACCCAGGCTTGGTCATACACATTGCATACTTCATTTCATGGAGTCTTTCTTTTTGTCTTGTTCTTTAATCTGCCAACCAATTAGCAAGCACAGGCTAAGAAAATACATGAGACATCTTTTAAATATATGCCTATATATGTTTGTCTTAGTGATGTTAGCAGTTAGAATCACCTGCTTGGAAGAATATTTCAAATTCTGGAAAAAATTTTACTTTTGCATAGAGAATAATTACATGACTGTGCTTCTTTTCTAGTAGCTGAAACCACTGTTGTGACTCAGTTAGCCCATTCAGGTAAGGAGAGAGAGAATCTTCTTCCCTGGTGGTGCAGAACTCATGTATTTACAAGCCTTGTTAGAAAAAGCATGTGGTATCCATGCATTTGCCACTGCAATTTCCAGGGGAGACAAGCTTGATTTATTTCTACAATGTAGCTGCTACTTGTTTCCCCATACCTTTTATAAGGAAATTAAATTCTTAAAAATGGGCTGGTAAACTATGATCCTGTAATAGAGAAATAGAATATAGAGTTGATATCAAGATATATTCTTGCTGTATCAACATAACTTTCATGTTAATCCACAGATAATCTGCCCATGTATTCACTGTATCTTGGAAGCAATTTGCTTGAGTTGCACAAAACCTTTCCTTTTCTCTCTCAGTCTCTCTCCTTTTTCTCATAATAGTGTGGTTATAAAGTAGGAGGTTTTTTACAATAAAAGAGCCACAGACTGAGGTACTGCTCCGAAGACTGATTACAGCAATACTCCAGGAGAGCAAGCTGCCAATAACTGAGTAGAAGGACTTGATGATAGGCCATATTACTCAAAACATGACACAAGAGAGGAAGAGCCAAAGCATAGTTCCTGTACTGTTGGAGGGTGCCACTCAGCAAATAACCAGTGAATGGAAAGCTGCTCTGCTTGCTTTCTGCCAGGCAGCGGTAGGAAAGCTGCTGGAAATGCTAACACTGTTTTGTTTGTTTCCTAGCAGGAAGATTTTCCACAAAAGGGTAAGGTTTGCACCTGCTTTAGCATAGGTTGTTAGAAATGTGAATGATTTAAATGAATTCTCTTGTGTTAGATAATTCAGAGACAATGGAGAAAAACCCACATTCTTCAACTGCAATACCTTTTTGTGAACTGGTGGAAAAATACATATTCATTGGCTCCACCGATAATCTGAATCTCATTTCAACAAATGTTTCTCCCACCTGCAAAAAAAGCCACAGATAAATCTAGTGAACACATGCTATTTATGAAGCTCTTACTTCCCATAAAAAGCAGATGGATCATATAAAGTTATTGCAGTTTTGCTCCTAAAAGCAATGTGACCCATTAAGGCTGTTAGGATATTAGGAGAGAGTACCTGGCTCTGGAATGTGCCCAGGAGACAGGGATTTAATTGCTCTCCATCCTAGATTTCCTGAATGTTTCCTTGCCATCACTACTCCTCAATTCTTCCCCCATAAAGTAAAGATAACACTCTCCTACCTTCCAGGATGTTGGCAAGGATAAATATATTGAACATGTTAGGTGCTATGGCACAGAGAGGGAATTTATAAAAGTGTCTAAGATGGATAGTCTGTTCCTCATTTCAACATACACAGCTCTTGGCTCCCACAAGCACTTCCACTGAGGAGCAGTGATTCGTATTTGGCAGATGGGAGCTGAGTGATCAGGCCAAACACCCTCCAGAACAAGATCTATAGTATGTTGCAAATTATTAATCAATGCAGTGCTCCTCTGCCCACCTTAGCCTCCACGTGTAATCTTAATAAAAGTATAGTGCCAATGGATTTCTCTCAAAGATGACTCGGCAATGCATTTGGTACTTCACTGGAATAAACCATTATAGTCTTAGTGAAAGTATACTGAGTTATAACATGTAAGGATCTGGTCTAAAGTTTAATTGACTGAATGTGTACTTCATTTCTAAACAGTTAAGAGAAAGGTACTGCTGTATAAACTTACAGGAAAGTGAAATATTTTTCCTCAAGCAGAATCCAAGAGTAAACTCTGGGTGTTTTGAAATCCTTGAAATAATATATATTTCCCTAGTTTTGGTACAGGTAAGTTAAAACAATTAACTTTAATGCATTTTAGCCAGAATGTTAAGAGAGGGAAAGAAGAAAAAACAGTGGAGAAAAGTAATACAATTTGGTTTACAAAACCGATTTTCCTTGAGGTTGATATTCTGGTTTAGATCAGCCATCCTTCAGTGGAATCAGTATGAAGCAGGAACTAGGCTTATTCATAAACATATATGTCTTTCTAAAGCATTTTTCTCTGAATGATTCATATTTTCCCTTTCTTGGCTGACAAGTGACAAAATACCCAAAACAATGTCTATCAGTCAGCCACATTTTCTCTTTACTAAAATGCTTTTGGGTGAGGGCAACCAAGTGAAGAATCTGCCCCTCGAAACTGGCCCATCCCTCGATGGTGCTGATGTCCAGGTCCTCTTGGGCAGGGTTTGCTGCTCTAGTTTCAATACTGCAAGCCAATTCCACTGGATTTATTTCTGTTTCATTGGAAAACTTCTGCTAGAACAAGTAGTTTTCCTGATGTGTGTTGCTATGGTATGACAGTTTTTGCTAGCTGTGTGAGGTATTTATTACAGTATTGTTTGCCCCAGAGTTCAGAGGCAAATGCATAGATCAAACTTGCGGCTGGTTCCACTTCTCTCTCGCAACCTATGATAAGTTGAGAGAGATGGAAGGGCTAAGCATGTTACAATGGTCTACACCACCCACTGTCTGCTAAAATAAGCCCTCCACACAAGTGGATGAGGAAAAGAAGTGAAGAACAGTGTCATGGACCACAGCTTTGCCTTGAAACGATAATGCTTGCTCAGCTATTTACATATCATTCTGCAAATGTGTGGGTCTTAAGTCTTGGTGAGCACTCGGTTTACCCACTTCTCCATACAAGTAAAGTTTTTCTCTTCTCTTGGCCCAAAGAAAGGGAACTGCCATTTTACCTTGTAAAGGAAATGTTCTTCCAGAGCTAACTAGGGCATCATCAAAAAAGTGTCAGAAATTTCATTCTCTGAAAGGACTATGTTTCCTCTCAGGTGTGAACTGGGATCCTTACCCATCTAAATGAGTGGGTCCCATAGAAGTATCCCATTTAAGTGAGGCTGAACACATGAGCTGAATTTACAGTTGCAGGTCTTTCTGATATATTGTGTCTTCCAAAAAGCTGCAGTATATTAATAGGTCTTGTCCCCTACATGAAACACTGGACATTACAGTTGCTCTGTCTAGGCAGCTGAGCATCAGGAAATCTTTTATGCCAGAGGTCTGGACTTCTGAAGTTCAGGTGGTGGTTGCTTCAGAGGTATGAGCTGCCCTCCAGAAACCCAGCATGAAGACATCCCTTTCCATGGCCTACTCTAGCTTCCCACCACTGTCCTGCAATGCTTTATTAAGTACTTATGGCACCTAACAAGCTGTCAGTGCTCTCTGCTGTGCCAGAGACACTCTCATAAGATGTTACCCAGATGCTAAAGCCTTTACATGCGTAATTCTTGAAAACAGTAACCCCAGGATTTTATTGACCTGACTAACTTAATGACTTACAGGAGCCCAGAAATTCCCCATGAACACCTGAAGTCACGGCCAAAGGCATTACCTGCATCCCAAATAAACCCAAGTTTTATGGGGAACTATGTCCTACTATATATTTTGTTGACAATCAATTGTAAATAGAAGGAGGAGGAGGCACTCAAACTCAGCTCACTCAGTTTATTAAATACAAAAGACCACTACTAATAAGAACAACAAAGTTTCCATATTCTCCTGTCTTGATTTCAATAGCCACACCTACTATTGATTTTCAAAGCCACACCAGCTGAGAAAGGGACAAGTTCACTTGAAAGGATTATCTATCAAAACGTATACCCCATTTACTGACTACAAAAATCCTAAATTGCTTCCTGATTCTTACCTCCTTATTTTATAAGCAGAAGGGGAAGATTAACAGAATAGCACCCATGACAACAAGTAGTAGGGCAATCATCTTTGATTTTCCTTAAAGTAACAAATAAATACATAAACTGGGAAAGTATGTACCAAGAACAGTTATTCATACCATAAAACAAGAAAGCTTTTTGTTAGTGACACAAGAAATATAAAAAGGAGTTAACTAGGCTGCCAGTCATGGAGAGTTCATCTGACATAAATAGCAGAGTAGTAGAATTTTGCCTCAGAATTTAGAGCAGCAATGGTAAACTTTAATAATACTGAAGTGTTTAATACAAATACCACCTTAACTAGATCTACAGTTACAGGCCTGTGCTATTGATTGCATAGTATTATATTGATGCATTATAGCTGCAGGGGACAGGAACACCTTATTCCAGGGAACAACCAGCATGCTGCCATGTTGATTTAGCCTCTTCCTAACTACTATGTTTTCAATACATGTAGTTCAAAATGCAGAGAGTACACATATTCTCCACCTTTCTTCTCCAAGCTATCCTACCATAAGCAAATGAGTTTGCAGTGTCAGCAACAGCAGTTATACACCCTTGGATGATAATTTTTGGACTGTGTCTCTCCTGCTCTGTTTTTCAATTGTTTTTTTGCCAAGTCCACTTCTAGCAAAAACAATGGCAGCATACAGATTAATTAGGAATTTGAAAGGAAATAACTTCTATTGTAGCAATAGGTGCAGAAATGTAAAAGCACTGAGATAATTTCCATGTCTCACAGTTTCACTAGTTCCCTCAGCTTTGAGCTGATGTGAAATGTTCTAAGACCTGACAATTCCATAAGAAATTTTTCTCTCTGTCTTCCAAATATGTTTTGAAGGACTTTAAATAATTTCACAATCACCCACCATGCTCTTCTGGGTTACTGCAGCATACTGCGCACATTGTGTTGATGCAGAGGTGCCGCAAAAGGAGTGTTGAAGGCAAAGATGCTCCAATAACCCAGCTTATGCAGCATCCCCCAAACCTGGGGCTCTGAGATCAGAGACATTATCCTCCCCAGGCACCCTGCCTGGTGGTTGGGCTGCCTCTCCCACCATTGTGTGAGCCGTCCCTGGAATGCAGGGGTGAATTCCTCAGACATGTCATCTCTTGAGTCCCCTTTCATCCAGCAGAATATGGAGACAGGTGTTAAATCAGTACTAGCACCCACCATACCGCAGATGTTAGCAGGCAAAAATGAGAAGAAAAAAACAATGGCCTTTTTGTCCAGGCTGTAATTTCCACATTAATACAAAACTTGTGTTCCTTCTTCAAGTTCAGTCAAGTTCTTTGCCACAAACTCCTTGCACTCCATCCCATTTTGGATGTCTCTAGAGACTAGGATGAACCTTTCTTGCCACAGTGACCAGGAATAGGTTATTTGCCAGCTGCACAGTGTAACAAAAAATTAAAAATCCCACACAATTTTGAGTATGATTGAGAGGGATTTTACTCCTTCTACCAGAAAAAATAAGTCCTGCTCCCATTATCACCAAACATTAAGAAATAGAAGACATTCGAGAGCACCCTGCACAGACAAAATTTTAACCTTGAAAGTGTTTTCTTCTCTTCATCATGTAGCTTAAAGTAAAAATGATCATGCTGAAATGTTTAGAATAGAGATGATAGAGTTTTCAACTTTGCCTTGTTGTTTCTTTTCATATTTTCTACTGCTCATAACATTTAGCTATATTTATAGTTAAAACACCTTTGAAAACATCTTTACAATTATGGTTCCACAACCTAAGCAGATTATTACAACATCAAACTTTAGTGCAATAAAATCCCTGACAAAGTAAACAAAAATCCCTACACAAATCATAATATGTGCACTGTTGAACTCACATATAAAGAGTACATACAACAGATATAGGATTAAAACCAAAACCAAAGGAATGTGCATAGCTTTTAGTCGTCATCACTTGTAATGTATCAGTATAACACATCCCCAGCTGCACGGTCTGAGCAGTGGTGCCATTTTATCAAAGTCTCCTTTCTAGATGCTCAGCACCTCCTCCAGCCTCCCTTCTTGGACACACAGAAATTCTCCCTCCTAGGCTTACCAAAGCTCTGCAAAGCAAAACGAGCCAATGAGATGCATCAACTTCTTGGCATCCATCAGCTTTAACACTAGACTCCTCAATCTGTCCTTCAGTCCTCCGGGTACTAGCGGGTATGGAAAAATCTCCTTGCTACTGTCCAAATATGCTGTGAGAGATCTTTACCCAGACAGTACGCTGGTCCTCTCCAAAAGACTGAGATAACATCTACGCTATGGGTGGTATGACAAGCCTCCAGGCAAGGATCTCCATGTGCTTCTGGTACATGGAGTGAAGCCCGTGGTGGCTGTTCCGTCATTGTGGCCTTGAGGGTCAGCAACAGCATCCTGCCCCAAGAGCAGTATCTTGGCTTGGCTCTGAACCTGGGGCTCCCCAGAAAAAAAAGCCCAGAGGAACATCTGCTTGATTTCAGGCATTCCGAGAGGTGTCTTGAGCCATGAAGTCACAGCCTGAGGGTAGCTATGCTAATCCATGTCTGTCTTTGTCACCATGAGGACTGTAACACTCAGCAGTGTTTCCTCCATGCTGCCACTTGGAAAATGGCATCAACTGACTGTCTTAGAAGAAGTCGATATATGGTGGGATGAAATTGGGGGAACTCTGGGAAATATATAGCTCAGTCCCCAGCTTGTGTTGTCTCCCTGCAGGCCATCATAAAGTAGCAGAACAATGCACAGTGGGGCACCCGACCAGACTTCCTTGATGTTTATGTCAAAACATGGTGGTGTGGCATGGCAGCAGCTTAGTCAGCAGTTGCTAATACTTGTGTGCACACTAATCGTGCAATAGGGGCTGCAGATCAGTTAACGAAAGATACACAGAAACCACAATAAGTGCCATATGTAAACGAGCCTCAAGTTGCCCTGGTCAAGCCGTTTGCCTGCCCCAGGCATTTGGGTAGCTGTAGAAGGATGACTCCATGCCCTTCCTCTCCCACAGCTTCTCCTGAGCCAAGCTCTGGTCTGGCACAGGAAAGCACAAAATCTTTTGTTCAAAGATGGACTCCGAGACCTAAACTTGTAGGGAATTAGTGACCTGAATGTACACCTGAATCCAGTTTTTCAGGCTGTGGGCTCAACCAAAAAATAATGGATTGAACTAGAACCTACTCTAAATAGTCCCAAAAGTTAGGGTTCAAATTCTGAGCAGCTCCAATGTAATTGCTAAACTAATCCTGCAGGCTGAGGTGACAGGGATCCAGCTTGCCTGACTTTCTGAGTGACATTTCTGAGACTTAGTGTTTTGCCTTGCCCTGCTTTCTGTCTTGAAAAGGCTATTTTACATTCCCTCCTCTTTCTCTCTTTCCTTCCTTGTCCTCTTAACTTACCACTAGCATGTTTTATACATTTTAAACTTTATACATAAAAATTTTCAAAAAAGATTTCTAGGCTGACAGTCTCTCATTGTATCTGTCATCTCCTATTACACTCTGTGACATGACAGACCATCATATGAATATGATGCATTATGACACGGCACATGACACCAGTTACCCAACATTGTACCTCATTAGAAGAAACTGTAAAGGCATAAACCAGGGGTGAGCCCTTGTTCCTTTTACTACCATCATTAGGAGTTCATGTGGCTGTTGCAAATATTTTCCCCCCATGGCCAGTCTCTTAATTGTTTTGGGTATAGATAAGAAACAAAAAAAAGGAAAAAAAAAAAACCCTGAAAGCTTAAACCCCATCACACTCTTTTCCCTGTGAGCACAGAAAGAAAATCTGTTGAGATAGGCCTAGCTGATCCCTTCTTAATATCTAGAAGGAAAATAAGAATTTGTATATCCCTGACAGTATATCTTGGATTTAATAATTTCCTGACCACAGAATGGGTTGATCAGAATTACTATTGGCCAAGCAGGAAAGAATCACCATGAAAGATGCTGGGTTCACTTTTAGCCACAGTTTGGCAAAAATATTGACAATTCTCAGATCACAATAACATGTTTTCTGTCAAAATCTGCTGGAGAGAAAAAATGCAAATGCTGATGTTGGAAAGAAAGACTATTGTTGCTGTTGCTTCTAGTTTCTCCTTTATGCTTGATAAATGGTATCTCTGATTTTTTCTTTCTAATTTGTATCTACCAAATATCAGCTCCTAATACAGCAGAATGAGCCTAAAGCATTGTCATACAAAATTGTGTGTGGAAAGAAGCTGAGGCCAGTTTCTCATCTGTTTCTGTGAAGCTCATAAGTTCCAGGAACAGGAAGAAGCTATTAGAGAGGTGAATAGGAGATATTTATTATCCACAGCAGAGAAGCCTCAGTCTGATTTTCAGTTATCCCAACTGACACAGCCTCTCTGTGTTCAGCGTGGGCACGCTCTGGGTTGCACTAACATCTCAGTCTTGGCTAACGAACTCCTGCTCAGTGTGTGGTGACTACAGCTCGTGAAACACCAAGGCTGTCTTTCTATGCTTTATGAAATTTAGTAGCAGAGAGAGTGGATGAGAAATGGATATTTATAAAACTGTAGGAAACAGTAGTAGCCAAATCAATCAATACCAACAGCAGATTAGACATCTGGAGACAAATCGCTAGCTCCTGCAGTTACGTCAAAGTCAAAGGGTACAGCTGCAAACTATTTTACAGCCAGTATTTCCCACTAGATAGAAGATTGTATGTATAATAGCTCAGGTGACTGAAAATATTTCAGGAGGATATCATCTGTGTTCTTTGATGGCATTTGGTGTCATGAAGAGATCTTGTGTGTTAAGAAGAATAAAACATTCCCTTAGAGTTCACTGAATGGAACCAGTTATGACTGACAGTCACCACCCATGTGATGGAGGCAGATGTTTGCATCCCCAAAACACACATTGGGCTCAGTTGGCACCTTTAATGTCCACCTCATTGGACAAGCTACAGACTGAGTAATCATGGAAAAGTGATACTAAGCTGGCTGGCTGTGCAGATATGGGATATGCTGGTTTGCTGTCGCACCTGAAGGTTCTTGCCCTTTTACACCGGCATTCCCCATTTCACAAGATTTAATTTCACTTTAAGGGAAGGGGAGAGTATTTTTAGGATTGGATTTATAGCTGGACCTCATGGTCCTGTTACTGAGCTTGCCATTTCTAGACGAATATACTCTACAAAACAGAAAGCTAATTTTCTGGTTTTGCTGCAGATATTATACTGCAGCTCAGCAGAAGAAATCTGAAGCACTCACTTTGGCTAATTGGTACAACCAGTTTTGGGATGTGTTAACGTGGAAAAGATTAGCGATATCCTCAAAATCCTCACTCAAAATTAATTCTGAACATTTGGTTGCGTATTTCTGACTTCTGCTGGGGAAGAAAAAAACAAAGCCCTGTAGAAAAGCTGCTAACATTTTTCAATCTGCTGAGCTTTTTCTCTTTATTGGGTATGTTTGCCACAGATCTTCTGACAACTTTGACAGTCCATTATAAGGAATGAACTCTCTCTAACTGTGGGGGTTTTTCATCTTTATATGCCCCAAATAAGTAACAAGTTAGCTATATAAAAAGCTTTTTCTCTACAGAATGCATATTCCCCATTTATAATGGTTTTCTTTTGACATTGCAAGTGTTAACAGCTGTCTAACACAGCAGACACTTCCCTAGTGAGATGCCAGTAAATTCTAGGTTATAAGAGACCTCATTCTGCAAAAAGATGTGTGCATGGGCAGCCACCGACTGCCGAATAATCCATCTGCAGGATCCATTTCCAACACCACAGCCTTCCTTCATGCAGGCAACCCTTTCTGACTGAGGGAATGATCCAGGGTAGCTCCTCTGTCTAGCAGAGCCATCATCTCTTATGACACATAACTTAATAGATTTTTGGAAGTGCGGCTTTTGGCTGTTTGAAAAAATAGGTAGTTTTGCCTCTCTAAGTGCACTTTGTAATTTCTTAAAATCTGTTCTGATGCTACCTAACCTTATGAAGGACTTAAGTGTCTGGAAGACAAAATTCACCAAAAGGTTTTACACTTAGAATTGCTTTCTGTTATTTTCAGGTATCCCATTAAACCTCCAGTCCTTAGATAGGTGTCCAGGCTCCCCACTAAAGGAATAGTTCCTGGTAAGCAGGACAAGGTCAGCAAACTGAGGAGCAAACAGCAAAGAGACAAAAGCAGGGCTTAAAGGATCAGAGATGAACCTGGCTAATTCCAAGTTAATAAAAAACATTTCTTCAGGATGTATGGCCCTGAACCTCTTCTGAAAGCAGTCAACGTCAGAAGAAGTTCTGAGGGGGAAAATAGTGGCGATGCCAATGGTCATAGTCTTAGATAGTAGGTGAGCACCCGAGCACCTGGACACCTAGATATCAGAGAACTACTTTAGTGGAGTCACGAAAAAATGACCCAAAAGGCAAATTTTTCTCAACAGGTTTCTATAAATTTTGGAGCCAATAAAAACTTTGTAGGGTTCTGTAAGTCAAAAAAGATTGAAAATACTCAACTGAAGTCCTGCATTTTTAAAAAAATTGGAAAGACCAGACATGCATGTCTTAAGCAGATAATCCCACAACCCAGCTCCAAGACAGAGCTCATGCTTTATGATCAAAGCAAAAAAATGTACATACTTGTGAGGGACTGACAGAGCTGATGTCTCAATCATTGTTGTAAAGTGGGATGTAGCGAACTGCAGGCAGGAAATTGATGGATACAGGGCGTGGGGGCACGTTGGTGGATGTGCAGTCCCAGCTTCTGTGTCTCACATAGCAACTTGCAGAGGTCACACAAAGTTTATTTGAGGAAGGGGCTTATGGCTGCCCGAAAGACCTTTTGCAATCACCCCTCACATTGGCGCCTGCACAGATGATCACGAAACTTAAAAGACACTACAACAGAGGTTGGTGCATGCCCACCACCAGAGGATCATCATGTCTGTTGTCATCAGTGCTGGATCCAAGAGTGGTGATATCTCCCCATCTTCCCCTATCTTTCTCTCTCTCTCCCCCCCTCACCCCTCCTTTCTTTTCCTCTTCTTTGTTTACAAATATTCTTAATAAGAACCCCCACCATCAATGCTTTTCCATGTTTCTAAGTTCAAGTTGTCTTTTCAAGTTCAAGTTACTTCTACATCGAAATAAAATGTTTAATTGATTGGGTTTTACCTTAATTTAGTCTGAGGGGCTCATTAGAACCTTGGTAGCTCTCCCTCCTTCTCCCAGGCTGGGATGCAATATCTTTTATTGGAGTCATGGACGGGATCCCCTTGTTGGTACTAAAGCACCATTAAAATTAACCCTTTCCTATGCCCCCCTCTCTGAAAGGAGTCATAAATAAGGGATGGCAGTCCTCAGAGCACTAACAGGGGATCTAGTCCTTATCATTGTGTGTCCATTACGGCCTCCCTGAGAGGTCCGATTGTAGATTGTAGATTGTACCCCTCTCCTGGAGAAATTAGGCCTATAAAGCCTGACCCTCTCCCCTTGGTATGACCTGAGCCCATAATAATTGGCACAATCTGCAAGCTGTAACAGAATTTCCACCTTAGCTAAAGAACGAAAGATGAAGCTTGGAAAACGGAGAGTGTTGGTCTGCGGGGTTTTAGGAGCCACCTTGGTGGCAGCACAACAGGATAAACATGATACCCAACAAGCAGAATGGGAGGCAATAAAGTCCCTTCAGAATTTAGTGAAGACTTTACAGCAACAGCTAGAAAATGAGACTCAACATCTCTCTGATCAGCTTACTGCCAAGCGAGTGACTAGCCAGAGACTACATACCGCTTTAACTGGAGCCTTAGAGTGGGAAACAATATTAAGGGAGCAATTACATGAAACCCGTCCCCAAACAGGTGTAGAAAATATGGATGTAAGCTTTGATGGGGGAAAAGGGTTGAAATTGTTATACCCTCTTAGAGTCTTAGGGCACGTAAAAGAAATCTATTTTCCCAAAAATGGAGAACCCAGAATGTGACCTCTAATTAACACCTAAACTATAGACAGGAGTTCAGGAGGAGCCCAACAAGTTATGACCTGTACTGTTCCCTATTCCCCTATTGATTTGGCTAAAAATTCAAGAAGAATATTTCTTGGGACCCTAACAGATGGAAACTGAATATGTATGGAGGGTGTCCCTTACCGGGAGTGACTGTACCTCGCTGAGTGAGGAAGAAGCAAGAGGATATTGGGGGCCAGGAGTTTTTACAACCACAAATGACAATCAAAAGCCTTAGTCCCTCAACCAAAGAGCAGTATGTTGGGCAGGTGGATTAGATCCTATGGAGGCGGGGGGGGGCCCTTTTCAACTAAAATGCCTATGGCAAGTCGCATCCTAGAGAGTACAGAAAGCCACATGCCTCCAGTTAATGCATGACCAAATACTTGCTCTGGAACAACCCTCCCCCATGCAATGTGTGTCTGACCCTGAAAGATTTCACCATCTTATAGGAGGACTACCCAATGCTTTAAAATTATGTGCAGTACAACTACCAGATTGGTTGAGAACACCCTGGCCCCAGAGGAAGGGGGCCCCTTGGAGGTAACATGGGGGGAGGTAGCACTGGAGCTAATTAATTATGGGAGGCAAATGGGATTTATCAGCCAGGGAGAGACCAAATCCAAAGCAGATCTCAGAAGGGTAGAAAGGAATGGGGGAACAAAATCTATGCCTATACGCAATCCTCGACCCTCCCCAGTGAGACTGACATGACCCCCAGTAATAAAAGATATGCTTTGCGGGCAGAAGACATTTTAAAAAAGGTTCCCTGGGAAGTGATGGACGGCTGCCCACTCCTTATTTGGAAAGTTTGGTGAAAAGTTAGGTCAAGATAAAGGGAACCTTGCCCCCCACAAAACCTGGTCTCTTTGCCTGATCCCAAGAACACAAGAAGGTGACCCCAACCACCCCCCCGACTGCTGAGTTGATTATTTTAGATAGTCCCAAGTTGCAAAACTCCCTCTGCCATCCCCAATAAGTAAGCAGGGTGATGGCAGGTGGGTTTACTTGAGAAGACTCACAGAAACTTGCAAAGGGAGATTTGCTGATCACTTTTCCTCTGCGCCTCTTTAAGACCCCCATTACCTTTCTAGTAGACATAGGAGCTCAAATGTCAGCTCTCCAGATGGATGTCACTGACCACAATGGCATAGTTGTTGATAGGAAACAGGTTTGGGTTACAGATGTTTCTGGAAACTCTAAATCACAACTAACAGCTCAAGTTAAGCGCTGGATGCCTGGTGAGGGAGCCGTAACTGAAGTTATTATGATCCTAGGGCTTTTCCCAATGAATATTCTGGGGCTGGACTTAAAGGGTGTGCTTGGGTGGACTTGGGGGAAAAGAGTGGGTGTTCAGCTTCCTGGCTCTCTCAGTGCATTTACTCCAACCTGCACTGGAATTATCCCCTTTGGGGATAGTAAATGTTAAACCTTATCCTTTTCCCTTAGGGGCCCAAGAGGGAATGACTCCTGTAATAGCTGAGCTGCGAGAGCAAGGGATAATTATCCCATCCCACTCACCTTACGATTCTGTGGTGTGGCTGGTCCATAAACCAAACAGAAAGTGGTGATTAACAACTGATTATTGGTGACTAAATGCAAAAACAGGTCCCTTAACCGCTGCTGTCCCTAACATAGCCAAGCTAATTGCCACCATACAGGAACAAGCCCACCGGACCTTAGCAACAATTGATGCGAAAGACAGGTTTTTTGTAGTTCCCCTACAGGAAGCGGACAGAGACCAGTTTGCTTTTGCATGGGAAGGTGTGCAGCTGACCTTTACAGGTCTCTCCCAGAGAAACCAGCATTCTCCGACTGTTGCTCAAGATGGACTGGCACAAGAGCTTGTTCAAATAATTCCTTAAGAAGGAGTAAAAGTATATCAATGCATTGATGATATATTGGTTGGCAGCTTTGATGCTACCACAGTAGGACAGCCCTAAACTAAAATAATTGGTCATCTGGAAAACCTGGGGCTCCAAATCCTGACAGGGAAGGTACAATTTCCCTCTCCCACGGTAAAGTTCCTAGGCATCTGGTGGAGGGGAGGAACAGTACGTATTCCCCCTGAGACCTTAACTGCCCTTGAACAGATAAAATTGCCCCAAAATAAAAAAGTTACAACACACCTTAGGATTGATGTTGTATTGGAGAAAACACATCTCAGATTTTTCCATCGTAGCCTGACCCTTGTACTATCTGACTTGTAAAAGGGCATCTTGGGACTAGACCCCCGCCCATGAGGAAGACCTAAAATTACTAATCTTTGAGGCTGGAGTATATCAGGCCCTCGGGCTGATACACCCAACCGATCCGCTCCATATCAAATGGGGTTTTGCAGTTCATGGCCTATCAATACACATGTAGCAACGCGGACCTGATGGCCAGACTTGCCCTATAGGGTTCCATTCACAAAGTTTTCAGGGTTCATAAAAAAGATATTCAGCTTGGGAAAAGAGCCATTTTTTAGTAAAAAAAATCCTTCTCTCAGGCTGGATGTGACAATACTGGCCAAAAGAAGAAGCAATTTCTAGCAAATCCGGTCTGTGTCTACTTACTCTGCATTTTGCTTCCACCTAGTATAGGCTGGTTTAGACCTGTAAGCATGCTGCTAGGTTGGTTTCTGCTGATTTGTACCCTAAATTACAGCTACACCTCTACACAACATTTAGGTTGTCTAGCCCAGCACTAGGATGATAATTTCATTTGCTAGAAGGCCACATAAGGATTAGCTGTTGCTGTAGTGCCTGAAGCACTATGCTCTATATCAGACAAGTATTGTAACAAGGGTGTAATCCATGGCATACTGAAGTCACTGGAAATATTTCCACCAATACAAATGGACTGAATAAGGACTTGCAAATCTTTGAGGCAGCTATTGCTGTTCAAGTATAGTTCCTTTGTTAATGATAATGATACATATCTGTTTAAAAACCAAAACAAATAAATTATCTTTGAAAGCTAAGTCCTCATGTTTTAAATCGGTTCACACCATTTGTTCTTCCCCATAGATTAATGTACAAGTAGAAAATCAGGTATGAGAGGCGAAACTATTTTTTGTGGTTTAGGTTTATATATTTCTGTCAAAATTAATATTAGGTAGTTTTATTCTGTCGCTTTATGGGTTACTTCTCCATCCTTTCTGAACCCTCAGAAGCCTGATCCCCTGACTACCAATCCATGGTTTACATGCCACTTTCAGATCTTTCTTATTGTAAAAATTACTGTGCTGATTTCAGTTGTTCTTACTCAAAATGAGCAGCTTCCTCTGAAAAATATAATAATTAATGATACTTTTGAAAAAAAAAAAAGTACTGTTTAGCACTGCCTGACTCTTATAAAAAATGAGGAAGGCTGAAACACAGCTACCTTTAATGACAGATTTCAATATCTTTACTCAAAACCAGTGGTGTTCCTTATGCTGTGAGTTGTCACAGAGGTGGATTTATATGAAAGAAAGTGGAGGGGAAGGGAGAACAGGAGGACTGTGAGCATTCATCAGCATGGCACGTGCTCTTGATCATGTAAGGACAGGCTGCAGAACCCCCACCTAGCTCATGGTAGATCTGGCCTTGAGTAATATTGGTGTAAAGGGACTTGCTGTGGGGAAGAAGGGATGTTGCAGTGGTGTCCAGTCATTCAGTGGGGCTGGAGAACCCAAAGGATAGCTGAGTTTCTGTCCAAAGAGCATTTTAAAATTGCTACTTCTGTCTCCACGGCAGCCACCAACCCGGGCCCGCCCAAAAGCCTTTTTCTCTCCCCTTTCTCCATCACGACCCCTCTGCCTCCATCTGCTTGATGGTGGAAGGGAAGAAGGCAAGATGCAGCTGGACAGGTATGAGGGGAGTGAGTCTGTAGGATGTGCCTCCTGCCAGCTGAAACCACTCATTTTACTTTAAAACCACCTTTGAAGGAAACATGATCTTTTCTCTTCATTCTCAGTAAGGGCTGGGCTGTGACGTAGAGGCAGCGCCGCTCTGGCACCAGCTAAGCTCAAGAGCCCTAAAAGCAGTTCCAGAGGGAGGGAGCCCGAGGAAGAGAGTAGAAATCCTAGAGGCAGAAAAGTGGGCTCCAGGCCCTAAGTTAGCTTCAATTTTAAAGTGGCCTTTTCCAGTGCAAAAGACTGGCATAAGGTCTTCACAGTTGTTTTAGCCCTTACCTTAGCATCTACAACATGGGAATGAGCCTGCACAGGGTCAGCCAGGTTACCAGAAAACTGAAAAATTCCTTGCTTATTGAGGTCGTCTCCCTGCCAGCTTTCTTTATCTTTGAGGGTATCCAGGATGCTGAAAAGAGCCTAAAGGGAGAAAAATGAAACTAAATTTTAAAGGCATGTGACAAGGTCTGTATAATCCCAACAGATTACCCACTGTTCCTACATACCATAGAAATTTCTGCTCATTTAATTGCCTGTATGTCAGCCAGATACCATATTGTGGGCAAGGGAAAACTTGGGAAGAATTAGGGTGTGGTATGAAAGACAAGCACAAGCACAAGGCTGACATATCAGATTGTATGCAAGGATGCGCGGCACAAAGCTGCTTTGAGCGAGGGGCCTGATATTATCTCCCAAGGACACTTGCCTGGAGTTACCCCTCTTGTGTGTGCAGACATGTTCCTAGAAAACCGCAGTGCACTCAGCCCTGGATTCAGCTGTGCTGCGACCTGAGGGTGGGAGGAAGGGGAGCTGCACAGCCAGAAAGCTGTCACCACCTCTTCTGAGCCTGCTAGGTGCTGACAGTCAGGACATGCTGACAGAAGGACTGTCCCGTTAGCCCCATCTTCCATAAACCTATGCTGGCAGGTGCTGATCAGCACGCCAAGTCTTCACCTACCTCCATGCAAAGCACAATCCATGTTGCTAGAAGGCTGTCGCTGCCAACGTTGCTAGAAAATTGGTTTTCCCTGGAGGGGACAGGCAGGTGGGGAACAGAGTGGAGCCACGGTGCACCCCTCAGTGTGCCCCAGCCGGGTCTCTGGGCCAGGTGATCGGAGGAGCAGGACTGCAGCCAAACAGAAAAGGGCTGAAACCTCAGGCACTCCCTTGCCTCCCCATTCTGACTTCAGCTCTGGACTGTAAGAGAAAAGCCTTTGCTATAGGATGCTGCCTGCCTAAAATGGACCAAAATCTAGATAAACGTTATCTTGCTGATCTTGCCCTGGGTGACGCCCACAAGGCTGTCTTGAAACTCCTTTGAACATACAGTTTAATTGCTTCGTCTTGTGAGCAAGACAGTGAAGACTCAATTAAATAGATTTCTTTTCTGTTCAGAGTCTTTTTCTCGAACTGGCTCTAGTCCTATTGTGGCAAGGTCTCAAATACTACCAAAGAAAGTACACTGATGTAAAAATATATGTCATCCTTCCCTTTTACAGAATATCTTGGGAACATAATTTTAGAGGTAGTTTTTTTATAAAAGCTTGTGTTCTCTTAAATTTTGGACCAAGAAAAGCCAACAAAATCTTTTTAATACAAGCAAAGAGGCAGCTGGATACAAGGCAGAAAAAGGAAGAAAAAAGGAAGCACTAAACTTATTGTAGTGCTGTAGTACATGCAATGTAATCTGTTCCCTCTGACATCAATAGGATTTAAGCATGCTTAGTGCAGTAGGTTCTTTCTAAAGCTTTTGTATATGTTAAAGCAGAATGTACGTTGGTTTCAAATAGCTGAGCTTTATTAAGATTAAGTTTAAAGTTTTTAAAAGCATAAGTAGAGACAATAGAGTTGTTACAGTACTGGGAAAAGAGTCTAACTGTAATCATGTCCAGAAGCATTTGAATTGAAGGATAAATTTAAAAAACTGTGGAAAACAATAGTTCACTACAATGGCAAAATCCATCAGCTGAAGAAAGCGGGGCAGACATGGTCAAGGCATTGTGCTTAAAGGATATCCATAAGATACGCATATACAGTAACAGAGAGTGACATTCTTCATGTTGTATCAGTTTAAAAATCCAGATAGATCTAGATATAGATGTCAGCTACTAGGACAACCAGGCTTCATCGCCCATGGACATCAGCACAGCCAGCACCTGTCTGCTCAGCAGGTTGTGTGCCTTGTGGTGAAGGGATAAACATGATCCGCTCCTCCGAGCCCCCACCGCCCCCGTGCACGGGCTGCGGTACCAGCAGCCCACAGCCCACAGTGCACCTCCCACCAGGCTGTGCCAGCACATGGAGTGCAGTCAGGGGAGGCAACTTGTAATTATTTGATGCAGATTGCAGATGGTCATTTCATTAGCATCGACGCAGAGCCACCCCTCTCAAGGCATGGGGTCGCCTTTGTCCCTTTGCAGAGGGGGGATGGCTCGCTTGTTCTGATCTTTTAATGCCTCTCCCAGGGCTTGATCCAGGGAGGTGCTGAGCAGGGTCTCTTGCATTAAAGAAGTAGAAAAGCCCAAATTAAGAGCCCTTTGGGACAGAGGCTTGGAGAGGAAATTAGAGAATAGGATTTCTGCACCATAGAATATTAGGGACAGAGTGTTTTAAATTGTGACAAATGAGATCTGTTTCACTGTTTTATTAATTGTTTTAACTAAAGGATGTGTCTGTCTTTTGGGGTATAGACTGTTAGTTCCAAGGTACAAATATTGCATATATGTTATAATTAGGCTACCATGCTAATTTTTAATGAAATAATAAAGTTATGTATGCTGTGTTTCCAACATTTATTTACTTGTTAAAGCCAGGCCTTTTATTGAAAGTGGTTTCATGCATTTTTTCACCAGTCAAGTCAACATTACTGTCTTTTTAAAACAGCTGTAAATCTCTTTGATTGGGACTTGAGGCTGGAATCATTCGTGCTGTGTTAAACTAAACTGTCTTATCTCCTTGAGTGCTATGCAGCCTCTAGCGTGTCCAGAGCTGCATCTGTCCATGGCCTAAGGAGGCCAATATTTGAAAGCTATTAATAAAGACATTTGGGGAGGAGATGGAGACACGCCTTTAACCCTCAGTGCAATGCATTAGAAGAGATGACAGAGTAGGAGAGGCATACTTTTTCATTTTCAAGGACAGGGGTTATTTTTTTAATTGGGGACAATCAGTACCCTGCAAATAACCCATTATTTTCAGAAGAATGCAGGCTGCTGAACATCTGCACTGCAGGACTGAAGGCTAACCCAGATAAAGGTTTCAAACTGAATATGGGAGGAAAAAAATAAAACTGCTATGAAGCTGGCCCCCATCAGCACCACAGCAGGGAGACCCACACCTCTGGTGGCTCTGGTGGCTCCTCTGAAGTTCACCCAAATGGCTGAACTTCAGACAGAAGGGACACCCTTTTATGGGCCTGGAGAGCCCTGGAAGTATCCATAGGACTGAGTCAAGTAGGCACACCATAAAGCACCTTTGCATGCAGCCCAGGACTCCCTTTGCATGGGGGAGTCCTTCTTTCCACTCAGGCAGAATCTGTTCTTTTGATGTTGTGGTGCCCCAAAGAGAGTTTCAAACTGGTCCCATCATGTCTTAGTATTAGCCAGGAACTCAAATACTACTGTAATGCCGATCATATAGTTCCCCTGGAGACATCAAATTACAAAAGACACGTCAAACATCCAGCATGTTTTTCTGTTTGGCCCAAGTCAACATCCATGATGAGGAGCAAGTCCTTGATGAAAAGCCAGACTTTTGAGGGAGGCAGTATTGAAAATCTCCGGGATGCTGGGGACAGGTGGCGGTAACTTCCTCAGCTATCCAAAAGTCAGACATCTAAGTCTCTGTATGGCTAACATTGAGAACCAGGGCACATCCAGAGCAGAGTTATCATGTCTATTGTGGACACCTGTCCAGAAGGTGGCTTGGTTCCTTCCAGTGTGACAAGGGGATGGAACACCAGAGTCATGGCCCCCCTCTGACTTCAGCTTCCACAGAGATGAGTTTCACCCAGAGCAGTATATGGGGCTTTGCCATGGCAAATCTACTGACATCACTCTCTAATGTGCCCCATAAAACCAGGGCAGAGGTGGGGAAGCAAAGCTGGGAAATCACTCTGGAAAGCAACCTTGCTCCTGGTTTTCCTGTGAATCAGCTCTGCCTAGGATACTAAAATTGTGGTGCTGAAGGTTTTGGTGACATGTATCAAATGAGCTGAATGTTACCTTCACACTCCCTACCCTTCCATCTCTGCTTTCAGACACCCACCGTTTCTCACAACTCACCAACTTGATCCACATGTTTCTCTTACAGGTTATGTCCAGAGCTGTCTGCTGTCCTTCCTCCCAGGCTGGGCTACCCATATTTAACATCAGGCAGCCAGGGAGGACCATGCGTATGGCTAGGGGAAAGGCAACTGGGTTATCACATTGCAAGGCAGGGTATGTCCTTGTAGCTGCCATTGCTTATTACAGTAGAAGAGGGAAATGTCCCCCTTTCATTGAAACCAAGATTTGGCCTCAGCTTTCCTTCCTGTTATGCCTGCCTCTGCAGCAGTGAAAACTGAGCAATCTCAATTCTCTCTGCTGCCACAACTGCCTTTTTGGTGTCCATAATACCCATCAAAGTAAAAAGAGAATCCAAGTACTACCTCTTACAAAAGTCCACAGGGAGCATGGCACTGGTGAAATACAAAAGGCCAGCCTTGTCCCTGGGAAGAGCAGTACCTATCTCAAAATAAAGGTTCAAGAGTGGACTGTAAATTCTTTCAGAGACAAACCTGGCAGTTTTCTCACTTAGACAAACTCTACCCTATACCAGGTATTTGGTGTCTTTTTAAGTTAGAAATTTCTCTGAGTTCTTGGCTCATTTACCAATATGATAAGAACAAAACACATGATAAACTGAAGCCACACAAAAACCACAGTATCTACTTCAACATTTCAAATTGATACCGTGCAAAAGGCTCAAAGTGATGGGACTTGCTTTTTCAACACCAAGTCTGGAAAGTCCCAGTGAAATCACCTCTCCCTGGACAGCACATAAATGGGCTGACTCAGTGTCCTGGTTTCAGCTGGGATAGAGTTAACTTTCTTCCTAGTAGCTGGTATAGGGCTGTGTTTTGGATTTTGGTATGAGAATAATGTTGATAACACACTGATGTTTGAGTCGTTGCTAAGTAATGCTTACACTAAATGAAGGACTTTTCAGCTTCTTGCGCTCTACCAACTGAGAAGGCTGGAGATGCCCCAGAAGCTGGGAGGGGGAACAGCCAGGACCAATGACCCAAACTGGCCAAAGGGATATTCGATGCCATATGGCATCATGCTCACTATATAAACTCAGGGAAAGCTGGCCGGGGAGGCACTGCTCAGGGACTGGCTGGGCATCAGTCTGTGGGTGGTGAGCAATTGCATCACGCATCACTTGTTTTGTATACTCTATTATTATTTTTTCTTATTATTTCATTTCAATTATTAAACTGTTCTTATCTCAACCCATGAGTTTTCTCACTTTTACTCTTCTGATTGTCTCTCCCATTCTCCCATCCCACCAGGGGAGGAGTGAGCAAGCGGCTGTGTGGTACTCAGTCGCCAGCTGGGGTTACACCACGATACTCAGCAGGGCTTCAAGATCTGCCCTCACCCGAAATCTCAGAAGGGTTGTACTGTTGCTCATTTTCCTGGCCTCCAAAACTGCCTTTAGCTTTTTCTCCCAGAACAGTCGTCTTTGTTCAAATTTTTTGCCACCACAGAAATCCCATTACAAAAAAATGAAAACTTCATGAATCAATGCTGCAGTTATAATAGGTCTAGAAATCTACTCAAAACAAATGTCTGACGATTATATTGCAATTAAAATTGCCATTTTTATGTACAGAATTCTGCCTTTTTTTATCCAAAACCAAATGTTTCTATTTAAACTGAAAAATTATGAAGATAGGAAACTGCAGTTGAGGGATGAGGGGGCTGTGGAGAGTCCTTCCACAAAATATATGCTATTTTCTGACTACTGCTTTTCTCTTATTTCTAAAATTTCCATCACCGCAGTAACTGAGCAGCCTGAAGTCCAAATCATTTAGTTTCATTTCGGAAGTGCTAAAGAGATTAAACAGCTTGCAGATTGGATGATATTGCATGATATGCCCTATACATAATCATGCAGAAACTGGAGTTCAGCTTCCCATTAATTGTGCATTGATTCACTTTAAACAAGCTCTGGATACAGGCTGAGATGTATTAATAATATTTTATTGTATTTTAACTCACTTCTGCTCTTATTAACTTGTTAATTTGTTTTAATGAATTATTTAGTTTTTCTCATAAGATTTATTACTGTGTCAGACCATACTTTCACCTGTAGTTTTATATTATATCTACAGCTGAGAGGAAATACCAATGAACAAAAAGAAGAAAGAATTTTTGTAGAGTATCTTTGTTCCAGTTGTACTATGTTTTGTAATTTATTATTACTGTTTTGTTGCCTTACTCTGCACAAGTAAATTAACCAATGAGTGCCTAAGGACATGTAGCACATGTTCAGGGTTTGTGGCATAGGAGTGGATAGACAAAGATGTTAATATCGGCTAATAGAACATCACATCCCACAAGGGGTTTTCATTTCTTTTCTTCTCCAGTTCCAGTAAGCAATGCTAACCCTTTAAATGAAGAAAGGCATTTGTCCCCATGAGGTTTAGGCTAGCAGTCCCCAGGCTGTCCACTTGCAACTATTTTCTTCCCAATCAGCTTGCAGTTAGGTGCAAAGTCATGCTGTTTTGGAGTTGTCCTACCTTCATCTGACCTTCAAGATCATCTGCAGTGTTATCTCTTCAGCAGCAAAAATCACAACAGACTTGGGCAGAATTGGTGCAAGAAACCTGTGCTAGAAACCACAGCAGCTCAAAAGAGGGTAAGGAAAGTGGTGAAGCAGTGACTATTTCCCTGCAGTTGAAATAGATCCTTTCCTCAAACAGAAAGCTTTCAGTGCCCCACATTTGGCAGAACCGAAGAGAAATCAGCAAACATGAAAAGTTTCAGCAGCAGTACCTTTATTATGAAGAATCTGCTGTTGCCATTACACCCAGACCAGAATATTTTAATCAGTGCTATTCTATGGCACTTCGGTTATGATAATCTTATATCCTATATCCTTTAACTGCCTTTTTCCTGATACAAAATCGAAATGTCTCTGTGTGTCTACCTGGAGCAACACAGAGCCCGAATCCTAGATACGCTGTCTTTCCAAGTAAGCACAAACCAGCACATTCCCTTTTGCTCACAAGTAGTGATGACTCATCAAATTTTAAACAAGAAAAGATATATTTGTTCAAATAATTATTCCACAATTTATCTTGATTTAAAGATACTAAGAAATAAAAACTCCACCAATTCCTTGCCTACCTTACTTCACATTTAATCACCCTCTGTACTGAGAATCTGCACTTAACTTCCTGTGTGAATTTGTGTGGTTTCAGCTTCCAGACACCAGTACTAACTCAGGAGCCCTTTAGTAGCCAGTATTTTTAAATTCTCAGGGTCCTCATACTTGTATATCACAGCCCAACTATTTCTGTGACTTTCTTCACGGCTGGTTTCCCTTGTTTCCACCTCCCCTCTACCGTCTGAACACCAGGACTGTGGGCAGCACACCACTATTGGTCTCGTCAAGGCTTTCACAAAGAGACTTCCTTCCCTGTTCCTACCTGTGTAGACTTACACAGACCCTCTGGGAGTTTCTTTTCAGCTCCTTTTCTGAGCAGTCTCTGCCTCCCTTGTCTTACCCTATGGACCACCTCCCATGCCCCTCAGGTACAGCTTGTATTCTTAGCAAAGAAATGCTTTTTGCTTAAATTGGCCTGTCCTTCCAAGGAATTTCAGTCACTGTGTAATTGTTCCCACTGCTGTTTATCACTTAGAGTTGTCTGCAAATTTTGCTGGCAGTGATGTTGCAATTCCAGACCACTGAAGAAAATGTTAAAGAACACCATCTTTAATGTCTCCTAGTTTTCTTTCCCCTGTTGTTCACAAACCACTGATTTGCTGTGTCTATACCCTCCTCTTCCATAATGCCTGCAGCACAGCTTTTTCAGGGTGATGTGACATGCAATTTGTATTTCTCGCCATGCACCTTCTCCATGAGCCTTCAGGCTGTGATCCAGGAACATTTTCTGTCCTTTGGCAAAAATAACACATCTACAGCAGGTCCAGAAGTTGTTCCTTCTGCTATGCACCAATTCCTTCCACCTAGTTGGAAAGAATCAGCCCTAAAATCTCCCTCAAAACTTCTGTTCACTCTCTCAGCGTGTAAGTGATGAGGTTTCCTTACACAACTGTAACACTGAGAGAGGACTGATCTGTTGGAGGTATCAAATCTTGGGTTTGATCAAGCCTTCACGCCCTGGGTTCTTCACAGGAAGCTGCATAGTTGGAGGCAGCCAAGACATGCAGCAGGATAACACTTGTGTGTGGCTTTTGGTTGATCTCAGAGAACGGGCAAAGCAAGCCCACATCTGCCTGCTGGAGGCCGTGTAGACATACCTCTGGGGCACAAACAGCAGAGCTGTTTCATGTGGCCTCCCCATCCCCTCAAGCACTCACTGAGACAGTCAAGTAGAAATCCAGAATTTATGCACTTAAGCAGATGGAAAAAAAGCAGAGAGATGTGCCTGGCAGCTCTTTAGCTGTAGCAGAGGTCTATATGGAAGCGATTTTCTGTAGGGAGTGAAGAGAGCAGGGACAGTGAGGAGCAATGTCCTGACTCCAGCTCCAGCGTGGGAGCTGCAGAACTGCAGGCAGCGCAGGCAATTCAAGAGGTGGGTCAGAGACAGTGCTGCAGCCGGGGAATTCTACCATGGTTTCGCCTACTGCGCCTGCACCTCCCAGCCCTGGGCACTGGCCAGCTGCTTGGCTGAGGTAGCTGGAAGGCTGCTTCCTCCTTCCTCTACCCCTTTCCCTCTACCCTTATTAAAGCCAATGAGGAATTCTTCTTGCTGTTTTTTAAGCAGACTGAAAGAAAAAACATAGCTGGATGACATCTGCCTACCCTCAGCCAAATTTCAGTCAGAAGTTTATGCATTCAGAGAAATACAGATAGCAATCTTGAGTTTTTTGTTTGTTGTTTGGATTGCAAAAGTATCAGGAAGCAAAGGTGCCCTGGAACTAATTTCTATTGTATTCTCCAGACAGCTTGCTCAGTAGCATAAATCCTATTAATAGATGACCTCAGATGTTGCCTTTTGAGCGGTGGTGAGTTTCTGGAGAGCATGAGCAATGTTTTTCTGTGGCTCTATAATTTCTCTACTGAATAAACAGTCCTCTTTCCTCCCCTTCCCCCAAGTGTGACTGCTTCATCAGCACTTCCCTGGCTGAGCGTGAAACATGGGCACGTTAAACAATAAGCCCTCTGTTTTCCACAGCTGTACTTATGCCAGTAAAACTCTTTGTACCACTTGTAGATTAAAAGCTCCCACCCATCTCCCCATTCTCCTCGTGTGCATGCCACAGATCCTCAGAGGAAAACTTGGCTTGTTCAGCTACGGTGAGGCTTACTTCAATAGCCCTTTAAGCGATGAGAAGAAAGTCTCTGGAACATGTGCAATAGCTGCCATCCTGAAGTGTGCTGCCGAGCCCAGCTTCTGAAAGGGAGGCAGGTACCTGAGGCTGGAAATAGTACATGATGCTACTAACGTCATCTGCTGAGCACTCAAAAGTAGGCTTGTCACTTGCTGAGGAAAAGTCCCTTGCAACCTCATTAACTGTGGCCAATGCAGTGGAAACTCCTGTGTATACCTCTTGGAAAGACTCTGATTAAGAGATTAAAAATTACCTCTGAGTTTATTTTCTCTCCCTGTCCCTCTCTCACTCCCTCTTGCTATCCTTTTCAGGCTCATGGATCTCAGACTTGCTGATGGTGAGGGATTTGCTCAGAATGAAGATCTATAAAGAAAGAAAGCTGAAAGATAGCTCTTCAACTCTTACAAGGGATTTTAACAAAATGATGTACAAAATTCAGTGCTAAAGCCATCTTTCATTTTGTTTTGTTTACCTACCTGAAGAGGGCTCTTACCAAAATCCCTTTTGCACAATATGCCCGAAGTATGAGAACCAGGACTCACCTTTGGGAAGAAGGGCCACAAAGGAAGGGAAAAATTACTGCTGAACTTCCCCAAGCAAACCTCCACTCAGACAAAAGGTGCTGTGACTTCAGGTTTTAAGACCAAACGTGAAAGACCCACACACTCTGTCAGCTTCCAGCTCTTCAGCCCATTCACCTGGAAAAGCCATGGGGCTAAGCCAGCCCTGTTGGGCTGTGAGCTGCACGTGGGTTTGACACCTACGTTACTGCTTTGCGTCTGTCACTATGTGTAATTGTACTTCCCTACTGCTGTTTGCACAGTGTGGTACCACCATGCAGAGCTATAGCTCTCTCCTTATTAAAGTACTTGGATTTAATCAAGGTTACAGTAGCTTGGGGATGACACAGGCTGCCCACAGAACAGACAGCATCCCAAACTAGATTAACTAACCAAACAAATAGATGAAGAGGAGAGAAAGGAAGCAGTGCTTTTGTTCCTTTCACTTTGCACTTCTGCATTCCAGCTGCCAGGGCTGAGGGCCAGCATTTGCTTTTGCAGGCAGCCAGAACTGCAGGCTCTGTGTGTGCCTTCTTTCATATCGGAGCTGCTGAGCTCTGCTGCTGGACAGACCACGCTGGATGCCAGCATGGGGAAGGACATCCCTTGGGTCAGCCCTCCAGCTGACGCTGCCTCTGGGGGAGGCTGGTAGGCAGAAGTGGGGAGAGGCTGGAGGAAGGAGGTGTGAGCCAGGAGTCCTGCAACCCTGTGGCTGCCACAGCGCCATGTGCCATAGCCCTCTAATGCCTAAAAGCCTGGCTAGATTTTCCCATTTGTAAATATTATGTTTGCCACTGTCTAGCTAATTTTCCAGCGACACTTGAAGTTTTCATACTAGGTCATGGATTCTGCAAACAGCTGTGCCTGTCAAAGACTATCATTCCTAACTGGGGGTTACCATGCCCCTACCAGAAAGCATTGTCACCTCTGTTCTGCCAAGAAAAGGGCACACAAGCCCTTCCTCATCTGCTTCAAGCCAGACAGTTAGCAAAACTGCCTTCCTCAGCTGTGTAACCTCACCCAGCTGCCTTGCCCAGGGGCTCTCACTGGATCATGTCTTCTGGCAGGAGCAGTAACTTCCAGTAACTACAACAGGAACATCTTCAACCTGTGCAGTTCATGGCAGAAAGAACATGCACCAGCATGCAGGTACAAGACCATCCTTGCACCTGCATTCTGTTTCCTGATCACATCTACCACCTGTGCTTTTGACACATACCTCTGTCCCTGCCTCCTGTGGACACCTCAGAAGCTCTGTAGCTACAAGAATGGAGATGTCTATATTTGGCATCCACTTCTGCAGTTTCTACTTTTATGGCAGTGGAAAAGGGATGCCAAGCACTCAAAGTGGACTGCCATAGAAGCCATGCAATCATTTTCCTCATAGTCATAATGTTTTTAATTTGGATTTTGCTATTTTTCCCAGCTAGGCAAAATCAAGCCTGATCACCTGGGATAGAATCACCCACTGAAGTGACAAAAAGCCATTGGCGGGCACAGGCATGGTTCTCTCCTGCAAGTCAGCTTGCCTGAAAGCTGTGTTTGCGTTACTGCAGCATCATACCCAGCTTTTTAGCTTTGCAATACCAGCATATCAGGTACCACACTTCTCTGTCAGTGCTGAACCAATTTCTTAACACACTTTTATGGGCTGCTTCAAGCTTGACATCTAGACACACAAAAGATGTCTTGAGTTTCTTCTGGCAGCCTGATGCTATTTTGCTAGTGGCTAATTTTTTATTGTCCAATCACTGGCAAAAGTTTATGTCAAAACACGCTACACTGCTTGACAAAAGCTAGGCACCTCATAACAGAAGCCAAACCAGTCAATACACTTTGCAAAGTAAATGCAGCCTCCTCAGGCTTACCACAACGTGGCAGGAAGCTCTGGGCAAGCGGGTGTACCTTTAACTTTACCTCTTCAGGGGCTGAGGTATTTAATATTTTGTAAGATACAGTTAAAATCTGTTTAGGATTCACTGCCTAGAACCCTGTCCCAAGTGGATTGTGGCATTTCTTTTGTTTTTTAACAGCTGGCCACAAAAGGAGCAGGTCATTTCCCCAGCTGGGGCTGCCCTTGGGTGGAGGACTCAGCAAGAGGGAGAGACGATTCAATGACCCTCATCCTTCAACGCTCCCTTCTACTAGCAGAGACGAGGTTGAATCCCTTTGGAAAGAGAAGGGCAAAGAACTGGAGGCTTCACAGCACATATCCCATGGCATAGCCACTTGGTCTCCTCTGTCCTGGACAGGGCAGGGTTTAGGTTTGTATGCCAGCTTCAGCAAAAGCCAGGCCTTGCTTTAGGGGTGGCTGTGTGTAATCACGTAGCGCTGAAGCAGTCACTGCAGACAACACTTATAAGTAAGGCTCCCTGAATGATCCCTGCATAATTGTAAGCTATATAAACACTTTTTAATTTTCTTTTTTTAATGTGAAGGTTCAAGGTATTTTTGCCTATCATCACTTACCCAGAGCTTACTGGGACACAAAGCTTGAGGAATTTTAAGCACTACTGCAAAGTCCTGTTCCTCATTAAATTCTGTCCTTCCACACCCATGTCACCTCACCTCACAGTATTAGGTGCCGCTGCTACCTTGCAGCACAAAGCCATCAGCCCCGAGAAGTGATGATAGCCTATTTCAGGACTGCAGCTCTGCTGTGAACAAGGTGCTCAAGTATGATACATTATCCCTCCAAGGCTGAAAATATCACCTCTGCAATGCTCCTAAACTCTGAGCTAGGTGAGGTTAACACCACAGTCCCAGTTTCTTATGTGATAGAACATTACGCTTCTAACCAAAAAATCAAGGCTGTTTATACATACAGGACACTGGAGCTTATTACCCTTTGTACCGCTCTGTCTGTGATTTATGTGATATACTGTGTGGGCAGAACAGTTTGGAGTTCAGAATACCCTTCCAATAAGCTTTTACACATATGACAGAATTCAGTTAATCAGCGCTAGCTAGTGGAAGCCTCACTATGAATTGCTGAATTTTGCAAATTAACAACTACAAGACTAAAGACTATCAAATAAGCCAGCAAAGGATCCTTCATCAGACATTATATTTATTTCCTTGACAGGTATAGTATAGTTTTAATGTATTTACTGCAGTGATTCTCAGTGTAAACTTATACTTAAAATAGTTTTTTATATTTATAAGGACAAAGCAAATTTTGTGATAAAAACCCCAATTTGTCCACTGACACAGAACTCCACTACTGCAGTCTCCTGTACAGCTAAATTACAAAATAAAGGGATGCCTGCCACTGGCTGGGCAATAAAGGACTATATAAAGGATTATATTTAAAATAATATTTTAAACCAGGTTTTTCTGCCAAGTCACATTAATGGCCTGTACCATAGCTCATGCCATTCAAATGTTTAAATAAAGGGGTAAGAAGGTACTTCCACAATGGCAACCACTTCTCTCTGACTCTGTGTTTATAAAACTGTAGGCACCTGAAATATGATTCTTCTAAGGCTTCATTTGAACTCAAAATTCACACACACACACAACCAAAATGAATCTTCCTCCAAGCAGAATGCACTTGCTAGTCCTATCATAGAGCAACACTGCACAAAACTGCTGAGAACAAACTGAAGAGTGCTTTATCCAATTGCAAGTGCCTGGGGTCAATGAAGGAGATATTAGTTTTATTTTTAGCTTGCTTTTATAGCCTGATTGCGTTTTCCATAAGATAATCCAGGAGAGGTTCTCCTCCCTGTTGCTTTAGGTTTCTTTTTAATCATCAGGTTGGCCTCATTATTAATTAACAAGTTCTTAATAAATCATTGACTGATTAATGTGAATCAGAAGAAGCAAACACTGGCATTCCTTGACTAACTTTTTTTATAGTTTGTTAATAGAAACTCTAGGATGTTCATCACTGAAGTATCCCAGCACCTATCAAACAATTAAGAATTTGGTCTCCTGATGAAGATGAGAAGTGGAAGAATGATGTGAAAGAAGCTAACAAATAGTGAACAGAGCAAAGACCAATTAAATAACTTGCTTGCAGTCTTAAAAGAAACTAGTAGCATCCATGTCAAGGCACAGTAGGCTGTTTATCAGTTGGTCTTACCTGATGACCATTTCACAGTCCCTCAGCAGCCCTGGGTTTAGTTTTTAGTTTAGATTGGAAGGCTATAGAAAGAAGAACAAGTTGCAGATGAAAAGAAGCAGCCCAACTTGCTTGAAGTTTGGCTTTTGATATCAGATACTGAACATGTATTTACTTTTGTATGAAGCTGGAATCTCTGCCTGGAAAAATCTATGCCATGATATTTTTAGTAATACTAGCAGTTAAGGGTTCAGAAATCATTAACCAGATTTTAAGCAGTCATGAGGTTAGTGTAAAAATTATAGGAATGTTTTTAAATAAATGCGCTTTTTTATTATTTTTTCCTTTATTCACACTTGCTCTAAAAAGTCTTGAAATTTGTATGCAATAATGCCTTCAGGAACTGTGTTTTTAAAACAAATGCACAATGTTGTAAACTCATGGAAAAAAATTGCTAAGGCTGGTACTGTATTTATTCAATAGCATTGACTATGGAGGGGGATTAATTCTAGCAACTTAAAGGGCTATGCCTTATAGAGCCTGGTGGCAGGCAAACATGAAGATTTTAGACAGAATATCAATAACATTGAGTTGGTGGCTTTTGAGCCAAGATAGAGGATTGGATTCCAAACCCACATTACTGGCCGTGCCAGGTCTTCTATAACTATGAACCCAATGCCCAGAATAAGAGAAGAAGATCAGGATTTACTGATGCGGTGGGCAAGCACCCAGTGCTAACTTCCCTGTGTTTTGCTCACCGTAGCTGGCACCGAAGTCGGCTGAGAATATGGAGTTGCTGGGGCAGTGGCATGACTATATTGCCTGCAGCGAATGGGCTGATGACCCCAAAATGCCAGTGGGTTCAATGAGGCTGGGGCAACCAGTGGGTAAGGCCAGCAGGATCCTGGAGCGGCAGCTGGGGGCCCATGTGATGCCCTCCACACCTCCCGTGGCACAACCCGCAACCAGACAAATGTGTTAAGCCCAGCATTATCTGCCTCTGCCATGACACACAGCCCTTCTTTGGTCCGACATACTTGGGAGACCTGAATGAGTACAGAACAGGACAATATCTAACCAAGCAGAATAATGTTCAGGGATTTTTTTTCCTAACAAAAATGTTTAAAATCCTTTGTTACAACAGATGATCTTTCCACCTTTCTCTACCAACACACACCTGCCACTGCCTGTGTCTCTGCTGAGACTCATTTGGAAAGTCACTCACCTAACGTGTATTTCGTTTCCCTGATATTAACAGCATTGAATTATTGGCTTTGCGTGACTGACGGTCAAAGCCTGTGCAAATAATAAGGAAGGAGAAAACTCCCACTGGGAAGTTCTGTATTTTTTTGTAAAAATATTTCATCCGTGCACTTACCTGCCTTTCCAGCATGTAAAACACACTTAAAATGGCAGTTTTGTTTCTGTTAGTTTCTTATATAGTCCTCTTATATAGGACTTTGTAGTTGGGAACCTTTAATTCCTGTTTTCAGACAATTTTTAATGCTTAAAACAAGTGTTTTGATCAGAAGCTAGAACACTGGAGCCGGCTAAGATTGTATGCAAATTCAGCCAAAACCTTTTGCCCAGTCGACTCAATCTTCTTGTTAATCCTCTCAATGATCCGCACTAATGGATAAAAGTTCTGAATAGGAGAAAGAAGGGGGAAAAAAACCCTCAGGAAGCAATTTCAATTGCTGTGAGGAAGGACTGGAGGCTCTTGGCCCTGGGGAACTCTCCCCAGTTCATTGGAGGCTTTCAGATACCATGGTGATGGGGGACTTTTTATTCATAACTAGGTAGATAAATGGTAAGTGCTTTTGATCTCTGCTAGCCTGTATTTCATTTTGTCAGCTGGGGAAGAGGTTATTCAAATCTGCCGGCTGTAGGAGGTCAGCCAGGAGAGAGAAAATGTCTTCATTACAGCCTTCTGTTCAGCCAGGCCTCCCAGCTGACCTTGGTGCCCAGGCTTGTCTGTCAGACAAGGCAAATTTTCCGACTGAGGGAAGACATCACTGCGCCAGATTTATCCCTGTTGTAAGAGCTCGGAGGCAGCAGCATGAGGCCAAGGAAGACTTCACTTGCATTGGGACATCTCCCCCAAAACAGCCATGGGATTCTCAGACACCTTTTCACAGAGCACATTTTCTCAGTGCTGTTTTCAGTGCCAGTGGGGTGGGAGACTCCAAAGGCAGGCTCAAGCTGAGCGACTGCAGAAGACAGCCTAAATATTAATTACATTTTCTGCACTGAGTTTTTTCAATCAGCTAGTCCCCTCTCACAGTTCTGATACATATTTCAGGTGATAGAGCTGGAGTTCACTTTAGTTTACATTTCAGGCTGAAAGTGAATTTCTTGTGTTTAAAGATCATGCTCTGGCTCTGCAGGGACAGCCCTGCTGAGGTTTGTGGCAATCCTCAGGAAGAAAACCAGGCTATCTCAAGGCAGAGCCCCATCTAATGGAAAAGGAAGATCTCAGCTATTCAGGAGGGAGAAGGAGGGCACATTTGCTACAAGAGGATGCATAAAAATTGAAATAGGAATTCCAATCCCATTATTTGGTAATGGGATTTGTAAACCTCATGGTCACAGGCTGAGATAAACAATATATGCTTCCCGAATTCCTCTTGGAAGAAGAGTTCCTTGCAGCATTGCTAAATTACACAGTAAGTTATCATTTACAAAGAACGAAAATAGGAAAAGGAGTTCGCGAAATTAATTTATGTCTAAAGGATTTCTCAGTTTTTGGATTGAAGGGCGGGGAAGCAGAGTCTCCTCCAAAACCACACTCTTAATGGAGATGGTTTTACTGTGTTAGATCATTTCCAGAAAGCATTATAAAAATGTTCCCTTTACTCAAGCCAGCCAGGTTTTAATAGTATCAAAGCAAAATATAGTCTGCTATTAGCATGAAATAACATTAGCATAAATGGAAAAGAGTAAGGACGCTTGGAAAAAAAGCCACATAAGTGGTCTGCTCATTTCACTAGACATCATTGTAGCTGAGAAACTGTGAAATTTCCATAATAATCGAGTGCAGAGAAAAACAAACAATTTTATTGATAGGGAAATTACATCCTGTTGCTGAATATAAAACTACAGCTCTGTTCAATGGCCCTTTAACAGCATTGAAAGTATATATTAATTTATAAGTGTAAATGAAATGTAAATAAAATATTCCGTTCATTCTGGCCACAGAAACCTCCTGATAGTATTTCAGTGCAAGAACTCAGAAGACATGTATTTGGATTCCATATCCTAGACCCTGATCTAACGGCATCTGATACTGTTGTGGGAAATACTTACTCAGCTGCTATGTGGTGATACACTTGTGACAAAAAGCATAGTACCAACCTGCCTATGAGATGGTACTGGCTTTGGGGGAGAAGGGCTCCTTGGGGTTTTTTGCTTGCTTTCTTTTGAAAAGAGGATCCTCCAATACTTCGTAGCAATAATCCCAGATATTGCAGTTTGAAGTTATACTGCTGCAGCGCTTCAGAGTGTTACAGCGGTGCTTTTCTTTGCAGTAGGATTGTATTTCCAAGGGGAACCAAGCTGCTTTCTTTACCAACTGGGGAGCAGTAAGAAAAGCAGCCATGGAAAATGAGTCCAGTTGGGAGGGACCATACCAGTCGTTACTACACTGACCCAGAGCTGGCAGCCAGGGGATGGGGCTCTGGCCACAGTGCTGTTGGCTGCCCTGTGGGCTGCCCCACCAGCCCCTGGCTCTTTCAGGGCTGGGATGTGTGTGGTGACAACAACAAAGCTGCTTGGATTTCTTAATGAGCGTCTTCCCACATGAAATTCAGCAGCAGTCACCATGAAGCTCGGAAAACCTACGGGGAATCTGGTGCTCATGCACACATAATCTTGCTAGACCCCCTAAGTTTCTGTGGTCCCAGCATGCCAAGTCCTAGCAGAGGGGATGCTTCCACCCATCACAACAGTCCTGGTAGCAGCAGGTTTCTTCCTCCTGCCTGTAAATGTGCCTAGGCACTGAAGGCCGTTCTCCCCATCACCTCCTGCAGCCATAAACACTCCTGCAAAGTAGGTCTGAAGCGCTACCCAGTCAGCACAGCGGTGCTTCACATCCCCTGTGTGCTCTGTGTGGCAGTAAATGATTTCCCTCGGGGCAGCACAATGGAGAAAAAGGCCCTGAAACTGTGCCTTTAGGTGTGCTCCTGCTGGGCAGCCCCCACAGAACCCTCCCTGGATGGCTTGTCCTCAAAATGGTGTTTGGGGGAGAAAGGTTTGGGGGGGGTGGGAGCAATTGTGTGGCTGCACAAAGCCGGTTGAACAGTTAATGCTTTAACCTTGCGTATAATTTATACAATAAACAAAGTCACATGTTTCTCTAATAATTTAGATGTAAGCAAATGTTGATTTATTCAGGAAGGCTACTGCCAGCAGCAAAGCCTGCAGCACTGAAATTTGAATTAAACTAGGACAGAAGCAGGCTAGTCTATAATAACATTTGTATAATTTTATTTTTGCCCTTGGCTCAGTTCATTTCCTTCTACAGTAGATGCATGAAATTGGTTCTTCAGCCACCTTTAGCTGATGTTCATTGATATCGGGGGTAGGCAGAGAAGCAAGAGAATGTAACCTTTTTAGACTTCGTGTTTGCAATCGTAAGGCCATGAATTCTTAGGTCATTTATGACAATAATTTTATTCTCTGCCTTTCCTTCCTGCAGTACTCTCTGAACAGTTCCATTTAACCTGGAGTGATGGGGCTTTTCCCCCCCATTTTTTTTCCTGCATGGAGACTTCTAGAACAGAGCCTGTTAAACAGATGCAAATGTTGTGTTGTTTTTATTCTTTTATTCAGGCCTGAGGGCATGAAATTGGAGTTCTCTTACTCTGCTTTCAACATGAAGGAAGGGGACTGTATGATACTTTAAAAATGATGGTGAAAAAAAATATGCACTATTACAGATATCTGGAATGGATCCTTTGGCTTCCTTTCCAAGTTTGCCTTCAAGGAGCAGAAAATATGCTGGATAACAGGGAAGCTGCAGAGCGGCGCAGGGCAGCGATTTGATCAGGGGTTTCTGGTACCAGTGAAAGCCCTACTCCCAAGCCTCAGAGGATTCACAGTGCCAGAACACAAACTGTTTCACCTTTGTCCAGGAAACCCACAAGAGGATTCCAAGTGAAGTCAGAGGATCCCACTCTGTGAGTGAGATCTGTTCCCAGGCTGGCAGGCACTGGGTGCAGAGGGGAGACATGGTGTTATTTGTCTGTGACCCCATGGGCCTTCTCCAGCTCTGGGGTGATATGCCCTGGAAAGCCTGCCTGAAATGTTCCCACAGGCATGGTGCTTGCTTTTGCTGAGCCAAGAGGGACACTCTTAGGCTGAGAGGGCTTTATGGGCAAAGAAGCAAAAGCAAAGCAGAGACTGGAGAGCAGGGGAGGTCAGGGGACCTATGAGCAGCACTGGCAGAAGAGGGATAATGTCTCTGTCTGGCAATGTGACAAGGATCATCTTTTAACTGCAGCCAGGGCGAGCAAGATTGTTGCATGGGAATGACTCAAGATGGTTTTTTCCAGACATAAACCTAGCCAGGTGCGAAAACATGAATGCCTATCACAAACTAAGGTAGGAGTTGTCTTACACATAACACCCATGTATGCAGTGATTTCATGGCTGTGGTATTTGCTAAGGAGTGACTTCATTTTTGCAGTCCTCTAGCTTGCAGAGAAAAAGCTTTTTAACATGAGTCAAAATTAAACCAAGTCCTGTGGGTCCAGGGCAGTTTCTGGGACTCAGGAGCTGTCCCTAGCCATGAACATGTGCCTGTCCTCAGCATGCACAGACCCTGAAACCACAGTGACACTTCCAAAGTCCAGGACGATAAAAGTTTGAGCAGAAACAGCCACCTGATGTATTTCAGTGGAAGGCCATGGCTGAATGCCAGGATGGGAAACACCAGCCTCAATCTTCCTGGAAAAAGTAATATACTCCCTCTCCTCACCACACAGTGACCACAAAAATAGTACCAGCCCATGCCCCCTCAAAGGCCGTCCTGCCTCAGGAGTGTGAAAACTGAAACAGGACAGTTTTCTAGTCCTAAATCCTAACAGTATGTAACCTATGGATGCCTTGAATCTTACGGTCCCACTTGACCTGCCTTGCACTGTCTCACCTGGAAGCTAAGGGCCATGACATATTCCCCTTCAAACAGCTTTCCCTGATCGCAGACCATGGTGGAGGGAGGAGAGCCACCTCTGCAGGACTGCTGTGTCCATTTACCTCTGCCCATGAAAATACTTGCAGACCTTTGTTCCAGCTCCTGCTCTTCCTCCTCTCCCCATGTGCTGGTTACTGCAAGCAAGGGGAGGGCAAGTTGGGGGTATCTCCTTTGCCAAAGCATGTGGGAAGCAGGAGCAGACTGCAACACCAGCAGCCACAGCCTCCCAGGCTGCTCCTTGGATAGCGCAGCCATGTGCTGCCCCTGACCTGGGGCAAAGTCATGGCTAAGGCCTTATTTCCCTTATTATTAATTAAAAAGTTGGAGGAGATCCTCAGCTGGAGTAAATATTCATTGCTCCTGGCCCTCGCCCACTGGTTTCCGAAAGCACACAGAAGTAGCCACATTTATGCTGTTAACACTGAACTTGGATCACACTTCTGAGGTCAAATAAATAAATGTCACTGCATCCCATTTAGCTCTGTTAATGCCACATTAAGAATGGCATGTGTTTTGACATAACCACCCTTTCCCCTTTTTTTTTAAACACCATAAATGAAGCATTAAAAGTCCCAATCCATCACAGTGACATCAGATCGCTGGACTGTGACTTTTATGACATCAGAGCAATTGATTATATGACTCTTTTATGTGTAGCTTGCTATGCAGTGATTGCTCTTCTCTCCATATATTACATCCTAACATCCTGGAATAATCTCAAGAGATAAAAAGGAATCACTGTGAAGCAGTGAAGTACAGTAGTTACAGAATTGCCATAAAACTGTCATAAAATTGTAGAAACAAAAATGCCTTTATAGGTGGCAATGTTCCGTTATGGGTCCCTAGCTAATGGTCTGTAGTTGCCCTATGCATACCTTACTATATTTACTGCTTCTGGATATTTCTGTACCTTTCTCCCAGAAGCTTATATGGTTACCAAGCCATGCAGGGCTGTTACCCTGCATACTGTAAGTCCCTTTATCCCGTTATATCACCTCTAACAAGTCAAGTGCTGTTTGTACAAGGCTAAATTCAAGCCTTCTTTTCAAATAGCCCAGGAAAAAAAAAAAAAAAAGAAAAGAAAAGCTGACAAAGAAAGTTATAAGCTGTTTTTTGCCATAAAATTGCTGAAAGAAAACAGATTCTCTGTAGTGCTTATAAAGAAAGGTGCTGTTAAAATTAGATTCAAGGCACAAAATAAGTAGCTCTCTCCTGCTGAGAAGTGACATGGAAAGCTCTGCCCAGAAGACAGAGCTGCAACTGGATTTTTTACTATAAAACCACATGTGCCTGAGCCCAGTTATCATGCGAGGTGCTGTGCCACGTAGCTGTGTGTTTTCTTGTGCTCTCCAGGTTATCCATACAAGGCTACTACTGCGAGCAATGAGCAAGTCAGTGTTTCTCTTTCTTAGATACAAATGTGGCCTTTGTTACTCTGCGGGAGGATAAGCCCCAACAGGCGGTGTTAAATGCTCTTTTTTTTTTCCCCCTTTTTTTAATCTCAAGGCAATTTAATGTAAGCAAAAAGGTGCTACAGTCATAAGGAAGGTGTAAGTCATCTGAGAAGTTTATGCCTTGGGGTCCTGAAAGATGAGCTCTGAAAAATCTCACCCCTGCTGCTGTGGATGTCCGTGCCCCCAGCTCTCCACCCATGCTCCCAGTCCCTGCCTCCAAGCAGGAGCACAGAAAGCATCGTATGCCAGCACCCTCCCTGCTCCATCTTCCTGTGCTTCCCTGGGGGACAACGATGGTTGTGCACCATTGCACTAGCCCCCGCAGGAGCCACAGAGGCATGGACAAGCATCTGCCCCACTGCCTCTGCTCCTGCATGTGATAACCTCTGGCAAAGGAGAGAGGCTGGTGACCAGAGCAAGGGCTGTTCTCCCTCAAGCAACTGCAGCTGTTGTTGTTATATATGTGAGTGGGCAACTATAGTTCCTTCCCCAGGTTGTCTGCTCCACTAGAGCAGTACAGCAGCAGCTTCGTGAAATACCTTAACATCTTTAAGATACTTTGGGATCCTTACACAGAAGGCACTAGAGAAAAGATATATTTGTAATAAAAATTCCAGGGGTAGCCGGGTGTGCCAAAATTCTCTAGTCACCCTCAGAATTGATGCAGTGGAAGAAAAGCAGCACCTCTCTGGTCAGCTTTCTCCAGCCCCTCTAGCATGCGCAAGCATGCAGATACCTATGCCTGGGAGCTCCAAACCACAGCTCGATAGGCCATTTGCTGGGAGGAGAAGACACAGTCTGATGGCCCTTCAGCCAAAATTGCCAAGCAGGGGAAGCTGCAGTGAGTGCAGCAGCCTAAAAACCAACCTCTATGCGTGGTGTCACCTCTGACAAAACCCTGGTGCTGGGAAGGGAGGTGAGATTCTCCAGATGCTTCCTGCCTGGCTTGATACTCCCATGGAGTGGGGATCTGGAGGTGAAATACTCCTTGCCCTCTTTCTTCTTCCTCTCTCCCTCCCAAACAGGTGTATTTGGCAGGCTGAAAGACAATCTAAGCTATCTAAGATAATGAATGATTAGTCCCTCTTTCAAGGACCTGTGCTCTGTTTTATTGGGGTGAGGGGGGAAGAGAAGTGTGGCTGGGACATTTACAAGTGCCCTTTGCCGACTCCAGGGCGCTTTCAAGGGCAGCTTATGGCATAGGATATTGACAACAACAGAGCCCAGCTTGAACACCCACCCCTAACTCACTCTAATTTATATGCAGACCAAGCAGCAACGTTATTGTTCAGCTGGGGGCATATTTAATTGCTGAATGTTCTGCAGATGTCTTGCAGGCTGTATAGATAAAGGCATTTAAGTTGCTGACTTATAACAGCACATCTTTCTTCTTTTAACATAAAAATTCCCACCTTCTTTGATGGATGCGGAATTTTTAGGACTGAAATCCTGTGCTAGTCCTTCAGAATATTTTAGTGAATGTTGAACTCACTGGCACTGCAAGGGAGCAGCTAAACACTGACGCCTTTTCATCTGGAAAAAAATGAGCTTCATTACTGTAAAAGCAGTGCTTTCCCACGGTATGAAATCAAGGAAGGTCCATTATTGTTTCCTTAAACCTAGCAGTATGGCATGACAGGCTCTAGCCAGACACCAAAGCGATTGCGGTTTATTTAAGTGCAAGCAGTCTGCTCGGTGCTGAATAAGATGTACAAGGAGTCAGGAGCCTTGCCCCAAGGAGACTACAACCTGAGGGCAGTCGTGCAAAGCATTGCTGGTGCCAAGGGTCCAGCACAGCTCCCCTTTACAGTAACACTGGGAGGCCGCAAGCAGTACCAGATCAGGCCCATGAACTTAAAGCTTTCTGGGGAGAGGAGAACTGCCTTGTCCCTCTCTAGTTCATATCTTATACTTAACAATTAAATACTGCATATTGTCTCTTTTTTTTCATTTTTTTAAAATCCTTCCCAACTTTCAAGAATAATCAGATTTAAAAATAGATGTCCCATCTATTTTTTTAACGACACCTACAATGTCCTTTCTGGCTTGTGCCATACCAGGACACCTCCATCCTAGTGACATAGGTGTCTGACAATTTGTCAGGGAGATAGCCATAAGTTAGGCAGAAAACCGGACTCCATTAAAAAAACATAAAAGCTGGGAGGAGGCAACTTGATGTGGCATGGCTCCTGGCAATGAGGAAGCATGAGTGCATACTGAAGCTTAGAAATAGAAAGTGATGTCCTCATAAAAATATGGCTTTAGGCTGGTGTGCCACTAGAAATTCTTCTGTCAGTTTAGAATATTTAGCTCTAAGGGATCTCTACTTTCAAATGGATCTTTTGATGCAAAATAGGCTGCACAGACGGAGATAGTGTTGAAGAAGGGAGAGTCGCATTCCCTCCCAGTTATGCTTGGTAAACTGAAGATTTTTAGATAGGCTTTTTGATCCCAAAGTACTGAGTGGGCAGGTGGGTTACCTCACCAGTGCGTTAGCTCTCCGGGCCCTTCTAACTGAAAACCGTTACTGATGCCTGGGCAGCTAAATAATACTGAAAGCTTCAACACTGCTGGTTATCAGGGGAACCTCTTTAGCCTAATTTGAAAGCTCAAAGCTCCAGGCAACTGAATTTTTTTGGTTACAGGCTCTTTTGTGTGATGTTCCAATGCAGTATATCCAATCAATGATGCGATATCACGCACGGTACCATCATGTGGATGTTTATTCCCCCTGTGTTTTGTATTTGACTTGTTAAACTGCAAGAAGAGTTCAGGGAACAGACGGGGGGAAAAAAATAAAAAGAAAACTCCTCAGGTCCCCTGCTGCAGAAATTTAAAACTAGCGAACACACAAGCCCCAGTGCTCCAACAGAAATGAAAAAGAGCGGAAAGTGAAAATATATACATATGTATACACATGAACAAAACATGAGCCACAGTCATGGCAATCTGGGCTCCAATGTGCCAAACAAAAGGGGTTATTCCTCCGAGCAATCTTTGTGCCGTAAAATTTAGGACACAACAAGGCCGATTTGTGATCACACTGTAGATTCCACTATGAAACTAAACAGTACAGTAAATTCCACTGGATGATTAGGGCAGGCTGGTTTGGGGGATTTTTAATATTGCATCTGTTAAAAGAAGTAATGCTAAGGATAGTCTGGATGGGGTTGGGGGGACAAGACAATTATCAAGATACTCATTCTTCCTTTCTTCTGTGATTCCTCTCATACACACCCTTCATAATTTAAGTTCATTTGGGGGAAATTTCAAGAACCGTGAGGATTCTTTCCACATTGATTTTTTGTAACACAAATGATAATGGGCCAGATCTTCAGATGAAATAAATCAGCCCAGACCATTTCATTTACAGTGTGCCTGTGTAAAGAATGTTAAATTGATTTTATTTATTAGGATGCCAAAAATAAAAGTAAGAGAAAGCTCCATGATGAATGATTAATTTACAGAGGGTGCCTGATGTCTCCTGAGGTTTTAGCCCAGAAGAGCATGAGCAGCTTATGGAAACTCCATCGTTTTTCACTTTAAATTTAATTTAATTTGTTGTAAGCTACTTCATCTGGTCCAGAGCTACAAACATAAAAGACAGTTCAGGACCAAGAATTCAGGCAGGACTAGATTATAAGATTATAAACCTTTGGAACAGAGATTTCAGCTCAACTCAAAGCAATGCTTACATTAATTGCATTTTTCTATGTTTACAAGATTTTCCTTTTAGTCTGTTTTCTCTTTCCGCTCTGCTCTGACATAAGCCATAAACCTGCATTTCTGATGCTGTACTCCCTGGTCACTGAGACTCTGAGAGTTTCTCCTTGTCATTTCACACTGTCAGTCTCAAACAAGAACTCATATTTGAACCTTAATATCTGCAATGATGAGGCAAACGGGCAATAAAAAGTGGCAGACATCTGATAGGGCAAGCTTCCACTATGCACACTGTTTTCTTACACCAGGAGAAGAATCCCTTCCTTGTTGGCGTGATTGTGCCGGTGCTGAGTGACAGCTGATGGTGCTGATAACCTTGTGCTGTCATTGACATGAGCCAGCCGTGAGGCTACTCCATCCTGCAGGAGTGCATCCTCTGCTCGCCATTACCCTGGAGCATTTACCAGGTAGCTAGATCTTACTTTTATTTTTGGCATCCTGAAAAATAAAGTCATCTTGCTGTTATTTACATATTTCCATGGAAGCAAAGTGTCTGTGGACATACACTGGCTTTGAGTTCAACTAATGCTGCTGTCCCTTTCACCGCATTAGCCCTCTGCCATGTGAATCTTCACAGTGAGTTCACAATGATTTTGCTGATTCCTGGACGATGTCCTCAGTGCAGCTGTAACAGCGAGGGAGAGAGGAATGAAACAACACTTACTCACTCAGACTGGGTGTATTAATATCATTTACAGGAGAAACATTATCCAAAATTAAAGGTATTGTTGCCTTAGTAAACAAAACACTACTGAAGTCAGCTGGACGAAATCAGATGAGACCTCTTGTCTCTCTTAAAAGCTTTGGTGTCAGAGTAACAAATCAAAAGGCACACCAGGAGGTATTGATCAAACTCATCCAAGACAAGGAAAATTTTCCTTCTTACTCTAACAGACAAAAGTCTCACTCTCTGTATCCACATGGTTCAGATCTGTTTGTCCACCTTTTAGTTGGTTTCAGCTCATGTCATCTGTAAGCAGGGGGAAAGGTAAACATAAGGAAGCAACGACTTGCCACTCAGGATACTCAGTTAAATAATGAAAAAACAGCACTCTCCAGATAGGAAGCACAGCAGAATAGCAAAGAATTAGCATGACTGGGAAACAAAGTGAGCCAGCTAACATCTCATCCCAGGGAGGCAGAAAGGATCAAAAGGTCTACCCAGGACTGCAGGGGATCTGAGGGCCCAGGAGTCCTGGAAATTGTGCCAACACCTGCCAAAATGTGCCTGGGGTGGCAGAATGTTGCCTACCTTTTGGATTCCTCTCAAATCTGAAATGAAGCTCAGCAGAATCAAAACTAAATAAAACTGGAGGGTTTAGGCATTCGCCCTGTGAATGCACAGGGTCCAACCACTAAGGCACTAAGAAACTGGAAAAAAAAAAAAAGGGTAGGGGGTGTGTTTGTTTAAACACTATAGCTGAGAGATTTATGAATCTAGGTGTGTTACAAACCCCGTGCTCAAATGGTGCAGCAAACGACATTAGGAGGAGTGCTTTCCATATAGTTGAAGGCGATCTGGCACATAATTACTACAAATTTCAATATGGCAGGGACAGCAACTATTTTACCTACCCCGAGCTTATTTTGCCCGTTCATACATGACTAGTTGGGAGAGACATTTTTCCAAAACCTCATGATCCAGACATTCTGGAAACACCAGCATGCCCACAAGCAAGAATTTTCCCTTTACTGCTGTTTATTTTCACTTTGTGCTGGGGGAACGTAACGTGCATTTCTGTCAAGTCATATGGTAGCAAGTATGCTCAAATGAATGCCCATCCTAACAACAATGTCAGCAATAACTCATTTTTCCAAATGGCAAATTTTAATTGCTGGCTTAATCTACTGTAATAAAGATATGGAGGCTTTAGGCCTCAGTTCATCAATGCATTAGTGCTTAAGTATCATTGCACTTAATGAGACTTAAGTCTCTGCCTAAGTACTTAGCTAGTTCAGTGACTTGATACAGGAATTGAGGAGTAAACGTTCACTGATTAAGTCAGACCACTGATAGTATGATTTCAGAAAACGGTATCTGAAAATAAGCTTCTGAGTGTAAAATTTAAAAGTGCAAAGGAATTAGCAGGCTGAAGGGCAAAATAAAACTCTTGTGAATTAACTTGTTATTATGAGCAGCCTCTTAAAGGTGGAGCTGATTGGCATACTCCCATACAAAACAGCAATGGAAAAAAGTAATCAAATACCATCATAGAGCATAATCCAGCAAGTCAAATTAAGAAAACGCCCTTTGAGAAGATGAGATCGTCTCCAAAGGGTAGGAAGGAAACAGGTCACCTCCTGTCACTGGAGATCCCATTGCATACAAGGATGGCTGACATCTGCAGTCACCCAGAAACACCTGACAGCTGAGCAGGGAGACGGGCACCTGGACCTCGAGAGAGCCTGTGATCAAACCCAGGTATTCTGTGGTCCAACCCAGCCATTTCAGAGTACGGCATTTACATATCTTCCTGCAATTTGCTCCACAGTCTGCCCAGCCGTCTTTCCTATTTTCCTATTTTTCTCTAAAAAAGAAATTAATTTGGGAAACTCAGTGGGAGAAAGCCATTCTGAATAGAGCACTGATTGTATAGCTCATCATTTATAAATCAGGAGATACAGAAGTAAGGGGTTTGTGCATAGCTGTGACTCTGTTGCTCACAGATAGATAGAGATGTGTACGTGTATATGCACACATACAGATATATCCAGAAGAGAATTCAGTATTATTACTCCTGTAAAGGAGTTCCCATAAAACCAGGTAATGTTTAAAACCTGGAAAAAAAATGTTACAAAACATACTTGTTACCAGTACTAAAAGTAATACGAAATTGCAATATGTTTCCACAAGCTTACACTTTGGATCTGTGATATGATCTCCACTGTAAAATAAATTTAGAGATCGAAATAGAAAAGAGAAGTACAAACCTGAGACATTTAAATCTATAGGAACTTTACTAATGACTTCATCTTGACAAGGAGTACAGTTGGCAGGAAAATGATTTTTTCTTGGGACATACAAATCACTGAAGTGCACCAAGTAATTCTGAAAAATCCAGAGGGGTGGTGTGTGGTATGAATCTATTTGCCAGTTCTTCATTCCCTGAAGTGCTATGATTAAAAAAGCCAAGCATACATTACAAGGAAGTTTGCAAGTTAAACCTTCCAGTTAGTAAAGTTTTGCAACTAAATTAGTTAAGAATAGAAGATTTAAAACACATATGTTAAAAAAACCCCATCCTACAGCTGTATAGCTAAGGCCATAAAGGGAAGTGGTTGTATTAACTTTACTTCAGGAAGATATTGTGCCTTTGTGATCCTACATCGTTTCTCACTGAAAGCTGGCAAGCATGCAAGTTCCTTTCACAAACGTAAGTCGTCTGCACCAATATAGGATAGTTAAGATGATTTATTTGGATTTCCTTCAAGCTTTTGACAAGATCCATTACTAAAAAAATCCTGTAAAAGCTGTACAGTAGAAAAGTAGTGCTGTTCTCTGTTGTAAAAAGCAGACTGGTAGACAGGAACTCCTGAGTTCTCTTTGTACTTCCTTTGATCTCTATGCCCTGTTCACAATAAGCCTGACACTTATTCCTTCTGTGGCTTTGGGCAAGTCATATAATCACTCTGCCTCATTTTCTTATCTTGGGGGGTATTGCATGGATTAGTTAGTCAATGTTTGTAAAGCAGCTGAAAGAGTATTGACCCGATTCTCCCAGGGAAGCAGGGACACTCGGCTTCTTGGGAAGTCATGACCAATAAATTCTAAGGTGTGCTACGGAAAATAAATACCAGAAGAAAAATGAACCCTGCCTTGACACAGACTACACCAAGTTTAGTTCAGCTTGTTCCTGAAAAAGGCTGCACACACCAACTCCCCTGCCAAGGAGCCCAGGACTTCCTGAGGGGTGTTTGGCATCCTTCAGATTTTGGGCTGTAGCTGCTGGTGAGAAAGGAAGGAGAACAGAGCGTTCCCAACGGGGACACTGAAACCACTCTCAACAAAGGTTTACACTAGTGACCTGGCAGGGGAAAATAAACAGTGAGTGAGTGAGTGACACTTGCTGATGGTACACATTGTCCATCAGTTGAAGAGGATTTTGAGAAGTGTGAGATGAATTAAAAAATATTGGTGTATCCTGAATTTGGGGATGACTGATGATCAAATGAAATTTATCTTGGGTGAGCATAAGGTAATAAACATTGGCAAGGTTCTCTCTGTGAGCTCACTGATTTTACTTGAAGTTTGGCTTGAATTCATTGTGGAGTCACAACCTGTATGTTTCCACATCTATCTGCATGTGGGCACAGGGAAATAACTATGAGAGGATCACTCCTGTCCCAGGTATTGGAGTGGGTGGTTTAGCTGGCCATTGAGTTAAAAAGGCAAATTGAGAACATCATTCTTTAAAACTAAGAAAGAAATAAAGATAGACAGTATGATGGCCAAGCCATTAATAAATGGCAGCAAAACTCCAGGCAAAGGGGAAGGAATATTTTCTCAGTATTGGTAACCTTTTGCAGTATTTTGGATACTGCTTTTCTCTGACGGCTGATGTCAGGAGAGCAAAGGTGGCTGCTGCTCCGTTAGCAAAACTCTGCATTTTCTGTTAGGGAACAGAAGCACAAGACACAGAGGGACAAGCCAGTTTTGCCAGTGTGAGTACATCCCCAGTAGTCATTTTTCACTTTGGAGTAGCTATTTGGGTACACAGGTAGTGTAGTTGCAGAGAGGAGAAAGCAGTCAGTTGCCTTGACACAGAGCCCTATTCCTTTTATTGCACCAGCAACTATGCCAGCTACATGAAGCCACTGACTCTTTGCCAGCACCATTTGCTATTATATCTGTCAGGGGAGTGTTCCTAGTATAGACATGGCCTTGGCAGCGACGCTTGCTTGCCGATGTTTACTTGTGAGATGCCTCTTTAATGCCACCTTCCTTGAACTGTCTTTGGATTTACATTTGGTGGTCATCATGTCCTTTCTTTTCTAGGGGCTCCCCTTTAGCATATACGCTCCCTGGTTCAGCTGCTTACAAAACACAAAGCAGGCTAGCAGGAGGTTGGCTGACAAGGTAGGACTTCTCTCAACATCTGTCTTATGCTGGTCGGGATGGAGAAAGGTGGCCTGGAGGTATATATGGGAGTATTGCCTTTGCATGAACTAGCACAGCAATTTTCAGTGACTGTGGCATGAGAGGGAGAGCTTTGCCAGATGGGCGTTTTTCCCTGGCAGACATTTTCAGCCTCTGCCTTAGGAGATGACTGTGTCTATTTTCACAGGCAGTCAACTAAAATCCTCTTTAAACTTGTAGGTCTCTTCATGTCCCCCTAGCAGCTGTGACAGGACCAGCAGGGCATGGATTAAAATATCGATAAGCTTCTGGCAAGCCACTACTTTTGACCAGGAAATGAACAAATAAGGACTGTGATGAGGCCGCAAGGTTCGTATCACTGCTATCACTACCCAAAAACCTACTGTTGTCTATCACTCCTCAGTGTCTACAAGTTTCTTGTATGAAACAAGGCACTGGGACATTACTAAAACATGAAAATTACCCTTATATCGGCAGCTGTGATATATATGCTACATACGGAACCAAGAATGAAGCACATAGTAGCTTAACATTTATGCACCTTTCCTCCTTTGCATAAACTCATCCATCAAGTATGGCCAGAGCAGCCCAGCTTCTATAATTCCTTGCAAACCTGGGAGATGACAGTGATGTAAAATAGGTATTAAGTGAAAAACTGCTGCTTTTCAGGAAGTGGCTAGAAGAAAAACATCATTGATTCAAAAGTGGATTTCTCCAAATGATTCCAAATATAAAAGTACAGCTGCTTTCTGCATATTCCTGTTTCTATAAAAAGAGAGCAGAGGTGCTAGCAACATCAGTTTTTCAAAGCTCATGCATAGCATCAAAAGCATAGGGTAATTTCTGCCACAAAGAAATATAACACAAACTGTAATACACTTCTCTTTTGGAAAGGGAATGCTCCAGACTGTTGCTGCTTCTTCAGCAGAAGGGTAGGGAGCATCTCTTTCAAATATCCTTTATAAAAGATACACTTGCTCTACAATGAGTCTAGAAAATTAGTCTGGTTCCAAAATCTGTGGATCACTCATTACAGTCAGTATTTGTAGATCCAAAACCTTGGAAAAGACTGTTTCTGAAAGGCCGATGTAGTAAAAACAGCCCTGTTCAAATTCTACGATCTGCCCCTTACTTTATCCAGGTCAGCTGCTCGACAATCCCAGACCAATATATGCTCTCCCAGGCCTTGGGCTATTCAAAACACAGGCAAAAATCCAGATTTCACAGCTTGAGTTTTTCTTGAAGCTGTATTTTGTATCCCTCTGAAATATTTCCTCAGTTGAATAGGACAGTTTATTGGGTAGAAATTCATACTTCGAGTAACTATCTCGATGTATTTCTATATTATGTTAATGTCTTACATTTTCTGGAAGAGTGTGTTTAGAAATAGAGCTATATTGAAAGAGAGTACTGTACTATCAATGTCAATTTGCTCTCTGAAAAATTTATCGTACAGTTGAGTAACACTTCTGAGAATGGTGGGTTTAATGTTAAAAATCTGGGAGGGAAGGTTGTTGGTGTGTTTTGTTATTTAAGAGCACCAAATACCTCTGCTTATTGTCTCTGTGCATATAGGTGTGCTCAGGGAATAATTTTCATAAGTAGGAAAGATGAGAGATTCTGATGCCCAAAGGATGCACAGAGAGATACACTAACATAAATTTCTGTGGTGCCCTGAAGGTACTTCCATTGTATTATAGGGCTTCTCGTGAGCAGTTTTGGCTCAGGCAATAGGACCGTGAAGAAAGCTGAGTGGTTCTGGACTAGACGAACTGAGAATGAGGCTTTATACTACCTCTAGAAACCATGTTTTTTGTTATAGGGTACTGGTATAAAATAGCAAAAACAAGTTAATCAAATGATTATTTTTTTTCTCCTTACCAATTGCCCCACCTGAACATACACACACACAACACGCACATCCACACTTTACCCTCTTTTCCCGAGTATAGTCTTTAATTAGAATGAGTTAAGCAGTTAAACTGGAACGATCTTAGAGCAATTTGTACAATCTCATGAGATACATTATCAGTTATGCCCTGAATGCTGCACGCTTTTATCTGAACGCTTGGACCAACTGAAGGTTCTTCCATGTTCAGCCCTGCTGGTATTTCACATGATCCAGCCCAGAAAAGCATACAGTGACCATAAGGGTGCATTAACCTTTCTGTAAGGCATACTGACTAATCCGAATAAAACATCTGGCTTGCAATGAGAGGAGAGGTTTCAAATACGCATAGGGGAAATCCAATCTAAGTAGGAGGTAGCAGGAGCAGAGGTGAACTCTGATTTGCTCTCTGCCCTCACAGGTTGTACAGAATTGGTCTTTTCCCACCTGTTTTGCAGCAGACAAGACAGACAGAATTTTCTGTGCAACAGATATCTGAAGACAGGGAAAAAAAGCCAGTGTGGTACTATCCCGGTGTACCCCTCAGAAAGCCTCTGCAATCATCAAGCAAGCAGAGAGGCTGCTTCTCAGGGGAAGGAATAACTGGGGAGGGAAGAGGGAAGCAGAGAACATCAAAGAAATGCAGAGAATTTCCCAAAGTTCATTATAAATGCATATACACATAGGAGGCAATGACACCAGGATTCACATTTTCAGTCCTGCATGCTCAAGGACAATCTTCTAAACCCTTCTTATTTTCACCTTTCTACAAGTGTCATGATTTGCTGGAGGCCTTAACATCTCTAGCTCCCATTGCTGGCAGGGGATTTAAGGGCACTGGAGGCTTCTGAAAGACACCCATGGAAAAGCCCCAAAAACCTGAAGAGAGACTTTCAATGAAACTGCCCTGTGGTCCCTCGACTGCCCATTCAGTCGTAGGCTTATCCATATCTTCACAAGGGACCCAGAAACTCCCAGAAGATTTTGGTACTGCAAAAGCTGATGTTTCTGGAGAATAACCTAGTTCAATCTGGGAGGTTTCATACCAATGATAAAATTACATAAATGACCTTCACCTCCCACTCCAGGGATGCTGCTTCTGCTTAAATCAGCCACCCACAGGCTCTAGTCTTATTCTCTGAAGCAGATAAATGTGCAAGCTTGGAGTTCAAGAGATTTTGGTGCTCTGATGCAGAGAGAGACATCACCTCGTCTTACAGTGACTGGCAGGCAGACCTGTCATATCTGGGCAGCTGAGGGCAGAGCTGAGAGATCTGGATGGAAATCCGTCACTACTTCTGTTTCTGTATGCATTTGCATTGCCTGACACAGAGCCAACCTCAAAACCAGGAACTGTGGTAGGATATGGAAATACTTTTATCCAGCTTCTGTTTTTCAACTAAGAGCAAAAGGGCATGAGCGGTGTAAACGCAAGTGGTACATAAGGGCTACGTAGAAACAGGGTAGAAGCACTTGTAGCTGAGTTAGTTCTGCCACCTTCCTATAGCAGACCGGTGGCTTGATTCCCTGTTATTCTCACAAATGCAGAAGGGATGAGATTGCTTAGGCCGCTTCACTGTTTGGTATGGTTTGCACCATTCAATCTATTTCACAGTTAAATAACAAAATCTATTTCTTCAAATACCGCATCAAAACATTACTGGTAATAAAGAAAAAGGCATTATTTTTAACACTTCTTGGGGAAAACAAATCTGGAGAAACTGTGTTCATAAGCCTCCCCCTTCAAATGCAATGTAAAATCTTTTCTATTTTTCTAAAAAAAAAAAAGCCACTGCCCACATATCTAATGCAGGCAACTGTTGCTAGCTTTTACTTCCACGCTTAGCTGCTCTTCTTAATATTTTTGAAACAAGATTGCAACACACCAAAGCCTATGGAACTGCAGGAGGGAACTTCCAAAAGAAAGTCAAGCTAACATGAGGGCCTTCGTGAAAAGAGCCTCTGTACTTGTTTCCAGACAGGATTACAGCTAAATCAGAAATAATGCCCTTTAGCAACGGACACATGTGATCCGCAGCCGTTGGAAAACCTGCCTCTTCAAAAGCTGCAATTTTCCAAACTGTTAACATTGACAATGATACAGCGAAACTACTATAGTTTTCCAGAGGCTAATTATGAACAGGTGATGATTTGAGGAAAAATTCAGAAATCAAATACAGAGCTCGGTCTGAGCTCATTAAGGTTGCTATTCAGCATCAGTAAAATATTCATAATGCACAAACACAATGCAGTTTTATGTAAACCTGTTTTAAAAAAGATAACTCCAAGTAAAACAGAACAGAATTTGGTTTAAGGTGTTCTCCTTTGTATGCAAATTGCCTCCAAGCAGTTAATAAAGGTAAACCTTGCTAACTTATTTATATATGTGGCGGCCCTTTGGGGTTATACTGATCTCTTGTGAACTCTCCCGATGACCAAAATTCATCCCTACGTTGGAGTACGGCCACACCAGTAGTAGATTCAGGCCTGAGTTAAGGTAATAAGGCTGCGGATACTGAAAGCTATGAGAAGGAAGAACAAGCAAAGCCAGGGTCTTTGCTCTCCTTTCCTGGGAAAGTACTATGGAAATGTTTAATTTGCATGTGAAAAAGAGATGCAGATAGTTCTTCAGTGTAGCCGTTAACATCGACTTCTTTGAGAATATCTCCATTTTATTCATGCGCCTTTATATTTTTAACCACCTTGTAGAGGGAAGGACCAGGCTGCGGTCCCATCATGATATGACAGTGGACAAATGGAGGCAGCAACATCTACCCAAACAGCTGTCCCAGTGGGCCTTTGCCCTATCCCACGGATGTGATGTGAGACTTCAGCCCACTATTATCTGACTCAGAGATGAAAGTTTTACCAAATGAGCCTTCTTGAGGCAATAAAAACATTTGCTTACTTCCTAAGGAAAGACACCTTTTCTCACCTAGTGCTGACATCGTTTGCTAAACTCTTCACTGCGAGTAAAATAACAGCACAAGGATAAATTTTCACATTTTCCAAGGATGATACATTGCTATTTTTCTTCACCTTTCTCCATAGTAGCCACTTGCAAGCTTAAAATTAAAATTTGTTCCTTTACTGATATTTTTTTTCTCTCTCCTTTATGCAGGTCGCTAATGAGTGCCAGGCTGCTGGCATTGCTTTATTTATTTATTTATTAGAAAGAGAAGAGCAGCGAAGCATTTAAAACAGTCACATACAGAGAGCCATAAAAATTTTTGCGGTGACACACTGTAAGACAGAAATAAAGTTAGGTCGAGACAGAGGTCCACTGAAATCTGTAACCTGTTCATTTCACCTGGATGGCAAACTTCAAAAATTTTCTTTGCTGTGTTTTAATTGACAAGCCATGGGAATCTTTAAGTTATTAAACCAGCTTGAAGTACTTAAAAATGACTCTGTTGCTAGAGCTGCATGACATTAGTAAGGGCTGTAATGACCCTGTTCCACACAAATCCACTTGGAGAAGGCATGAGTGGTTATGGGGAGGTTTTCCTCTCGTGCACTACTAGTTTTTGGAAGAATATTAAAAATAAAATTTGAAGATGAATCCGTGTTGAGGGTTTCTTGGGGCATGGAAGTGTGTGCTTAAAGTTTCTCCTTTTAATTTCTGCCAGCCATTCCTAGTTAATCAACCTGACTTATTTGTGCTCGTAGTATCGCAATAACAAAGCATTCGCAAATGGTGCGATTCCTAAGCGAGAAGTCCTACCACGTTATCATGCTTATCATTGAAAGAGAAGAGGAAGGACAAAAAGAAGGTATTGGGTTGGGTGTGTTTTTAAGCAAGAGAATTAGTCATTCCTTAGGCTGCAGCAACTGCCTTAGGAGAAAAAGGCGATTGTTGTATTTTGCACTACTTTCTTTAAAATACTAAAACCATATAACAAAAAGCAAATTGTAGGTATTCGCTGGACAGGTCTGCTTCTATTCAGGGGCTTTACTGGGCAGTTTTGGCCTCACAGCCTGGTCTTTTTCATACGAAATGTCAGCAAAGGCTCTGAATTAATGGACTGTGAAGAGCTTAGAAACATACCGTTTCACAAAAGTATACTGCGAGGATGTGACACTAATGGGAGGTGACCCGTGGGTTTGTGACAAAACAGCCCACTTTCACAACAACAACAACAAAAAATTAACACCGCTTCTGTATACGGCGGCTTTGAACAAAGCAATATGCAGTGGAGTGGGAGGTGAAGGACGGTGGAATAAGGGAAAGCTGATGAGGAATGAGATTTGTAAATTATTTGGTTACCCCCGGCTTTGTTTTCTTCAGGAGAAGGGAGCTGCAAACTCCCGGCTGAAGAGAAGGAAAAAGGCAAGGCTCCAGCGTAATTGGATAATTGGAGAAGGAAAGTTAGCGGCATCTGCGAGCGATGCCACATGAACCTAAGTAGTAAATTCCTGGATTTGCTTACACGGATTTGTTTTCTTTTAATTTTGCTGCTTAAAAAAAAAAATAATAAAAAAAAATGCAGTGCAACTCCTTCAATCTTTTTGCAATTCTGCATGGTTGAACATTTGAAATGAGTTTGTGTATCACCCCCAGGCATTGATTCAGACTTGATTGGGGCAAAGCAGACTCCATGTGCTTATTTTTATACACGTCATTTGGGAAGTTATATAGCCAAGGGAACAGAAAATGTGTTGCTCCGCTGCCAAATTATCACATATCCCTCGATCAAAACGGGAGGTGATCCTAATCAACAAGTTGTGCGACCTTAGTGCAATGGCAATGTCAGGTCAAGTCGGGAAAGTGAAGAGACAGATCTAAATACAAATAAAAAGAAAGAGAGAGACAGAAAGAAAGAAAGAAACAACCAACAATCCTTATAATTATCATCATCTGCTGCTTTTCCCTCTTCTGGCAAAGAAACACTCCATCCATTTGCAGAAATCGCCCGCGGAAACGTTACATCAAAACTAATCACAACGATTAAAATCAGCTTTTCTGTGCAAGAGGAGAGTAAAAAGCAAGTTGGAGGCTGGAATGAGACTGTTTTTTCCACCAAAAAAATCCGAAAAAAAAAAAATACACGCGATATATCTATCTATCTATATGCACGTTTCGAAGGAGATCAATTTTATGCCCGTGTGATCAGTTAATTTAATTTAACTTTTATTTCGGAGATTGATTCAGACTGGAGGTAGAGACATGAGCTAATTGTATCCTGATCCTTGCCTTGAGGGGTTTCAAAGCCCTGGAGCAACTATTCTCTGTATTTTGCTCTGTCTACCTTAGCCAAGCTATTGCATTTCTCTCTGGTGTAGCGAGGAGAGCAGACCGCTGCCGGGAGAGAGAAATATCGGAAGTGTGAGCTGGGGGGGGGGGAAAGGGGAGAAAGAGGGGAAAAAAATAAAAAGAAAAAAAAAAGGAGGGGAAAAAAAAAAAAAGGAGGGACACACTTTGGCGGCTCCGATGTTCCAGGTAAGGGCTGCTCGGGATTGTTGTTGTTTGCAGCGGAGGGTGCGGAGGGACTCGGGCGCCGCTCGCTTCCACGCATGTGCCGGGCGCTCGCACCCCGCGCGGGGACGCGGCGCGGCCGCCTCGCCCGCCGCGCTCCCCCGCGCAACCCGCGCCCCCGCGCAGCGCCGCGGGGAGGCGGCACGGAGGGAGGCAGGCAGGCAGGCAGGCAGGCAGGGAGGGGGAGAGGGCGGGGGGGGCTCCTCCTTTCCCCGCCGCCCCTCCGAGGGGGGACGTGGGGGGTGCTCCGTGTGTGCGCGCGGGGGGGGGGGATTTATTTAATGTCAATCTGTGTATTTTCGCGCGGGGGGTGCGCGGCTGGCATTGTTCTCCGCCGGGCTGCAGGAGCGGGGCCGCCATTGTGTGTGTGAGAAAGCGAGCGAGCGGGAGGCACCTTCTCCCCCCCGCGCACCCCTCCGGAGCCCCCCGCGGCGCCCTTTGTTGCCGGGGCGGCGAAGGGAAGGGCGGCCCGCCGGCCCTTCCCCCTCCCGCTCCGGGGCGGCGGGGCCGCGGCCGCCCTTCCTCCTCCGCCGGCCCCCCGCCACCGCCGCCGCCGCCGCCGCGGGGGCTGAGGCCGCTGAGGCGCCGCCGTTACCGCCAGCCGCGCGCGGCCGCGGGGGCTGAGGTGACTGAGGCGCCGCGACCGTTGGCGGCGGGACGGCGGTTGCTGCCTCTCGTCCCCCGGTGTCCGACGGCGTCCCGGAAGAGAGGGAGCCGCGGCCGCCGTCTCAAACACATATTAAAAAAAAAAAAAAGCCGTCCGCCGCCTGTTTCCAATCAGCGCGATACAAGTTTATTTGAGCGTTCCCCGCGGGCACCGAGCGCGGTCGGATTGTTGGGGCAAATTAAAAATGGGTGAAACGCTTCTTCCCCCCCGCCCCCCCTGCCCCGAGCGGCGGGGCTGCCGAGGGGCCGCCGGCTCTTCCCGGCGGTGGCGGTGGCGGTGGCGGGGGAGGGGGAGAACCTCCCGCCGCGCCTCACGCACGTCCCGGTGTGCGGGCGGGGGGACACACACGGGGGCACGCACGGCAGCGGGCGGGCGCTTTGGGGGGGGTGGTTTGGGTGATTATATTTGATCTCTGCCACAAGCGCGGGGGAAAAGGCTGAAACGCAACTTTCTATATGAATCTCTCGGCGGGGGCAGCCATAGCCGGGCGGTGCGGGGAAGCTGCGGGGCGACCCGGGGAAGTTGGTGCCTTTCGCACGCCGAGTCCGGGGTGGGGGGGAGAGGGGAGGGGGAAGGAAAAAAGTTTTTAAAAGAAAAAAAAAAAAGTAGCAGTTTACTTGGTGCCGGTTGGGTTCAGCAGCGCCCGTGCGGGGATGCTCGCCCCGCGGGTCGGAGGCGCCTGGCGGAACTTCCCCTCGCCCATTTGAAATGACTGCGGTGATTTTGCCGTATCAATTACGCCCGAAGCACAACACAAAATGTTCCAGCACACGCTAGAGGTCCCTCTCAGAGGTGTCTGACGTTAGGGTGTTTTCAGGTCGGGTTGTTCTTTATTTATTTATCCCCCCGCCCCCCCCTCCCCCCCCCCCCAAGTTTCACTGTTGGAACAACGTTGACTATTGCCGCAAATACCAGCGCAGCCTACGTTCATCAAATACGAGTGAAGTAGGATTTGCGGTGTTTCTGCTCGTGCCCTTGTTGTTTGGGCATCAGTGGGTCAGTTAATATGCGCATTCCTCTCTACTCTAAAAAGCCGAATCTGAACGGGATTAATTTCATGCTGTGATTTTTGATTTTTGTTTGAGATATCCTCGCAGTTTGTTGTTGGGGCCAAGTTCCAAATGCCGTACTCCCTTTTCTTGTGTGGATCCTGCCATGGAAGTAAAGGGTGTAAAACTTGAATAAGGATTCAAGGATATGCCTCATGGTTTTTAAAAGAGAAATAATGCGAGCAGGGAAAAAGCCGAGTATTAAGATTATAAAGAGTCAATAAAAGTGATGGAGGCAACTAGAAATTATTGATCCCCGACAATTTTCATACCCAGACCATGTTAGGGAACTAACTAGTCCCCCCAGTCTTCATGTATTATAACAAGCAGTATTATCACCATTTTACAGATGGAGAAACTGAGAAATAAAAAGAAGGTCACTGACTTGCCTAAAGCCATATAGAAAATAAAAGATAGATCTGGAATCAGCTAGGACAGATTTAGATCTCTTGCTGATTTGCACTGCTGTAACCACTGATTTCAGTGGAGCTCTTCTGGATTTAAGTCAGATTTGGACTTTAGGTGCTGCTCTGTCCCTTAGAAGCACTGCCTTCGTCTAAATTCTGTCGTGAACGTGGCTGAATTAGATGCAAGATTTTGGGATGAATATTTGATGTACATCTAATTTTTAAAAAACAAATTACTATGAAACTTTAGGACTATGTTGCCTCTTGATTCTTCTCCTTTTTTTCGTTTTTTCTCCTATAACAATTTCAATAGTTCCCTGGTTGGTTTTTGGTATTGTTTTCTTTAATGAACAATTTCCTAATGACTAGGGCAGCTTTTGTTACTGGTTTCCGAGAAGCGCTTCTTGCTAGATGCGTCTGAATGATGCCTTGAGTTTTAGGTCGGAACAACCTGAGAACAAACGATTTTGCATGAGGAAGACTTCCATTCATAGTGGATCTCATTCAGGCAGAAATGAAAAATTGTATGACTACTGTATACGAAAAAGCCAGCCTTTCTCCTGCGCAGAGGAAAGGCTGCGTGTAGAAGACTTGCGCACATGGGCTTTTTATTGGATTATGATAAGTTTGTGTATGGAGAAAATACGATGTGAGAGGAAATAGTCACTGATCATAACAAATGTGAGTACATTATTCAAAGTGGGGTCTCTCACAATTAACAAAATATCAAGTCTGCCAGTCACAGTCAGACAGCATTTCACATGAGCCCAGCTGGGAAGGAATGATAATTCCTGCTTTCTGTATTCCAACTACTTTAGAAACATTTTCAGGATACCATAAAACAGACACAGATGCACAGATTGTGATTATGGTGCTTTACTGTTCATTTATTAATGGGTGCTCGTATGTACAAACTGCTACCACTAAAGCATAATGTAAAGTTCTTGCTTTCGTGTAAGTAGTTATCAGCTGGGCTGAGTAAGGTGCCAATACCTTAGGGAGCTGATAGTCCCTCAGTGTTGCTAACAACCCTGCTGCGAGGGTCTGACCCCACGTCTTCTCATGTAAAGAAGCAGACATAGAACATGGGTGCAATTAAGAATATCCCCCCGCTACCCCAATTTGAGCTAATATGTCTCTGAAACAGAAAGCATTCCGGTGGGAATTAGCCCCGCAGAGTGCACGTGGTTTGTTTAAGACCATGTACTGACTCACTGGCTCAGCCAAGTTTTAAATACCAGATCTTTAGCCCCCTTTCTCATGTTCTGTGCAGTAAACTGCTGTGCCCCATGTGCAATATGTGTTGAACTCTTCTCCGGTACCAGAGGAAAGATAATGTCGATCAGAAGCAAATTTTAGCGGAGATGCCTGCTGTTACTTATTTTGGATCCTTTTACACTGCTGCAGCGGAGCCAAGTTGGATCTCCTTCCAGGAAACAAATTTAGTTAGTTGTTGTTTTTTTCTGACAGAAGCATAATTCTTACTTTAAATGGAATATCTTCTGTTGGTCTGCATTGCACTTATGTTTTCTTTTTACAGCCTGGGTAAAATTCATCTCTGGTATAGTGCCATTGACTTCTGTGTTGTTTCACAAAGAATTAATTTACCTTCTTGTGTTAAAATACAGATTTCTGTTCCCCTACTTTCCACAGAATACAATTTCTTTTTTTTTTTTTCAGTTTGAAGGAGAAAAGAGTAAAATGCACATCCTCATTTTTATTTTGTCCAACTTCCCTACTTGTGCAGGCAGAGGTACCTCTTCTTTCACTACTTCTCTGGTTAATGAAGTTGAATATGTACACACATTTAGAGAATGTCTATAGGTGGGAGGCAGGAGTAACTACTATCTTCCTAGCTGATAATTCCTTCCAAAAAAATGTTAATGTGTGTGAAAGCCATTAGCGCATTCCATACTGATGATGTATGTTGTAGCTTTAATAATCTTGGGTTCTCTAATGTGTGTTTTAATGATGCTTTAGATCCAGAAGTCAAATAAACAACATCCCATATCCAACTGAATCAAAGTTGATGCTGTTGCATGTTCAGTTGTTGTAAGCCCATGTTTATGAAATGAATGGCTCACCTGATAACCTTTTCCTGATAGCTCTTCATCTGGCTGGCTACCCCCACTGGCAATGGAAGTTACTGGTTTGATGTGGTTGGCAGGTTAGTGCAAATGCGGCTTTGCAGGTGGTTTGTATGTAGCCAAAGTCTTCGCGTGAGGGATACAAACCTTAGAAGTGCTTGTTGGGGCAAAGGACAACTCACCCCAACAAATTATTTCGTGGCTTTTACTCAAATGATTTTCCTTGCCCAACGCACTCATGAATAAGGAACAGCCTTTAAGAAAACAAAAAGTAACCCTGCACAGCAGGGTTGCCCCAAGAGGGTAGGGAAAGGAGTTCTCTTTTACCCAGGTTACCAGCTCTGTCTGCTTCTGATTCTCAGTGAGACCTTTGCAATTGCGGCCATTCCCCCTCAGCCAGAATCCAGTGTCTCAGTTCTGCCCCAAACCTCAGGTGCAGTATAGGCACCTGTGGGTTTTCCCTAATTTTCACTGGAAAAATAGCAGGAGAGCTAGCATGCAGGGCTGTAACTGGTGGTATGTTGGCTCAGGCGTGTGCATCCCACTCTTGACTCTCTGGGAATGCGATTGCCTCTATCAAACAGGCAGCTGGTGTGGGGACAAAACTGTCTTCTACCGTACCGCTGTAGCAGGTTTTGCCAGACTTCACCAGTCATAGTCTTTAGGCCTTACCCAAGAACGGTGGAGCCACGTTATTATTTGGTCAGGCAGAAATGGTGGGAAGTTCTCTCAGACGAGCTATTTTCAGCAGATGTGAGGAAACGTTAATAATTGCATGTAAGGCACAGGAGAAACTTATTCTAGAGCACAGTGTGCAGCACTGAGCATCCATCTTTGAGAAAGGTGAACTTAAGCTGGAACCGCAGCTAGAAGGATGATCAGCGAAATGGAGTATCTGTCTTGTGAAAGGAGATCCGAAGAGGCTTGAATGTCCATGTAAGCAAAGTGTAGTCTGGAAAGAGAGATGACTATTTTATATGAATACACACAGTGAGAAGAGAAGTAACCGTTCAAGCTAAAGGACAATAAACACTTATATAAACTGGCCCTGTTTAGGCAATAGCTTCCAAGAACGCTTTCTGATACAGTGTCTAGAAGATTCAGCATTGAAAGTGAGACCTTGAATTTGGTAATACTCTGCTTTGGGCACGTCTTTAAAATCTGGGCTACTTGGAGAATATTTACAAAAAAAGCACTGCTGACCATTTACCCCAGTGACCTTGCCTGCACAGTCCCAGTAGGCTATGGTTGACCGAGTTTTTTCGTGAACATTACTGTCAGTGGAGAAAAGGTTTGGTTTTTTTAAAGAGAAAATACAGTTTAATATATAATAAAAAATCTGCCAAAGAGCAATTTGAGATTCTTTTACAAAACTGAAGCCAGACCTTTCTCCTACCTGAAAACCACCATTTATTTGAGTTTTTATTAGATAGAAATTTGAAAAAGACCATCTGACAGAAAAAAAAAAGAAAAAAAAAACCCTGAATTTTTCCCAGAAAATCCTCAATGTCTGTTTTTATGATCAGAGAAAATTTTGCCTGTTTGTCAGTGGGAGGAATTTCTGATTTGCCCTTTAGATAGGATCCATCATTTCTTCTTGGTTCCAGCTGCAAAACTATTTGTCTTTCTAGAGTTCTTAATTTTTTCCAAGTTAGACATTTAATTCTTACCAGTTTCTTTTGATTTATTTAGTGGCATTCACTTTATTTTCATCATGTTCTGTAACAAGGAGAGGAGAGACTTAACAAAGATGAACGAAGAGCCCTTTTCTCCTCACCTTCTTACAACATTAACTTAAAAACATCCTCTTCATCATCTGATCACCTGGCAAACTTTCTGCGCACTAAGTTTACTTGTATACCCAGCTTATAAATCCTGGGAGGGAAGGACAGTCTCTCCTGCTGCAGCAGAGCACTGCACGTATACAACAAGTAATTAATAATAGCTCCTGCTATTAGTGTTGCCAGAGGAGCAGGGGGAAGAGGGGAGAGGAGTGGCAGACATTGAGAACATATAACTAACTGGTGGAAACCGAAGTATCCAGTGGCTGCTAAAGTAGCTGAAAGTTAAGGCAGAGTGCTCCTATGAAATAAAACCAGCTTTATTTCCCTATGTGAACTGAACTTGGCAGCTGCATTAGATGGAAGAGGTGCTGTGCATATCCTGTCTTACAGAAGGAGTGCAGGCCCATCAGCATGATCATACAGCCATCAAAGGAGGGAGGGAGGAGTGCTGTGGTTGCCCAGACCCAAAGGAAGGAATGAAGTGGGAGTCTCTGACTAAAATGCCAGTGTGGGTCTCCCCAAGGTGTACTGCTTTCTAAATAAGCCAAAACTCATCCTGAGGTTTAGTTAAGATATCCTAAGAGAGATTGATGGTCCATGCATTCACCACCGGGGACCAGTGCTGAATAATTCAGAGGATCATTATAATTTCTGTAGCCCATTATGTACCCATTATACCAAACACTCCTCTAAACACCCTGAAGAGAGATAATCCATGGACTAAGGACCGCTCACAGAAGGCAAACTGACTGTCCTAGCTTGCCAGTAACAGGCATATTTGATACCGTTTGTAGCAGCCTGTTTTGCTGTAAGTGGTACAGCAAAAGGGAAGGGGTTGGACAGGCTTACCATCTGTATAGGAGGGTGTCCTATGGGTGATGTCAAGGCAGCTGTACCAGCTGGTGACTGTAGGTGAAGGCATGAAGACCATTATAGGAGAAAAGAGCAGACTAGATCAAGAGAGGACAGTTAACGCCCTGATTATCAAGGGGAGCTCACAGATGCAAGGAAGTTAGGAAGAGCTTTGAAGACAGGTGAAAATCGGCAGATGCAGCACCAATGGAGGGATTCAGAGAGAGTCAAAAGGGAGAGCTGGACAGTTAGGGGCTCTGTTCTGTGTAGACAAACAAAATGCTGATGGATTTACCCTAGACATCCAAGAGGCGGTCATTGATGAGATCCAGGTGGATCTTACATGGATCTGCAGCTCTGGAGAAAGAGGGAAAGAAGCAGTGGACTTTGGAGGCCGCTGCAGATGTGAGCTGAGGGGAAAAGAGCGAGACAGTGCAAACTTCCTTACCCTCCAGCTTTTCCTTACAGTGGCCTTTGCGGTACAAAGACATCTTAGGATTTCTGGAGGCAAAATGAGGATGTGATTTTTGCTATTAGCAGAAAACTTAATTTCTAAGGCTCTTGATGCTGTTCTGAAGAAAAGGCTTCCTTAAAATGTGTAGCCAGGAGTGTTCAGGGTTTGGGGGCGTATGAGAAAGCAGCTGCAGCTTTTGCTGGGCTTTCTGCACTTGGACAGGTGAGACTCAGTCAGGAGTAAAAAGAGTTAGCTCTTTCTTAGGGAAAGAGGTGGTTCTTTTAGGGGAAAACTGTAGCTTTGAAGAAGTATTTTCTTTAGCTCAAAAATCTTGTGTGTTTATTCCTGGCTACATACACGCTTTCCTTTTTTCCCTAACCTCTTGAACAATTTATATTAATGTCCTGCAACTGAGAGTTCCACAGGTTGCTTAGGGATAAGCTGGAGAGTGATATCCCTTTATAAGCTAATGCCTTTTTAAATTCCATTAGGTGCCCTCTTGTTTTATGAAGGGCATCTGATTTCTTCTTCGCACCATTCATTATTTTATATACCTCAATTCTATCATCTTTTACTGTTTTCTTTTCTAAATGAAATAGTTCTGGTCTTAATCTTTTTGTTTAGAAATACCCCCACATGTCTCTAATCATTTTTGTTGCCTCCGGCTGTCTAGTGTAGCTATCTAGCACTCCCATCACTGCATCTCACTGGATCTTTTAAAGCTAGTTCCAAAGTCATCAGCGTGAAGGAGACTGAAGGATGGTCTTGTGGTTAAAGTACATCACTGCGTCCAAAGTTTTGCTTCCACGACTCCTGCCCTATGACCTTGGGCTAATCACTCGGCTGCGGAGATCCACAGTTCCCGTTTAGTCCCAGGAAATGGTATGGGGAGATTTCAAGCAAAATATGTTAAGTGTTTCTCCACGCCTGGATGGAAATTATTATAGAAGCACAGCCATATTAAATTTAGTAGTTTCGATTGTTTTTCCACAAGGCAGCTGCATTTGTGTTGAAATTTGTAACTTCTCCCTGTTTGACTCTATGGCGCTTGACTGTTTTCTATTTGTTACACTGCTCCGATATTGGGTTCCAAACAAATTCAATTAAGTCATTCCTCTTTGTTATTTTATGGTGAACTTCATATGGAAAGTATGAGTTACAAACTATTTGGGCCAAACAGACACAAGGCTTTCATGCGTCCTTGGGGACTTGGAAAGCCAGCGCCGTCCTGCTGAAAGTGAAAAACAGAATCAAATTCTGACCTTTTACATGCAGGACACGGCCCATTCCTGGGAGATGCTGGGTACCCCTTGCTCCCCACTCATACTTTGAACACGTGGGATCAAGGCTAAGGTTTGGCTGGCTTGCCTCCAGTCTAAATGAACTAATTATCCACAACCTGTTAAGACTCTCGCAAGGAGCGTAAGACTCGCCTGTCTGGTTCCCTCCTCCCATGTTTGCAGCTAGGCCTGGCTGTTACATATTTCTAGCACCTCTATCGCTCTCCAGGTCTGGGGCTCCTCACTGCCTTGGTGTGTCATTTGGTGCCTCATCATTTCTGGCACACAGGAGCCTGCAACACTGCAGCTGGGTGTGCACTGCTGTCACGGCCCGACGCTCCAAGGGATCTTACAGTGAATGTGTTCCCAGATGTCACTGCTTGCTGCAAAATGGTCACGTCTTAAGAACTGGGACAGGAGATCTTTGAGGTGTCTGAACTATAAAACCTACTTTTTAAAAAACCTCTTGTGCCACAAAAAGTGCTGAAAGAATACACTTTGACAGGCTGCTACTCCAGCAGAGTAGCAAAAGCAAGCTGCAGAGATATTTGTAGCATGAAACTAAGAATAAATAAATTCTGGTTTAAAGTGCATTTTTTTGTCTGCTTGTTATCCTCCTAGCCCTGTACCTCCTTTTTTTGCGTTGATGTCCCTCTTTGCTTTTGTAAGCAGCTAGTCAGCTACTGCTCCCGTCAATACCACAGATGGCACCGCCTGCTCCTTTTGCTGGCTGGCTCAAGCCCCTGCGCACATTCCCACCCAAGCCCTAGGAAGTTCACTGCTCTTCTAGTCTCTTTGAAAAGGGGCCAGTCCTGCAAGACTCTCCTGATAACCCCAATCATGTCAATAGGCCTGTTTGTGTGATTAAGGATAACACATAAGGATGCTCAGGGGTTTGGTGCATCAAGAATCTTTGCAGCTTTAAAAGAAGAAAAGGGTGGTTTGGCCTTTGGTGGGGCTTGGAGGGTTTTGTTTCCCTTATGCCTTATAGCTGGCATTTTGTCAGAGCCTTCTGCTCTCTAGCATTCCCATGACACATGAACATGCTTAAAGAAAAATTTCCTGTGAGAAATCAGCGGGCTTCATTAAATTCTCAAAGTTTAGAGCTGTGATTCTCTTTGCCCCTCTCCACGGGCAGCTGGCCCTGCCAGATTCTGATTGCTTGTGTGAACATTTGATAAATTTCACTGTGGACTACATTTGCTCTTTCACCCAAGCACTTACCACATGCATTTCCCTAACACTTTAAAATTATGCCTGCCAAACATTTTCTGATGTAAAGTTAAAAGTCATGTATTACTGAAGTGATTTTTCAGCCCTCGTGGGCATGTTTTTCTTTTTTTTTTTTCCTTCTGTAGTTCAGATAGTTTCAAGCTCTTTTAAACAGTCTGCCAAGGGTCAGTTTCAAAAAATATATATCTTTTTTAATTTTCCGTGCTCTAAAAATATGTTGGCGCTATTCTTCTTTTATACATCTCCTTTTAAAGTTGAAGTCAAGTGAACATAATGTTGCCTTACTGCCAAGGCCACAGAGAATTTAATATAAAACTGGAGGTTTCTTCTTCCTCTCCCATGCAGGTCTCAGTCCTGCACTTAGATCAGGGAGAATGCTTTTCCCATTGGCTTCAGCTAGTCACAGCCAAAGAGGCCCCATACCACTGTGCTGAAGTTGATGATGCTCTTTCTGAAGCGACCTCCGCTGTGTGCGGTGGCAGTCATGCCTGCTGTGCTCCCGACGTGTCCAAACCGGGAGCGTGGCGTGAAGGGTGCTCCAGCTCCTACCTGGCTGCCACGCCGGCTCACAGGGACGGGAAGCAGGTCCTTGCCCAGAGTAGAGCTGCGATGGGACTGGATCAGGCATCCAGATTTGAAACACTCCCAGGTCCCCCCGCTCTAATTTGGACCTCTGTGGGTTTGGCTGCAGCTTTGCAGTCCAGTGATTTGGTGTCGTTTATGGCCAGCCTCTATACGCAAACCATTTGTTCGTATTCACAGCCTTGCCTGACCCTTTCCACATTTTTCCGCCTTTTTGGTCTGTACAGATCACAATCCTGCTTTCAGTGTGTGATGTCACTTCTTTCCTCCCTGATCCTCTTGTTTTCCTCCTTCTCAGTGTTCCTGGCATTTTCCTTTAAATGCCTCTTTTCTTTCTCTAGGTTCCAGAGCTGTTCACGGTTTTTGAAACTGATTAAAGCAGCTTGTCCTACCATGGCAGGGAGATGCTAAAACAAAGCATGTGTGTCTCTTGGTTTTAAACCAGGATTTTTCTTACTCTTTTCCCAGTTTCTTGTTTGGCAAACATGGTTAAACAGGATCATGGTGTAAAAAAAAAAAAAAGCAAAGCAACTCCTCGCTTCCTGGAGAGTGCCAGCCTGATAGCACATCCAGCTTTTTTCCAAAACCCTGTTAGTGCCCTTGAACTTTCTGAAGCGTGCTCCAGCATCAAATGGTCTGACCAATCTAAATTTGTCATTTCCCTTCAAAGTGCCTTGGCAGGACCTTTATTTGAAATTGCGTTTCCTTTTTTGTTTGCTTGTTTGTGTCACAACTGCATTTCATGCAGTATCTGGAAGTGTAGAGGCTTGGGTCTGGGCCAGTCTTAAATAGAGAAGTTAATGCAAATACGTCTCACCCCAGTAAAACACAAGAAATGCAAAGCATCGTACAAAGACTTCTAGGGTGGAGATAGAAATCTAATAGCTAGCTAACACTTAAACTGCACTGCAATTAAAATATAATCCTTTACATTTCTTGGATTTGGAGGGAGGAGAGGGTTGGAAAGAGGTACAGAGAAGGAAATGAGTCAGAAGTGAAGACATTACAATCCTTAGCCTCAACATGGAACTACTTAAGCATACCATAATTGCATCACAGAAGGTATGCATACCCCGAAACCAAAAAGGAAGCAGGAAGGCAAGAAAAAACAAACAGTATGATGAACCAAACAGGTAACCTTCAGAAAAAGGAAATCTAGCCCTGACGAACCTGAAAGAAAGGAACGTAAACTGGCAAGGAAAAATGAAAGATGGGAAACAGGGGGACTGAGAGGAAATTTCAAGTGCAAACAGACAAATTTCTGCAAACAAATGAGAAATATAAATATCTGAAAGAGAATTAGTGGATTTGCTGGATCAAAGGGGCAGTTAAAAATGACAAGGGTATTGCAGAGACTACATTATATCCTCCCATCAGTCTTTACTGTTTGGAAATACATTCACTCTCTACGTATTTTATTTAATTACTGAAGTTGGGGGCCTGTCAAACATTGACGTATCAGAAGAGAAACTGCAGGATTGACATGCTAAAGTAACAAACCTCCCAGAGCAGATGGCATCAATCAAGGCTGATAGCTGTTAAAAAATCATGGAAGTTTCCCTTAAAAATAGACTATTCTTCCATACCAAATCAATGGAACATGGCATCTATTTTACTTTAAAATCAAGATCATCTCAGCCACATGAAAAAGAAAGGAAGGTTGAAATATAAGTTAGTGTGTTATAAAATCTGCGCACGAGCTTAATGCTAAGTGTGACGGATCCAGTAACAGAAAAGCACACCTTCTTTAACTTCCAAACAAAACCTTGAAGTATCTCAATGAAGCCATAGATTATGCAGAACAATTTAATATAAATTTTAGAGAAAATTTCAGAAGTCTTTTATAACTTTTCTCACAAGATACTGTTAAGAAAATCTAGCAGTCACGAGGTGAGATGCAAAACTCTGCCCTAATGTCTGTTTCACAAAAGAAAGCAAGTGTTGCAGGAACGAAGAGTGAAAGGTTAGCAAGGAAGGCAGTGGAATACCCACAGACAGATCCTAAGGGATGAACTTTGATGAATTATCAGAACAATAAGCTGGGACAGTTGGAGGTAACGTCATTGTCAAAATTGTCTGTCCCCTTGGTCACCCAGGGTGAGACAAGGCTCTGAAAAACTTGGGGACCCAAATAGAGTTATGTGAAGAGGAAGATGACATTCAATTTTTACTTTATTAACACAGACAGTGACAAATGTGAGAATAAATATTTTGAGTTCTCTGCATACACCATCAGGTTATGAAGAACCTCTGAAAGCCTTATTTTACGCGTCATGTGAGAGTAGAGCAGTGGTGGAAGGGGCAGCCTTTCGTGCCTTGTTGCTGAAGGCAGAGCTACAAAGACTCTGGGCAGCACCAGGACCCGGAGGGCGGTGAGTGGGGTCTCCCGTAACACAGCCAGACTCCCCACCCTGTGCTGGGGGGCTGCCCAGGACCGGTGGGGGTACAAAGCCTGGCCTGGAAGGAGAGAGCCTCTGACCTCAGTGAGCAGGTCTGGTTACCCTGCTGTACAAAAGCTAAACACAGAAGGGACCCAAAATGCACAAAAGCACAGAGGTGTGGAAAGTCACGTGGCTGCCTGTGAGCTGGTTTGTTTAGAGAGAAGACTGAGAATATGATAAAGGTAGATGATATAAAGAATACAGTCGAGAAAAGAAATTATGTTTCATTTTACTCTTTCATGATATTAGGAAAAGGTTTGTGTGGCATGTTAGTTTGTAACAAAGAAACTGGCGTTATTCCTGGAAGACTCAGCTTCTCTAAATTTCTGCCCAGAAGCGGTGGCAGCATCACTTCTGCCTATTTCCGTGTGTTTCCCTACCTTTGCAAACTGAAAGAGCCAGGTCAATGTTCTCACAAAGAACAGAAATACAATAATACATAAAGCCAGCAAGTGTAAAACTGGTAAGAGGAATTGACAGTTGGACTTGATGATCCTGGAGGTCTTTTCCAACCTTAATGATTCTATGATTTTATTCTGATACCAAATGGAAACTCCCTGATGCAGGACATAACTGACAGCAAACACCATTTTGCTCAGTGTGGGCTGGCACGGAGAGGTTCACCAGGGCTGGTCCTTGGGAGAAAAATAGGAGAGAAAGCTGTGCAAAGACTGGACTCAGTGCCCTACAACAAAGCTATGATCCATTGCTAAGGAGCACTGTACTAGTCACTTCACGTTTTTTGTCCATAAAAATTACTGAATTTTGTAAGTCAACGGTTTCTTTCACTGTTCTTGTGTATTTTCCTGCCCTTACTCCTGCAGTGGTCATGTTCTGCTGCAAAATTACTAGCAAAAAATGGCCAGTTTGGCATGGATTATTTTAAACTTTGTCCGTCCTGGGGTGGGCAAGAAAGAAATGGGGAGATACTTGAATGAGAAGAAATTCTAGTTTATGGAAATTAATAAGACATGATTAAAGCACAGAGTAAGCTCCTTTCATCTCACAGGATATGCAATATTTGTGGGATGTCAGGGTTAGGAGCTTCTTGTGAATGACTAGAGTTCAAAATACTCCTATTTGTAATTTTGTGGTTAGTGGCACTTCAGGGTCCAGGAGTCACCAGAGGAAATTACAGAGAGGGAAGTAATTTAGAGAAGAAACTAAAAGTTTATTATGACACAAATCACAGTGGAGAAACAGAAGATGAAATTTGTTTCCACGTACAGTACATGCCTTAGTCTGCAAGTTGAGAAATAGCAATACAAAACCTCTCTGCCTAACCTGATCTACATATAAAATCAATCTAATTCCTCCACGTTTCCTTGGCAGTAAAGAGTGACAGTATAGGTAAAATGTAGGTGACTTCAGAGTAATATTGACAACACTGAATATTTTTTTTTGTTATTTAGCTAAAAGAAAAGGTCCCATTTTGTCCTTTTGAGTCAGTGTCCCCAGTGAATGCTTCTGTTCTTATTCTTATTCTTACCGAGTATTTTATAAGAAACTTCATTTGAAAGCCCAGTATTTGACTTCTGGTTTTGTCTAACATGACTGACAATCTCAGGTGCAAAATCACTAACCTGTGAGAGTGTTGAGACGCCAGGCCTTACAGAGGCCACCAGAAATTAGGAGGCATTCAATATGTGATGAACTTCCCACAAACTCTTTTACAGCGACTCCTAGGGTTACACCTATTGCTGTGTGTATGTGCGAAGGGGGAGGGAGGAAAGATCACAGTTTTCTCTTCTGTTCTCAAGGGCAGATTGTGTAATCTCCATAGGTGGGTGCACACCTTTAAATATATTCTGAGTATTAATGAATTTGGCATTCATGTCTGCCAGCAACAAAACAGCAATCTGCAAGCTGCTCCAAGCATCCCTCACTGTGCCAGGGCTTCTGTGGAGGTGGTTGGAAACTCACAGAATCAGACACACTGGACAAAACCTTCTATATTTAGCTGTGCGTAGGGAGTTCCCCCATTTCCTTGGTTATCTATTACATTTGCAAATAAATGTTCTGGTGAAGATGTTAATAAGTGCTATCAATAACTTCTTCAAACCATAAACTTGTCACAGAGCAGGGTAAAACCGATCGCTAGGTAGAAAGTGCAACTATGTCCTGCTAGACTGGCAAACTGAGCAGCAGGAGTCACTGTCCCAAGGCGAGGAAATTAATACTGGATTCTGTCCAGAAGTTAAAACCAAGCAGGTGGAGCATTCCCTTGTCACACATGGAAGAGGAAAGGGTGGCTTAGTGCAGCCCATGCATTTATGAAAGGTTACAGGTAGGGAGTTAGAGAGAAGTGCTTTGTGCTCTGTTCTGAGAGAAATGAGAGAAACAAGTTCCCAAAAGACAGAGATTTACCTGAAGAAGCAGCCATGGAAATTGTGGACATGTTTCCACTGTGCTCAGGAGAACCTCTGTTTTGCTATGAGCAGATGACACCAAAGGTTAATTTAAAATTATGATTATTTGAATAACCACAAAGCAAGATAATGATAGTAATGACAATGGCCACCTCTTCTGTTGCATTTTTTATAAGCAGATTTCAAAGTTCATAACAAAAGAGGTGTTTAACTTTGGATGCATTTTACAGAGAGGGAGACTGCTGCACAGAAGATGGAGTGACCTATCCAAATTCAGCCAGGAGGCATTTGGCTGAGTCAGGAATAGAAACCAGAGTGCCAGCCCAATGGGGAAGGCTTCCTAAAACAATGTGGAACCAAGGAGAAATGGGAACAAAGTCTCCGCATTTCAGCAGCGAGAAGCACCAGCTGCCTTATTCACCATTTCTTTAGAATATTGGTACACACATTTTTTTAAAGATGAGAATTTAATTAATTACGGAGCTGGCTCTGCAGTTCCTCTACAGGATGAAAACAAACACTTAAACAAGCTTCTCCTGCCAACCCCACCCAACACCTACTCAGTTACAACAGATGGATGAGTGCCACAGACCAGATGTCAAAATGATACCAAATCTGACACTGCACAAGAAACTGTAACACGCTGCAGAAAAGAACCACTCCCACGGTAGCATTGCTTAAATGCCAGATTGCACTGATCCCTGTTAGAAGCACAGAACCCAGACAGCAAAGTCTGTGGTTGCTGCTACAACCTTCTGAAGTTGTTCAATCTCTTTTAATAGTCTTGCCTAAATTTTGTCATCTTCCAAGGGTAGGAAACTTTCCTGAAAAAGTATCTAGAAATACCTGGTTTGAGTCCAAGAGGGATGGAAGGACTGTCTCCCCTCCTTGGAACAGCTTTGATTACACCTGCTTTTGTAGTGCCTAGTAAATAAGACTATTCAAGGTACTCCTTGCCACCCTTGGGCACTGATCTTGAAGAACAGGTAATCTCTCTTCTGAAAGATTGTCTGTTCCTGAAAGATTAAGAGATTCAGATGTAGCATGGACAGGGACATATGTATGTGAAGAAGGTATAAACCTTTGACATTTACATAGATTGCAGCTTCATTCAAATAGTTTATATAATGTTGTACCGATTGACTACTTTAAATCTGAAGTAGGGTACCCTTCTGAGCACAGCTGAAAGCCTTGCAGGTTGGATAGATGGCCCAGGGTTACCGGGCTTTCCAAGGAGATTGGTCACCCTTGGTAATGTGGGACAATGGCCTGGGTCAGGTGAGCTCTCTTGGATCTCTGGAGCATCTGCAGTTGGTACCAAAAAGTTCAAATGAAAGAGGTGCCTTTGCAAGCCTAGTTTGCCTTCACCCAAAGCAGCAACTTTTGGAAAGAGAAACTTGTACAGTGGGACTGGTACGCTCTTCCCAGAGAGTCTCAGCAGTCCAGGCAGGAAATGTGTTCACAGCACTTGTCTGACAAGAAAAGTTCTGTCAAAACTGAAGCTTTTGGCTGGAATATGTCTGTTTTGAGGAAATCCTAACCAGGAAAGGTTTCTCAGTTAAACTGAGCGTACAAATGATCCAGAAATGCCAGAAGTCTGTCGATTCGAGCAACTACGTGGGACAATCTGAACACCTGGAAGCTGTACAAAAGGTCCCTTGCTCAGAAATGTGAGTGGTTTTCACAGAATCACAGAATCACAGAATGGCAGGGGTTGGAAGGGACCTCTGGAGACCATCTTGTCCAACCACGTGCTTGAGCAGGGACACCCAGAGCAGGGGGCACAGGAGACTCCACAACCTCCCTGGGCAGCCTGTTCCACTGCTCTGGCACCCTCACAGGAAAGAATTTTTTCCTCATATTGAGGTGGAACTTCCTGTGTTCCAACTTGTGCCCATTGCCCCTTGTCCTGTCATTGGGCACTATTGAAAAGAGTCTAGTCCCATCATCCTGACACCCACCCTTTAGATATTTACAGGTGTTTATGAGATCCCCCCCTCAGTCTTCTCTTCTCCAGGCTGAACAAACCCAAGTCTCTCAGCCTTTCCTCATAAGGGAGATGCTCCAGTCCCCTGATCATCTTTGTAGCTCTCTTCTGGACTTGCTCAAGCAGTTCCCTGTCCTTCTTAAACTGGGGGGCCCAGAACTGGAGACAGTACTCCAAATGTGGTCTCACTAGGGCAGAGAGAGGGAGAGGACAACCTCCCTTGACCTGCTGGCCACACTCCTTTTAATGCACCCCAGGATATTGTTGGCCTTCTTGGCCACAAGGGCACAGTGCTGGCTCAGGGTCACTTTGCTGTCCACCAGCACTCCAGGTCCTTCTCAACAGAGCCGCTTTCCAGTAGTTCAGCCCCCAGCCTGTACTGGTGCACGGGGTTGTTCCTCCCCAGGTGCAGGACCTTGCACTTGTTTTCTTTTTGTCCTAATTGGAATTGGAAACCTAAATGTCTTATGGCAAAGACAGTGTCTCCCAAAGACAGAATTGTAACTGTCACACTGTCCCCATGTGGCAAGAAGCATTTTGCATAAAGGGAAGGAAGTCCAGGGACATCATAACTAAAACTGTCTACTAATTTTAAGATTGAGCTGCTGAGTGTCTGTCTTTTTTCAGATTATTTAGCATTTTTGTAGTATTCTGCTCCAGTTGCAAGCAACAAGTGCTTAGCTCTTTCACAACTGAGATCTTGGGTGATTTGAGTCAGGCACCCACAGCATAAAAAAGAGGCTCTTGGTGCCCACTTTGGTTTGGGTTAAGTGACTAGTCCAGTACCTTAACATAGGAACTTTGCGGCAGAGCCAGGGATAGAATCAAAGGATGTGTCTTCAGCTGGAGGCAAATCTGCAGACACACTGTCAGACTACGGATGCCTGTTCAGTGAGTCCCATCCACCTTGGGCACTGAATGAGGTGAAGGACCTGTACAAAAAAAGAGGATGTGATTAGATCATAAAGTGCAAAAGAAAATGCAGCAGTAGGAGAAGCAGCATAGCCATGGTGGCTTTAATCTAACTGGCAGGTAAATGGTTTTATTTTAGATGTGGCTGTATGGAAGACTCCAGTGTTGGGTGACTTGCATTAATGTCACACCCTTAGTTTGCTGAGCAAGCTTACCATATCCCACAAACTCTCAGCAACATAACAGAGACAGGATCCATGCTCAGATCAAAGCTAAACCATGTTCCTGCTGCCTTATCTTTATTTGCAGCATGTACATGGATCACATATGGCAGGTATGACCTGAAATACCAAGGCATTATGTGTAAAATAATGTCTGGTCTTTGGCAGCAAAGTCAGGATTTGTACACATTTTTAATATTCTGTAAGATTTTTGCTTTTTACAGCTGTGCAGTCTTAAAGAATTTAATGTATTTCAAAATCATTATATAAAAATCTGTGTAGTCCTGAATTTTAGAGAAACCCTGATATTATGTCCATAAGGCACAGGAGTTAATCCATGTTAATCATTAACTGACGCCAGAACAATGGCATGTGAATACAAATTCTTTGAGGATATTGGACCTCATTACTGTGTTCCTGTCAGAGTGGTGACCTCACCATTTCAGCTTGTATAGTGTTAGTGCTAACATTGTAGAAATAGAGGTACCAGAGGTTTTTAAACATGGTTGTTGAATTCTGTGTGCTTTAGCAGAGGTTTTTTATGTCACACAATTTTATATGACAAAAGTTTGTAGCACATCACTCTAATTCCTAAGATGGAAGGAAGTCTCATGATATATCCAAGACCAAAGAAGTGATACCCATTTGTAGCTGCACAGCACTTGGGGGGTGGTATTCTCATCACAAAGGTGGCTTGTAGGCCACCTTCACAACAATGCAGCTGTAATAATGGCGATGAGACTCTATCAGTACAACTGTTGGTCAAAATAAAATGAAAACTCTTCCATTAATCAGTCACATTAATAAAACTGTCAAGGGTGGACAAGCCCTGCAATGGTAGAGGAGGTGTAGTAAGAGAGAATTGAAGGAACTTGGGAGGTCTTTTGGAGGTCTGTAGTTGGTCATTTTGCACTAGGTGATTAGCAGATTGCTGCAATTTCTTGTGGTAAGTATTTTCTTCATGACGATTATGTTTGATGAAGTGTTGGAGGGAACAAGGGAAAGTAAAGAAGTGCACCAGGCAATGCATATCAGTTCTCCAGGTTATGGTGATAAAAGTTGGAAGAGGGGGCAGAGAAGAAGGGATGGTCTGAAAATAAACAGGGGGAAGAAAAAACAGTGGAAGTGTGACACAGAAGAGAACAAATCAGGGAGTTACTTGACAGCTGAGGTAGGTGAGAAGTGCCAAATACGTGTCCCTAGACAGCCCTGAATTCCTGGTGGAGTCCCCAAGTAAGGGTGCAAATCAAAGTTTCAAATGTTTTCCATCAATGCACTTTCCATCCCAGCCTGTCCCCAGAGCCAGTTATCTGCCCCCAGCCACATAACAGCCCTTCAGGAGCCCTGGTAGGTGGCATGGGGAAGGAGCATCTGAGGCCACGGTTTCTGTGGCAGACAAGACTAATTTCCCTTCACTTAAGGATTTATCTTTTTCACAGTCCTAAGGATGACTGCTCAAATGTTCTTTGTGCTGTGCTTGCCTGATGGGAAACGTGCAAGAGCATTTGGGGAGTGTGGCTTTGGTACGTGGCAAATGCCAATTAACAGAACAAAATCTGCCTCTGGCAAATTAACCTTGCATAGAATTCTAGAGGTTTTTTTTCATTGGTTTTGTTTTGAAGTGACTTTATTTGCTGAAATGCAGGAAATTGAGGTTATAATTTCAAAACATTTGTGGGGATGGAGTCCGTCTTCCCTGCCATGTGCATTTATTTTTCAGTCCTTCTTTCCCACTTCTATTTGCTTAGGCATTGGCCTGCATCCTTTCGTGTGTATTGCCTCTGATGTCTGACTCATTATGGCAACAGAAGTGTTGATGCCAGGCCCAGAAGCAGTACTTAAAAACCTGCTATTCTCTCTCCTTCAAGCTCAAAGCTAACCCAGTTTGTGGCAAATGAAAGAAATGCAATCATTTGGCACCTTGTCCATGCATCAGTTTGGAAACATAGGACCTTTCTCCTCTGCTTTTCTGAGCCTTTTTCGATTTTATTAGGCTGTCATAAAGACCACTAACTCTAGGGTGTGGAGTTTAATGCTTTGGAAGGAAATGACTGGTTTATTGAGTTCTTTCTTGGGTTGCCAAGCCTATTCCCCACCTCACCTCCCAGTATATTTCCCAGTGCCTCATATTCAGGAATGAAGAGATTCTCAGATTTCAAAGGGAGAAACAATCATCCTTAGCCCTTATGTTTGGGACGGAGGGTGAATGGATAGGGAAGTGAGAGAAGAGGAAGGCAGAACAGGACTTTAAAACAAATGCAATCTGAAAACTCAAACCCAGAAGTTAAGTGAATACTCTCAAATGCACTGTTTAAAAAATAATCAAGGCTTCTTCTCTTTCTTCATGCTTTGTTTGAGAACATCTTGTGGTCATGAATACTTAATTGGCAAGGTTGGCAAGGGCTGGGCACTGTTGTACCCAAACACTTGCAAGGACACATGACTGAAAGCACGGAGATTCCCCTACACATGGTGAGGGAGACCAGTACTGGCAGACTGCTGCAGCGCTTGGTGCTGCCTTGAGTAGAGCATCCCAGTTGTCTTGTGCCATGTGCCAAGGTGAGGAGTTTGAACCTCTTGAGGGGGCCAGCAGGGCTGCACAAAAATGGAGGAACTTGGAGAAGGATGGGGAGGATCATCCCATCTTTCCCACAGATATTAGCGCTGTCTGTTCAGCTGTTTGTATGCCTCCATAGGAACAACGGAGCAGCCAGGGATTCTTCTGGAGAAGTGGGAAGTTGTCCACCCTGAAATACAAGCTGACCCGAGGCTCTAGCAGTACAGAAGCTGCTGGGGGCAGCAGATTACCTTGAGGAACAAATCAGCTCTAGCCCCAATTCTACCTCACCTGTTCCAGAGCCCTAGAAAATAAGACTGGCTCCTGCTGCTGCCTTCACCAAGGGAGAGTCACTGCTGGGAGAGAAAAGAGTCAGATCCCAGCTCTCATCAGCTGTGGGATGAAGGGAGCCTGGCTCTACAGCACCCTTCTTCTGACTCTGTCACATCTGTCCCTTCCCTTTTCTGTGTCAAATGTGCTCCGGCCCTGAACCCTGCCCACCACTGCACCTTCACAGGGACAGCAGAGTTCAAATTTAGTTGTGCTACTGACAAGTGTTCACCTGTTCTGGGTACAGAGCTCATGAATATGCCTGTATGTGCCAAAGGATCATAGATGGATCAGGGCTGTAGGAATGCTCCCACGGTGGCTCTTTCTGTTCACTGGGACTGCTGATGGGAAGAAGCTGCAGGCAGCCACACCACATCTTCTTCTATTAAATGTTCCTCTCAAAAAAGCATAGGATGAATTGCACAGAGTTTGACAACAGGATGGCTTTGGGGCTGTAAAGGTTCAGATAATTGCCAACAAACTTGGGGGGCACACAGGGATTGTTGGAGGAAAGCACAACCTGAGTGGGAGTAATTTCAGAACCATTTCATGTTCTTTTGTAGTCCAGCTCCAGGCCCCCACCTTTTCCTGTCGTTCACCGTTGTTCCAGCTTACTTTCCTTGGTTAACCCAGCCCAGCCCTGACATCCTGGTATCAGGTCTCTGATACACCTGTGGCAGTGGTTCAAAAGGAGAAAGACAGGATGGTAATGGAGAAAATAGCCATCTGTTTGGTCTTGATTTCTGGGTGTTTGGGGCTTTCTGGGGGGGAATGTCTTTATTCAAGAGATGGTGAAATTGTACTTCTGTTATGACTTTCCAAGACATCATAGGTTGACTGGTTGTCATGAGTCCAAGATAAGCTCCCCCTGATGTTGCTGGTTTTGCAAACATGCTGGGAGATTTTCTAGAGTTCCCGCTCTCTCCTAGAAAATCTCTATGACTCTGAGCCCTGTATTAACAGAAGAACATTAAGGTCTCACATGTATCATTAGGGCATAACAGCAGTCTTGGCATCCTTGCTGTTTACTGAAAATATCCTTCAAAAATATGATAGTAAGATGAATGATGGTTGACTACAGAGAGCAAGGGGACTACTTCCTATTTCTTCCACAGGGAAACTAAGCCAAATATATGATGCAGATTACTCTGCCAGAAAGTCTTTAGCTCTTGTGCCCAGATTACCGACATTTTCCACCAAGGTGTATACATTTTCCACTGAGGACAAACAGCATGGCATGGATCACCACAAGCTCTCAGATGACTGCATGAGCTGAGACTGAATTCTCCTTTCCCCAGTCTATTTGCTAAGGCATACTCTGTTGGCAGAGTCAACCTACACTGTGTCAGCCCAGAACACAAGTGTACTCTTCATGGTAGGATGCAAAAGAACAAGTGCAATATGTCATAGACTCAGGGCTTTCTCTTTTCTTGCTTTTGGGGTGCTTCTCGAAGTACTTTGCAGTATTATGTAATAGGTGCTTTGTAGCAATAGGTAATTTCCACATGACAAACGTGTCCTCTTCATTATCCAGCCAAGTGTCTTCAAACTGGTTATGCCAATACAAAACAATAAAATTACTGCCCATTTCTGTGTACTGTTCTGTTGACTCAGTGACATTTTAGGTACACTTGAGGGAAGAAAATCCTCTTTTAGCACTGTGTAAAACTCTTGTGTCATCCAAGCCAGAAGTTTTATTATTTTTGTTTGTTTCCTTATTTACATCAATCTATTTTTAGCTTAGGTGATTTTTTGTTTTGGTTTGGTTTTTTATTCCGGTTTAAAACATAACCAAAGTTTTAGAACATTCACAACACTTTTGGTTGTTTCATGCCCTTTCTGCAAAGCAGGAGAAATTGAGAAGAATGGTTCTTTATCTGAGGTTAAAATGAAGGGTAAACCTTTCATATAGGCAAGTGCTAGCTTGCCTACTGCCTATTAAAATAATTGTTTATGCATAGGACCTTGAGAAACTAGTCTAGGGCCAGTATTTACCACCTTTCATTAAAAAATGTACTATTACTGATGTGGAGGAGGCTTGCCTAATACAAATATCACAGTGCTTATGTTCAAATTATGATGAAAAATATTGTTTGACTTTTCTGAAGCTTTCAGAGGGTGAAAACTCTTCTTTCTTTTTTATTTCAAAATTCTGCTATTGACCAGCAGATAAAAACATAAAAATACTATAAGCTTGCAGGTATTACTCCACTAACCTGTCAAAAAATACAGAAGAAGTATTGGGTTTAGGTATGTTTGTTGTTTTAACAATGGTCACCCAGCTCTAGATAAAGCCTAAGAGATGGGACAGCCCTTCAGAGAGCGTGCACAAAACCAGAATGCAGCAGCCTGTCCCTCGAGCAGGTTTCTGAGTGGGACAGCGAAGGGGAGTAGCGGCATTTGTCCATGGCATTAGGGAAAACCTTCATGAAAGCTCAGAGCTTGTGGCCAGAAAGCGCAAAGAATGAAGCACTGACAAACTTCCGCAACATGGAGGTGGTTGTGTAGCTTCTGCATGTTACTGGCGCTACTGCTGAGAGCCAAAACCCTCAACATGACTTCCCAAAATAGTAGCGAGGTATCTCTGCAAGGGACAAACTTCTTGTTGAGCAGCCAAAAAGCCTCTGGGCTTGTACCCTCCATACAACAATATTTCAGCAACCCCAGTAGGTGAGAATGATTATAAAAATCCTAGGTGGACAGGTTAGCCCATGAGTGACCCACCATGTGCTTCTGCCATGATACAGTGTCAGAATCATTTTCCCATAAGATTTTGGATGTGGCCAAAACCAGGAAGCGCAGCAGGCAGACTCAAGCAGATTTCCTGTCTGTGGGTGTTAATTAGCGCTGCTGACCTCAGTGGGACATTAGGATTTTTCTAGTTTATTCAGCAGCTTGTGGGGTTCTCTCTACCTGGCCCTAACTAGCCCATGCACTAGTGGCCAAACTGGAATTCAGAAGACAAAATCCTGTCCCTCCCTGTTTGGGATCTGACAAGCTAATTTGAAGTGATGGGTTAACAAATTGAATCTAGAGCTTCCTTTCAAACACAGTGCCCATCCCAAAACATTACAAATTAATCCAGATACTTTGATCCCTTTAGCTTCACAGCAAAGCTCCTGTAATTCTGCCCCTCCACTTTATGTATGACTGAGATTCCTAAGTATTTAAACACCAGTACTTTCTGATGGAGTAAAACTAGCTCTTAGAGAATATTACCAAGCATTTTAGTGTAAGCAAAGCCCAATATATCTTGCTGAATAAAAGAAAAGCTTTAAAATTTGGGAACTCCAGTGAAAATAGAAGAACTAAGCTTATTAAATGCTGCATCTAGAGTTGGGTAGAACAATCCAACTGTAACTGCTGAAAATGCAGTGAAATAGCAGGAGCTTTTGGTAGAAGTATCCTGAAAGTCTAGATAGTTTTAGAGGAAAAAAATATACAGAATATGTAAAGCACAGAAAGGATGTATTTTCCTTCACTCTTCTGCTAGTGTGCCAGAAGGACCAAAGGTCAAGTTTTCAGAAGAACACTGTGCTCACTAACTCTAATTTAATTATCTACATAAGCAGCCATGTTTACAAATGGCTAAGCACGAAGCAGCTCCCATGGAAACCATATCAGGTGCAAGCCTGTTTAAAAGTACAGCTGGCTTAAATACCTATACAACAGGGTTTGAACGCAGAGACTTCTAATAATCAGAACAAAGTTGTTGGTTCTGAGAACTTGAAGAAAGCTGGATATGAATTTCTTGAAGTAGTTCCTTGTGATTCTTTGACTCTTCTGAACATACTGCCGAAAAGGTGGCAAAAATGGCTTGTGTAGGACTTGGATTGTGAGTTTTTGATAAAGAAATCTTGAGAGGAAAATAAGTCAGTGATTTAGAGATTTGTCCTGAAAACCAAGTCAAGTTACCAGCTCAGTTCTCATAGGCAAGTTTATTTGGGAAATCTCACGAGTGCCAACCACCAGTCTTCAGAATAAGAAGTGAACCTTAAAAATCACAGGGATTTCTTCTTCCTAAAATTACAGAACTGTGGTTCTCCACCCAACTTCCAAGTTTTTACAGAGCACTAATTCAAGGTTTCAAACTTGTCTTCCAAACGCTAATTTTCAACAGCTCCGTTCTGCCATATGGAGGAGGAAACTCCAAAACCACTAAGTGTCATAAGGCTGTGAGATTTGGCAACCCTGTTATCAAGATGTTACTGTCAAGGCCAAATCTGTAGGAACATCCTTGAAATAAAGGCCCTATTATCTCTCACCAGCTCTTCAAACTATCCATCCCCCAAGAAACTTCACAATTGGAATAGGATGCTGGGCTGTTTGGAAAGAGATTAAATTGTTCACAGCTGCCTGGGAATTAACAAACTTCCTTCTCTTTACAGTGGAATGCAGCATATTTCTGAGCCAGGTGGAGGATACCATGTGAGGTTCTTGTAGGACCTGGAGTTGGCACAAAGAACAACATTTTCAAGTCTGCACATATATCTGAGTTACCAGGGCTCAATAATAATTTTCTGGCAGATTAGCCCTGCCCTACAGCAGGTTTCTATGATCACTAAAGCCAGAATGAAAGCAATGGGTCTGGATTTCACACTTTATATCCTTCCACACTGAAGCTTTGATTTTAAAAACTGCTTTTTTTTTTTCCTTTGACACCAGTTGGCGAGAACAAATCTGACAATACACAGGTAAACAGCAGAGTAAACTACTGCAGGAACAGGTCTGTAACAGGCCGAGTGACACACTCATAACTTGGAGGAAATTATTCAGACTAACCTCATAAACCTTTGCCAAGGTTGCTAATGGAGAGATCGTGCGCTGCAAATTGCAAATGTGACCTTGTTTTGTCCAAGGCAAAAGAAGAGCTTACCATTTTATTTCTTGCTTATTTTGACGATGCTTATTGATCCTAAAAAGCAGGGTCTTTACTAGCAAATAACCACCTGCTTGTAATTAAATAATTCAGTCCATGAATGTGCAAAGTGCTGGCTCTAAGGGTTTTTAAAGTTATTTTTGTTTATTTGATGACACCTTTAGTTCTGTGAAAAGAAACTGAATTTCAGCCTTAATCTTCAAATAAGGGAACTTTGAATTGGGCACCGCTTAATCTTTCATGGATAGCAAAAGGCAAAGCTATTCAAAGCAAGGTACAACTCAGGGATGGAGAAAAAAGTTTTGAACTTAAGCATTCTCAACAGTTGCAGACGTAATTTTTTTACAATGCCAAACTTTAAGAAAATACTGATGCTTACCGGCTGTTAGAAGGTATTTTTCATCTGTTTTAATATTACCTGATACTGAAAAAACAAGAGAAGTACATCCAATGCATCCAGCCTTTCTCACTAAACTTTGTAAGCTTTCTTCATCTTATCTCTGAATCAATTCAGTTACTTTACTTTTCCAAGCTTTACCCTCTGTAACTTAAAATACAGCACTCTATTGCAGTCTGTACCTTCGGGTCTCTTTTACTTCATGGCCTCTGACTTTAAACCTCACATGAAAGTCCTGACAATATCCTGAAGATTTTCCCCCAGCTGTGAAAGTGCCTTTGCATAAAGGATCCATCAAATCAAACAAAGCATGCAAATTTTCTTCATCTATTAATATTCTGCCACATGTTCTACAACTTTTTTCTTGATGTGAATCAAATCATGGTCTGATAAGTGACGTGACGGGGGCTGGAGGTGAACATGCTCTACTTCTTTATCCCTGTATTCTTCTTCTATATGATCTATGAATTTGCTCCCTTCCACTCAAACACTGCTTTACCAGTTAGTGTAACCTGTGATGCAAACCATATTTAGGCAGTTCCTCTGTGTTTAGATCTCATAGGATAACTAGCGATACTTTAGCATCTCTCACACTGAGAAGAGAATGTGGCGTTCTATTGTTAGGGCCAGAAAACGTCGTGACCAGATCATGGTTTAAAAGAAAATAGATGCAAAATTTGCACAGGTCAGATTTGCCAACATCACATCAAAAAAAAAAAAAAAGGGGAAGAATGAAAGGGAGGTGCACAAAAATTAAAGTTGTGTTTAAATGTAAGTTACTGTTTCAGCAATGGAAAGGTGGGTCTGGGTGACAGGCTGAGTGGGGCTCTGACACTGTTTAACAGTATGGTTACACCCTCTGTGGGCTTCGTTTGAACTCACCCGGTTTTAAAGTTGCTTGAACTGGGTTTGTGTCGACCCAGCTGAGATAACTCAATTGAGAACAGAAAATCCAAGTAGACAGGCCATTGGTGCTAGGGTTTTTGCTACATAAATACCTGAAAAGGAATTTCCAAATTCACTGTGACACAGACATAATACTGGTGGAAAAGGGGAATAATCAGTTTATTTCAGTCACTAAGTCAAAACAAAAGTATATTGACAGTGAATTCATGGTGTAAAGAGGCGTTAAAGCCACTAGCCGAGGGTCAGAGGAAGATTCCCTTTTCCAGGCTGTGCTGAAGGCCAGCTGTTGCCCTGTCCCTCTAGCTCTGAGAAAAGCCTGGTGTGAATAAGTTTTGTGGGGTGTAAAGCCCTACCTCTGGCCCTGCGCGGGAATCAACGCTCAGCACGCCTCGGGGCAACACAGAAACTTTGGGTCATGCAATGGGAGTGGAAAAAGTAAACAATATAGAATCCATATGGTACAGAAACAAGGTGGCAAGTGCATTTCTTTAGAGTCTCATTACATTACATTTCTGTTTGTTCAATTCTAAGGACTTGGGTTTTTTCTTCTTTTTTTCTTAAAGGAATTGTTTAAGGAGCTTTCTCAGCCAGACCCTGTTGTCATATAAGCGGTCATCCCTCCCTGCATTTCTAGACTTCATCCAGCCCAGTGTGACTTCCAGCCTGAACTTTTAGTTCAAAATAAATTTTTATTGGAAGATTATGAATGGAAAATAGGACTTCAAGAACTCCATATTCAATACATCATTAATTTATGCTCTATTAACGTAGTACTGAAAATACTGTATAAAGTGAAAACTTGTACTTACACAGACCTACAACACCTATAAACGAGGCTTTGTGGTTTCTCAGGGATCTCTCTTTGGAGGTTCCTTTCTTCAGTTACTGGCTTGGTCCTTCTAAATTTCCCTCACCCCCAGGTGAGACTAAAACTGGACTTAAATTATCAGCCTGGATGGAAAGAGCTCCTTCTCTCCATGGAGGATAAACGCTATGCCACTACCATGCCGGGTTGCTCAGTGTCAGTAGTTCACAGAAACGACTGGGCAACTGCTAGAGCAACTATAACCACCTACTGCTGTGCCTCACAGCCCAGCCAATTTGTTTCAAGTGCCCTCATCACCACAGCAGCAAAGACAAACACAAACTGAAACACAGCTAAATAAAACATTAATATATCTCCTGGCAACTTACCTCCAGCGCATTTTAAAAGACCCTTAAAACCTTTATGCAGTGCAGTGCAATTTATTACCTGCCTCTCTCCAAGCTGTCTGACAGCATAGCTCTTCTATATTTTTGGAAGCAAAAATGTCACTGAAAATAACGATGATTCACAAAGTCTTGACTTTTAATTTGCCAAGCACTAAACGCATGCTTTCTTACAAAGATGATGAGTCAGATTTTCTCTGGTTTGTTTTGAAAGAGGAGCAATCGGGAAACAAATCGTGGCCTCAGCAACAAAAATACTGCTTTTGTAAAAGAAAAATAAAAAAGTAGCCAAGTGAATAACGGCAAATACCTGTGGGAAAAAAAAATATGAGCATACTTCGGAAATACGCTTTCGATTGTCACCATGGAGCTTCATGAGGGGGCTGGTTTGATGCTGCCTTCACGTTTCACAACGTGTCGGTAGTAGCTAGTGCTTTGATATGCACAACTACCACTAACATTTCATAATATGACAATCTAAGAGGTGAAATAGCTTTTGTATTTTAAAATTCATTAAGAACAGCTGCAACTTAGTGCTGATGGATACATCATTACTTTCCTAACTCAATGTCTCCTTTGTTGAGTTATATAAAGCCGTTTCATTGCCACGCAGACAGGAGACACTAATCTAAAAAAGAAAAATTTAAAATAAAAGAGATTTAAAATCTATTACAGCACATTATATGTCAGCATCAGCTGTCCATAGTATCAAGAATCTAATGAAACAACTAGAAATATCATATACACAAGTAAAAGAGTAACATAAAAATGGAATTAGCATTTTGAAGTGACATTTCTGAAATGCTGAAAAAGCTTATCTCAAAACTGCATGTTTCTGGGTGGGAGAAAGATTTCTAGGACATACTTTTTCCCTAAGTGAATTTTCCAAGAGTCCCAAGTGTTATTTGCCTTCTAGTTCTGTAGTGTCAATATGGATTTCTCATACCAATTTCCACACAGCCTTCCTCTACAGCGAATATATCTTGTGTTTAGAAAACATATTAACACATTTTAAGAACACGTTTATTGCGTTTAAACTAACAGTAAAAGTGTACATGGGAGAAAAGCTATTTTCTGAAAAAGATGCATGTGGTCAGCCTTAGGGCTAACCAACAAGCTTGTTTTAAGGACTGTTTTTAAAATCTTTTCTAGATGCCTAGACTGGATCCCGAGGAGCAAATAAGCCCAATGGATTTTCTTTGCTTATTGGCTTTTGGGGGATATTCCGGTTTAGTTCCTAGTGAAGCCTTATGATGAAACACCTACCAAGAAACACCAAACCAGGAAGGCTTAGGTGGCTCTGAGTGAAATAACCACTCTGCTGAGGCTCCAGGAGAAGTAGCCTGTGTTAGTCTGAAGGAGAATAAGTACATGGAGAGCTTTAGCACAACAGTCAGAGTGTCAAAGAACGTGGCTCTAGCAAGCTCTCCTCTTGCCAGGAGCAAGACCGGGGCCAGGGGAAGCATAGCTTAAAAAAGAAGTGAGGAAAGGCCTGAAACTATCTGGTAATGTGGTTACAAGCATTACCTTTATTGTAAACCAACTGACTCACGGAGAAGGTTTTTTGGGTTTGGTTTTTAACCTGGCATGCTAATCCTGTGGCACATGGACTGATCTCCAAGTATACACAAGGAAGGATAATCCGGTCTAGGGTTGCAGCCTTAGTGGGGCAGGTGCATTATTAGTGTTCTGCGGGTATTCTATCTTCTTTACTGACAGCGGTAATAAAACGTAGTCTCCAAGTGTGGACAGGACCTATATTAGAATCAGCCTCAAACCTAGAGTCCTAGGGGAGAACGCTGTCTATGCCTGCACGGAGATCTTGTCAGGATAAAACCCTGATTAGTGATGTGGAGGGTGGAGTGGATGTAAGTTTAATGTTACTATGCCAACTTCCATTAGACAACCTTGTGCAACTCGGGCAGTTTCGGAATGCAGTTCGATTATCTTGTCTAACTTGAGAGCTCGAACAATAGGATTTAAACTTCTGGAATACAACTGACTAGGCTAAATCTTATCTTTAGGAACATTGACAGATAAGATATATATGTGATTACCTTACCTATGTATATATACACATGCACACGTATATACATAGAGGTTATACAGGTATATATGTTATACGGGTATCTTCCCAACTCTGGATGCCTGCAGCACTCTGAACACCCCACTTGCAACTCTCTGAACTCCCCCGGGTTGCTGAGGTGCTTCCAATTGATGTGTGTAATATGGATGCTCCATATATATTTTTCCCCTACAACCTCACTGCAAGTTCTTTATGTCCTTTATACTTACTATTAGTATACTGGGCTCCATATTCACCTCCAAGTCTGTCAACACAGTTCACCTCCTGTAATCAGGAAATGGTGATTAAATGAACATCCAAGTGCAGAAGCTGTCAACCTGGTGCTCATCTTTTTTACAGTTAAAAAACCCAAATGTTCAATTACCTTTTTGCACTCATGTGGCTCTGAAAAGCTCTTCTTAAAAAAAAGAAAGTGGCTTCATCTCTTCTATGATCTTATGTTCAAAGGTTAGTGTCAACCATGTAATTTTTAGCATTTATGGGAACAATAAAAGAAAAAAAAAAAGACACCCTGTAGAAAAGGTGTGTGCTACAAACCCTGCAGTTCTCTGTCTTCTAAGGTGGGTTGTTAGAGGTCCTGAAAGGAGCTTGTCTGGGGCATTTAGGTATTAACCACAACCTGGTCTTGCTGCTTTTAGCAATCCATTTCAGCATCTGACCCATCGTTAGAAGGTCTTTGAGACTTTGGTTCAGGACTGCATTGCAGATAGCGTATGACGGGAGGGAAATTATTTATATTCTTTTTATGTGCATAGGAAAAAATTCTCTAGAATATATATATGCTATCGACCTAAGAGGGAATATAATCCGCTCTAAAACTATAGAGCTAGTACAACTTCTTTAGTGCATGCAACAAGTTTGACCTCTGTGTAATTACTCCAGGCTTACATCAATATAACAGCACTGAGTTTCTTTTCAATTATTTTCTGGGAGTGTCAGGCTCCCTTCCCGGAGCGCTTATTTGTTTCGAATTGGCCTCATTTGCTCGCCAACTTTGCATATCCCTTCTTTGGGATTCCACGTTTGCCCGGGCGATGCGAGGGGCTGGGGCTGCCCCGGACACCCCGTCGGTGGCCGCCGGCCTCTGCCCCGGGGCTGGGCTGGGCTGGGCGCGGCGCTGCCCGGTACCGGCACCGAGCCTCCCCCACGGGTAACCACCGCGGCGGAGGCTCGGCGCTGAGCAATTGCCTACGCATGAGTAAGCACCAAATGTGGGAACTCAGGCCAGCAGCTCTGCAATTAAAGCTATAATTTCAGGTGTAGCCAGTAGTCGTAATGAATATTTATTTCAACGTACCAAATAAAAGAAATCGCCCGGTTTGTGTGCTATCAGTAGGGAGCCGGTGAGGCACGGCCGCTTCGTCCCCTCCCATTCCCCGGGCGGGACGGTCTATCCCTGGCCGCAGGGCTTGTGCCCCCCTGCCCTTCCCAGCCCGGCCAAGGGCCCTTCCCGGGGAAGGAAGGGTAAGGCGGTGTGCGGCGAGGCGGCCGGCCGGCTGGGTGCGGTGCCACTGGGTAGGGCTTCCCCGGGGAAGAGCCGGGCGCCGGGCGGGAGCTCCCCACCAGGCGGGCGGGGGGCGCGGAGCCGGCGGAGGGCAGGGCTGAGCCCCCGCTCCCCTCTGCGAAAGCCCTCGTAGAGCGGCCTCGATGAGTCCGATGGCTCTGAACCCCCACCCCCACTCCCCCCGTGCTTTCTGGCGTAGGTTTGCGGGAGTCCCCTCGGGTTTTGCCCCGTGGCTGAGGAGGGAGCCGGGCTCCCTGAGAGGCAGCGGTGGCGCAGGGGGCTGAGGGCCCTCCGGCTGCCCTGAAGTCCGCAGCCCCGGCGAGGGCGGGCGCCCGTCAGCCCCCGGGTCCTTATTCCGCTTTCTCAGCCACCAGCCTCGCCGGGATTCCCGCAATCCAAGCGAGCGCCGCGGCTACCGACCGGCTTTTCCCGGGAGGACTCCGACCCGCACGGATGCACAGCCCCGAGCAGTCCATCTCCTTCCCGAGTCCCTCGACCGAAATCCAGGCTCCCGCCTAAAGGTGCGAGGCCGGCGGCTGCCCCGCAGGGCGGGGGTGGGGGGTGGGGGGAACCGCGTCCATCCTTCCAGCATCCCGTCGAGGGGAGAGCCGTTCTGCCGAGCAAGCACAGCCCGTTTCGGGTTAGGGTTTTTTGCGGTATTTTTTTTTTTTTTCCGTTTCGGGATTTTTTTTTTTTTTTGGTGTTTGCTTTTAAGTTACTGTGAAATGAGGAGGTGCGAGCCGCACCGACCTCCGTCCCGGCTGCTCGGTGGCGGTCCGTCGCTACCGAAAGAGCTGCTCTACACACAGCGTGGGGTTGGTTTTTTAAAGGGATGGGGAGGCGGGACGGGCGCCGGGGGTGGGGGAGAACCGCCGGACCGGGGCGGACGCCCCGGTCCGGCGGTTCTCCCCCACCCCCGGCGCCCATCTCCTTTGCTCGACGGGACGAGCCCGAGGTGAGCGGCGGGCGCGGTAAGTACCGCTCCCTTCCCCGCGGTACCCCCTTAGCGCGTCTCAGCCTCCTCCCCATCCATCCCAAACCCCTCCCGCCCCTTCCCCGTCGCCACCACTGGGAGCGCGGCCCCTTTAAGAGCCCGGCTTTGCCTCCCGGTAGCTGAAGGTCATTAAAACACAAAAGCGCTCCAGCGCTGCGGTCCAATATAGCGCATGCGCCCTGCCCGAGGACTGGCAGGGAGACGGCAATATGGCGAGAATGCCTGGCAGCGGCGGCGGCGGCGGAGAGTGGAGCGGCGGAGGGGGAGGCGGAGGAGGCGGCGGCGGCGGCGACAGCAGCAGCGGCGGAAACAATGCGGGGGACCGGCCGCCCGCCCGCGGCGTCGCCCCTCGCCCGCACCGCTACTGCAGCGCCGGCGAGGAGGAGGAGGGCGAGGAGGAGGATGAGATCCAGGAGGTGCAGATAACGGGGGACGAGGAGGAGGAGGACGGAGCCGATGGGGGGCTGCTGCTGGACGAGGAGGAGGAAGAGGAGATGGGTCTGGAGTGGGACGGCGAGGAGGAGACGGAGCCGCTGCCGCCCGCCCCGGGCCCTACGCCGGGCGACGGCGGTAGCGGCGGCAGCGGCGGCGTCGGGGCGGCCCCGGGGGGCGCCGCGGCGGCTGCCCCGGGGGGCGGCGGCGGCGGTGGCCCCGGGGGGGCGGCGGAGGACGCGGAGCTGGAGGCGGCCCTGCTGCTGCAGCGGCCGGAGCGGGCGCGGCTGAGCGAGAACACGCGGCTGGCGACCCGCTACGCCGTGCGCATCTTCCGCGAGTACCTGAGCGAGAAGGCGCAGAGCCCCGACTTCGAGACCATGGACAAGGGGGCGCTCTGCCGGGTCCTGCGCTCCTTCTACGCCGAGGCGCGCTCCAAGAGCGGGCAGCTCTACTCCAAGTCCTCCCTCATCAGCATCCGCAGCTCCCTCAACCGCTACCTCAACGAGCCGCCCTACTGCCGCACCCTCGACCTCACCAAGGACCCCGAGCTCCGTGCCGCCAACCTCACCTTGGCCGCCGTCATCCGCAAGCTGGAGGAGCAGGGCGCCGGGCCGGTGGTGCAGAAGCAGGCCATCACTCGCGCCGACCTTCGGAAGCTCTACACCTGCAGCGTCTTCAGCACCCAGAGCCCCTTTGGGCTCCTCAACAAGGTCTGGTTCGAGACCTGCATGTACTTCTGCACCCGGGGCCGGGAGAACCAGCGGGAACTGGAGGAGGACTCCTTTGGGCTAGCTGTGGATGAGGACGGACGCAAGTTTGTCTACTTCAAGGCACTGGGGCCCTACCACAAGTCGCGCTCGTCCTCCTGGAGCAAGAAGCGGGCGGAAAGCAGTGATGAGGAGAATCTGCCCCGCATGTATGAGACTGGCACTGAGTTCTGCCCCTACGCCAGCTTCGTCAAGTACCTCTCTAAGCGCAACCCCCTCTGCAAGGCCTTCTTCCAGCGCCCGCGGGACCACTGCAGCGAGGGTGACATCACCTGGTACGAGAACAAGGCCATCGGCAAGAACCTCCTGGGCACCCGCATGCAGATGCTCTCCAAGGCGGCCAAGCTCTCCAAGACCTACACCAACCACTGCATCGGTGCAGTCTCCATCGCCACCCTCAACAGCATTGCTGGCATCGGCACCAAGCTGGGGGGACTGCAGCCGCTACACCACCACCCCCCTCCCCACCACCACCACCACCTCCTCCTCCACCACCCCGCTGGCGGGGGCTGCTACACCCCTGCCGCACTCAATGGTGGACCACGGCCCCTGCCGCCCACCGCCAACCCCTACATGCTCCCCAAAGACGGTGATGCCGCACCGGTGAAGGCAGAAGCGGCTGCGGTGGCTCCGGCCAAGCGGGCACTCTACGAGGCAGTGTTCCCGGCGGGGGCTGCGGCCGGTGGCGATGTGTGTGGGCCCTCGGCCTCCCCCAAAAGACTCTGCCGCCGCCCCGCCGAGCCCGTGGACGCCGCCGCCCCTGCCGTGGTGGTGGTCTCAGTGAAACACGACCCCCTGCCTCACCTCCTTCCCGAAGCCAATGGGCACAGAAGCACCACCTCACCCACAGTAGTTTCACCTGCTATTGTTTCCCCCACACAGGTAACCGGAAAAAGAAAAAAGAAAGGAGGAAAAAAAAAAAAGCAAGTTGGCGACCCAATACCCCATCCCACATAGCCCTCACTGCACCCCTCCTTTCTTCCCCATCTCCCCTGAGGCTGGGCGCTGATGCACACTGCCAGCCCCGGGGTGGCTCCCAGGACAACTCTCACTGTTCAGGCAACCAACGAGCCCGGGCGCGAGTTATCCAACTTCTTCAGCCCCCCAAATTCCTCACCCTCCGCCACCGATCCAGTGGCTGCTCACTGCATGCCTGTGGGTCAGATGCGAGAGTTGCCCAGGTGCTGCTGAGCTCCCCTTCAGCAGCTCCGATGGCTCAGCCCTGTGGGCTCCCCTTTTTCCATCCTTTTTCTTCCTTGCCCCCCCCTTTTTTTCTTTCTCTTTTTTGTGGGAGATGTGAGTTATGAAAGTCGGGCCAAAATAGTAGATAAGGGCGCTAGGTATCGTTAGCGTGTATGGTGTTCTTGATGTGCTAATGAACTATTTGAATAACCTCAAACGCAGGAAACAGCCAGGAGAATACTCAATTACACACTAGTAATGAGGGTGTAATTTTAAACTTCAGAAGTTAACAAGAGGGTTAATACGGCAATTGCATTCATCTTGTATTTGTTTATTTAAAATAGCTCTGTTTCCTGGCAGTGATCCTCCTCTTTTTTTCATTTTTCTTTTTTTCTTTATAAGGCAAATTGGCTTTAGTTGTGTTAGTTGCCGTACTGGTGAAATATACAGTAAGAGCACAATTAAACGGGTTTAGGTGCAGCTTAACTGTGGAACAAGCCCAAGTTCATTAGATGTGTTTCATTGAGGTAAAGCGGTCTTGTCAAAAACGCCGTTGAGCTGTGCCGTAACGCGTGCCTTGCGACCCCCCTCTGCTGCGCGCCGGCACGTGCTCCTGCCTGCTCCCCGTCCCCTCCAAAAGTACTTTCCTTTCGGGTGTTTGAGCGCTGGAGCTAAATTACTTCAATTAAACACTCGCTGCACCTCTGCAATTGGCCTGAAGTTTGGAAATCATTCCGACTAAATCTATAAAGTATATGCAGTTACGTTGTGCCCCATAAAATACCGTGTTTCAGGCAAGAACTTTACTGCTGGCTGCCCTACGCGATTACAAAACCCCTCTGACATTCTTGTGTCAAGTAATAACAGGGATCGCAGCCGTCGGCCGGAGATCGCGGCGCTGGGTGAGCGCAGGTATATGACATGCCTGAGCTGTTTCCCAAGTGGAAATACCAGTTCTGGACAGACTGACCCTTTCAGAGAGATTGCCAGCTAATCAACCAGCCTGAAGGCTAACTGGGGGGGAGGCAGGGAAGGAGAAGAGGGGCTTCCAGTGAATGCCTGCATAAGCATCTATGTTTTTAAAATACCTGTGACTTCTCCATTCTAGCAGGCTTGGGTTTTTGGGTTTGTTGGGGGGTTTTTTTGACCACTTCAGTGGAGTACTGTAGTTTGATCTCCTGCTGTGTGTATCTGGTGTCTCTCCATGGCTTAGAGGCTTGATTATGTGCAGATAATGTTTTTGTTCTAGCTCATTATTTCAGGTATAAGCTAATGCTCTGTGCTGTATTTAACCCTAGACTCCTCTTTCCCTCACTTTTAATGACCTTGAAAGTAATTTTGAAACTTCAAGCCTAGCTTAGCTTTTTTAGAGCAGCAGTGCACATTGAGTATGGGAGGGGGTAGAGGGAGCCAGGCAGAGCAGTTCTGATCCAGTTAGCGGTAACAGAGTATGCGTGTCTTTAACCTGTTAATGAGGTGTCTTGGTACCTTCAGTCATCAGGCTGGAGAGCTGGGTCTCTACCCCTGGCCCACAAATCTCTTCACACTTGCGGAAGGCTTAGGTGAGCAGAAATCCAGCTGCTGTACTGTTGTCGCAGAACTGTGCTTCCTACGTGAAGCATTCGGAGCTGTAATTCTCATTAGTGGCGGGCTCTGGGGAGAAAGGGAGAAATATCTAAAGTAGATGATAGAGTACACAGGCATGTGCTGTTTTCTTTAAGTATATCAAGAAAGAAAATGAGCCATCAGCAAGGATACTAGACTGTGTGGGTTTTTTTCAGTAATTATATGGAAATGTTCATCTCCATTCACAAATTAATGAGCTAAACAAGATGCCCAGCCACTTTTGTAGCTGAATCTTGCCTTTGCTACGAAACTCGTTAATTTAAGTCTTTAGGAGAAGGAAAAGTGTCTTTTTTTTTTTTTTCCTCTCTCTCCTTTTTAATAACTGATTCTTGTTGTGTCAGTTTTAACTGATGCACTTCTGGGATGTGACAAAATGAAAAAATATTGGCTGTGGAATAGATTTCCTTGGGAGAATGTAAACGGTAAACTTTTTCTCCCTAGCTACCTTTTGTAATAGTTACGCTAATCGAGGTCCAGGGCATTTCCTGGGGAAATTAATGACTGGCCGGGGTTAACGGCCCAAGGCATTGCCTCAAGGCATTGACTCGCCCAGCCAGTCATTAATCCCCAGGAAATGCCCTGGCCCTCAATCGTTACTGCTTAATTATAAACAAAGACTTTCCAGGCCTTTTTACTGAACTCATCCCATCAAGTAATGTGACACTAAACTCTGCTGTTGACAAATATTACTGATTCCTTGAAAACATGAAGGTCGTAAGTTTGTGGCTTATTGGTCATCTTTGTAATTACTCTTCCAGGGGACAGATTCTGCTGCCCTTGGAGACTTGTGCAACACTCTGGTGAAGAAATGGTGGCGTGATGAGTGTGTTTCTTAGCGTGCACGCGTGTTCTCTTTTATAGCATTGATAGTTTGAAGCAAGGTATGGAAAAGGTTAAACAAAGGCATTAAATGGGTTGTCTTCAGTCTGCGCTGACTACAAACTTTAGTTGTAAGAATCTGCGTGAGGATGTTAATTTTACGCTTTTCTATCGTGGTTGCTCCCATCTTTTGTTTTAGTCCCAGGATGTCTTTTCAACACCGGGTTTGTAGGAGCCTCCTCCAGGGCTAGGGAAAGGTACATCAAATGTTCATCTTGATCCAACTACTGCTTTAGGTGGCAGCCTTGAGAGCAGCATTTATAGAGGTGTATTTTAAGCATACAGCACCGTGCCATCATGGCACAACTTTCTTTTCAGTCCTTATTTGCTCCAAAGCGTAGCAATTTTCCTGCCACTGACAGCAGTACTTCAAGTTGATGACAGAGGGATGTAATTTGGCTGTTGTTCATCTTGTGGGTTACTGAAAGATGAACAATAGCTAAAGTTTAAGCTTTTGATGCTACAATGCGGTGGTAGCTGTTGAGATTTATGGATCTGGTACATGCTGAACTTACTATAGTAGTAATACCCAAAAATAGGTCTAAGAAAATAGATTGGTTTCTGCTATGGGTGAGAAGAGTTGTGTGTCACTTTAAAATGCTTCTGTTATGTTGGTTCTCTAACTCTGGGCTGCCTGTGAAGAGTTTCATCAGCTATTAAGATATCTACCACACAGTCATTAAAACATGACCCACATGCATTTGTACTGGCTGTTCGGGGAATCCTTAACCATTTTTCCTCCTGGTTTAAATCCGGAGATGGGTTTTTTGTTTTCTTTCAATCTGGCACATGTCTTCTTATTGCCTTGTGCTCTCTTTGAAGGGCTTACTTTGACCAGAACCAGCAATCTGGTTCTGACTGCCGGTTTCATAGAAGAAGGCAAAACAGTAGCACATGATGAACAGAAGTAGGCAGCAGGCACAACTGGGGACAAATCAAAGTAACTAATAAACTAGTCTGGCTTTTTTAGTCTTTGGGGTCTTTTTGGAGGTGGATAAGAATCCTTCTGCTTCATCTTTGGAGTGGGAACATCCTACATTTCCATAAAATGGCCACAGAAAAAGGCTTCCGTTCTGTACAAATGTTTGTAAAATTCTGACTAGAATCCTCGCTAGGTGCTTTCTAAGTATACAGGGTAGGAGAACTCTTAACAGCTTCAGGGAAGGACGCTTAGGATGCTGGTGTTAGGATGCTAGGCTTGCTTTCTATACAGATAATAGATGGGGCAACATCCCTATCTTAAAGGCTTAAAGTACAGCATCTATTAAGACGGATGACTGCTAACTGCCTTGTTAGTTCTTGTGGCAGTACTTCTGTGATCTGGTTTCAGAGGTTAGTAGTGCCTGCTCTACTGCCTAGTTAGTGCCATCCTCTTTGATTCGTGGATTATACCAGGTTGCAAGAAAATCTAGGATTTGCTTGGTGTCTTTTTAAAGAGAAACACTGAGGTTAAAATCTTAAAAGTTTGAGGATTAAAGGAGCTGTAAAAACTGTGCCTACTTCAGAGGCTACTGTTTTTTCGTTGTTGTTTGTGTTTTTTTTAATGGAGAAGATTTTAATCTTTTAATGACCTGATAGTCATCAAAATTGCTCTGAAATCCTCGGGAGGTGGGGGATAGGGTAGCAGAGGTGTCAAATATGGTCCCCAAAGCAACTTTCTTACCAGTTTCTGTAGTGAAACACAGGAATCCTGGCTGTTGCCCTCTTCAGTGGAAGTCAGTGTTGTTTGTAACTGAATGCTTCTGAAGACTGTTGAACAGACAGGATATTTTTGAAGACAGTAGGATGTCCCAGGCTATGTTCCATATAACTAACATGAGGTTTGGTAGGCATATGAATGTTTCCCAAGATAAGTTCAAGAAAAGGAGAATAGAGTGGTCTCGTATATGGCTTTGGGGGGGCTGTATATGCACTGAAAGGAGCGAAGGGAACTGGTTTTTCTTTCCTAGCCTGAAGTTGGTCCATTTTGGATCAGGCATTGGGGAGGGAGTTGATTTAAGGTGACTCAGGAGATTATTTCCCAGAAGATCTGAGAGTGGTGTTTCAATACATGCATTTAGAATTGTGGTGTGAAGTTTGAAGTCCAATACTGTCTTTGTAAGTCCCGTTAGTTGCATAGGCACGATATATATTAAATTTTGCAGCTATTTCAGATGGTGATTTCTTCCACTATCACTTCAATTTTCAAAATATTTTTACTTTTTAGAAATTAGACTCCTTAGTTCCATCATGTGAGCTAGTCACAGAGCTTGCTTGGTCCAGCCTTCAGTGACGGTAAGAGCGCAAGAGGTGATCCATTTTGTATAACTGAAATAAAGATGACCTTTTCAGTACAATTAGGAGGAAAACCCAGCATCACTGAAGCGCTGCTGTATTTTTGACTCTTTTTTTAATTCTATAGAATCTGAAATGACTGTGTTGGTACTCTTCCTCTGTGCACATCAAAGGTAAAATGCACAAACTTAAAGGCTGCAGAGGGCTTTTTTTTTTTTTAACGAAAGTCTTCTGTGATTATCCTGTAAAAGATTTCCCATTGCCCACTGCTCTCCTAGAGAGCAAGAGATCAGAAACTGTTCAGTCTAATTGGTGAGTCTGTATGACAGTGAGCTGCCTTATTTCACGTATGGTGTAGAAATAAATGAGTGCTTAAACCCTTTGAAACACACCACTACTGCAAAAGCCATGGGCTGTAATTAAATTGAATGTGGGGTTGTATTGTCTTGTGCCCTTGGCTATAAACTTGATAACAGACCATGGTACACCCACTATTGTGTTAGAAGCTGGAACCTAATTAGCGATGTTGTAGATTTTTTCAGTCACTTTCGAAGGCCTTCTGTTCATCTTTTCCCCCATGTTCTTTCTTTCTTATTATTTTGCTTTTCTGTTTCTGAAGCAATAAATGCACCCTTCTTTTTCAGAAGGAAATCGTTAAGGGCATGGAGCCAAATATGTACGTGCAAGATAATTTTTTTTTATCTTATTTTGGATTCAAGGGACAAGTGTTGGTAACTGCATTTTATCTGATGTAGAAGAGATTTATTAGTGTTGTGATAGTAAAAATATATAATCATGTTTCCAGGGAATGCTCTTCCAGGCATTTGAGGGGGGAGCGAGGAAAGGATTGGAACTTCTCATAATACCTTGATCTAAAAGTAACATTGGAAGACGTACAACTGAATTCTGTTCTGGTTGTTTTTTGGGGATTATCCACAAGGCAAAATGGCTCTTCCGGGCTTTCAGAAATTCACGTGCTTTTGCACTCAGCCAGTTTTAGTTAGTTGATCTGAAAACCTTCAAACTTGCTAAGGACTTAATCCCTAATGAGGACATAATGCCTTTGATGTGTTCTTAATGCCATTTTTACTTCGGGAAATAATAAAAGTTGTAGTGCACAGATTTAGTATATATATTTCCACTAAGTTCTTAAATTGATATGCTTACCCATGGTATGCATCTGTGCACTTCTGTAGCTAGGACAGGTCATTTTAATTACATTGAAACTGAGTGGAAATTTTTCACCGTATGCTTGTGGCACATCTGCTCCATGTAACACGGTCTTGTGCATAAATACCTGAGGTAGCCACTCCTTGGGACTTCTCGTTCACTTCTTGTACTGGTCTGAGTGGTGCACTGTGCTGATGTGGTTTGCAGTGTTTTTGGTACTTAAAGTGGGTGGCGTAGCCTGGATAATGTGTTACAATGTATCTTTTGGCGAGGGGTAATCAATTCTCTTTGAAGAGTGGCACTGTCAACATGAAACCTGGTGTTTCTGTAATACTGCCGTGGTTTTCCAGTGGGAACAACAAGGAGCCGAGGCAGACAAAGCTGATGTGATCTGCAGGAAAGCATGGACTGGAGATCCCTTGGTGAAGCTTCCCCAAGGTTGGGGTAGGAGAGGGGTTTTGAGTGTTGCTTTTTCAGTAGTGCGCAGCTCATGGGGGTAGGCAGTTTGTTCAGTAGGTGCTGTTCAGGTAACATAGGCTGGAATGCTTCTCCTTGCAAAAGGAGGAGGGCAGAAATCTCTTATGGGGGTGAGGTGCAAGGATTAATTTTGGCTTTTCTTCTGTTTCCTTTTTCCAAAGACCTTGTGGAAGTGCTGGGCTAATTTCTGGGCTGGGGCTTATCTCTAGCGCAGGGCTTCATTTCACTCTCTCCTCCTTGAAGTGCCCAGGACTGGGTTTGATGATGCTGTCATATGTTTTAGTTTGTTTTTTGATACGGGGAGTGGGAGGAAGAGGAGGCTGTGTAGTTGGGACTCTTGTGCTCGGTAGCTCTTATGAAGGAGCCACAGCTCTTGGGCTTCCCTGCAAATTGGCGCCTATGTACGCTGTTACTACTTTTGCATCCGCGTGTCAGAAATGTAGTGTGTAAATGAATGACTTCCCTAAAACACCACTGTATTTTAAATTCCTCTTTTTTTCTGTGTGTCCATTCATGTATGCTTAAAATTAAGGATTGCTGGAGAAATTTCAAGAGCGATTTCTCAACACCCTTCAGCTCAATCTTGAGCTTTTACCGCAGTGATATATATAGTTGGTTCTTTCGCTGCTGTTGATTTCTCTCCATATATTTCTAGTAGGCTTCAAAAGTAGCAGGGAGAGGTTGGTCTGGAATAAGGAGAGCATACTGTGTCTGATGTTTTGACTCTTGGGTTATTAAGCTCCAGTGTAGTTTTCCTGAGCTCTTACTCTGATCTGGGGATGCTGGCTGTGAAGCCTGTGCTTGCCTTGCCCATGTGAGCTCTTGTTTCACGGGTAAGGTGTGTGCAGTGCACCTGAAGGAACGCACCAAATCTCTCGGGTGCAATAGGAAATCATCAGTGGTTAATTACTGAGAGTCGTCTGGCTTAAAGCTCCCCTGGAGAAGAAGCAGCGGAAGCATGTGGTGTGTCTGGCCGACATGGGGGTGGGAACACAGGGTATGTGGGTTTAGCATGAAAGACAAGGGGAAATCCGCTTGGGTTGCCCTCCTCACCCCAGTTCTGCTTGGAGTGGGTTGAGGCCGTTCTTCCCTTGTGCCTGAAATGTGGGGAAGAGTAGTGAGGAAAGTGCAGTGGGCTTAAAGAGCTTCCTTCCTTCCTCCCTTCTTACAAGGGCTGGTTGTTACCTGTGACACGCCTGATAAATTCCTTCCCTTTCACTGCAAGTGCTCTGTTCAGAAGTATGCAAGTTGTCTGAAGTGCTATAATTAACCCATATAGTTTTGATGCCAAATTAGGAGGACCTAATTGTGAGAGTTAGGTTGACAAGTTGGAAAGTAGAAATGGGAGCACAGATGCCGTGACAGACAAACCTACAGCTGTAGTACAAACAGTGTGTGAATGTGAGATAAACAGGGAACCTGCTTGAATCAGTTGCCTTTTTGAGGGTTTTCCAGTGTTTCTAATAACTTTATGACTAGCAGTGCTCACAGAGAGGATGCTTGTGTGCTTTTCCTCCTCATCTCAGATACAACAGCGATACCAGCTGCAGTTGCTTTTCACAGGAGTTAGCTAGAAAATTATTACAGACCATGTTTGTGGTGATCGGGAGAAGATGCTTTGTGTAGGCTTTTATCAAGTTTATCAGTAATAGTTTCCATCTTGGGTTTAATCTTTTTCCTGTTGTCATAACACAAGTTTCTGGATGCTCTACCTAGACTGTTGCAAGACCAGGTTCACATTTCTGCTCAATTCTTTAAAATGCTTCTTAGAGGGGGTAAAATAATAAAATGTTGTAAGCATGTGAGTTTTGGCAAATAACCAGTTCAGAAAGAACTGTGTAGCCTTTTAGTATATTTTACACTTTATATTGTCTTTTAATTCGGTAATGCTGAAGTTTGTATCTTGCTGATTATCTCTCTGAAAATACAGTTTCTCTGACCACCCACCCCATCATCCCCTGAAAATGCACTCTAATCAGTGACTGGCAGACTTGGGAGTGGAAAAGTAACTGTTCTAGGAGGCAAAAGGGATAATGCAAAGCTCTGTGGTCCGTGAAACCACGTGAGGATAACTAAGTTTTGTAGAGCTGGCTGATGTTGGTAGAAATATGTTTGTGCTGGAAAGAAATCACTTGAAAAATTTATATTCTTTAGCAGGGATGGCAGTACAAATCCCCCAGCCTTTGACTCTGGTTCTTTTGCCCAAGTACTGTTTGAAAATTAAACGGAGTGGGACTAATATGGTTTTAGTCTCAGACTTAAACTGCTTCAAAATCAGCTTTCTGAAGCTGCTGCCAGTCCAAAGCACTATGTGTAACACAGTTACGGTTTGATTTTTAAAAAGCAGAAACAACTTCAATGTTCTGTCAGAACATTGTAGTTTTGCCTTCCTTTTGGGGTATTTGACACACTCCCAGAGCAGCCTTATTTCTGGTTTTATCTCTTCAGAAGTCTTTGCAAGTTACCTTTTTGGGGGGATTTAAAAATGCATTATTTTTGAAATGCACCTGCATTTGCTAGGTGGTTTCAAATAAAACATTGTGAAGCTTTTTGATATCCCTTAAGTAGGGCCTGGATACAAATGTTTCCATGAAAGAACTTTTAGATATAAGCTGTTCTCTTCACCTTTAGGCATTGAAATGTATCAGAAGTAAGGCATGCAAAAAAAAAAAAAAAAGCTAAGGAAAAGCAAAGTTCATTGTAACTAGCAAGTATGAATGTGTCAAAATGCGTATGGATTTTAAAATGTACAGTGACAAAAATAATACCAAACATAGTATTAATTGAAATGCTAATGCATTGGTGTATGGAAGTAGCACTATGCTACTATGTAAATGACAAAAGTATCCCCGTGGTGGAGAGGAGGAAAATTCAACATTTTTTTAACATTTACTGTGGTAATTCATTAGGAAAGGATTCCTTGTGACTGTGCTAAATTGTAATTTTAACCAGTCAGTTTTCTTTGGTATGGCATATTCACTGCCAAACTGCTAATAGATATATTCAGGATCATGAATATAATAGTAGGCTAGATTTGCAGTACAGGATAATGATATGGTAATAATTGTTGTTGCAGTCATGTAAAACGTATGGTAGATGCTTTCAGAAGCTTATGCGTATTGTTTTAATTGTTGAGAGATAACCAAGCATCAGGTCAAATTCATATCTTTCCAGGAGAAGATATAATAGCTGATAAATAAATTTTTTTAATGTTCACAAAGCCCATGTCCAAAAGGAAAACAACTCCCCCTACTTTTGTGCTTGTTAACTCAGCTGAAGAATATTGTGTAACTTGTTAAGGCATTTCTGTTTCTGTAAAATGCTGGTCTGATTCTACTGGATTTTTTTTTTTGCTACAGGGTTGTGATCTTATTGATATTAGTTGCTGTAAAATGCTCAGGTTTGGTGATTTTCTGGCATTCTTCTGTGAATTTTTCCAGACTTCCCAGCTACCCTCATGGGAGCTACCCCAGCCTTCACAGAAGCAGCCCCTTGCTTGGTGTGTGGGGTGGCAGAGTTGTCCGTCCTTCCTGTGGTGAGTCGGTTTGGGCTCCAGCACAAACAAATGCTGCTGCTTGAGCAGCGACCGTGCAGCCCTGCTGCAGGGATGCCGGGCACCGCTGCTGGCAGCCTGGGGCTCTGGGGCTGCTTGGGTCTTCTCAAGCTTTCCTCCAAGAAAAGGAAACTAATACTGTAAGGAAAAACTAAAATGTTGTGTACCCCCAATTCTTTATAAAATGGAAAAGCTCCAGAACAAACCCCAGTCTAGAAACCTGTTCTTCTCTTTAACATTAATGACGGTGGTTTGAAATAGCTTTTACCTCCTTTACTTGAAGGAACTAGATTTTTTCGGAGGGGAGGAGAGAAGAGATGAGCTTACTGATCTATCTGGAGGTCAGGAAACGGGGGTTAAATAACTGTGCTAGCAGGATTTTGAAGGCAGAAAATAAGAATTTTGTGAGAAGACAAAGTTCTGGAAAGAAGTTGAAATGGAAAATAAGGAGGAGAGGGAAAGCAGGGTAAGAAAACGTTACCAACTCTCTTGTTGCAGTACATCCGTTTGGAAACTAGATTAATTTCTGTATACCAGTGCGCTTCTGCTGAATTAGTTTAATGAATTCAAGGGGTGGGAAATAACGCTTCTGCTTGGAGAGGGGCTGAAATTGGGGGGGAAAAATTAGGATTAGAAAAAAGCCTTCTTTCCTAGTGCTAAATGACAAATGTAGTAGGTGCACTGAAGCAAGATTTGATCGAGGAAAAGATAGACCCAGGGGTCTGTCTGGGTCAAAGAAAAATTTTGCATTTTTTTCTTTAAAGTAGAAATGCTAAAGTAGAAATGTAAAAGAACAGTGAAGGCAGGGGGGAAGACTTGTTTTTCTTCAACTTTAAAGTTAATTAAAAGAAAATAAGTATGATTTAAGTGCATTGTATTACTGCCTCTTATGGAAGCTAAAATATAAGGATTTTTTTTTTCCTTAACCTTAAAAAATGTGACATTTAAACCAGTGGTTTCCTATAGAGCTTTGTGTCAGAGTAAGTCTTGGCTCTTGAGGGCATATCCCAAAAGAAATTTGCTGGCAGCACAATGGTAAAATGGCCTATAAGCATTGTGTTTGTTTTTATGCCTAATGGACAATAAACTAGTTTCCTCAAGCTACTTGAAATACTCCTTGTAAGTCTCCAGATCAATTTCTCTTTCTCATCCTATTAAAACTCACTTGAGAAAGTTGGGAAAACATGTTTTTGATCAAAGCACTGTGTAAACTAGTCATCTACTCCATTAATCTTTAAGCTACTTCATAAAATTCCTGAGAAGAACCCCAGTGGGCTCCTGCTTTCAAAGACAGCTTCATCCCACCTGGATGCCAAACAGAGAGAGCAGCTCCACTGCGTGATGGAAGGGCTCACAGGAGGTTTACAGGTTCTAGAGGAGAGGAGGCAGTTGGAGAATCTTGTTTTTCCCATGTTTATCTGACTTGCAGTTTCCTAGTAAAATACTAGGATTGTTGAATTATTTCCATGAGTAGCTGTCTGCATCTAAAATGACTTGTGTATGCTTGTCTATTCTGTATGCTACTGCCTGGTTTGTTTGTTGTGTAGTCAGTTCACGTTATATATGGCAACCTTAAATGCTTCAGTCCTGTGTTTGATCAAAACACTTTTTTTTTTAACCCTAAGGAAACAAATACAGGGTCATAGTTCTGAGAACTCAGGAATTTCTCTTTGGTTCTGGTGGTAGATGGCTGGATGCTAGCTTTGAGCAACCCGTTCTTGAGAAGAAGTTAAGCTACAGTCATACTGTACTCCCCTTTTTCAGAAATCTCTCTTAAACTTCTATACAGGCTCTTTTCAGATCTCTCTTCTATCAAGTTTCTGCTTACACATCTTGATGAGCGGGAGACCTCAGATCAGTATTTACAGCATCTGCTTCCATGCTTTATATAGGCACCTATATCAAGATTCATGGTTATGCACTTTAGAAGAAACTTATTCAAGAAGTGTTCATCCGATCAGCAATATCTACTGGTTGGCAATGGTAGGGAGATGCTTTGAGTGCTGTTATAAAAGCAGTAGTATTGTTTCTTTGGAGACACTGTCAAATATGCTGGTTTTGTTGTGACTTGAAAATTAAAGTTTTGTGTTTTACTGTGGAATAAGTATTATGAGAAGTGGCCACCACAACATAAAGCCTTCCTGGAGCGCCTGTGTGCCAGTGGGATGATACCATGACAGTAAGAATTTGTACTTCAAGAGATAGGAGATGGCAGTGTTGGAGATGGTGTACCAGCCGATTAAGGGCTATAAGGAGGAGGCAGGCTACTTGGCTGAGAAAGCTGGTAGGAGATGTTGGTCTGGTTGTACCAGCAATCTATCCCAAAAGAGGGTAGGGGAAGAAAGTCCTCATATGTAGTAATGAAAAGTTGTTAGCGGCTCATAAAGGAGGTTTGTTTTTTTTGACTTCTGTGGAAATTAGTGGTCTCAGTTGGATCTTAGTGGACAAGTATCCTTGTGGTGGCGGAGGCCACCAGAACTAATGCTAATTGTCACTCCTGTTGGCAGCCTGGGAGGTGGTGGCGCTGAGGGGGAAGAGTTGCCCTTGCCCCAGAGGTGAGCTCCTGACCGGCAGGGCTGATGGCCGCATGAGAAAGCTTGCTCTGCTGGTGCTGCACCTGCTGTCTGGATGCTGTGCTGGGCTGTGAATGCGATATTATCTAAAAGCAGATGACTCCTGTACCAATTTAAGTGGAAAAACAAGACTAATGGCCAAATTCGTACTCTGTGTTTTTCACTAATCATAAAAAATAGCAGTTTGCTTCTCCATCCTTCTGGCTTTACCACCTTCTTTATATAACTGCACTGACTTTTACTGATGGCTTCTTGTGTCTAATCATTTCTTAATGAAGCAGGCAAGTATATTTTATTTTATCCTGCATGAGCTTCTTTATGTCACTCGTTGTTTCCCTCCACTCCATTTCCACTCCAGGCAAAAATTATTTCCAGCTGAGAGGGGCTGGATACATGTCATTCCAGAGCAATTGTAAATGACCCTACAGATTTTCTTGCAAAAAGCAGAACATATTTCCCCTCTGTGCACACCCCCTTTTCTCACCTAGAATGCATGCAAGAAGGGTCATATGGGGCCAGACCCAAGGGGTGTTTGACCCCATGCCCCATCCCCAGAGCAGTGGCCAAGAGCAGATGTGTCTGTAGAAGAGAACAGGAATGGGTGAGTAGGTGATGCTTCTCATGCGGGTCTTATAAAGATGTTTGCCAGGTCCCCCTCTGACATGTAAGTGACGTGGCAGAAGGGCATTGATCATTAAAAAGCAGATATTAACACAATCATGTTGGGTCTGTGGGATGAACAGACCCCTTTGCATTTTCCTCTCAAACTGTTTTGATGGGAATTTTGATTACAGACAAGGTAAACTTGTTTGTACTTTATTCATTAATAACAAACTATAAACTGCCCTGCTCCCCTCCCCACAGGCAAGGCACTTGAGAAGATGCCAGGCAATTAAAGTACTTAAGTCAGTAATTACAGTCAAATATACAACAAAAATAAAATCACTGCACATGATTTTTTTTATGCTTGGTTTTGTTCTCTGCGTTTATTAAACCACAATTCTTGCCTCACGATTGAACAGGAGTCTCTCGGTGATACCAAAGTGTCTGACAAGTTTGCTTTAGTTCAGCTGGGTATTCAGTAACCTCTTTGAAGGTCTTACTATTGAATTCTTCACTGCTACTTTTTAGATGCATCTTAGTACATAGAGCTGGCACACCTCTGAGACTTAACACTGATCAGCAGGGAGGTGATGCCAATGGTCTCTTGAAAGTTTTCCTTTCTTGCTTTTCGTGCTAGTTTTATTGGGCAGGGAGTAGCATCTCTCTGGTTAATGTGATTATTAGGAGGGGAAGACCAGAATAGGTGTTCATTCAGTTCATAAGCCATACTTGGCTTCAAATATTTAAGTTAAGCTGATGCACTTTACCCTTTAGAAATATGTGTCTGTCAACTTGACCTGTTGTGAACCTATTCAATGAGTTAGTATCCTGCAGTATAAACTTATGTGTATACCAGCTCAATGTATTTAAGTTAAATTCTTAGTGACTTCCATATTCCAGATAAAGTATACTTTAAAAAGACAGAAACTTAGCCGTAACGAGATCCAGCTGGTGTGCATAAACCTTTCACATTACATTACATAATTAAGTTGGTAAGTAATGTACGGGGAAAAGCTTTTGTTGCTTATTCTTTTGTACTGGAGTTTTACAAGGCTATATAAATACTGTAAGTATTTAATGGGGAAAATGCAGGATTAAAAGCAAACAGCAGATGATATATGGTACAAAAATGCTATAAAACAAATGTGTAATATTACCCTTCCAGTATTTAATATTAAATGACTGAAACTTGACAGTGTTGTGCATGTCACCTGCATTAAAATAGCTCTCATAAGAACAATATCCAATTGATTGGTTTGATTAACGTGACTAGTTTAAAGGTAGATTGTTTTATGCTGGACGATATCAGAGCATGGATTCCTTCTGAGTAATGTTTTGACCGGTCTTTTTATTCTGTAAAATCTACATTGCTGTGGTATTCAAAGCAGGGTACAGGCTCACAGACTCCTTACCATAACTTAACAACCAGTTTTCCTTTTAACAAACTGTAATTACAGAAACATAAACTACATCTTCATTTATTTTGATGGTAGAGCATGGGAGAGGAATGTGGGAAGGCATTCTTCGTGCCACCATCAAGTTAGTTGCCTACCTTGCAGTTGTTTCGTAAACATCCTAGAAAGCTCCTGAAAATACCCAATGTGGAAGGTGCCAAAAATGGTGAAAATGCAAGACTTCGTCCTCTGAGGGACAAGCCCTGGCAAATCTGAGCTTGATGTTACTGCCCTTGGCCACCCACCTCCTTTGCGGAAGGCTTTTGCTCCCTTCTAGAGTCAGCAGAAGCTACCGTGTGCCTGCGCTTCAGCGGCGACAGCAAACCTTGGTCAAGGGGTTACTATTTTTTGGGTGCTGTCGTTGTCACCAGCAATTTGAGTTGCCATGTTTAGTCTGTGAACTGGAACATGGGAGGAACGGGCATATCGTCTGTTTTGCCAGCTTTGCTATGGGGGTGGTAGCCCTGGGGAAAGGAGTGGTTAAAAAAGAGCAGTCCTAAATTGCACAGCTGTTTGCTGCATGATGGTGAGTCTGAGCCCTCAGCTATCCTCATTTAAAAAGAATGCTCAGGCAGGTATCATAAAGTATTTAAAGTTTAGGCTGCTCTTCTTGTGAAGAGTGTAATTTACAATAACTGCCGCTTTTAATAATGAACCAATCTATTTGGGATGTCTCAATGCCCGCTAAACAGTTAAAATGACAACTTAATTTCAGGACGGTGTTACCTATGTATGTATATTGACCTCAAGCTGTTCAGGGAGGGGGGGATATTTCAGGGTGACTTCCATAGCAAAAGTATATTATGCTTAGGCTCCCTTCCACAGAAAGGAAATTGAAATTTGAACTAGAAATAAACTTTCACTTGCCTGAGAATTATTCAACAAGAGGTTAAAGGAGCATGCAGAATGTAAGTGAATAACAAATATCTTTTGGTTTTGTGGGTTTGTAAGTTCTCATAAATCAGTCGGCAAGTTCCCAGTCGTGACAACCACGTCCCATGCTCTGACATTGCAGCCACCACAAAACTCTAGTGAAGGGTGCAATCAACCTGTAATAAGAGTGGCAAGTCAAATGAGTAGCATTAAAAAAACCAGGGTGCTGTCTTGCAGACTTCTTACTTAATTTTTTGCAACCTGTCAATGCACTGACAGAATATTTAAATCATCCTCCCTTTCCTCTGTGGGCCCTCACCTTGCCCCTTGCCACTTGGTAAAGCAGCAGGCAAAAATCCATTATGGGACTGGGGCGGGGTGGGGGGGAAATGGGCTGAAGACCTTTAATGGCTCATTCATAAGGATTTGACATGGGTCAGTATTTTGTGATCCTTGTTTTTAAGGAAATGCTTGTGTTAATGAGCACTTATTGTAAAATATGGAAAAGAAATAGGTTAAAAGTCAAAGTAGTGATGACGGGTGATTCTGTCTTTCTCTGGGAGGCTGAGGTCCCCACTGATCCTGTTGAAGCCAGCATGAGGAGCGAGCCCACGCTGCTGGGCGACTGGCCTGTCTCGGGGTTTCCAGCAAGGGTGAGCTCTGGACACACAGCCTGGTGCTACCCAAATGTCCTGGATTAAAAAATGAGGATCGGAAGCAGTGTTGCTCAGCAGCCTCAGATCGCTTAGCAGGGCTGCACTTCTCAGCAGCTTCTTGCTGCATAGAGGACTTGCGAATAGCCGGCGGACCTGCCAAAGGGGTAGGAGGCATGGTTTTAGGTGCTGATAGGGATATCTGCAAGTCCCCAACACCTCGTGTGCTCCTGCTGTGTGAAGCGGCCTCGCTGGGATCGAGGTGCGAGCTTGCTTTGGCCTTGGAGCGGCCAATTCCAGCACTCTGCCAGTCTCTCTCCAAATGCTGGCCTGAACCAACCCTGCTTGGCCTGCAGTCCCGTGGGATCACGGTGCAGCGGGAATAACAGGCACTTTGTTCTCCATCGCAGATACTCTGCGATTAAACTGGTTAGTTGTGAGGCTTGATTTACTGCTGTGCTCTTGCTGTTTCGGATTGCACAACAGCACAAACACCCAGAGAGCAAGTGAATTTGATCCATGTTTCCTAAGGATTGTGAAATTCTCCTTCTGTATAAATTTGCTGGCTGAATTTTAGGCATGATTTATAAAAGGGACCTTTCCTCTTATAGTAAACATGATTTCCCTTTCTGTAGGACTGTAAGACAAATGTTCTTAGCCTGCAAGGTAACTTTTTCCGTGTGCTATCCTTAACGCGGTTTTGGCTCATCTTTCCTGTTGGACAGTTTCTTACTGAAGCTATTTAACTGGTAACTTAAATACTTTAGCATTTGGACGTGATGTTGGCTTACAAGAAACACAGAGCAAGAAAGGCATTTATTTTGCACTGTTCAGAAGCTTTCTAAAATCCTCTGAAGTGTGCTGTGGTTCTTAGTTTTAGACTGTTTCCTTGGTCTGCTGTTGCAAGTAGACTTTCTCTTGCTAATCTGTTGCCTGAAATACTCTTTGTTCAGAAAAGCAAGTCTCTTTCTGTTGTAATCAGGGCTAGGAATTCAGCTGCAGGGTCACTCTTGGTGCTGTAGAGTTCACTGACCACGTTTGGCTTCTGGCGGTCCTAGCTTTGGCCCCTTTACACAGATCAATGCCAGGCTAACCCCATTTATTGCTACTACTGAATCAAAACTCTGCTTCTCCTATTTAATTTAGCTCAAAATAGATGTAATGCAAACAAGCGTCAGCATGGCAAAAGAGCCAGAAGAAGGAGAGGAAGGAAAAAGGCACTCAGGGTTTTTCCTGAATTAAAGATACCAAATGATGCCAGGCTTCAGATGGGAGGAATTAGTTTGCACTGTATCATTAGACCCTTTATAAAAATCATTTGTGATCATCGATTCTAATTTGCACGAGAGTATTAGAGTTTATCTGGTTGTCTTCAGTTCCCTTTTTGTGTTAAAAACCATTTCTAAGGTAAATGCTACTGTTTAAGCTCAGCCATGTGTTCAGATTATTTCTGGGTCTTGTCCTGGGGATGAATCTCCTAGTTTGCTCGTTTTGCCCCCACAAGGTGAACCTCCAATAGGTGAACCTATTGCTAGATGCTTTCCACTGGTTTCCATGGCTTCAGCCTCCTAGAAGCTTCCAGACTTGCTTGTGGTCAAGGGAAGCTGCTGTTGGCAGGAGTGTGTTATTCTCAGTGAAGCTACTTGGTGCTGAGCACTTCATAAGGCTCATCACTGAGCTGGGTTAAGAGGTTTTGTTAAGGCAAGTGTGTGGCAGGTAAGACTCCTGTGGCTATCAAACCCCGTGACTGCAATATAATTTTTTTCTGTATCTGTGACACACCTCAGTACGAGAAAATGTTCAGGATCCTTAGGACCTTAGTTGACATTTAGATGACGGGACCTTCATCGTGTGGTTGGCATCCAGCCACTGTTCCTGGCCAGGGCTGGAGTTAGGAATTCCACTTGCCGCACCTCATTCCACACTGCTTGTCAAATATGTGGAAGAAGGCGCACACATACTGTCACCCGTTGTCTTCTGGATTGAAGCTCTGTTTGCTGTGCAAGGCAGTGTGGGTAGAAATCATGAGGTTTTGTGTTTCTGCTGAAAAACAAAACAGCCTCACCACGCATCCTTCCACTCCACCCCCTCTCCCCCCAGAAAAACCTCTCCCCAAACTAACACCCTTCAGCAGAAATCAAGCGCTCACTTGAGTGTGTCTGTAATGGGACAGAAGGCAGCTCCCATGAGACAAATCCATACTTTAGGAGTTGTTGATGAAGTTAATTTCTGCTACCCGCTACTAGATGATCACCCCAAGACCCCTGAAACCTCTCCTGTTTGTTTCAAATGCTCTTTTATTTCTGACATTACAATTCATCTGTTCCTCAAGGCAAGCATTTTGAGTATTTGTTCCAGAGAGGAGACCAAAGCCTGTGAAATGTTTTAGTTTTTCTTTCACCACCGTTTTCCACACTCCTACTGATCAAATGCCACCTCCTTCTGCCCTTTTCTTTTTCATGCAGGGCTTTGTTGTTCCAGTGGGGGATGCTTCAGTTTCCCACTCCCAACACAGGCTTTGTGTGTCTGTTGCCCCCTTTCCTTGCCTCTTGCAAGAACAGAGGTGCTTCAGCTTCTCTGCTTGCCTCCCCTTCCACGCCAGGGAGGGAGCTGATGGTTTCCTGCAGTGCTCTTCTAGGCAGGAGACAAGCATCTGTAAGGCCTTCTTGATGTTTCCCTCAAACTTACCTGGTTCCAGATAAAGTCCTTTGCAGACGTTATCTCCTAGACTTTATCCGGAATTGGTCTTTTAAAGATTCCGGATGTGTCACTGTGTGCAACTGTCCCTTTATCTGCTCCTTTACCTGTCAAGTCCTCTGCTTGTGATGGTTTCTTCCACTTTTCAGGGCTCTATTGGAATGTAGTGGGTTTTTTGCACATGGTTTTAAAAATCATTTCATTGTAGTTAGTGGTCGTCTCAACCTGATACCTTCTCCTACTTTTGATACTCAAACTGCGCTTTTAAAGATGCTTGATATTTTTTTTAGATACTTTGAGGTCTTATAGTCTTGATTCTTCTTTAAAGTTTTTTTTTCTCTGTTTCAGAAGCCAGGCGTAGTTCAGACTTGTAAATTTGGACCTAAAGAGGATGTTTCCCCTTATTGGCGTGGTTATTACCACTCAAGATATTCAGTGGGTTTGTTTTCTCTAGCTTTAGCTAGATGAAGTCTTTCCCCCATCCCAACAAAAGATTTCTTCAGCTATTATTTTGAATTAGGATAGTTTCACATAAAGCTTACTTGCTTCATCAGTAGCTAAATTAGCTGAGCTGGGCTTTTCAGCAAGGGGCAGCTTCTCCAAGAACCCTGTTACAGAGCAGCCCACCAAAAGAGAAATTTTGTACCTAAATGCTTATACCATGGCGGTTGGTCCAGCTGTGGCAAGTGGCACTGTGTGTCCTGGGTTGCTCACTTCACTTCGATATGTTTTAAAAATAAAATAACTGTGTATTTTGTTTAGCTTTCATTTTCTTGGTGAAGCTGCCAGTTGCCTTTTTAATTTCGGGCTGTCCCTCAGAGTCATCTAATCATGTGATTCTTTGGTGCTGGCTTCTGTGTCATAAGACAACTGTACGTACTATCAGTTTATGTTGATGTGTCTTTATTTCTTGCTTTTCTGTTTTCTTGAAATGTGTTGTATAGTGGAGGCAATAAAAGCCAATAGCTAGAGAAAGTGAGCTAGGCAATTCTTGTTGATTGACAGGCATAGTCTTTTCCGCTTCTTTAAATATTTTCAGGTCCTTTGTTGTCCAAGCACTGGTGCCTTGTGTGTTAGCAATGACCAGAGAACCACAAATGCAGACTTAGAAGCAGGCCATGCCATCCAAAGAAATGTGTATTGTGTAAGATTTCACCCACTGTTCTAAGGTTATGCGTGCAGTCTGTTGTGGTGTCAGGTCAAGTAAAAGCTTTTTAATATAAAACTAAGAGTTTGTTGAGCTAGTTAGCAGAGGTCATTCTGTCACACCTAGATAGTGGATTTCTGCGTCATGAGGTTGGCAGTGGCAATGATGGCTTCTGTTAGCATATAGCACAAAATTATATGGATTTGAGGTTAATCTACCCTTGTGGGCTAAAATTAGCTGCCAAATGGAGGTTTTTCTCATGAACTACAGTGACTACTTGGAGAAATCTCTACAGGTTTGAAAACAATAATAATCAAAACTGTATTGCTGAGCCTTGGATCCTAAAGTATTTTTACACATAATGGAATCACATGAACCAAATATAAAATATGCTTTGTTCATGTGCCATATGGTCATCATCTTGCCAAGCACTCTTCTTGCCTTCCAGAGCAGACTCTTGTGTTCTCCTTTCTTCAAATCCTGCCCTTCACACTAACAAAAAAAATTGCCTTTTGACCCCATAGTGATATGTCTACTGTTCTTTTTCTCCCTTTGTCCCTAAATGTTTTCCCAGCATCTAAGACAACCTCAAACACCAGAAAAGAAGTAAACCAAACTAAAAAGCTTCATGTGCTACTGCATCGCAGAAGCCTTTTGAATTTAACCACAGATGTATTTAGCTTAATTCAGGACTTCAGCCCCTTCATACCAGCCACCAAAAAAACCTACCTATTCCTCTGAGGGATTTAAAATACAAAGGCGGTATGATTTTAGTATGGGGTGGGGGTAGGGAAGTATCTGGGTCGCTGATGGTTTTCAGTTTGGGTCCCATGTGCTGCCTGCGTAGCCCATTTTGGGAGGTCTGGGGAGGCCCCGGTTGTTGCACGCTGCCTATTACGCGTATTTTTAGCAGGAGCCTGTCCCAGCACTGGGAGCACCTGTGTGGTGTCATGCTGCCTGTCCTGAGGTGTTAAGTAACCCATGTGCATTTGGAAATAGCTAATGATAATATGATTTCTCTCGTGATAGTGTTTGGACTTTTTTCATTCTCCTACTTGTTATGAAATCTGTAGGCTGATAATTTTAATGGGAGTTACAAGAAGAGAGGAAAAAGTCCTAGCCAGCCCTGGAAATGCACGGGATCGTGGTAGAGCCGAGTAAATGTTTCCTCTTGCAGTCGGTCTTAACCAGGACTTCCAAAAAAAGCCTGTTGTTTCAGTAAGTTCAACTTTTTTCCTTTCCTTGCACTGTCTTCCCACTCGGCAGTCTCTGCCCCTCTGGTGGGGTTTCAGTAGAATATAATTTTTGAGAGACAGGGTCGTTGCTTTGCTAAGTTCAGCTCAGAGACCTGCTGGGAGAGGAGGTGGACGGGAGGGAGGAGGAGAACCCAGCAATGACCCAGGACTCCTAAAAGTCGGTCTTTTTTGCCCATAATGTTGCATTGCATCGATACTAGAGCAAGAGATGTATAATTTAGGATTACAATTTCACACCTTATTTCTAATTCTCTACCAGTCTGAACTGTAACTGTCAAAATTGCAGTTCTGTTTACATCTTCGTCATAAATTAGATAATTATGAGTGTATGATTTTAAAGCCCTTTTGTTCCTTTTTTCTGCAATTAGGTTATAGATGAAGCTATCTGTTTTATTGTCTAGTCTTGTAATTATAAGTGGACGCAACATCTTCAAAATTACAATCCAGTCTGAGAATATTTTATTATTGGTTGCTGCAAGAAACATCTGGAGAGTGCTTAGAGCTCTTGTGTGTTACAGCATTTCAAAAACACGGTTTTATTGGATCCTTATAATTTGCCTCTTTCCTTTTTCTTCCTTGTATAGCAGGAAGAGCTGATAGATGTTTTCTTGTGTTTTTAAGTCCAGTGAGGTGACTCCAGATATAAAATACTTCAGATAGTCCAAAGGTGGATTTTTTGTTGTTTGCATGTTTAATCTGAAGTAATGTTCTGTTGATATGTCAAAAAACGCATCTTCTCTAGATGGGTCAGTATTATCTCTTTCTGCTCCTAGGCAAATTAATAAACCAAATTTTAAAAGTGCAAAGGAAAGCAGGCGGCTGGCTGATTCAAAGGGAGAGGCTATGTTTTTCATCACCACCCTTTCAAAGCCTCTCTGAATCAAAAGAACCATTGGATTGCGAAGGCAAGACCTATGCCACACCAGAAGCTCCCAGTTCAGCAATTTTCCCAGGGTAAAATTATAACTCATGTTTCCTCAGCACAGGCTGCAACTGGCAGCGTTCCTTCTACTTCTAAGGGTGAAATTGCTGGGGGGGGAACAGACATCTAATGTGCCTCTGGAAATTTTACAATGGGTGTTAGCCTCCCTTTGTGGAAAGGTAGATGTTCTTCTGGAACATACCCAAGGGCAGGTGCTATTCAAACTGGAGTGTAAATTAACTTCAAATAAGGCAGAATGGGCTTATTTTTGTTCAGTTTAAGAGTCAAATTTAAAGAAAAAAAACCCATTTCTCAAACTCTGACAGTTCATGACGATCTTCCAGTTATCCCACTGCAGTCTGCATTTTTATGGGTCTTTAAAACCTTCAGATATGGTTGCAATTTGAGATTTTAATCTTTATTCATGTTCTACTGATAGGATCTTAACTCACAAACAAACCAGATTTTAGCAATGCTTGTCTTCTGGTGTTGCTTCTCACCAGAATATTATTGGACAAATTGCAAACTCGGTCTGAGAAGAATGTAACCAGTTGGTGTCAAAATCTGAGTGGGAAAAAAACCATCTTTAAGGATTTGTTTAACTTTGAATTCAAATGTACCAGTGTGGTTCTAGCAAACAGAAGTCTTTCCCTTTTAAACCCAGGAGGGAGTGTTTTGGTCTTTTTCTTGTCCTTTTCTTATGTAAAGACTCTTACAAAATATGCGCAGAGCGCCTGCTAGAAGTGGATAAAAGAGAACACTTGAGTGAGAAGCTTGACCAAAAATTACATTATTAATATATCTCAACCTATGAGGCGTCCACCTGGAAACAGCTGGAAGACGGATTAGTGTTCAGAGCTCCTGTTCCTTCCATGTCTGTTCCTGCTCCGAACCCCACGTACGTGCATGGTGTGGGGGTGGCTCTTGCATGCCAGTCCTCACTGGTGTAAGAGATAAGCTGGGAGATCCTTCACCCCTCACCAAGGCAGCAGGAGCTGTTGGCTGCTCTGTGCTGGGCTATTCCCAGTGTCTGGGGAGAGCTGTCTGAGCAGCTGCCTCTTTCAGGGAGGAGGTATGGACTTGATGGAGCCCCAGAGTACGTAGGTATGTTGTCTGCAAAGGCACTGGCAGGCTACACCTCCTGCAGAAGGGATGAAGCGGTCCAAAGTGTTTGGATCGATGCTGCTGCTCGCCAGAATGAATGAAGCTTTGTACAGAGGAGAACTGGTCTGTTGTCTCTGTCCTTTGCCAGAAGGTGAAACTACCTTTGTGTGCTTGCTTTCCTGTGAGGTACGGGTAAGTTCACTTTGTCTCTGTTACCTGAGGTTTGATAGAGGTAAGAGAAGAAAAGCGACCTATTTTCCAGGTTTAAAGGAAAGTAAATGAAACTGTCCTCGGGGCAGCAGAAGCAAAGACTTTTGTCTTTGCTGTAGTGTTGTGGGCAGGGCTGCCAGGCTGCTAAAGGCTCTTCAGACCTGGCAGCCTCTTTCCCAGGGACTGCTCATCTTTTTAATAGCATTTCCTTTTTTTGAAAAAAGTGTCCACAATGACTGCAGCCTTTCTCTGCTGAGACTGAGGGATCTGTTGGCACTTACCGGCTTGTAATAGTTTCTGCCGTGTCTGGCAGGATCCCCCTTTTTGCCTGTGAGAATACAGAAGGCTGAGCGACGGTCACTGAGGTGCCTCGCCATGCACCTCATGAAATATTTTGAGCTGGGCATGTCTAGTTAGAGAAAGCTCAGGCTGGGGATTTACACTTCCTTTGGGTCACTCCTAAATCAATTTTATTGCTAGTTTGAGTAGAAGCCGATGCAGAACAGGCAAGCTCCTAGTGGAGCAAGTGGCCTGAAATGCCAGGTATCCAGTCTGCCCCCATCATAGGACACCATTAGAAGCAGCACAGCAGGTCCGTTGACCTTTGGTTCCATGTCCTCCTGCGTCTAAACACTGCATCTTCCAGCATGGTTAGGGGATGTTTTTGCCTGCTGCATCCTGGGGTAAACACCCTGTGATTATACAGTGTCGGGTGGGCAGTGGTGTGCTGTGCAGTAATTGAGAGCGGCTTTCAAATCCGGTTTTGCTTGTAAATTAAATGGCCGCTTTTACTGAACGAGAATCGAACCAGCAGCACATCTGAAGACTGTAGAAGTCATCTACTTCCATTATGAAAGCCAGAGTGGCTAGTGGAAGTGTGTCTGTTTGGGGGGTAGTGAATCTGGGCTGGACCCCCAGCTTATACGTGGATGGTTTTGTTTTTTTTTAATTAGTTCTTTGGATGTATGCCAAAGATCCTGCTGCATTATGGGCTTAAGTCAAGTCCTCTGTCACCCACATCTACTACTTGCTTGACCGAAGCATAGAGGGTGTGCACAGCAAGACACGGGTAGGCAGTGCAGAAAAACAGAGCCTGATTTTCAGGGCTGGAATGTAATAGATGAAAACATTTGGGCTGGCCTCAGCACTGGTTACCCAAATAAGCAAGGGGCTGAGTTAATCTTCCTTAAAGAGTACAAATTTGTAGAATATCTTGGGGGAGGCATTAAACTTTTGTCTGCAGTTTCAAGGCTTTGGGGAATTTTCAGAGAAGTTTATAAGCACTTGAGAAGATACATCCTGTCTCTGTAAACTTGACCTTTTCCAGATTTTGGCCTCGACTTTACTGCCGTACTGATACAAGTACAGGTCCTCATTTGACTCCTGCCCTTATCCCTAAATCCTTTTTCTCCCATTAGAGATTTTTCTTAAACTCCGTGGCCAGTTTCTGATGAAGGTGTGGTTAGAGCTGTTCTACTGAAATTAGTTGTGTGCTGCAGACTCAGCCACTGGGTGCTGGGAATTCTCAAAGTGTATTCAAGCTCTTGTCTGAGGGCATTTTTAAATGTCTTGCCTCTTCAGGTAGACAGCATTCTCCATCCAGCATAAATACCTTGCTTCCCTCATCCCCTTGCCTTGCATTTGGTTCTCTGCACCTGTGGCATTTATTCTAGGTTCTCATCAGCTCTGAAATCCCGGCAAGGCTTGATTTACCAAGGAAATGCAAGCACAATCTCTCCAGCGCTCACAGCACTGAGCAGGTGTATGTGCTCAGCAGCGCCAGCATCTCGAGGAGGAGGAGGCTGTGAGCAGTCAGCATGCGGGATACGGAGCAAGGGACCACCCCCACCTTGAGGGGCCGGATCCGTGCTCCACCCCAGGGCCAGTGCCTCTGGAACAAGGAGGATGTAGCAGTTAAAACTGTCCTGTCAGGTAAGTGCTCCAGTCACCACTGCTATAGCCACTCTGATGTGACAAGAGGTCCATCATTGCCTTTGTAGGCCTGATCTGTATTGGGGCTATTGCAGGATACAGAAGACAGCCTAACACAGTTCCTGACACCTCCAGGAAAGGGTTTTAGCCAAGGCTTTGTTTCATGATGCCTTACACCTTACACCCTTGCTCTGATGGACTCCTCTGGGTTTCTCCGTCCTCTTTCTCAGGCAGCCTTGTAGCATCCTTCACCTTCCTAAAATGCATTGCTGCATGTACTTCTGCAAATAGTACCAAGTGCTGCAAACATGGCACTGGTGGTGGGAGAAGTGAGCAACTGCTTGGTATCATAGCAGGCCTTCTGCTGTGCTTGAGTGCTTCAGCATCTCAAGAAAACCTTCATAACTTCTCAAGCACTCCATTGTATTTGACTGTCTTATATAGGATAATTTGACCCTCTGTCACATATTGAAGACATTCAGGGTATAAAATGCGGCTTTTCCTCCAGAGGTCTAAAAATAATAATTCTGGTACTACTGCCGAGTCTCAGGGGACCTGGTATCTCTGCTTACTGTGGCACTAAATTGCAGCTGATAATGTTTTGGATCTGTTTCTCATGCAGCACTCAAACACAATTGTTTTGGAGTTTTGCTTTATAAACATAATCCGTAATGTTCAGAGTCGGCAATCCTAAAGCTCACAGCTGCGAGGGGAAGAGCAGTCGGATTATACTGATGAAAGGCAAAATATGACAGTGCAATTGGCATACTTTTGCTGGGGGAAATGATGCGCTCTTTCTTTGTTTTGCAGACCCAGTGGCACCAGTACAGCCCAGCCATGTCCTCAGAGAGCTACCGGTCGTCAGTGTAAGGCGAAGAAGCAGAAAGGGCATGGATGTGCTCACATGTAAAGACCTTTTGCCAAAGATCTGGGCCACTTCTTTGTGCTTGCACACTCTCCAGAGAGAAGATGAAGAGAAGGCACCGCGATGGCACACACGCCTTATGACACAGAAATGCAGCTTGTGCTCTGCACTGTGCATGTGGTCGTCTTTGACCACTTTACAGGGCTCTGAGGGAGCAGCACAACATGGTGTCATCTGTGGATGCAGCGTGCCATGGCCATAGCCAGAGAATTCATCGCCAGCCCACAGAGGTGCCCAGGGTGGGGCTTTCCTCTTCCAGCAGGACGAGCACCTGGGCTTCCTGGACACGTAGCTCTGTATCTCTGCCTGCTTGCTACACCTTCCAGAAGTGCTGTTAGTACTGTACTGATACTGTTTACATTGAATAAATGCTTTCTCCAGCCTCTTTGTTGTGGTGACTGTTTTTGCTGAATTGAAAACAAGTGAGGGGTACTTGTTTAAGCCTTGTGGTGAGACATGATCATGGTTTTTTTTTAATCTTTAATGAAATGTTTGTTTTGAAAAAGTGCATCCTTAAAATGGGGACACTTGTGTGGGAGCCAAATCTGAGAGCAGTCTTAATCTTCCTGGTTTGGATGAGGGACTCAAACTGGGCTTTCCCGCATCCCACAAGCACCCCTAAGCATCAGCCTGATGTTTGTTTTGGAGTCGGGCACCTAGCTGTCCATGGCACTTGAGTGATTTCTGCCTTGTACTGAAGGAAAAGGGGTTTGTCTCAAACTTCTGAAGTTTGTTCACTGTTTGGATTCATTCCCCATACAGTGGGATGTATGTGTTCAGAGGAGACTCTTCTGCTGGAGGTGGCTAATGTGGGTGTGCTGACTGCTGTTGCCAGCTGTTCCTGGGCACCATGCTTTTGTGAGGACAAACATCTGTCTTACGCCTTTCTGTTGTGAAAAAAAAGATGAGTACAGACAGATTTGATCCTTCAAGAATAAACTACTGTGTGATTATCATTTCTAATGTCCAGATTAAATGAGACAAACTTGTCCTTACCTCCCCCCAAAAAACCCCAAGAGCTTGAAATATGTAACTATGTTTTGCAGCAGTGATAATTGCTTGGGCTGTGACAGGGAGCATCCAATAATTTTAGAATTTGATACAAAGGCTAAAGCTACAGTATACTGAGTAGCATATATACGCTCCTGCTTGAGCTGGGCTGGATCACGGTGAAGATGTTGGCTATAAACCTAGCCAGCAATGCCTCGAGATGCAAGCTAAAATGATCCCCAGAGTCAGGTGAGTCAAGTAGATGTTTTGTACTTGAATATCAGTCCTTCTGTGAGTGAGCTTGGGTTGTCTTGTAGTGGCTTCTGGCTTAAGAAGGGGACTGGAATAACTTTACTCAAAGCCACAGAGTGTAAATATCACTTCTGAAACCATTGCTAATCATAGCAGTCTAATGTGAGCAAATATGTTGAGCGGAGGAGGAAGCCTCCTGTCTCTTTGATTTTTGTACACTTAGCAGCATTTTGTAATAATGCACATTCTCCAGATATCTCTTTATTTCTTGCACTTGCTGGCAGAAGACTGACATGGTTCCTGTGTTGTTCTTTGGTACACCAGCTGCATGGGCGCACATCGCAGCCCTACAGCCACTGTGTTTTTTCAGCCCAGACGTAAAGGCTTATTCTTTAACTATATTATTGAATGGAGTTGGGGAGAAGGTGGTATAGAAGAAAAAGGCAGGGAGGAGAAGAGATCTGAAAGCTCTCCTCTGTGATCCTCAATTCCCTTTGGTAGAAAGACTTCTAAATCCTAAGGATTTTTGTAAATCCCAGGGAGGAGGAGTTCAGGCAGGGCTGCTTTTGCTTTTGTTGAGCCTACGGGAGGCTTGCCTCAGGGAGAAAACAAGAAGCAGGTTCAGATTTACTCAAAAGACCTGAGCCTACCAACTGTTTGTTGTTGAAAGACTCCTTCACATATCAGGAAGAAAGTGGAGGAGCCCCAAACTGCTCTAATAGAGCAGTGTTTTTCTATGCTGAACTAAAACCGAAAAGTTTTGTACGACCTAAATGCTTTTAACCTGCCTAGCACATAGATTTTTAGCACTTTTGAGTATGTAGTTTCAGTAATAAATTCATTCTGATTGGAAATCAGAACTCGTTATTTTGAAAAGTTGTTGGAAAAAATCTTTGAGTACTAATAATAAATGTTTCACAGGGTATTTCAAGTATTTTGGTCTACAGGAAGCATTGTAAAACCTGGAATTTCCTGCTCTTATTTAAGTTTTTGTAGGGTAAATACAAAAACGTTTGAGAAGAAAAGGTACCAAGTGAGAAATGGACTGTTGGCAGATCAGAAAGGTTGCTGCCAATCTAGCCTGTGCAGGCTGTAGCTCTGTTTTATGTCCCACTTGTGAATAAAGTTGGTGCGGTTCCTGAGGCAGACAACCTCTGATCTCTCGTGTGGGAACAGCCATGGCTGAGCTATAAACCCTTCCTGGGTGCAGGTCTCACCTGCCTTACACCCAGCATACCGCGAAAGGCTTCTGAAGAGCTTTTTGATCCCTTTTGTCATCAGCTGCTCTAGATAGCTTGCTGGATCCCATTGAATTTAGTTTCTACAACTCCCTTCTCTCCTCCTGGAATTGTTTCTTAGGGATTATATTTGTAATTACTTCAGTTAGTAGAAGCTTAACTTACCAGCAGTGCCTTGTTCTAACCACTTTTTACCTAAGCTTGTTTGCTTCCATGTGTGCAGTAATCCAGCACAAGCACTGTATTTCTTCAGAGGCACGCTTTACCCTGTGTTATCCTTTCCATAGCTAAACCAATACAGTGATTTAACTAATGCAGTGATTTAACTCTGGCCTGTTAAACAAATGTCAGTGGTCTTAACGTTGTACCTGTTGGATGGTGATCTTGTGTGCTGTGGCTGCGCGAGTAGGTTGTGCCACATAAAAGAAACTGTTCTTTAAGCACATGGTTCTCTGAATCCCATTTCTGCTTTAATTTCTCTGGGGCAACTGCAGAAGAAATACCATTGCGTAATTTCAAAGTGGTCTCCAAAACAGTAGTGAACTGGTTTTATCCAGGGAAACACGCTTCATGAGCTTCATGAGCTAAGGCTGGAGCAAGGCTAGCATTATTGTATTTAATATCTAAACATTGAGCAGATGGGTGTTGTTTCTTGAGGCACAATAAATGCAGGTAACTTGAAGGGGGATTTTGAAAAGGAGGAGGGTGAAATAAGACAGCAAAAGGTTTTATTATAAAGTGCTTTTTATATCTAGGGAGTTTTAGTTTGAATGTGTAAATGGCAGCTTGGTTACATTTGGTTTTTGGAAACCGGCCCCCTTTTCTTAAAGCTTCTCCGCCCCCCCCCCCCCGTTTCTGGCCTTGTAAAATGCCCACAATCCTTTGACCTGTCTCCCAACCTGGCAGTGATGTTTATACTATACATTCTTCTACCGTTTCATGCAGCCGGTGCTATCACAGCTATGCTGAATGAGGTCCCAGCTTAACTACAATATTAACCCTGCAAATCTGTTCATTTTCTCCTGAGCAGCCCCAGGCAGGGTATACAGGAGAATGTGTCCAATTGAAAAACTATTACAGACTCGGAGGTGCTGCAGTGTGCTAAATTGCAACAGGGCTGTGTTTTTCTGCCAGAGAGGATCCTGCTAAGGGAGGCGGTGGTGTCTGTCTCATACAAGTTACAGAATTTATTTTTTGTTTTAGTCTCAGCCTTTGTTGATGATTTTAATTTTTGTTTTAAACTGTCTGATTTTCAGCACTGAAATATGTTCCCTTCCTCACACCCGCTGCTTTCTTCCTGCTGATCATCCAATGCGTGCTTCCCCCTCTGGTTTGTATCACTCCTTGCCTTCTTACTTTCACCTTTCCACTTGTTGTTTTAAATTTTTTCTTCATTATTTTACTGAATACCATACTGCAGATCAGTAGCATCTTGGGTGGTGGTTGTACCACATGGCATTTATAGCAGACATCAGTTTTGCATAGCGTGTGTACCTTATTTTGTCTGGACTTGTCTTCATTGCGCTGCAGGCACCTCCTCAAGCAATTGTAGTGATTAAGCGTGGTATTTCTGCAGATTTATATTAACTTCTGCTTATAAAGAAACAGAAAAAAGCCCAACCCTCCCCCCCCCCCCCCAACATCTAAACTGGATGTTTTTCTTCATCCCCTTCGTTTTTATCAGTATTTGACCTAATCTTGCTTTTGCGTATGAAAGAAAATTAGTTAAGTACCTTGTGGTTTAGAGGTGCCTTTTGTTACATATTACTTGGATTTATTGTGCAACACTGGCCTGTAAATCATTTCAGTTAGACATTTACCTGGCTCGTGTTGCCTTTATGGTTTGAATCTTTTAACAGCCGTGAAAAACAGCAAAATGATGTTTTCAGCGGCCAAAGGGCTTTGCTAGTCCAAACGCCCCATAACAGTCTCTCACGGCCGTGCTCCGCTTCTGTGAGGTTTGCTGCCCAGCTCTGTGGAGATGTTTACAAGGAATCCATTAGCTTTCATGGCTGAAAGACGTGTCGAAAGAACAAAGAGAGTTTTGTGATGAAGTGTATCTAACTTCTAGCTGCTTTGCTTACCTTTTAAATGTAAAACTTAGTAATTTGCAAGGGCTTTTAGTTCTCAAGGCATCGCTATAAGAATCCACCCCATATGGAGCTTTCCTTAGTTGCAAGCGGGGTTGTCTCAAAACCGCTCTCGAATGCATTTCTATTTTAATCCCCAACTTTGAATGCAGCCTGCCTTACTGGCTCCGGCAAATCACCCTGCCCTGCCCCACCCGCCGCGTGCGCAGGCTGTGTCTGCTGTTTGCTGGCGTTACATCTCTTCCTTTGTGACTAAAAGTTGGTTTCATCAGCAAAGCATCAGCTCCCGCTCCGCTCTTGGAGCTCGCCTGCCTTGGGAAGTCGCTCAGACCTGCAGCCTATGCGGGGCACGCGGGGTCATCTGTCGCTATACGTATAACTTTTAAATGGAAAATGTCTTTCTCAAAGGCTGTCGATGTCCAGTGGTCTGCAGTCCATGAGCAGTTGACTAGTCCAGGTGTTTCTGCTTCTGTTTCCGTGCTATGTGAATTGGGAATTCGAGAGAAGAGTGTGCAGGATGGAGGAGTTGAGGGTTTGTATTTCTGTTCTGGCTGTATGGCAGTGACGGAGGGCTTGGGAAGGAACAGAAAGGCTACCTGGGGTCATCTTAATTAAGGAAAATAGTAATTGTTCTTGGTCTTTCTGACTGCAGCTCTTTATTTCAGAGCCTTTATCAGCTCTGAAATATGAGAATGAGCTTGGGGTTTTTTGGTCTGGGTTGTCTGTAATGAGCAGTGTTCAGGAAGAACTTGTTTTATTGAATGTGATTTCTACTTTGTGGGTTTTATCACTGCATTTTGCCCCACTTATTTAAAACGTAGCCAGTTAAGACCCTTTTAGAGCTGGACTGATTTTTAAAAACTGCCAAATATTTGTCTGTGCTTTAAGATGAAAATCATGAGCTGAGACTATGAGACAGTGCTGTTGACTCGAGACTGTGGGTTTCTGTGAGGTTTTTAAGGAGATCATTAACCCAGGTCTATCTTTTCACAGGACAGTCGGCCCAATATGTCAAGACCTCTGATCACTAGATCCCCTGCATCTCCATTGAACAATCAAGGCATCCCCACTCCAGCACAGCTCACAAAATCCAACGCACCAGTTCACATTGATGTGGGTGGGCACATGTATACCAGCAGCTTGGCCACGCTTACAAAATATCCCGATTCCAGGTAACTTTAAAAAGCTTGTTCTCCATGTCTTTGGCAACTCCTTTTCTTCCATTTCATGCTTGGACGTCCTGGGGCTGTCTTAAAAGAAACTAAATTTATCATTCTGTTTCAAAATTAAATTAGGTTTCTTTGTTCATAGGAGGTTAGAGACTGACTTTTCTTTCCCTGCTCCACTATGTTTCAGACAAATGGCACTGCTGCAAATCCCTATGTGTATGTACTAAAACAAAGTCGACTGTAAAGAGTATTTACTTTCTACCTCCTAGAATTCTGGTTTTATGCCAGGACACCCGTTCTGTGGTTTATAACATTCAAGAACTGTAGCGATACTGTGTTTAAGTTCAAAGGTGGGGGTGTTGGGATATTTGCTTTTTTTCTTTTGGAGCAGTAACTGCTCTCGTTTAGTATCAACGTGTAATCTCAGATGCGTCACTTCAGGTTAAGGCAAGGTTGTATGTAACAAACTATAAGACAGCATTAACTGAATACTTTTTATAGAATCTTAGGACTTTTCAAATAATTAGACTGCTAGCTCTCATGTGCCTTCTAAATGAAACATTTGTGACTGTGGTAGCTTACTGGTATTAAGCAGTTAGAAAACTTCTGCGTGCATGAAAAAGTGGTGTACGTAGGGTAGATGAAATAGGAGTGCAGCTTTAAGAAAGCAACAGTGCACTGAACACCGTGTGTGTGGATATTACATGGTGGTGACAGCAGATAAACACTGTAGTGATATTGTAATTCTAAGAGCTGGTTATCAGGTAGCAGGTGTTGATTGTGTCTGCAGTGTTAGTCTATACCTTGCCCTTCACTGCCCAATCCTGCTCTAGAGGGAAGGCGGTGTTACCTTTGTGGTCTTTCCAGCGTTTGAGGGGGGAGTTTTTGAGTTTCTCGATCCCGCAACTCTGACTTGCCTTTCCAGAGGGTACAAGGTACACTTCATGGGATGTGGTTTTGTTCTAAGCATGGGTTTCACTGATACTATTGCCTCTGCAACGTTGCCTACCTAGTTTTAGGTGAGACTGGAGTAGTGCTTCTGACACTAGGTGCTAACAGTGCTAGAGGAGAACAGTAAGTAAAGGCATATGAAAGAGAAGCAGCTGGGCACATGACCTTTCTTATGACAACCTCCTCAAGGAAAGCCAGGCAGAGGGAAGTAGGAGAAGCCATAACAAAGCGCAGGCCTGCCAGGAAAGATTTGAAGCAATGTCAGGCAAACTTTAACTGTTCTTTGAAAACCAAATCTATCGTTTTGGGGAACTTTTTTTAGGACCTGCTTGTGTTCAGCTACTAGAAGTTGTAATTGCATAGCATTTTTTTTCAGTAGTTGGAGTAGTGATGGTGTCTGAAACCATGTGTGCAGTATGAGAGGCTTTTGCTATTAATACAAGCAGCTTCTGGTTCTGTGACAAATTCACCGGGACAGCACATTACTTTTTAAAGTGAAGAAACACTAAAATGTCTTTCATAAGTGTGTATGGTGGCAGTGGAATTTAAGCTTAATGTATTCTGCATTCAGTTGAGCCATTGTAGCACTTGAAAGTGGAAGCTATGCCTGTAGTATCAAAGTCGGTTTAATAAATTAAACATTTTAAAGCTCTTCAAACATAATTTAAGAAAACCCCAAATTGTGAGTTATAGTCATTCTGTTTCAAGCCGTTCTGACATGCGTTTGTGTTTCACTTCTGACAGTGTCTTTTGAACCCCTTGATGAGTGAATATTTCCAGCTTAGCTATTAGAACCTGGAATTCCCAGCCACTACAGAACTTGAGATTATTTTTTTTTTTAACATTAGCAGCTTCAAAGGAACAATTACTAAACTTGTTTGGATGTCAAGACAATGGCATGAATTAGTAAGCTGGCAATCATGATATAGTAGTTTGGTTTTTGTCTGCAAGATTTTACCTTCATGATTTTTTTTGCAATGGGGGTGGGGGGGTGTGTGTGTGTGTGCATGGTGAGCACTAGGTACAAATTATCCAGTAATATTTGGACCTTAATACAAATTTTTCCTTGCAGCCTGACCCGGTCAGTCTAAATCTTCAGGGTAACTTTGTTAGTGTTAGTTAATCCAAGGTTTTGGTCAACACTGCATGTATGTTTTCCTTTTCTACCAATATCACGTGTGTGAATAACGACAAAGCTGAGGCAGGGTCCCGTAGGTATCTTTGGAAGAGTTGAAGCATCCTGAGGCTTACTGTCATATGAAGTATTGTCTGTGAAAAATAAGGTCTTGATTATCTTGCCTGAAAGAGCACTGCTCCAGGGATGAGTCAAGGCATAGGTTGCAGGCTCCAGCATCTAACAGGTTGAGACATGAAAGTCATTAGGCTTCTGACTCGTATTACATATAGTCTAATGGCCAGAAGCCTAAAATGAATCTTTCATCTGTGGGCCAGGTACCAGAGTCGTCTTTCTTTGTGAGATTGAAAGGGTGATATCCAAACCAGCAGCTTTGGAGTCACTGTGACCTGCTGGTGTGAAGGAGACCTATCCTGATAGAGCAGTCTGCTTTGGAGCAAGTGTAGTCTTCCTTCTCCTTTTGGGTTCAGTTGCATGTCATCTTGTGTCCCTCTATTTTCTCCTTCTCGGACAGTAGAGTAGGAGTTGGAAAGAGTACTTTAAAAAAGGGTTCCTTAAATAAAATCAGGTAAAGACTTGTAGCTCGCAGGGGTCATTTTCCATAATTCTTTTATTAGATCCCCCCAAACTGGTTTGTGATGCTGAGTCTCTGCTCTTTCATATGGGAAGACCATTGAGGGGTTCCCTCAAATGGTCTTGTGATTAAAGAACGCAAGGAATCGGAGGCTATCTGTGTTTTGGCCAAAGGCTGACACAGAGAAGCAATCCAGCAGACAAGCAGCTTATCTGATAGATGGTTTGAATTGAGTATTCCTAGAATTTTAAATTCTGAAGCTGAAATAATGCTAAAAAAACCAACCCCAAATTAATGTAAAAAACCAGCAGCATAGAATTCAAAGGAGCCCAGTTATATTCCAGACCAGGAAGAACCTGCTGTTTTCACAAGGAATAATACAATTTGCCAGACTCAGGCTTCAAGAAAAGGCGATTTGAGTCAGTATATCTGCCAAGGACACCTAATGTAAGGTCAGTCTGCTGAAAGAAATGGTAATTTTCTTTAAATGCCTGAGGATGGGGCAGGTGTCCTTTTGTGCAGCACTCTCCACCAAGACTGTAAACCTTGATGCATTCACCCATATACAGATTGTTACTCCTGTTTCTCAGTGGTTGACCAATAAGTATTCATATGTCCATGTGAATCAACCAAACAAATTGTTTCCGTTCTGCGAGGAGTGTTGTAGTTTTAGAATTTGTTCTGTTCTGAACAAGACCATGCCCTTCTCTTCTCAACAATCTTTGGTTTACTTGAAGTTACCAGATCTGCAGGATCATAGAATCATAGAATCGTTAAGGCTGGAAAAGACCCCTAAGATCACCGAGTCTAACCGCTAACCTGTCACTGCCAAGACCACCACTAACCCATATCCTCAAGCACCACATCTACCCTTCTTTTAAATACCTCCAGGGATGGAGACTCAACCACTTCCCTGGGCAGCCTGTTCCAATGCCTGACAACCCTTTCGGTGAAGAATTTTTTCCTAATATCCAACCTAAACTTCCCCTGGCGCAGCTTGAGGCCATTTCCTCTCGTCTTATCGCATGTTACTAGGGAGAAGAGACCGACCCCCGCCTCACTACAACCTCCTTTCAGGTAGTTGTAGAGAGCGATAAGGTCTCCCCTCAGCCTCCTCTTCTCCAGACTGAAAAACCCCAATTGCAAGGATGATACCTAGCAACACAAAGTTATCTATTAAACACTTGGGTGCACTGTTTTTATTATTATTTTGGTTTTTTTGCAAATGAAGATTTTAAAAAAAGTAGTCTGCTTTTCACCACCCAGAAAAAGCTTCAGATATTTTTTATTCCGGGGAAGATGGATACAAGATGAGGGTCTGGTAAAGGAGTGTCTGTCCTCTGAGGACTGAGGCACATGCATGCTGTCCCATTGCTCCCTGTGGTCACCAGAGTCTGTGGAAAATGAGCTGAGGTTTTAATTTTTATGATTATAAATAGAGGAAGCACAGGCCTGCTAGTCCTGATATTTGAACCAGAACAGCCTACTCTCCTTCCAGTGCATTATCATCTAGCAGTAGGATCGAACCGTTTGCTTGGAGTCAGCGTTCCTGAATCTCTCAGCCATAATGCTGTCTGTATGGTATCTACCAAAAGTTACTGTGCACCAGGTTAAGACAACCTCAACTGACTGTAAGAACTAAATGGGAAGGTGTTTAACTTTGATCATATGAGCATCAGTTGTCTGATATCTTTGATATCAGCAATATCAGCAGTATTGTCTATCTCATAGGTTCAAAGCACCTGGACTTTTAATTTGTTCTGTCCCAGTCATCTGGTGCAAATATTTGCATAACACCATGGTGTTGGATTGCCACGTCCTGTATTCCCACCATAGAATGGGAAGATTTCATTAAAAACCTTTTACATATTTCTTTGTAGAACCTTTCAGGTTATCTGTTTGTGTTGCTACATCTCCCATCTTGAGTTACTCCCTGCATATGAAGATGGATTCTTCTTATACAGTATTTCACAATACTTCCAAATTTCTGCCCAAGGCTGTTTCAGGTTTTCATATGAACCAATCCATTCGTGTCCCAGTTTTCTTACCCAATCTTCACTCTCAGCCCTCAGGGAAATTAAATTTCACACACTTGGATCCAGTTAGGACACTGGCATTTTTTGGTTGCTAAGGGTTTCTTTTGCATCAAGAGCACAGAATTACTTAGGAGAATTCCCAGACTGTCCTTGGCCTTGTTTTTTTGACAGTTTGAGCAAGCCTTGGTGGACCTCCAAGGAAATGCTATGAATTAGGCAGGTTAGCGCCGTTTACCTGTTTCAGAGCTTTGGCAGTTTCTGTTGCCTGTAGACTGTGCCCGGTCCCAAAACAAGACACCAGCGTGGCCCTTAGTTCAAACTTCTGCAGGTTGCAACACTCTGCTGGAGACTTCTGGTTCGGTAGGAGGTCTGTTCTGGTGGGGTTGTTCTGCACTTTGCGTAGGACTCCCTCTGTAATGTCTCCACAAGAGCAGCCCCGTCGCACGTTTCCTACTCACCTTGGATAATACCTCTCAAACTGCTTCTGTGTGGTACTAATTGTTTAAAGAATTCCAAAGTTTCTAACTAATAAGCATTTGGGATTGTTTTTTAAGCAAATACTAACAGAATGGGTGTTATGACATCTTTATTTCCACTCTCCTTATTTGAATTAATCTTCCTGAAAGGCACATCTCTATCTGTGGAGGTAGTCGGTGATCTTTCTAGAGTAGCAACATCAAAGCTGACAGCAGCAGGCTTGCACTTTTTGAGAACAAACATTGCGTTGCAAGTTGTAAAGAGCAAGCTTCCCTAGGAGTTTCCAATATTGCTATACACTAACTCAGCCAGCTGTATTAGCGTGAGTGGTCCAGGACAGTTTTTTAAAATATTTTGTAACATTCCTGGCAGGGGGGAATAGGCAGAAGTTGGCAGAGGCTCAGTTTAATCTTTGTTACCTATCCTGGCTTGCTCATCTAATTATTCACCTTTTATATTTCATCATTTGATTGCCGCATGGTCTCGTGTCAAGGGGAAGGGAGGGCTTGGGATAGGGAAATACATTGACTCTCTCTCTGACCCGTTCTGTGACCCAAGGTAGCTGATTTAACTTTGAGCTTTGGTTGCTTCCTACCAACGTTAACAAAAAAGCAATTTGTAAAATGCTTTGGGATGATGATTGAAAGTGTAAAAGATTACTATCTCTGAGTGTAAATATTTATGGATGCCAGTAACTGCGAGAGAAATAGTTGATGATGTTGCTACCATCGTAGCATGTATTTGTAAAAAACGAAACGTTGATTCACGAGAACCAGACTTGCAGTACAGTTAGGCAGTACAGTTGTTCTAGCTGGTGTAACCACATATGCAAACTTGTGGGGAAAATAGAAGCAGAACTGTGAATGATAGTGTACTTCATGCCTGTTTCAATAATTCAGAGAATTTACACAAACCGATATTGTAAAAAGAAATCTTTTGTAACACACATCTGTCAATAAAGAGCTCAGAGGGGTATTTTCTGGTCGTGGCTGAACCAAGATTAATTGAATCTCTAGGTGTGTATATTGAACTCAGGGTATATATTGACCTCATTTTGCCTTAATTAATGATCACCACAGGTCGGTCATTCGTTGTCACCACAGCAGAAGTGAATATTTTCTGAATCTTGGTCCTGCAGTATGTCTAAATTACAAGGTCAGCAAGTCATTGCTGTTGCTTGTGGCTGGGGACTAGGTGAAAGAAATAGCACAATCAGATTAGCAGGCTCTCACATCATGTGGTCAGTAGTAACTGGTGGTGAGTCATCACCGAAGGGGGCCATGGAGTTGATGCTTTCTGTTCTAAGGGTCAGTAAAACTGGGTTTGTTGGTTGGTGGTTTTTTTTTTTTTGGAGGATGAAAAGCAGTGTTTTCTACTTGTTCAATGCTTTTGTACTCAAATATGTAAAATGACAGGAAAATCAAGATAGTGAATTGTTAGAGTACTCTTTGCACATACACAGACACCGAGAAAGTAGATGTGCAGAGTTGATATCGCAGGGGTTCATGCCATTCTTAACTATGGCTGCATGGCTGTGACAGTGTGGATGGAAATATTCAGGGAAATAAACTTCTACATTCGGGAGTGTTACAAAGCTAAAGGCTTCAGCTCCTTATTTCTGAGGCTAGTAGTCCGCTGAAGTAGCAAACATTTTTTCTTGAGGGGAAGAAGAAAATCCATATCTGTATTGTCAGTATGCTTCATAGATCCCTTTCCCAGTAGGCTTGTGTGAGGTTGTATGGGTTGGATCAACCTGTAAGTCAGGGAGGGGGGAGGTTGTCAATAACTAGTTGAAGGGTCTGTGCTGTGAGAAATCCTTTCATTGCAAAGGCTGCTTGATATCAGCTCCATGGATGGAAATTTGTCAGTGAGGAAGTTTGTTGTGGTACCATTTGTACTTTTCTACCCGGTAGCATGGCTTCACAAAGCAGGCTGAGGGCACACAAGCAGTATTTCTCATTCTAGCTGACCAAGAAAATACTCGGGAAGTCAAAAACAGGTGCTGAGTCTGTGGGTCCTGCTGGTATTAAAAGGAAAAGTCTATTAGAAACTGAGGTGGCACTGAAGTATTCTGCTCATTGGTCATTTCTGATAGGGTCCAGATTTGAACTATAGTCTTGAGGTTCAGTTGTTTGTTTTGCTTTTTGCTGTACTCAGTCCTTGCACTTGGGAACCTCTGTATGTTAGCACTAGGTTCTGATCCTGCTCCCACATGAACTGTTTGTACTTCATTGGTCTTTCTTAAATTGCAATGTAGTTGCTAAGCAAATTGGCATCTAGTACGTACGTAATTGCAGAAGTAAACATTTGGCTTCCAGTTTTACCGTCAACACCCGGCTACCTCTTGGGTGTGTTCGGAGCTTTAGGATATAGATTCCAATGGCTGCCTTGCTTCTTTCTGGTGATGATCAGCCTTCTGGCTGGGTTTCACGTATACAAGTCTGTTTGCCATTTGGGGATGTATTTGCAAAGATTGCACAGGGAACAGTGGAAATTGTTTAGGACCCAGTGGTTATCTGCACTCATTTCAAAGCAAATAACGCATAAATGCTGTGCTGGCCAGGGGAGTGTCACCAGTTCCTGTTACGTGGAGGTGTCCTCTAACTTAACTGGTTTGCCGTTTATTCAAATGTGGTCATGACATAACCAGACAACTGTCATCTTGCAAGCTTTATTTCTCCTTTGTCATTTTTTCTCAGCTTTTTTTTCCCCGTAGTCAACAGCTCTCAGGATATTGCCATCTCTGACTCCTGCCCTTCAATGTCTTTTTTTTCTGTCCCCACTGTGCTCTAAGCATCAACCCTACTTCTTTCATCTGAATTCCCCTATTGCTTTGCTTAATCTCTTTTTCATCTACACTTTTCTATCTCTGTTGGAAGGAGCTGGAGCTCACAAAGGTCACAAGTGATTTTTGCTTGACCAGATCAAGGCACATTGCGTGCTTGCTTGTCCCTTTCTCCCCACACATCCTTGGTGTTCTGGCTCCTGTTAATGGTGAGCTTTCTTTGAGTAGTTAAGCAGCCATCATATTTTATAGATATGGCAGATGATGGTGCTTTCACACTTGGTGACATCAGCTAGAAGGATGCTCTGAGATTCATTGATATTGATCTCCTTCACTGAGTCTCTGAATCGGTAATAAAAACAAACTATTTCCAACTGTGATGTGTAGGTTAGTTTGGATCTGTAGGCCTCTTCCAGCACAGTTGTCTCTACACCCCATTTGGACAATTTTCTAGGCACTTTCAAGGCACTTTCTGCCTGTTTCAGAGATCCAAGAGGCTCCTGCAACGGTTTGAAAGCATTTAAGCTGAGCTTGTAGCTACTTCTTCTGGCATGCTTTGTAGGGGCGCACCTTTAGGAAAGCAGAGGTTTCACGGTCACCTTCCCACCCAGTCCTTCCACGGTGCCGTGCCGTGTGCGTAGACACTTGGGCTAGCTCAGATGCTCAAAGCAATATAGCGCAATGCTCCACCTGGACTCGTTTATCCTGCTTCCAGCTAACTCAGCTGTGCCGTGTCTGGTACCCAAGCTAATTACTGAAGACCTATCTTTTATATTTCTACACACCACTGCATTTTGCCGAATAGGCACTTGGTGAAGGAGAGCAATACTGGCAATTCAGTTTCCATGAACTAACTTTCTGTTTGTGAAGGATTAAAAAGGTGAAAGTAATAGAAAGATTGCAGAGGTTTTGATCATAAGATGAGCTGGTTGAGCATAGCAGTATTAAATGCAATGGGGTATACGTCAGTAGTTCATCAATTTATAAAGATTAATTCTACCTCTTAAACCCCAGTGGGGTTTTCATGTTAAAGTGTGACATGCTTGTCAGTCAAATGGTAGACATAATTGTTCTTTAAGTGACCTATTAAAATACCATTCCTTTTAATTAAAAATTGTATTTGTGTTCTCGCACAGGCCACATTTGAACGGTAAAAACTCTTTTCATATAAGACACGTTGCAGGTAGAGAGCTGTCACAAGCTGTGTGACACACGTGTGAAACAGGAGGAGTGATTGAAGTCCCAGTGCTGCAACATGCGGCTTGCCTTTGGCTCCCTCTGAGATGGAGGGATAAGCAGCATCTCCCAGGACCACACCCAAACCCTTTGCATTCCTTGCCTAAGAAATTGCTTGTAGTTACTTATTGTGGCATAGAAAGTTATAATACAGGGCATTTGCCCTAAGTGTGTCACTTAAGAGCAAATGATGGATTACGTCCTTCCACACCCCAAAAGTCGTCTTTGTGCTGTAATTAAAAAATAAATGTTGCAACATTGAATTAGAAATATTTTCTGCCGTACAATGAATTTGTTTTGTTAGGTTGCCTGGATGTAATTGCAACAATGTCAGTGCATTAAGCCCTTGTCACGGGGTAATGGTTTCCTGCTGCTACACCAGTGCCAAGGACTGCTTTGCTTAGCAGCTCTATTGCTGTTTATCAGCGCTAGTGATTATTTTGCTTCTGCGAAACTTTTCTTTCTTATTTTGTTCCCTGTATGCGTACTATAAATTATAGTTCTGTGCGAATGCTAACCACAAATCCTAAACAGTAGGAAGTGCTGCCCTGCCAGAGAGCAGCTCTGCTGGAAGCTGGTTTTAGGTTCGCCCAAACTTGTCGGCGATCCAAGGGGAAAGAGGCGTTCCAAACCGTGAAGGTCTGCCGGGCCCCTTCTACCCATCTGAAAATTGATCCCTCTTAAACAGTTTTAGAGGGCCCTCAGGGTCTTACAGCTTACATAAAAAATGAAAGTCCTTCCTGTCTTAGAGCAGCGCAAGCAGTCAATACAAAGGAGAAAAATGATCTTTTAAGTGTATCCCATTGAATCCATTATCTTGAGGGCCCGTGCGCGACGCTTCATCAAAACATCATTGTCTGTGATACATGGGGGAGAGGTGAGGTGGCAGTCGGCGGAATTCAGAGAAAATGCTGCAGTACTTTCAGTGCCACAGGACAGGCTAGATATGATACAAGCCAGAAAATGAGAGCTGCAGAAAACTGATGTGTTACTCCTTATAACAAATTGAATTCATATTTTACATGTTTGAAACAAGCAAATCGTTCAGAAAAAATTTTGAATGTATTTTTTGTAGGTATGAAAGCCCTGTTGGGCATCGTGTACAAAATTGCTTTGCTTTCAATCAGAATACAAACTTCCAAATTTTTTTTTTGTTTGCATTACAATGATGAAGAAAATAAAGGAGGAAAGAAAAATCGGTGTATGTACCATCAATGCATTCTAGCCTTGTTTTGGGAGGTAGTTAAAGGGTTGGACTGTTCTATCATGAGCTGAATTGGTGTTGAATTTCTGGTTCTTGTGAGCAAGTGTCAGAACTGTTGGTTTTTAAACACTGACATTTTTTAAAACATTTTGCATGCCTTTACTAACAATTCGTATGTTTTTCTTAGACTAGCATGAAAGGAAGATCTTTGTTTTCTCTCATTCTGAGTTTGCAGTATCTCCTTCATGGCATAGTGGGTTTTTTTACCAGATTATGTGGTTAGGAGCTGATCTTTTGGTGTCGGTGTTTCCTTACTGCAAATAATAAGGATATTGCTCTTTGGTAGATACACGCAATAAAACATAGAAGAAATCAGATTGGTTTCCAATAACCACTAGTATCAATAATTCAGAAGTGCTGTTGAAAAAAGTGTTTTGGAGGGCAAAGGGAAGAATGAAGAAGCCGTATTTTTTTTAGTGCAACAAAGTTGTCAAACACACATCCTTTGGGGTACCCTCCATTTCCTCTGATGAGAGGTTTGCTTAAATAAACTGAGCAGTAGGCAGTGGGTGTGTGCCTTTGCACAACAACATACACCCAGGTGCTTTGTTGGCCAGGGTGATCCTAAAGGCAGAGCGCTGTCAACATTCCTAATTGGTTATTACCCAATAACGCACACCCTCCAGTGTCTAGGGACTACAAAACACTTTTTACCTAGCCTTCCTACATGAATAATGAAGCACTTCAAATATTCATCGGCCAATTATAGTCAGCATCTCTCTTGACTAAGGGTTGCCAAATACAATTGGACATACTTCTGACATAGAATTTCAGGCTATATCTGGGTTGGAAGGGTTTAGTCATAATTCTTGACTTCTGGGGAGAGATTAGATAACACCATGATCGTAACTTCTCCAGCCTCAAAAGCTATTGTTTACTCACTTTTTCTATTAAATTCTAGTTTACTAGCAGTATAACTTCAGAGTTTTGGAAAAAATTTAATTTTATACTTGGAGGTTATACATCAAACCGCTCATGTTCTGTTTGGTGATTTACTTGTTCTCCATGTGCTGTGGATACAGCTGCATATGACTGAAGTCACCATCAAGCAGATGAAGAGCAGATGGTTAGCACGTATACTTTTCAAACATGTAGACTGTATTTATTTTCCTCTTCTAGTTTTTCCAAACATTTTGCTGCCCATCATGACTGGCTCCTGATTTGCCGGTGTCTGACTTTTAAATGGGTTTTTGTCATGTCTTGTTAACATTCTCAAAAACAATGTACTCATCCTTTACCACAATATTAAGGTTTAATTTTACTTTACAGGCTGCTTCTGTGAATAAGCTCCCCTGAATGTTACTCTTCCCTCTGGCCTTCTAAAACCTGACAAAGGTCATGTGCCATACCCCTGCTCATGGCAGTTTCCAGTCCCGCTGCAGTAATGCCGTAGGGAATCACGTTGGCTCCAGTATGCTGCTGCAGAGGAAAACCCCGTGACAGTGTCTGTCTTTTTGGTGCAAAGGAGATATACAAGCAGGGAAGTGGTGGTAAATGTTTATTCTGGGAAATGTAAGCTGGGGGAATGGTGGCAGGATGCCTCCCTGCTTGTATTTCTCCATGGGAGACCTAGATCATGGGAAAGGGAGAGGAGAAAAACTGCTGCTTTTCTGTAGCTAAAGCGTATTTGGAGGCTCTGCTTTTTATCAGGCATTCTCGTTTTCCCAGCTTCTAATATTGTTGTCTCATAAAGCTGGGCCTTGGGCCATGCTTTTCATACCGGCCTTCTCTTGCTTAGTAGCTAACCCCGATAAACTCATCAGCAGAGCTACAATTGCACTTTCCCGCTTCCACTTTGGATTAATGGTGTAGCTTTCTGAAACTGAATGGCTGCTGCTCTCTGGACTGCAGAGGTCTGGTTCCAGGTGAGCGTTTAATTCCCTGCTTGGGAAGTAGAAATAAAGCCCTAATCAGGTATGTTTCATGCTCCTCTCTTCAGCAGGCTCAACAAAAGAAAGGGTGAAAAGGATGCTACTGAAAGTCGCTGCTTGTCTGGTATCATTACAAGGCACAAAGCATTGCTTTGAAAATTAGAAACAGCTCGTATGGCTGCAACTTTCAATTGTGTTTAGCTTCCACGTGAGTCACTTTATTTCCTATTAAAATGCTAAGTAGTGAAATCAGAGGTGTGAGTTCTTCCTTCTCTTTATAGATGAAGTCCTGAAAGCATGACAGACATGAAGGGCCCTGGGAGTGATGAAGAATATAGAACAGGTTTCTGTACCATGCAAAAACCGTAAATCTGGTAGTGCAGTTCTCATTCAAAGAATTAAAATTAGTCGTGTTGTTCTCCCAACCTGTCCCTGAGCCTGCAGAAGCTCTGCTGGGGCATGCTGGGATGTTCCCAATTGGGGCAGCTTGGCCACGGCTCCTCCCTGAGCGTTTCTTCCAAGGGCACTTTCTGTTGCTGTGAAAGACCACACGAAGGACTCTGTCCCATGGCCTTGCGTGTCTAAATACTCTTTTTTTTGCAGTGTGCTTCCTCTGGGAAAGGTGACTGGTGATGAAAGCTTTGTCAGCTGGAAATTGCAGAGGCTGCAGACAGAACAAAATGAATGGGGTGAGGTCCTGAAAAAAACAGGGTCAATGAAATCTAGTCCTGAAAGGTCAAGTTTGTTGTAGCATGTTGCTGACTAAATGTACATCTGAAATGAGGGCACATCCATCATAGCAGAGAGTGTTTATTTTCCTTATTGCTGTCCTAAAACTATTCTGCCGTAGTAACAAAACACTTGGGGCGGCATGGCAGGATGGTGAGGGAGCAGGCTGGGAGGGCGGGTAGTGCAAGGGAGAGCTGGTCCCCATGGCAAGAAGTGACTCTGCACAGTTCAGCCAGCAGAAATGCATTCCTGTCAGCTTTCCGTGCTTCAGAGACTGAGGTGAAAACCCTTGTTTGTCTTGTCTAAGTGTCCAGTGGTAATAAATAATAAGCCAGCAATATGCTCCCAAAATTAGATGTGGAATTTAATTTTGCCCGTGTTCACAGACTCTAAGGAGCAAACATGTCTTGTCTAGCTTTGACCCTGCGGAGAAGTCTGAGCTGCTGTCTGTAATCATACAGTGGCTGTTTCTGTTCCCCTCAGTCTTATTTAGCAGAGGATTTTCCATGAAGATCAACCAGCCCTTGAAGCGTAGTGGAGAAATACCCCTTCCTCTTGACAGTCTGTTATGAGGCTCAAGTCTTAGTCAACACTTCTCACTGATCCCTGCAAAGCTGTCGCTAACTGCCTTTGCACTACGGGCGTAGATGTGGCAGGCTCCTTCCTTCCTTACAGCAGTGTAATTCCCCAGGGCACATCCCTGCCAGAGGTCTTTTAACATCAAAGCAGGTAGGTATTGGCTGGTGGCAATTAGAGGTGGTAAAGACCACTTGTGTGCTTGTGCTGCTGCTGCCTACTGTAGCTGGAGCTCTGGGTGGGCTGCTGGATGCGGGGATGGGGAGGGGCTTATGGGAGCAGTAGGGCTTGGGGTAAGGATCTGACAGGGGCAGCTGCAAGCAAATCTCAGTCCTCTTGCTGCTTTTCTATTGACTGTATCGCTGCAATGTCAGTGGTAATATCGCAGAGCCCAATCTGACCTCAGGTGCCTTCTCTCTCTTGTTAAAACCCGTCACAAAGCTGGTGCTCAGCAGCAGGTTCTGCCTTCTGCTTCACAACTGGGCACCTGGGGCCATTTTGTGTCTTGTGATTTTTTTTTTTTTTATTATTATTTTTTTTGGTAGGCATCTTGCAATCTTCCCTTCTGAGGGAAGAAAAGCTGTGCAAAAGTGAGTGGCCAAGGTCAGCACCGCAGGTGACTGGTTAATGCAAACAAATACGGACTTTTGTGCATGCAATGGTTAGCAAGAGAATATAGTTCGATATTCTGGCTTCATAGTCAGAGTTGGTTGTTTTAAGACATTATCTTTCTCCAGACCCCTTCCTTTCATTGTGCTAACTGGCTCCTGCCTGCCTCTGAACACTAAAAAAGTAGATTTTTGGGAAGGCAATGGAAAATAGTCAGAATGATCCCATAGCTCCAGACTGCTTATTGTAGCACCGGCAGCTTCTGGAGGAGTGGGGTGGAGAGCTTTGATGAAACAGTGCAGCTCTTCATTACCCTAAACTATTTCAGGCTTTTGCACCTTTTGATAATGTGGTTCTGTAGATCTCCTGTAAAGATAGTAGAATACGATTATATCTGTGCCTTGTGGTGGTGCAAGAGAAAAAAATCAGAGATCTACCAAACCCCCTGGATTTCTGCTAAATTAAAATTTCATTAATTCAGATATAGCGCAAAAAGTATTGGTATTAAGTAGCTACACAAGTGGAGGGGGTAATGCAAGGTTGTTGTAACATCTTATTTTCAGCAAGCACAGAGAGGAAGAGAACTTTTTGAAGGAGTTTTCTGTCCCTGAAGATGTCTGCACTGGAACTTGCATTATTCTAAAAAAATGCAGGTTTGGAATTCAGGATTTTTCTCACTGAATTGTTAGCTTTTATTCTTCTTGTTGGTAAGGGAGTCATAGCTTTTTGGCATGCACACCTGTGTTCATTGTTGATTAGTTCTTTTGCAGTACCAGTCATTAGTAAGTGCAAGGTGCAACTTCATCTATTGATATGAGAGTTGTGCAGCAATACCACTATCTGGGGACAAGGGCAGATGCAATATAGAAAGACCCTTAGGCAATGGCTTTTTTTTTCCTTTTTTAGTGCAAATGTAGTTCTATTTGGCTCTGTATTTTTAGAGAAAGGCTTCAAACTTAAGTGAATGCAATAATGGAAACATATGCATTCAAGCAGTAGGCTGCTCCATGATCAACATCTTTTTGCTAGCTTAAAAGCAGTGCTCAGCTTGGAGGGCAACTTCTTGTTTATTGGCAGCCTGGAATTGCCACAGGGAAATTTTGGCTTGTTGGGTTGTGCTGGTTTCTACCAGGAAGATCACGAGAGATGTAAGATCTAGATCCTCACGGCTGTAAATCCTCCAGACTGATGGAGTTACGCCTATTCGGCTGTTCCTCCACAGATTGTTTCCCATGTTGTCTGTATTCAGAATTTATTAGTAGCTACATCAGAGCTGTGCTAATTTTTCTGCTGTGTGATCACCACCAGTGCAGCAGCACACGAGGTGTGTGTGGAATGAGATCTGGTCCTGTGTAGGTGGGCTGGGCTGCCCTCCATAGGTGGCTGTGCCTGTCCAGTGGCTGTAGCTCAATCCTAGAGTCAGATCGCTGCAACACCCTGCTAAAATACCTGAGGCCGACTGTCTGCATTCAGGAAATAGGGATCTTAACACACTTGCGGTATGATACGGCTTTGGATGGCACTCTTCTGTATTTTCTCTGGTAAAGCTGCCTCTCAAGAAGCAGCTAAGAAGAGTCAGCTCCTCTGTGTGAGGGTACCCTGAATTGCAGGGTAAAATAGCCTTAGATTAAAATGTTACAAATTCCTACACATTTTAGAAGCACTGAAAACTGTTGCTCACAACTTCATATCATATAAATTTGTTATTTTTATTTAATAAAGCCTGGTTTTCTATTGAAATGAGTATCTAGAAAGAAGTGTTAAGCTGCATTTAATATACAGATTTAGATAGAGCTAGCTTCTGGTCATTTTGTGAGTGGGATATGCTTCCCCTAACATGGGCAGCTAGTGCCCGTGCATGATTCCTGTCTGGACTCCTGTGGCTGCTCCAGGAGGCCATGAGTCTGCAGTAGCATCCCTGTGCCATCCCCCAGCCCTTCAGGAGTCCTGGAGATGACTTAGAACATCTGAAGTGGCACCAGACACTCGTGTTTAGGCAGCTGAATGACATCTTGGCTGTCGTGTATTAAAGGCATCATGGTGTAACATTTAGTTTTGTCATGTGGTATTTTTGAGGATTTCACTGGTTGCAATTATAGTGTCTGTTTTCACATCCATGGATTAATTATTCCTTATGCCACTATTTATGGGGCTATATTGCTTTTGCACCGTATCTCAGTTCTCTTCCTTTCTTCTTTCTTTACCTCCTCCACAGAAATACATCTGACATACTGTTAGGTTTGGTATGGCTGCAGGGATGATTACACCATGACAGCATCTAATTTAATAAACAATAAAGCCGCTGTTCTGTATATGTAAAGTTTGTCAATGGAAATAATGTTATCTGTGTGCATTTTATCACCCCTACCACCAGCAGAATGTGCAGGCATGGCTTTGGCATTTCTAACCTATGCATTAAGCATTAGTTATTGCTCAGAGACACTGTCTAAGCTGCTTTAGGTGGACTTTCCTGTCCTCTTAACTGATTAGTGCACAGGTTTTGTATTAACTGATTTGGTTAATGGTGTGATTTTCCTAGTCACTGAAATGCTTAAATCATTTCAGCCTCTAGCATGGAAGCAGTTAAACATGTAAATGTATGGGAATGAGTTATACAGGTATAAACATGTCTCTCTATAGGCACATGTGTGTGTCCACACTAGGAATCACAGCAATGTAATTGTAATGTATATGAGTTAGAGTTAATCAAAACAAGAGCAATGTATGGTCCTATGTTTCTCATACTAAATTCTGTGTTCATAACACCCACATCTTCGTTGCCTCTGTTGTGTATGCTCTCATGCTATGTGGATTGCCTTTCTCAAAGAATTTATAATCCTAGGATGTTAGCCTGGAAGTACCATTTTCAGTCTACGTAGAGGAATCTGTGAGCAGGTGAGCTTAGTAGTAAAGAGAAACCCAAATGTTTGAGAGAAGTATAATAAAGGTGCTATTGTGCAGCTGGTCTTATAGCTTTTCTCGCTGCAATTAAAGTCAGCTTTATAGGAAAACATTATTAGGGCAGCCAGGGCGACCTTAGTTTGTAGTCTTAATGGTGAATGTGTAGTAATACCATCTCCAATACATGATTACCTGCTGCTGTGCACAGAGAAATGTGGTGCTTAATTAATAAACAGGTCATCAGCAGCTCCTGTTCCTCCTCACAGTTCAGCATGTGTCCTTGGGCTGTATTTTCTGCATATCATTCGAGTCCTGTTCTGAAGAGTCATTCTTGCATGCTTTCTTTGCAGCATTCTTTGTCTAGTACCTTCTTGCTTCACTCAAAGGAGCTCAAAAAAATAAGGCAGGCATAGCTTAGTGGTAGCATGGTGCAGGAAATCTGACGCAGGCTTGGACAGAGTTCATTTCTCCAGGGCAGCCCCTGTCTGCCTTACCTACATTCCCTTCCTGAAACACCTTCCTTATCCATTAGACCTTTTCCTATTCCTCCAACAGACGAAGCAGGGGTCCCATGGGCAACGGTCTGCTACGCTCTACAACCCTGGCTTCTCCGCAGGTTGCATGCTGCCTGGATTGAGGGTGCTGTGGGAAGACAGTAGGTTGTTAAAGATCAAGTCTAAAGTGCAGAAGGAAGTTTGCAAATAAGTTGCAGGGGCACCTCTAATATCTGACATATCTTGTGAGGCTTGTTTTGACTACCTTAATAATGTTCTTTCTATGTGTGTTTTTTCCCTTTGTTTATTCTTGTAGGGCTTTAAAAAAGCAGGCTGAACATCCTTTCCACCTTCCCTGGCATATTTGTCTTGTGACAGTCCGAGCCCAAGTTCAGCAGCAGGGCTGAAACCTGTTAATCTGTTTTACAGGCTTCTGCTGCACAAGCTAGCAGTAGCAAATCGTTGTCCTCTGCATGAACTGCACTTGAGAAAGATGCTGTGAACTTTGCAAGTGACTTTCACAGGTATTTATTGAGAGCAGAGGAGCGAGGATGTTTGGGAGTACTTTATTCCGTTCTGGGCTCTGGAGGAGGGTGTTTTCTGGGGATACAGGCTTGCCATAGTTAACAGCTAAAGGTTTTAGAAGCATTTTCTCTCTGAATTTTATTCTTTAATGAGAAGCTTTTACTTAGATTATAATGTAGAAGTGGCCCTCTTTCTCTCTTGAGAAGCAGTCCCCGTAGGAACCCCCATACAGCATGCAGAGCTTAGCTGTAAAATCTCTTGCCTTTGTGGGCTGCAATGCAGGAGGAGCTTGTGCAACTCTTGCGAAGGGAAGGGCAAGTGCGTTCTTGTCCTGTCTATGGAAATGTGTTGTCCTTTCTCTTAGAGGAGGCAGCAGTTAACAAAACAACATAGACAGGATTTCTGGCTAAGTAGTGAGAGTGTGAAGATGTTTGAAAGCTTGATTCATTAAGGTTTCATTGCAATGATTGTCTTTTACAGGGGCACAAACCCCAGCCATATGTAGTGTGATGCCTAGTTCTCAAAGTAACATTCTGGAAAGGGGCAGAGTTAGTGATATCATAGCTTTCTTACATAGCATATACGTGCTTAACTGGGGTATCTGTTGGGTTTGGATCCAGAACTCATTTCACTGCTACTTTTCTAAGGGATGTCATGGAGAATCTCAGAGCATTTCCTAGTTTTCAGTGATTTGTATGTGGAATTTTGATGCTGAGTCTTCCTGAGGGTATAGAAGAAACACTGAGAGCTAACAGTGGTTTGAATGAAATTCGTGAAAGCTGAGGGGCAAACTTGATGTACGAAGGAATACAACAAAGACTTTTCCCCATTCTGAGAAGGTTTTTTTTGTTGTTGGTGGTTGGGTTTTTCTCAACATCCAGATTTTTGAAAGGGAAATGGCTCTGGTAGCTTTTTCTGAGTTGTTCTCTCTTTGTGGAATCTGTATTTACAGGTTTATCGCTGGGATTTGAAGGTGGATATTTTTAACGTCTTCTTTAAGGAAAACTGACAGGCTCAAAGGAGAGTGGGTTGAAGCTAATATATTTTTATTTTTTTACTTAAACGTGATCCCAAGACCAAGTTCTACTTTTTTTACATTACTTCCTGCAAAGGGGTTCAGTGTTCTGAATATATAGATTATCATGGCCTTTGGGATGTTGTGCATCCACCAGTTTAGCTACTTTCTGGCTTTTGGTATTGAATGATAAACACTCCGGTTCTGCTCCTATCCTCCATTATCTGTACTCACAGCAAACCTGACCATCTTAAACATGATTAAAATATAATTCAAAAGTTATTAGCTAATTATGACGCAAAGTACTTAATTTGCCATTGCACCCTAATAACTTAAAGGTACTCCTGATAACTTGGTAATAACCGTGTCATAAGCAAAAGGACACGGTTGCTACTAACTTAATAGGCAGCTTCCCTCAAGATAAAACATAAATAATGTACCTCAATGAAATTGGATTCAAGCTTAGTAAAATTATCTTGGCAAGCAAAGAGAATATTTGTTAATTTTTCTGTGAAATGTTATCATTGCCAAGAAAACTTGGTTACAAGAAACAGAGATGGAAAAAGTATTTGCATGAATAATTGACTTAACATCTCATTGGTTTAAATGATTTTAGGAAAAGTGGTTTTGATATGCTCTGGAAAACGAAAAAGTTTTTAAGGACTTATTTGCAAGATACCAAACACTGCAGGAGATGTGGGGCTTAAAGGCATGCAGTCTGCTCTTCAGTATATCCAGTGCGTGAGCGAGCCTGAAAAAAAAAAAAAGAGCAAGGAGAGATGGCGTTGCAAAGCATAAAATACCGGTGGTCAGGCTGTGGCTATGGAGCAGTGGGTGTGCAGGTGAGCTGTAGTGTGTAGCTGCTCATTGCCCAGTGTCCTCACAAACAGCTGAAGCAAAATGCCTCTCGTGATGAGAGGGATGATGGCAGGTATCTTCAGCCTCCTCCCCTGCTCTGAGTCTCCTAGGCTTGGCACATGGGATGGGTCGGTCAGAGAGCCAGCTGGTTGGAGAGGTGTCTCAGGGTCCTAGAGGAAGAGAGGGACTGTGGTACCGCTCTGTAGATAGTGGTTTAGCTGAAGGAACAGCCTGTCTGGGAATTGCAAGACAAGTTTTCTGGAGACAGGTCTGTATGGCAGAAAAAGGGCTTGAGGTAGTGCTTGGTGTCTAGAGCTAAACAAAACTCTGAGGGTCAGGGATAAGATGGGATGTCTTGGGAAGCATCAGCAACTTCAGTATGTCAGATGGAGGAACCTCACTTTGTCAAAAGTGATGGGAATTGTGGGGAATGAGGATCCTGGTTTGGGGTAGGGAACAGCTGGAGAGCAGAGGCCAGACCCCTCTCAGCCACATCTGAAGCCTGTAACGCAACCTAGAAGTTCAGGAGATTTGGCTGCCACAGTATTGAAATTGATTTTAAAACACTTACCTGTACAGCCTTGTGTGAAAAGATGCAGATTTGGGTTGCACCCTGTTCCCCTCATCTGTCTGTATCTCTCTGGTGTACCAGAGCAGGGGGAGAAGGTATACGGTAAACAGAAACGCCCTGGCCCATTATCCGCAGTCTGGGGGTAGTGCTCTCCTGGCCTCACCCTTGCTGCTGTCGTGCGATTTGGGAGATGGTTTCCACCTGCCCACATGTATAGTTTTTCTGGCCATGAGTCACCAGCTCTTGACATCCCATCCCAGTTATTTATCCCTTTCTTTTCTGAAATGTTAGTGTTTCTACAAAGTGCCATTTGGGTCTGGGTGGATGATGATCCTTAGCTTGGGGAATGGGGGCTTGAACAGCCCGGGAGAAGGCTATGACAGAGCCGACATTTTTTAGCCTACTCATGTTGGACATTTGGGCACCCTGCACCCACCATAAGGCCGTCAGCTGGTATGTTATGTACATCAGGGGAGTTCCTGTGATAGCTGTATTTCATAGAGTAATTATCACTTCTGGTGTGAATCTCCTAGGTAGCTAGATCACCTGTTTAGCAGGGAAAATACAGATTTTAATTTTTCTTGGAAAAACTTCCTTTTCAGGCAAACGGAGATTAGGGTGTTGCCTTTGACTTCCGGAGCCTTAGCCATCCATTTTTTAGTTCGCCCAATGTTTCCTGTGACCCACACATCCTCTTCTGTTCAGCTGTCATTAAGTTACACATGTCATCATCTCTACGCTCATCTACAGCATAGAAAGCTGTAGTTCGCTCTCGTGTAAGTAGCATTCCTGCAACATGACTGCACGGTGTTGTGCAATTTATTCTTTTTCAGTTAATGTGTCAGTTTGTCCATGTGGGTTAGATCCAATGACTGTTAGTTCATTTTGTAATGTCTGATTTGCTTTCATCTCTGCTCCTGGTGCTGCCTCTGATCAGGCAGGTTATAGCAAATCCCATGTTTCAGTTTTTTTGGTCTCTGCATTCCCTGATGGTACCACCTCACTCATCATTTCAGATCCTTCCCATCTGCTCCTCACATGCTTTACTCTGCGTTTAAGACTCTTCACCACTTCTTGTCTATCTCAATTTCTTCTAAATGTTTTATTAGCCCTCTGAGCTTGCCCTTACCTTTTCTTTTTCTTCCATGCTCAAATAACAGTCTTAAGATGTTTGAAATTATCTCCATGTAAATGATTCAGTTCTTTAATCTTTAGCAAATATTTCCACAAAGGTTTGACATCCTTCTACTCAGTATCTGGGATTTATCTGTTCTTTAAAATGCCATGTAACATTTTTCTTTTAAATCTCATAAGAACTGGTGTTTTAATGCCTCCTCCCATACATCCCTCTTGCTCTGTCATTTTGGCTCCTATATAAATACCTTTTCTATCAAAGGTTTAATGAGATTTTAGGTTTTAATACATTTTTCCCCTGTAACCTTTGCTTTATAATCATTGTATTCATGCCTCTTCTGATAATGTAGGAACTCTCTGTGCCAAGGAATTCCTGAGACTCATGGACATGAAACCTTAAATTAAATGTAAGGAGGAAGAGATAAGAACAAATTATAATAACACAGAGCAAGAGATTACGACAGAGTATTTGGTTAAAATGTGGTTTTCATAATCTATGTTCCTGAAAATTGCAAATGTATTCTGTTATATCATGTTTATGAGCGAACTTTTGTTATGTAGAATTATAAAGATTGCTAGGTATTCAGTTACTGTGGATCCAACCAAATGACACAGAGTATTCAGAAAAGAAGAGCGGGATGTTACTGTCATAGTGGTCCTCTGAAAAAAGAATAGAAACCTCGTCGTTCTCTGTTTAGGTAGGATAGCATTTGTCCCTAGCGTGGATACCTCTTCAAATGTACTAGCTTCTAGGGGACAGTGCAAAATTATATAATTTAGATGTACGAGGAAGTAAAATTAAATAGCCATGAGATGAGCGTACCATTAAACAGATCTAATTTATAATGGGCTCTTATGCAAATTGCCTTTGAGCACTCAGTAAAAGAAAATGAAAAGAAGTTAATAAGGACAACGTGGACTAAAAAGTCTCAGAGAAAAAAAAAGTAAAAGCCTATTCCAGCTCCTCTCCACACACCCCAGAGTGTTAAATAAGCATTCCCATTAGCCACATAAATATAATGATGTGGTAATAAAACTTGCATTTACTTATCCTTTTAAGGGCCAAACCCCTACTCACTTTGCCACAGTGGCTCCAACTAGGTGAGTAAGATTTCAACTAAAATACTTTTTCTTTGCCATGTCATTCGTTACTGGAGGGGGAGAGATGTGTTTTCATGAATACTTTGCACCTTGCCAGCCACTGAATGTCTGACCTCAGTGGAGTCCCAGGTAGTTACTTGCCCTACCATTAGCACAGGATTGCAGGTGCCAGGGCATCGCCGATGCTCCTGCTACTGCACGGTTCCCTCTGTCAGGTTATTAAAAGTGCTTCACACCAGGAGTTTTCCTCTCTTTGTTGCTGCTCTGTGAAAGACAGAGATCAGGGAAAGCTAGGAGCTTAGAACTCTTGAAAATAGTTTATTGCAAAAGATTTTCAGTTAGATTTGAGTTTGTAGTATCCTCTAATAATGACAATGGTATGGAAAGTAATATGCTGAATGTATTCAATGTGTTTTCTCAGAGGGGAAAAAAATGGTTATTTCTACCTTAGGCTGAAAGTAATGTTCTGCATGCTTGCAGACACCAACGCTTGCATCTTTTCCCTGTTCCTTGCATACCTTTGACTATTTTTAGCTCTGTCCGCTGGTGCCACTAAAACAGTCTGCAGAACTGTGTCATTTTTCTGTGTTAAGCTGTTCAGTAGTTGACTTGTTTAATTAATATTTGCCATCTTGTTCCCAATTATTGCTGCTTTCCCAAATTCTCAACTGAGGCAGACTATGCTAAAGGGAAGTCTTCCTCTCTATGTGTATAATGATATATATAAATATACACTGAGAGAGCAGGGTTATAAACACTTACACTCCATGTACAGCTTTGTGGCAGACTGAGTATATTTTTGTACTTGACAAACTGGACTTCTTTCTGAAGAATTTGAGAAATCCTCTAAGCAATGTCATCTACCTGTGCTAGCTCTTTGGTCTAGAAACGCTGCTAGGGAAGTGCTGGTCTCTGGGGAGAAGGGTCCGTCCCTGTAGTATTTTATGGAATTAAAACACTGATCTCTTCCATGTCCTGTTGCTTTCTCCCCACTTAAACCAGGCCTGCGGCTGTACCTGTTTTGTGTCCTTAAAGTAAAACCAAATTCTCTGACAGAAACAGAGTTTTCCACTGGTTATATTTTCAACCCTTGAAGCATTCAATTTCTGACAGTGGAATATGATACTTCAAGCCACAGACATTAATTACTACCCATTGGAGGTCGCACTTTCAACCCATGGGACATTAATTTTCCTGATATACAGAAAATTTCAGCCTGTTAGTTTTAATTAAATATTTCAGAAGTACATTTTCTTGAAAATGGACTTCAGTTTTTTATCCTTTACCCTTGATATTCGGCTAATTCGTCATATAATTATCAGCTTATTTTGCAAGCCTCCTTCAAAGCACTTTCCTGTTTGGAAATCCATTCAGCTGTTCCTTATTTGTCATTTAAAAAATGTTGTCTGTGCCAACATCAGCCAACATTGTCAAGAAGGAGGTGGGGAAAAACATCTTTCAGGTTTTCTTGTAAAGTGAAATTGTAATAAACATGCCTTAACAGTCCCTTCTTGTGCCTATGCATGGATGTCTCTTAAGCATTTATAACTGCAGTGTGAGACCAAGCAGGAGTAAAAGTGGAGCTATGGGTGACAGAGAGGATGGTTATTCAAATATTGTATTGAAGAGGCACAAGTGAGGCACAGCAGAGAGCTTGCTGCTGTGCTTTCAGAACCCAAGAGTACAGGGAGAGGCTGGAGGGTGAAGGCGTGATCCTGGCATAACCCAGTCTCGTCTCCTGATGGGTGTAGCAAATGCATCTTAGGAGAAGGAGGGTGCCACAAGATTTGGGTCTTTTTCTGGAGGCCAGGTGAAGGAAACTGGAATCTACATTTTTCCATCTGAAACGGAAAAAGGCTTTAATTTTGTTTACAGCAGTCTCTCTGCTGGGGATCTACCCTTCCAAAGGTAACTCTTCTAGCTCAGAGTCAATGGCTTTCAGGTCCCAGGGACCGCTCCTGATGGTTACATGCTCTTGTCAGCAATATAGTTTTGTTAGAAGGTTCCATCCTCTGATACTATCTTGTTTTTCTCCTAAACAATTAATAAAATGAAGACAAAAAGCCTGGGGGTTTAAAATCATAGGATCACAGAATCATGGAATGGTTTGGGTTGGAAGGGGCCTTAAAGATCATCTAGTTCCAAACCCCCTGCCATGGGCCAGAACACCTTCACTAGACCAGGTTTCTCAAAGACCTGTCCAGCCTGGCCTTGAACACTTCCAGGGATGGGGCATCCACAACTTCTCTGGGCAACCTGTTCCAGTGTCTCGCCACCCAAATAGTGAAGAACAACTTCTGTGTGTCTAATCTAAACCTACCCTCTTTCAGTTTAAAGCCATTACCCCTTGTCCTATCGCTGCATGTCTCTATAAAAAGTCCTTCTCCAGCTTCCTTGTAGGCCCCTTTCAGGTACTGGAAGGCTGTTATTAGGCATCCCTGGAGCCTTCTCTTCTCCAGGCTGAACAACCCCAACTCTTTCAGCCTGTCTGCATAGGAGAGGTGCTCCGGCCCTCTGATAATCTTTGTGGCCCTCATCTGGACTTGCTCCAACAGGCCCATCTCCTTCTTATGTTGAGGACTCCAGAGCTGAACACAGTAAATATGTAGTTATAGTAGTAATTTAGAACTAGGGAAATGCTGCAGAAACCAATTACCATTATACATTTCAGTAATGACTGACTTGGCCAAATATAAATGTTTTGTGTGTGAATTCTGTGATAGATTCCAAGATGACACGCTTGAGTATAGGGGAAAATTAATTCTAAATGCCCAGTGCATCCATATTGGACATAAATGTTGCTCATCCACCTAGTGAACAGGAACCTGTGTTACGTGGCCTGTCGCAGCTTAAATTTTGAGCAGCAGTGCAGGCAGTAACAAGTACCCAAGGAAGACAGCTTGAATTCTTCTAAGGGATGGCTTTGAAAAAAATGCCTTGTACCTGATCATTTTGCAAAATATATTCAACTCTTTATATGTTACAGATTTCATGCAACATGAATTGATTCAGCCATTTCCTACAGAACTGTAAATGGCCAGTTGAGGTTAATGGGATTTTATTTATTTCCTGGTCTTCATCTCTCCCAGCTGTGAGATGAGACTTGTATTCTGTTCACAACTTATTACTGGGTGTACTACCAAAGTCCCTGCTGCAGGCACAGACATCATTTCCAACTCTGTTTGGGTTGGCTGTGCCATTTTCAAAGGGAGAGTGCCTGGCTGTGGATGTGAAGTGGCATGTGGTCACCTGGAGTCCTGTGCCTCTGCAGCTCCCTGAGACCCTGCTGCAAGCCCTGCTGTTTCTTCTTTGGGAACCACTTCTGTCTTTTGAACCTTTCCTGGAGATTGCCTTCTGCTGGCTGATGGATGGGGGTGTCTCTCAGCCTGGGATGCTTCATGCAACCAGGAGGGCTGATCACCTCTGAGTCTTTTGGTAATTTTTTTTTTTCTACTGGTGGTTGGAATTGGTTGTTTCTTCACTTCTTTTATAACAAAAATAGTGTGCCATGACTGTTTTGCTTGCTGTAGCCTTTCTGTGAGAAGACAGATTCATACCTTACCTATGCCACAAACTAAAGGTGATCAGGGAACAGAAGTGCCTGTTGCTCCCCTAGCTCCATGCTGATGTACAGTGATGTTATTGTATGCTCTTTAGTAACCTGAATAGGTTTTACCGTGCTGGTTCCTGAAACAGATTGGTTATACTGGGACAAAAATTATATACGAGTGAGCCTTTTCATTAAAAAAATGAAAATGCAGAATCTGCAGAATATTGCAGAATGTAACAGGTGGTGATAAGGCTCTGAAATAGTGTCCCAGATTGTCGGTGGTATTTCACACGGAGTGTCCGTGTGACATGTTGCGAGCAAGCTCTTTCAAGACCATTTTGTGTACAGTTCTGGTGTTGGAAAGAATCAAAAAGTACTTCCACATTGCACATGCAGACATATAAACAGGCGCACAAAATCAAACCTAGCAGTTGCTCCTGCTGATTTCATTGGGAAACTGTGAATGACTCAGGAGCATTTTGCAAACGTCCTGGTGCAGAAACACAACGCGTATTTCGTGTTACTCTGGCAGAGCTTTTCTTCGGAGTTCTCAGCCCTTTCTGCTGCTCTAACAAAAGCAGGTTTGTGGGGCACACATCTAGAAAACCTGTGTGCGCCCAGCGGTTGATGTTGTAAGAACCATTAGCAGACGGAGGCTTGCTAGGTGGCTGTGTGGTTCTGGTTGTTGGTGGATGATCTCTAAAAACTGGGGCATTTTTCCTGATTATTTTAGAGTGTGCTAGTTGATACCTGCCACAAAGAGTTAGTTTTTCCTGTGAAATCATTATCTCGGACTGAAATGCTATAACCTTTGTATCCTCAGCTTCTTATTTCCACAGTGTGCTGCCCCCTCAGCTGTGCCTGTCCAAGTGTTGGTTGCAGTAAATGGCATCCAAAAAATGAACTGGGTTTGAAAACAAACAAAACCCAAGCAAACAATGAAAGAAAAAAACCCCACAACCCAAAACATTTCCCAAGTGCAATTTCCAAACTAAATCGGGTTCAGTATGCAGTCCTCAGGAAAACAGAATGGAGACAATCAAGGGGGTTGATGCATCTGTGGCGATGGGGTCTGCTGATGGGGGTTATCAAGAGAGGTGTCCAGAATAAATCAAGGGGGTGTCATCTCACAAGACACGATTTGGGCAGTGCAGCTGGTGCCAGGGGCTCCTGCCCCAGCGGCTTCCCCTCCATCTCCTGAGCTGTGCAGCTTAGAAGTTTCTGAGGCCATCCTGGAAAACATGTAGCCAAAATCATGGTTTGAAACCAGCCCTTTTCTTACAAAGCGGAGCCACAGAGCTGCTTTGGGGTAGTTGGCGTGAGGGGGGGTTTGCGGTGTCACGGCTGTTTGAGGGGCTGCTGAGCCAAGCTTGGTCTGACCCTGCCACTCGCCTCTTGTTTCCTCTCCAGAATCGGACGGCTTTTCGATGGCACGGAGCCCATTGTCCTTGACAGTCTCAAGCAGCATTATTTCATCGACAGAGATGGGCAGATGTTCAGATATATCTTGAATTTTTTAAGGACATCAAAACTCCTCATTCCTGATGATTTCAAGGTGAGATTTCAAGCGACATGGGTGTTTTACATGTACCTTGGTAAAGCAAGTATCTGGTGTGTAGTCAAAACAGAGCCTTAGACGAGGTGGGGCAACTTGTAGGGTATGGTATTTGATTTCAGGTACGTGGCAAAAATAAGTGTGGGGTTGCTAAAGTGGCATCTGTCAGCCTTTCCTAGAGGGGCATCAATATTAAATTTTCCCCTCCTGGCTATAGCATAATGGAGCAACCTTGCCACACTTGACCTAGGGAAATTAAATACTGTAGGATGCCGATGGAGACAGAAAGGATGCTACAATCTGGAACTGACTGCTGGTGAGCTTTGCTGATTACTTGTCCTCTCATCTGCTTTTATGCTTCCCCTCTGATTGCAGCAGCTCCAGCTTCCACTCCCATGCTGAAATTCAGAGAATTGTGTGGGAATCACAGTATTGACAAAATAAACTGCACACATGGTAATATTTGAGCATTAAGTCATAGAATGGTGTCTCCCTCAGACTCTTGAATGCATACTAAAAGTTTAATTTTGGAGTTTTAGAGAAGTCATGGATGAATAGTTCCACATTTATTATTTAAACTCTATTAAATAGCCTGCTTTTTTTTTTCTTTTTAATAACAAATTAAATCTGTGGTAGTTCACCACATTAGACATTAGCCTACAGAGGCAGAGCTTCAGACTCCATGTGGTGTTCTATGTTTATCCACTTGCAGCTATGTGGGTGTATGTGTGGTGTCAGCGAAGAGAGCACTGGAGACCGAGGTTGCAATCAGAACAGATCTGTATCATTACTTAATGAATGCATATCAGCATAGCTGGCTGTGCCATTAGTTCACTGTAGGAAATACAGCAATTCAGATTGAACAGGGGAGGTGACAGGGAAGGGTTAGAGCAGTTCACACTGGTGTGCATTTTTTTATCCTTCACATCTGAGACACATTTTCAGGTGTTTGGGGAGTAATAGGTGTGAGGTTGAGTTCAAGAGCCGTATCGCAGCAACCTTTGAATCATCTGCTTAGATGCATACTGACTTCTCCCATGCGTGAAAAGGGTAGACCTACCTGAATAACATGCGAGTTTGGAATTAGCCGATAAGCACCGTATCATTCTTGTGAAACCTTTGCGTGGCTTTGTGCTGCTCTTGGCGCTTATCCCGAAGGTAATCAGAAACACAGAAAAAGGAAAAGCCACCTTCCATGCAACATTAAGAAGTTATATATGCAGAGCCTTTTAAACACATAAATATACTGTAGCTGTGCTGAAATTAAAACTGTAACTCCTGGCAAGTTCAACCAACGTGATGTTCAAAGGGGTGTCCTTCCCAGTTATGCTTTAAGGTGTCCAAAAGATTGGTGCTTAAAATGAACAGCAGTCTTTGTTTCTTAGATACATGGATTAAGTGACTTTTTTTGTTACATATTAAATGTGAGCAGTATTTTGAGCATGATTTAAGCACCCCATTCTCATCAAGTGTTTGGTTTCTAGCTCAAATTCAGGGCCATATTGATGGTTAGCAGTCTTCTCTTGATGTCATTCTATTTCACTGTTTTCCCTAATTCTCATGTGTTGCTTTTCTCTGTAGAAATATTTTCCAAATGATCTTATGCTCTTAAACCTAGAAAAACAAGGTTGTTTGGTTGTTGTTGGGTTTTTTGTTTGGTGTTTTGTTTTTTTAATTTAAAAAATGGCAGTAGACAGACTCCATATCATCAGTTCTAAATTACTTCTGTACTGGCTTTGCTTAGAAATGCGTTCTCTCTGCTCTGGCGTTTGAGACAATGGCGTAAACAATACTGTTGGCAAAATGGGGAGGTATTAAAAAATACTTAATTTTTAAAATGCAGTAATATGTGCAATCCATTATGCAAATATCTGAATCATTTTACACTAGGAACCATTGCAGGCTCCCTCATTTACATTCTTATACCTGTTACAATGCCTGCTAGTATTGCTGTAAGACGCGATGGATCCTAGTGATGAATTTGCTGAATCCTGATTGAATTCTGTTCCATCTGTTCAATGAGGTCATTATTCTATGACATCACTATGGGGATGAAATATGGGGAAAAGTGGGATTTTTGCCTGGATGAGCAAGCACAGCCTCCCCCTCCCCTCACAAGTGCTGCCATACCCAGTCTGTTTCAAGTGGCTGATGGTTATTTTTCGCTTGCACTGTTATTTTATTACACCTTCCTACACAGTAATTACGAACTATGTCTGAAGGGTTCCAGATCTAGAGCAGCATTAGCCTGAATAACCATCTACATTAAGCGGTACATTAGCAATGCCTCTTTCTTAATTGTGCACAGTAATATATGTGTCTTTCAGGACTACAGTTTGTTATATGAAGAAGCAAAGTATTTCCAGCTTCAGCCCATGCTAGGAGAGATGGAAAGGTGGAAACAGGACCGGGAGAGTGGCCGCTTCTCAAAGTCTTGTGAGTGCCTGGTGGTGCGAGTTGCCCCAGATCTTGGAGAGAGGATTACACTCAGTGGCGATAAGTCATTGATAGAAGAAGTGTTTCCAGAAATCGGTGACGTGATGTGTAATTCTGTCAACGCTGGCTGGAATCACGACTCAACGCATGTCATCCGGTTTCCACTGAACGGATACTGTCACCTCAACTCAGTTCAGGTAGGAAGTCACATAGGCATTTTTTGGAAGGGAGCTCGCTGGCTAGGTACCAGGGGGCTGACCCTCTTCCCTGTCGCTGGAGCATTTGGTGAACAAAATCAGCTGGAGGCTTTGAGCTAGTTATTTACTTCTATGGGTCAGGACCAATTTCTCAGATTAATTCATGCATACCGTCACCAAATCTCTTTGCGAGCAAACTACAGTAGTGTTAAAAACCTGGTTTAGGAGATAAGTGTTTGCCTCTATATAAAGACAGTGCATATTTGAAGAAATTATTTTTGGCATTTGAATATAGGGTGACAATTCAAGCCTGCTTCCAGTCCCTTGCCCTGCTTGTTATAAGTTGTTTTCTGGCTTGATGAGAGGGCACAGGGACATCTCAAGCCAGAGAGGGAACGTCCTCACAGAGCCTGTTGTGAGGGCATCGGGAGCTGTCCATTCACCTGAGAAAAGTAGTGGAGATGCTCTGATTTGCCAGAGTCCACAAGAGCACTGAAACTAAATAAGAGGAATGGAGGAGCAGAAAGGTGAAGCCCCAGTCTCTTATTCTGGGTGTAACAAGTTACCAAGTGAGAAGTGAGAGGAAAGGAGGGAATTAATGTAAAAAAGAGACAACAGGACAGTAGCATTGACCAGCTACTGAAAGGAGGGCCACACTTCCACAGAGAGAACACAGTCAGCATCCTCCTCCTTCCTCCTCCTTCCTCCTGAAACAGGACCCAGTATTTCTGGAGAAGGGAGCAGCCTGCAGCCACAGAAGAAGACATCTGTTGTTACCCTTGTAGAGGGGGCTTTGCCTCAGCCCCTTCTGCTATATTTCAAACTGGGACATCCTAGGAGGACTTTGAGCCTTCAACGAAACTATCAGGCAAGGTGTGTAATGTGAAGGGTACAGAGGGGGGAAGTTATCATAGGTGTGGTTAAAAACTAGGGTGTCCATTTTCTAGTGTTACCCAGGTCTTTTGCATTTGGTAAGTCCTCTCTAATAATTGAATGAATCACCATGTTCTTTTTACTTTGGATGAAGAAAACACGTTTGGTCTTCCTCCTTGCTGTGGTAAAAAAACTAAAGGCATGTCTGTTATTGCAAATAGCAACCCACTCATGGTCTCAGGGAAGACCCTCTTTCATTTTCAGCAGTTTTTCCTATTTTATTATGGCGTAGTAGAGTCCTGTAGCGATGGGACAAGGGGTAATGGTTTTAAACTGAAAGAGGGTAGCTTTAGACTAGATAAAAGGAAGAAATATTTTACAATGGTGGTGGTGGTGAAGCCCTGGCACAGGTTGCCCAGAGAAGTGGTAAATGCCCCATCCCTGGAAACATTCAAGGTCAGGCTGGACGGGGCTCTGAGCAACCTGATCTAGTTGGGGATGTCCCTGCTCACTGCAGGGGGTTGGACTAGATGGCCTCTAAAGGTCCCTTCCAACCCAAACCATTCTATGATTCTGTGTAACAATATCTAAAATCAGTAGCCGTTATGAAATGGATAAGAAAAAATCTGGGACACAAATGCAGGTAATTTCCGGAATAATCATAATAAATTTATAAGTTCTAGTGTCATCTGTTTTATCCTTTTTTGGTTAAAAACAATCAACCTCACACACCTGTCTCCACCTAGTCAGCACATCCCGCACAGCCAGCACTTGGAGTGAGAACACTTCTTCACATCTGGAATTGTCACTAGCACTGTTGATGCTGTTTGGTTTAGATACACCTCCTAAATGCTTCTGACTCACGAGCGAGTTCTTACACGGAAGAGACTTGCAAGCCGAGGTTGGTGTCTTTCCATCTGCCTGGTCCTGCTGTCCAGGTGTAGAAGCTCTGCTTTGCTCCCTCCCCAGAGGAAGCGGGCTGAGCACTGCAGTGTGCACTGAAACTCGCCAGGGACTGCATATGGGCTAGTACTTCGCACAGGATTCTGGATAGACCTATCTAGACTTACCAAGATATGGTTAACTCATGTTATGCTTCGATAGTTGTCTCTTACTGCCCTTTACTGTCATGCTGAAACATCGAAGTTGTTTTGTCGTAGTGATTAATGCAAATTTAGAACAGCCTTAGATATAAGATTACAACTGAAAAGGGGTAAGTCTTTCAAGGAGGGTTATTTAGCCACATGCCATATGGTAGTTCTCAAAGCAGTTGTATCCTTTAGTTGTTTGCCAGGTATTCTGATGCTTACGTTTTCGTCGCACAAGTAAGAATTGCCAAGCATGTTTACCCATGTGAAAAACCCGAGTCAGGGTGGCAAAATACGCACAGGCTTCAAGAGAGATGGCGATCGCACATAGATAATGCTGCATCTTCCATTTCTGGGGGACGTAAGCATCTCCCAGTCCTAATAACAATATGGGCCAGGACAGGGACTACCAGTAGCCCTGGTGGGTGAGGTACAGACCAAATGGCTTGTCCAGGGCTGGGCTAGTTTCCTGACCAGTTCTTCCACTGCGTTTTTTCTCAGGACCTAAGTTCTCCTACTCTACTTTTCAGTGGCTTGAACTAAGACATTTTTGGGGGATTTTGGCTTATATTGTTAAAAACTAAAAATCAGGGTAAACAAAAATTGTACAGATGTTTTGATTTTATTTTTTTTTTCAGAGTCCTTTTTTCCACCCCCTCCTTTTTGAGATTTGTCTGCTGTGCGATTAACCATGCTCAGGTATTTTGGAAAGACATGTGCCGACCTGAAGCAATACATGTAAGGACATGGCATGTCTTGTTTTAAGCATTTTTAAAGCACAGCTTGCTTCTCCCCACCCCCCACCCCCGCCAAATCCTCTGCAGCTTTCTGCCACTCTGCTTGCCCTTGCTGTCCCAGCGCACACGCAAGCCAATTTGCTAATTGGTGAAATGGCTGGGAAGGACTCAGGCACTTGCTCCCAGCACAACCCCAGTGAGGTCCAGTCATGCTGGACAGAGGGTCCCACATCCTTTGGAGTGCAGGAACATCAGCCCCACCTTTGGGGCTGGTGGCCATCACAGCTGACCCCGAGGAGCTGAGGTCTTTGCAGCATCGTTTGTTGGGTGAGCTGAGTTGGGCACATGCCCCTGCTGCTCTGGGAGTCCTGCCTGAATCTTCTTTTTCCCTTGTGGTTTGGGGTTTTTTTTATTATTATTTTTTCCATTGTATTTCCCACTGGAAGCAACACTCAGGTTGTGAAAAGGGAGGAAAGAAGGTGAATAGGCAGAACTCGTTAGTCCCATATATAATGTTAAGAGGTCACAGGTTTTACCACAGGTAACTGTAGCCACAAACCTTTGTAGTCGCAGTTGGTTTGTTTTTTTAAGTCTCTAGAAAATATGATGGTAACTTTTCTGAAATTATGACTGGCAATATCTACATTGTCACCATTTAGTTGAGGTGTTTGCTCAGCATCCTCTGGTGTCTGCTGTGCAATACTGTATTTGCACTTTTGTATTGTAAATTTTGTGAAGCAGAGAATGCGTTTTTCCGGGCTTGTTTCTGTGGCTAGAAGAATACTGGATTTGTTGACAGTACTAAAAAAAAATAAATATGTATTTTTCTTCATTTTTCTTTTTGCTCAGTGGACAAAGTCAGCAGAAATCAGTCCAATACAATGAATCTGAAGGAGCCAGTTAGCAGAACTGTGTAACCACTTTTGTCTCCTAGCTGGATCCATTTGAAAACAGCAGTTATTGTCCTTGGACAGCTAGTAGTCTGTTATTTACTTACACATCAGTGTTTGTTTCCTCTTTTTTGCAGGTACTTGAGAGGTTACAGCAAAGAGGGTTTGAGATTGTTGGCTCATGTGGAGGTGGGGTGGACTCTTCCCAATTCAGTGAATACGTACTGAGACGAGAACTCAGAAGGACATCTCGTGCACCCTCCGTCATTCGAATAAAGCAAGAGCCTCTGGACTAAAATGGACATATTTCTTTATGCAAAAAAAAAAAAAAGAGAGAGAGAGAAAAAAAGGGGGACGTTTCATGTGCAGTTTGGACTCCAAACAAGTCCTGGAACTAAAATTGAATAAAAGACACATTTATATCAAATATAGAGACCACACCTGAATTCATATGGGAACATTTGGAGTAGTAGTAATAATCCTAATAACCTCAAGGTGTAAAAGAAAACACACACACACACACACACACACACACACACACACACACAAAATATGTATGTATATGTATGTATGTACATATATATATGTATGTATATGTCAAAGGGTAGGAAATACAACAACAAAAAAGTGGTAGATGAGGTTGGTGCTGTGATGGCCATTAAGTGTCCTAGGCCTGACTCGGGCCCACTTAACGGTGTACAAGCCATTTCCATTGGGGGATACATAGACTACTCTTCACCCATTTTCCATTGCCAAACAGCAATCCACTTTTTAACGTGTACACACCTTGACTCAACTTTACTTGCATATGGAGGTTTATGTCTGTCTTTTTTAGAGGTGGATGGGTAGGTGTTCAGGAGATGGCCATCCATTGCATTGGAAAGCTAGTCGACCGAAATTTTAAATGTAGTTTGTACAGAAGTCGCACACTTTTTGTCTGCCCTCACAGATGTGAAAGGTTAATTTTTCTTTTGAATGAGTTTTTTTTGTTGTTTTTGTTTTGTGTTTTTTCAAAGGGGGCCAGAATAATTAATATTTGGTAGAGATGCTCTGGTTTGAATCTGCTGCTTTCCTACAATTTTTTCAAATTTTATAATGTATTAAATACAATAAACTCTGTTTAAAATAACAAGGGTCTGATTTAAGCCAACAGAAGCAGAGAGGTGGGATTTAGCTGACTGCACTCTAGCACGTGGTGTGGTGGCCGCTCAGGCAGGCAGAGCTGCCTGCGCACGGTGGAGTGAGTTAAAGGCAGCAGAGGCTGTTGTGGGATCTGCCTGGTGTGCTGCACGTGGCTGGCCTTCCTTCAGCACTGTCCTGTTTAAGCTTTGTCCCAGTTTGAAGAGAGGCTGTTGGTCAGACTCAAAAATAACACCGGCTCAGCCCAGGGAAACCTGTCAAAAAATGACACCTGTTTCTGTAACCTTCAGTGTAATGGTGAATAGTTGCATCCTTCCCTCCTGACTAAGGAGTTGGCAGCTTCAGCTCTCCAAGCCCTTGCTCTGTTGAGTGTTAGTCAGCCTGTTTGTTTTTAATGTTGTTCATTTCCCCCGTTTAAAGCTAGTGGTGTTCTGCCTAGAGAGTGAGACGGTCAGCCCCTCGTGCTACACCATCAGCTGTTACTCTTGATAGCAGGCGGTAAGTCGATGTCCTGTGAGTTGTTCTCGTGCAGAGTCTCACCGAGGCCACCTTTGCAGCCGCCTGGTTCAGGCCGGTGAGATTTTGCAAAGGTGCCACATCACGATACTGCTGCACGGACCATTCACGGGATGATGCTTTTACCACCTAAAATGCACCAGCAACCACCACCTTTCCTCCAAAGTATCTTTTTGTGCAATATTCCAGAATATGACTGTGTATTCATCCTAGTATGGAAGTTTCTGTCGATGCAATGGTGCTGGCATTCCGTTCATTTTGGTGACACTTTGCTATTTATTTAAGAGAAAAGTTGTTAAATACATGTAACAAGGTTTTTAATATAGTCTGATAACTCAAAAAAAAGCTACCATTTTTGGGGGTGTTTATTAAAAGATGTCAGAGGGCGTACTTATCTCTCTGGCAGCACATATCAATAGTTTTGAAATTATTGAAATGTGGAAATGGGTGAAGGAGGGAGCGCCAAAAATTAAGGTTCATTAGCGGGTTATTAGATCTTCAATGTGATGCTGATCTGTCTATTCACAGTACTGAAACAGCTGCCTCATTGAAAATGCTTGTTTTCAATTAGCAGCAAGTAGTCTTCTTACAAAATAAACAAATGCTTGATCTTACTGCCCACAATTTGGTTGTTAGTTTGCATAGAAGTCAGAAAGCTAAAGTCCTGGGAAATAAATATTGACCAAACTTTAAGCTGTTGAAAGTGGTATGAAATTTGTGATGTTGAAAAAGACGCTGGTCCCCGTGGGCTGAGAGTACAGGGTTTGCCAGAGCAAGGCGATGTGATGTTTCAGAAGCAGTTTGCTGCAGAAAACCCTGCCTGCCTTTCCAGGTGGAGCCTCACTTTCTGGGGCCTCCGCAGTGTACCCAGGGATATAGTTACACTGTCTGTTAAGCCTAAAGGTACTCTCAAATCCAGACCTGCCCTGTTTGCTGCTATGGTTTACATACAGCCATGTGCTCCGGTGCAGGCTGGAGCCGGGGGGCTGCAGCTCCTTTCCCTGCTCACTGCTGCTTAGCCAGCAGGTACCCCAAGCCTGCCTGGCCAGGAGCATCAGCAGCCCCAAAACTGGCCCCATGGCACCTGCCCCAGTGCTAGCAGCGCCCACGCCACCCCTGGCCTTTGCACAGGCTCGGTGTGGAGGATGGGAAGCTTTGCCACTTTTGTTGCGTAGCTTCCAAAGCCAGCAGGTAGTGCTCAGACAGCGGTTCTCCTTGCTCAGGGCGTACCTGTCCAACTCGATGACACCAAGGACACCTTTGTGCTCCTCCCAAATCCCCAGCTGGCTGGTCACCCTCCCACAGACCCCACATTTGTTGTTGATGGAGTCAAAAATCACTCTGAGACCCTGAATGCAAATGTCTCTGGAATTACGGTGTGGTCATGGAGTAAGAGGTCACGATTAACGAAAGCGATGACTGATGCAAATTGGATACAGGAATATAAGCTAGATGTAGATTTTAGAGAGCAAATGAGATTAGTCCTGTTTGCAGTTGAGGCTTGTAACCATGTGTTTTTAAAATGTTCTTTAGAAAAACTGATCAACAGACAAATGAGCCATATATCCAGGAAGGGGGGAGTGGGGGTAACCAAGGACAACCAGATTACGGGCAGCTCTCTTCTGGAGGTTAGTAATTTTCACGTGTATAATAGTTTAAATTTATCTAATTTTTTATTAAAAAGTATGACTCCATTTTATGCTATCAGTAGTGCTGTATTTAATAACAAGAGGAAGAGCTGCTGTGAACAGTAGCTGCCAACATTGTACTTCAACTTGGTTAAGCAGCTGCCAGGAGTGAACTGCTGTGGACATGCAGAGATTGCAGATGCTACCTAACACCCCTTCCCACAGTGAGACACAGGCAGAGGAACTGGGTCTTCACCCTCTGTTTTGGTAACGTGAACGCTGGATTTCTGCAATAACCATCGACCCAGGGTTTAATTCTTCCCCTATTACCTCCCTAATGTACCGAACAGCTACGTAGCGTAAGTATGGATCCTGGCACACTTGGATGAACCTTTAAACTGTGAGTGTCCCATTGAAGACTGAGTAAATTTACCCTGCTCTGGAGACAGTGAAGTCCCACTTAGTTACTAGGTTAATCTATCTTTCCAAAAGTGCTGCTTGTAAATAGGTGCTGCTAAGTTATTCTATCTCCAGGTACTTATTGGCCAGGTAGTCTGGCCCACCGAAGGTTTTTCCTCTCCATTGCCATGAGTCTAGAGCAAGGTGATCATTTTAGTGCTTGATTGGCACAAGCAGATATAGTTGAGGCATTGGCTTTTGATGCCCAATAGAATCCATATCGAAATCCAGTGGGACCAATCTACTAGCCTCTGAAAACATGAAAGTTGAGCCACCCATTCAATTATTTTTCTTTATGCTAAACAGGCACTGATTTCAATTTGAAGAGATTTGCTCATGAGCATAATTTTTTTCAGCAACCTTTAAAAATTGATTGCTGTGCTAATTACAGGGTTTTTACTGTCACCGAAATGACTTGTCAAGTGCATTTTTCTTTAATGTTCCCATTTTTGGGGAAGGATTGGATTTATGGAAGGGTTTAATTTCAAGGGGTGAGAAAAGAATTTTTATTGACCAATGGTCAGTTTTTTAGAGAAATAAAAATATTTATTTCCATCTGTCATTTCTTGACTGTGGAATTCTATATTATGAATTATTTCTAGGGACAACTGGTATTTGTATGTAGGCATTCTTGCTGCCTGAGGTTTATTTACAGTGGAAATGAAACCAAGGCATCCTCAGGGCCTGTAGACCAGTTGCTTTTTCTCAGACTACAGTTTGAGTGGTTTATTATTCCTCAAGGGTCTGGAGGGATCGCCACCACCAAAAGTCAATACGTTGCATCAGGTGCCTGTGTTGGCTTTGGCTGCTACTTCATTGACCTGGTTATTGAAGCCCCCAAAACTGACTTAGTATTTGAGATCCTCTATTCGAGATCGAAACTGCTAAAATTGTATCCTTACCCCACTTCTGAAAAAAAGGCGCAGGCACATAGCACAAAATTTCATCCCCTTGTAAGCTGAGCCAGCGCTGCTAGCTGGTAAGCAGGATGCTAACATCCGTGCTGGGTGGAAACCTTAGTGCCAATGTGCTGAAGCATCCCCTTGTTTGTACAAGGGTGTGAGCTCCAGAAATGGAACTGTCCTCTGACAGATGGGGAAAAGTGCACTTTTCCTTGAGTCTGTGATTATTTTTCACACGTCTATTGACTAGGGACTTAATCCATTATTGAGTATGATGCACCTAAAATAAGGAACACTATGTAGTTTTTCAACAGATATCAGATATTAGGGGCCAGATCCCATCATCTGCCTTCTGTGTTCATGGTGAACTTGCCTCATACCCAAGTTATGAGCTGAATTACAGATCAGTGTAATTTAGGGATTATGAGGTGTGGCGTGCTGATCAGCTGGTGGTACTGTTGTGTTGATGGCAATTGTAAGTCACCTCTGTTCTGCATTGCTTCTGAAAAACACTGTATTTTCCACTGCAGGTCAGAGGAAGCATGGTTCAGTCAGACTTTTCTCTCTCAGCCCCATTGAAACTGTATGTCCATAAGCTGTTGTCTCCAGAGAGGCCGTCACTGGTGTGAACAGGCTGGCTTTGTGCCCTTCGGGGAACATGGGGTGTTGGTGCCCTTGCCCAGCCCAGCGAGCCCCATCCCCCGGTCCTTGTAGCACAGCTCTGGCTTGCTGGTCCAGGGAGAGACAGAGGGAGGGAGATTTGTCTCCGTACTCCAGAGTTTGGACTGATAAATGATCTCATCTACAACCCCAAATGGTCTTCTAGCTTCTGTTCTATTATGTAGCTTGTCAGTGTTATTAATTTTCCTGAGGAAAGTGGTGGGGTGCCTGGCCTTGCTTGCTCACTGTTAGGATGCAGTCTAAAGGGCAGGGCAGCGACCTGTCTAGTGCGCACCTCACTTTGGGCGTTGGCTTAAAACAAAAACTACGCATGCTGAAGTCCCCAGAACTCATGTACTATACTCATACTGGCTGTAGTTCAAACCAGGGGGCTTAATAGGGATCACCAACAGATGGTTGATACTTCATTTTGATCAAACTCCAACCAATTACACTCAATGCAAAAACAAAAGACAGAACAACCAGAGTGTGAAACACTAGCTCTGAAGATCTGTAGCTGTGATTTCACTAATCGCTGCTGCTTCGGAATAAATACTTCAGCCCTGGGTGGCTCACATTAAAAACACTTATTACCAGATAAATAACATTTCTTTCCCTAGCTTTCTCCAGTTCAGGAGCCTTATTTTTCTTCTGCTTGGGGCTGTGCCTGGGCAGCTCGAGAGTAATAGTTTTGGCCCTAATGCAATGCTTGGTCTCTTCAAAGCATTGTACAAACCTTCAATTAAGCATCTCCCTACCTGTGGGGGAAGAAGGTAGCAATAAGCTCATCTTGCAGCTGGGGAGGCTGAAGAGGCTCGACTTCCAACCCCCAGGGTGGCAAGCTGCACTTCAAGAGTCACGCTCAGCTGCCACCCTCTTTCACAACCCCTCTTGCAGTATAGAAAGAGGCTGGAATCGGTGAGGTGCTATGACACATGGCTTTTAAAACTGAGAGTTGCAGGCTGTTCAGGCAAATACTTCAGACCCTGAGATGTCTGAATAAGCTTAAAAAGTAACACTACAACCATGTTAGGCCTGATATACCTTTGGGATTTTTTTTCTAATTCTCTTCCAAGTGAGAGAAAAATGAATTAAATAACATACCCTTTACCTTTCACGTTTTAAGTAGGGTCTACTGATGTCTTCGTCTCCTTCCTCTGGCTCAGCTCTTCAGTAGGGACTGTAATTTTGTCTTTATGATGTTTTGGTACCTTACCGCAGAACCTGGGCGTTACAGGGCGGGGGGGAACAGCAACAAAAAGTTCCAGTGCCATTTGTGAAAGAGCTTTGGTCATTCATGTAGTGGTTCCAACAAAAAATCCTGACACACGCCAGGATGGTCGATGGCAGGAACGTTTTTCAGGTGTGGTTGCTGAGATGGGGCAAGGCACGGCTGGCTGCCGGCTTCAGACGCTTCAAAATAAAAATGACAACAGCAGGGAAATGAAACTAGGGCTGACACCCTCATGGGTTATCTTGTTCCTTAAGCATCTGCTTGTCTTTCTCACAGTTGTAACCTGTAGATGAGTAGTTTGAAAGCTGTGCTATCGTCTCAGCTATAACCAGTGCAGATATTCCAGGAGAAAGCTGCTTGGCTCAGGGACAGCTGTTCCACAGAAAAATTCTCTTCTGATGCATTATTGATAGATGTAAGTTAAAGCCATAAAGCTCGCAGCTTTATCAGGCAATATCTACTAAATCCTGGAAGCATGTAAGATAACCTAAATGTAATCTACTGCATACCAGCTCCTTCAGTGATGGATAGCACAACAAAAGCAGGACTAATGAAAAATTAATGAAAACAGTTACTTCCATAAGAAAAATGATCTGTTTTCTCTCACCTTTGTATTGATTTTAACTGGCCCTGTAATTGGAAGTGTATATTTTTTTCCTAAGGTAAAGAGGATTGAGGGCGAGGGAGAGCGAGCGTATAATTCTATTCATGTTTGTGACATACTTTCAGGCTACAAAAACAAAGCGTTTTCCTTAGGATGTTGAAGCCGCCTGTGAATGCAGACTTCAAGCATATTTTCTCAGCTCAGGCAAACTGCCACGCTGTTTGCCTGAAACCAGATATTGCATGAGCAGAGAGTACTCGGAGTACTTTGAAGGCTAGTGAGGAAGTACAAAGAAACAATGTTTAAGAAAAATCAAATACCGTGCATGTAACATGGTGGTTTAACATGTTTCACGCATTCAAGTTCATTCTTGACTGATCTGTCACTTTCTGGAAGGGAAAAATCCTCCAGTTGCTCTTTGGAGAGTGAATGAGTGTCAGGCTCAGAGGAGGACCTTCTCTGTGATACCAAACCAATGGCACCACGTTGTTCATGCACTGGCTTGGTAGTGAATTCGCTGCCCTGTGCAGTCTCACCACATTCTCACTGACACCTTTAACCACAACTGCCTTTTCCCTAAATTTAATAGAGCATTTCTGGTTTTTTTTTACCCTACAACAGCAGAAATCGGTCTGATCTGCAAATCTGCTGTAAGCTCTATTTTAAATTATTCTTAAGTCTTTACCTGCTTAATGTTATATCCACTGAGCCCAAAGGGTGCTGCGGAGATAATAAATCAATCAGAGTAGGAGATGGTTTGTTCTGGAAAAAAACTGCATTTCTCAGTGTGTTTAGGAAATGCTTCTTTCCTGTTTCCTCTTGTGATTGATATGGGTCTTTTTCTAACCTCTTCCATGAGAGCTATCAAAGACATGATATGGGGCCATATTGTGATGAGGAGCTGAGAAGTAAGATGTTTCTGCACATATTGGTAGTAAATGTTACTCTTCATTTTAGTCTTTCTCTAGCATCTTTTAGCTAGTATGCCTTCATTTAAAACATCACCTATTTTTTAACTTGAGGCATTTAGCCACATCCTTGGTTGTTGCTTTTTTTGTTGTCTTTCTCACTGGCCTGATAACAGCCGCAATACAAGACGAACCGCCTCTTTTAATGCATGTCATTAAAAATTGGGGCAGTTGCTTGTCCTCGATATTTGGCTTGGCTTTATTTTTGTTGTAGCAGTCTCAGCTGGCCCAGTCTCATCTGGTGCTCCACGCAGCAGATGTGGTAGCTAATTGGCGTGGGTGACCAAGGGGCCCCTTGTAATGGTGCCCTCCCCAGCTCGCTGGGCCTTGCTGCATGAGCAAGCGCTGCAAGAGCAGCACCAGTGAGGAGAAACCATGCAAAAGTTGTCGTGGCTGTAACCATTCAGCAGCGAGGGAGGGCTGCAGGCTGGGGCAGCTCCCGTACCCGCCGTCAGGGACTGCCCAGGCTGCAGCGGTGGGAGGGGTGCTGCTGGCAGCGGGGTGTCCTGGGTGCCCCAGCTCCCTGGTTCACCCTCAAGCAAATGCTCTGGATCCCCTGGAGGTACTCAAAAGCCATCTGTACACAGTCCTGGGCAAATGGCTCGAGGTGGCCCTGCTTGAGCAGGGGGGATGGACAAGATGATCGCCAGAAATCCCTTCTAACCCCAACCACTTCTGTCGTTCCCGGGAGGATTGGACTGATTGAGATGTGAAAGGTTTGTCAGGGAGAGAAATGTGGCCCTACCCCCCTACTTGTTGCTGTCAAGATCCTCCTCTTTCTGCAGAGCGACACACCAGTAGTGCAAAAAATTGCCAGAGAGGCAATGGTGCTGGCTACAGAAGTGTGCGGCGAGGCCAGTGAAAGCGCTATCTGCATGAAACAGCGTTACTGTAAGCCTGGTGCTCCCGGCACCCTGAATAAACCAGCAAGACTTGTTTAAAAAAAAATTACACTGGGGAAAGCAGGCTGGAGAAGGGCAATTAAAGTCTGCCGTGGAAAGAAGCTGGGGCCTCCCGGGGGCTGAGGGTGCTGGCGAAGCACACAGGGGTGTGAGCAGGGCACAGCTGTGTCCCCGAGTAGACAAATTAGTGCATGCTTGAGCAGGTAGCTGGACGGAGGGCTCGGCCCCCCGGGTCCCAGTCCTGCCGCTCTGCAGCGCAAGCTCAGCTCTGCACGGGTGGAAGTGGCATACGGAAGGAAGACCACTGTGTAAACAAGAAAGGGCCTTAATATGGGAAAACGAAGATATAAGTCATCAAAACCGTTAATGGCAACATCACAGGTGAAGCATTTAGGATCACTGGCAACTCTGGTATTAGGTCTGTATTTTGTGTGCCGCTTGTTAGTTCAGGATAGTGATGGCAAAATATGGGAATGATAAATGATGAGGGCAAGTAAAACGTCCATGTGAGGAATTGATTAGCGCATACTTTTTCCTTAGCATGCCAGAGTGAGAGAAGAACAGTAATTTGACTGAAAATGCATGGAGGAGAAAATTATCTTGATTGTTTTCATTCTTTAAAAAAGAATAACTTAACTGTTGCACCTGTTACTGCAACAAGAAATACAGGCCGGCCACTTTACGCTGGGCAAAAAAGAAAAGACATCCTGAGAAAGCCTGTTTTGTTACTGACAATATTCCTACTTTCTCCTGCCACCACCTATAGATTAATTACAAAGTCAGTCTTCTGCCTGGCCATCACTTAATTCTGTCTTGCTCAGCATGCGCTATGGACTGTAAGAAAGTTCATCAAAAGAAATAGAAACAATACACAGATTTTTTTTTCAGAAACAGTCATTATTTACACTAACACATGACTGTTTTTCTTAAAAACAAATATGCACTCTGTGTCCGTTCCCCTCACCTTGGCAACCTTGGGCAGGGCAGAGCCTGAGTAAAGGTTTGCTTTGGGAAGCGTAGGAAAGGAGAACTTCTCCACTCCGGGCAGTGGGATGAAGTTGATACGTGCATGTAGGATGAGCTCTTCTCCCAAGTGACAACCAGGAGCTCTCATAGGCCAAGCATAAATAAAAACAGCCTTTCAAGCAGGAACAGAATAGTCTGCATGTGTTGCCTCAAAAATAAAAAACATCAGGGAAAGGGCTTTCATGCTTCCTTGCACTTCTCAGAGGTCCAAAGAGGCCACAAAATGCATTTCTTCCTCCAAGTGTCACCCTTAAGTTACACTGTTTATTTCTGGAGCCTCACAATTGTCTTGCATCTTCTTAAAAGTAAGGTATCACTTTGTTCTGCTTCCCTACCCTTGTATTATCTGGGGGTTTAATTCTGTCCTCGTTTTTTTCAATCGAGAGAGATCTTTTACAACATTTTTTTCTGTAGGGGACAGAACCGGGATTCAGTCCTAATGGGGGTTGAAAGCCATCGGGTGCCAGTGCTGAGCTTGATGTAATAAACTATATTTAAAGTATTACTCATAGAAAGTCTGTAAACAGTGAAGCTGCAGCTCATCATTACATGACATTGTTGCTGAAGAATGAACGAACGAAGAGCAGAGCTTCAAGAAAGGTAGACCCAGTGCTCCTCACAGCTCCCTTGTGGGGCATTTCAGGGTGTCCTTAGCCATCGGTACAGTAGCAGTTTAGTTGTCATTTCAATGGGGCACTCACAGTACTGAAACTGTGCATACATTTCCATACCTCACCAAGCTAAGACACAGATGCCTAAAGGGAAGAGGGATGAGAAGACACCAGAGGAAGCTTACACAGAGTTTCTTCTTCCTGATTTTTTTGTTTGTTTTACTGATTGTAGGGCTAAATATTGATTTTTCAGCTCAGAAAAACTGAAGACTTAGCATCTTCTTCTGCCATGTTCTTAATACGCTTAAAAAGAAAAATCACTCCATGGCCACATTTTTCCCCTATAAAAATGTGAGCAATTAACACAGCAGGTTCTCAGTTCAATATGTATAATTTATTGTAAATGTATATAATTGGTTTGGCAGACAGCAAATGCACCAACACAAGCATAAACCTTTTTATGAATCCATATGTAATACTGGATGTTGATGGATTATTACTACAGCAAAATGTCATGTTAAATAACTAATGCAGATGTACAGTAGCAAATTACTGGTTTTGCCATTTTCATTAAAAAAGGAAAAAAAACATAAAAACTCTATTCATATCTCCATTATTTATTGAAGAATTTTTTTAATACACTCACTGCTGGAGCATCTGGGTGTATTAAACAGCTGAATACAGTATCACATTAAGCTAAATTGCCCACAATGGGCAGCTGCCTCATTTCACTGTTCTTAGAAGTCCAAAATGTGTTTTCTGAACCTGAGGTATTTGTCTCCTTGCTGAAGCTGCGTGCTGGCGAGTATTTCACCAAAGGGAGGGGGAAGCGGGGTGGGGAGCATATTTCTCTGCTGCCGAGACCCTGGCCAAACTGTGGCCAAAACTTTCCGAGCGCAGGAGAGAGGACAGGAACAGGAGGAGAGGTCAAAACTGCACTCCCAACTTCATATTCATTTACCTGGTTTAAAACCGGGTGGCCAAGGAGCATCATGTGCCGTCACTGAGCTGCCTGGCAGTTCCGGCGCTGGGTCTGTGGGGAGAGCCACCCTCCCACGTTAGGTCAGCAACTTCTCAAGCACCCTGGCTCCCAAATATCTGTGTGCCATGTGGGGTGCAGCAGTGATGCAGCCCCTTGGCTGCCCAGTGTACCCCTTGGTGTTTGAGGTGCCCCGCACTGCTGCTGGCTCACAGGCTGGGAGCCGCAGGGTGTTGCAAAGAAGGGTGTGCAAGTGTGTGTTGGGGACGTGACAGAGGAGCACTCTGGGTCTGCCCTGCGCGTCGTGCTGCACACCCCTGCCCTGTGCTCCTCGGTCCTGCAGGGAGCCCTGAAGCCCCTCGGGAAAAAGCAGGGGCTCCTGCAGCACCTGCCTGCGCTCAGTCCGTGGGGCACATCCAGCAGGTGGGTGGGACAAGGGGACCCCCCCCCCAATGCTTCCCCCGCCTGTTACCCCTATGTCTTTTTCCATAGAGGCCACAATGAGCTCAGGCATTTTCCAGCCTCTCTGGAGGTGTCGGTACTCCTCAGGGGAGTCTGCCTGCATCACCGATGGGGCACAAACCCTGATGTCAAAGCTTCTGTGTCCGTCCCTCCACCCAGCACCTCCAGTGTTTCACACCGACGTTCTTCCACTTGTTGCCTGCTTTCACATCTTCTTTGGTGTCTCCCTCATCCTGGAGTGGATTTTCCCACCTTTTATATCTTTCTCCTCCCTTAATCCATTTTTCATCTTCTCTTTTCAGTTGTCTGTTTTCTTTCGTCTCCTATAATCCTGTACATTTGGATAATTTTCATTTGGACTGTTTAACATAACCACTAGATTTGTGTTTTGGCCTTGTTCAGCAGGTTAAAGGTTCCCTTTTCTATCTTATGTTCTGCATTTTCTTCTCCCTCTTAATATAGGCCAGGGTTGACAGACTTGGGATCCCGCGCAACTTCAATGGGAAGCTTCACCAGTGATTTCCATGGGAGCAGGGGGAATACATTCAAAATGTCCCAATGTGAGAGGCTAAAACCAAGTGTCTGGGTTTGTCTATGGCCAGATTTCTCAAGCTACTCCACACTTCCAGCACCCTCAGCTCCAGAGGGACCTGTAGGTAGGAAGAATGATGTTTCTGAAAAGCAGGCCACGTTTCCTTAGGTTACAGATGACGGAGGCAGCATCCTACCTGGTTTGGTCCAATGTGTCAGAGTAGGGACCTTATCTCCAGCGAGTCTTTTCTAGGCATCGTGCCCAGTCCTTCTGCTACATTTATATTTATCAGTACTACATTTGGAAGGAAGGAGAAAATCTTTTTTTTGCCTTCCATCTTATTTCCAGGGGGAGCTCGTAGCTGTTCACGTGTTTCAGACAAGCCAGAACGGGCTGTCCCATCACCCAGCTCACACACGCACACATTACCTGACTGTGGTGCTGCCTCACGGTAGTTTTTCTGAGCATGTGTATCCTGTAGACATGCTGTGGCCATCCCAAACCACCAGCTATGATGGGAGAAGCCAACCATCCACACAACTAATCTAACAAAAAAACCCTATAATGTACATTCAGTGATACGCTAGAAAATATGCTTTTGCCGGCAGGATTTATTCTGTGACCCCGCTCTCCTCAGCCAGCAAAGCAGGGAGTGATGCAAGGGACACCAGGAAGCCTGCTCAAAGGCTGCATACCCTGGGATGGCTGCACTGGCAAAGCACAGCTAATGCGGCTCTGGAAATAGGCATCCCTGGTTGTTTCCAGCCTTGGTGTGTAGAAAGACAGACTCCCACATTGTGCTCCTGCCACTTTCATATTTTTTTTTATTCTTCATTTGCAAAACACAGCAGAAAAATAATCCAAACCGATCTCAGGAGTGAAAGAAGAATGGAGCGGCAGCTGTTTTTAAGCAAGGCTCCTTTATCAGGTGGTATCTGCTCAAACCCCTTCTGTTCAGTAGGAAACAGCCCACTAGAAAAAGTCCTCCATTTCCAGCTTATCTTTCTGCAGCTGTCATTGTGCTGCTCATTGTTCGCGAAGTTACCGGCACCTGTGTCTCCCTGTGATGCGATCTAGAGGCTCCCACTGTTTATTTCAATGTAAATATTTTTTTTGTTGAGAAACAAAAGGGCTGGAAAAAGGGAGGTTATGGGAATATTCGGGATGAGATAAGGAATCTGAGGCAGAAAAGAACACACCAATTACCTCAGCTCACACACTCATCTGCCAGATGAAACCAGTTTTACCGGCTGTTGCCCAAAGGCAAAACACCATAGGGCTTCTGATGTCATGTTGGCCTTTGGTTATGAGCTCGGGTAAATGGGTACCTGGCAGAGAGAGAAAAAGGGCCGTGCTGCTTAATGCCAGCTTCATCTATTTATGTTCGTCTAGCATCAATTAAAAATATCTCTGTCTCATTCTGCCTGCCTTCCTGCCTGTCTGCCTGCTAGTGTGGTATTCGTTTTCTTTCCATAACGCCATGGATTGCCTTGCCTTACATTTTACAACAGCGAGAGTTGGCATTTGCCTCTGGGCAGGGCAGAGGACGAGAAACCATTCCACTTTTATGCTACTTTTCCTCCGCTCTGTCTCCTTGCAGAGCAGGGAAGGTGTTTGATCTGCCAGTTAGTGTGGAGAGGTGATGTACAAGGCATGGGCTGTCGTTAATTTGCAGTGCTTCGATGGCATTACCTTTTTCCTTAGCATTTAAATAGAATTGGTGGCATTGCTGGGACAATACAGTGCTGAGGATCTGAACTGTGTTCTGTGTACTCATCTGTCTTTTTTTCTTTATTATATTAACCTTCTTTTTCCTTTTTATGCCAGCAAGACCCAGCGAAGCAGACTTTCTGTTGCAATAATTCTGCATATTTTGGTTATAAATATCCTGAAGCAAAGTTAAGGTTTTTTTTCATATAACTATCAAAGCAAGTGTCTGCTTCAGCACAGAGTGAAAGGGACGTTTTACACATAAAAGCTCATCAGTGGGTGGTAAACAGCTTTTGTCCTAATACATGTTGCAAATATTCTGCTGCGGCACAGACTGACGGCTTTGGTGAAATTGGTAGCACCTGACTGAGACGCAAGAGTTCCCTGTGCTAGTTGCTGTCGTGGGAGCCTAACCAGGGTCTGAGCACTCAAGAAATCCCAGGAAAATCAAGTCTTTTGCCTGTTGCACTACAAAAGACACCTCTCGCGTTTTAAATTTCTAGTTGTCTCCTTGAGAGCAAATAATGCCGCAAAGTAATTTAAAAACAGGGGAGGTAAAAATCAGTAACTTCAGCAATAGCAGCGTAGACAGTTTCCTCCATCGCAATCTCCCATCTAGATTTTCCGAGCAGGCTCGTGATTTCGGCGGCTGCCTTGGCAGGTGCCCAGCGTGGTGCACCTGAAAGCAGCCAGGCTGTCTGAGAGCGGGTGCGCAATGGTTTCGGAAAATCAGCAGTCTTCAAGAGTTCTCAAGTCGATCACCAAAAACTACTAAATATTTCACATTTTTCTTCCTCCTCAGTGTTGCATGCCCTCAGAATGGCAAATGCTTTGTGATCTACACAACAGCACTGGTGTATCACTGGCTTGCAGCAGCATCCATTTGAAGGGATGTTTTAAAGCAGTCTGCAGTGCTGGAAGGCGGCTTTTTCTGTACTGCTTCTAGCAAGGATGTGCTGATCTGAGCACTTGGCGGCATGATTTATTTATTAGAACTTCATACAATTTTTTTTTCTCCCCTTGACACAGGATTAAAATTAAACATCCTTAACTGTGCAAGATGAAAGTACAGCTTAGCTCATTCAGGTACATCTGTATTAGATACGTGTGTAAGCGATTGCTCTCCGCTAGCTTGATCTTGCATTTGTGTACAGGCAAAACGCCCCTGAGACAGCTCGCCCGAGTCGGATGTTCAGGTGAACCGTAACTATGCCCAGAGGTGGCAGCGACTGGACTAGGCCAGGGCAAACCTTTGCAGCCTCTGATTCTCCGAAGACCCCATCAATAGCTGTCGTTGATACTAAGGGGGGGGCTGTCATTGATGCTGATGTCCTTGGGAATGCATCGGATTCATGGCCCAGTCATTTCACTTGCTGAGCACAGTGCTGCGCCAACAAGCATTAGAGCTCGCTAACTCACCTCTTCACAAGTTGGTGAAGAGGAGATGCATTCTCAGGTCATGCACCTGCCTGGCCGCGGCGTGCAGCTCTGCAGTGGTGTGAGAGGCCCCGGGGGTCAAAAGTGCTGGAGGAGTCTGGCCAGGCGAAAGACCTCCATGAGTGACTGCGGTGCGGTGGGGGTTTTTTAAGTTGTAGGAGCACCGAAGCAAAAGTTGATGCATTGGCAGCGAGTGGGGTTTGCATTCAAAGACGTGTTAGAGGCGTGCTGAGCCAGGGACAGTGCTTCAGCAAGTGCAGATTTCGCATGGCAGTATGGGGAAGCAAGGGAGCGCCAGGAAAGGCTGTGCTAGAGGCAGCCACTGGCAGCAGAGCCAGTGGCCGTTTGGGCTGACTCTACTTCATATTAAGACTTTGCTCATAGCAGTTACCGAGTCTCAGCCTAAGGGCAATGGTGGTACCATACAGTGGTCTCAGACCCTGGTGCTGCCTCTCCTGGAGACAGTCCAGGCAGATGGAGAATGTCTAGCTGGGGCTCCTGCTGTCGGTGCACAGTGACATCTCACAGGGTGGCATCGTGGGGAGCCACAATGTGAAAGCAGCCCTGGAGGCACACAGGACCCAGGAGGGGAAAGGGAAAGCATCCCATACTGAAGGCCCACTGTCAAGGAGGCGCAGCTGGCTGCCTGGGGAAGGAGCAGGCACATGCAGAAACCCAGCTGACAAGGATGGGGGCAGATGCAGAGCAAAGGGGCTCCCCACATCCAGGCACTGCCACGGGGATCCAGGTCACCCAGCCCTGAAAAACACTGCTGGGCCAGACCACGCTGCGGCAAGCTGTTGCACATTCTGCCACTCCATTGTTACAGTTTCTCCTGCCCCGTGAAGCACAGTGACCCCGGTGTCCAGGCTGACAGGCATGAGTTTGAGTTTGGGATTTAAACAGGATGGATGGGGGAAAGGGGTTCCAGAAGATACCACCAGCTTTCCAGGGAAGCGGCTTTCCTGCGCCTCTACTTACCTCAGGGTGTCTGCTACCCTCACAGCTGGAGAGGAGAGCAGTGGGAGGTGGTGACCTGCCCTGGCTGTGGGTCAAGGGGCTTGCTGGTCTTTTGCTGATGCACGTGGTATGGAGAAGTCAGAGACAGGCAAGGCAGCGTGGTGGTTTGTGGCATAGCATGCACGGTGCAGACTTATTTGGACTGACTAGAGTCTGAAAGGGCCTTGTTGGGGATGCAAAGGGGTTTTTTTGGGAAAAGTATTACCTACAAGGGCCCCTAAGTTTTGCAAAGCGTGGAGGTGAGCACGGTACTCTGAAAGGAGCTCTGAAAGTGGGCTCTGCCTGCACTGCCGGGGGGTCTATACAGCATCCAGCAGGCCAGCACAGATGAGGACTTCAGGGGAAAGCAGCCCCTGTAACCTCATATAGAAGCTGAAGCTTCCGCAGCAAAGATCACACAAGAGAGAGGAAGTACATTTCTTGCTGGAAAGATCATTGAATGCACAACTTGTTGCCTTTTGCACCAGCTACTTTGAAACACAGCCCCATCCTGCATGCATCCAGCTACGAAAGCAAGGTCTACTTTAACCTTCAGACTTCCCAGTTTCCCTCCTTTCACGATAACTAAGAAGTGTATTACCTTGTCCATTGCTCTCTGTGCATACATTACATGGTGACATATGACATGGTGATGACACTGAAACCAGCTGCCCTGTGCTCAAGATTCCCCAAGGTTTGGAAAGGTGACCTGGAACAAAAACTATCATTGCAAAGACCTTTTGGGTTGCTTGGTTGATGATTACAGAGTATGAAGGGATGAGGTAGTAGAGCTCGGGCAGTTTTATTGCAAACACTGTGGCCAATGTCATGCTTAGGTGTTGAGGTATCCTCATTCATGAAGCTTAAATCACACGACAGGAGAAGCAGCCATGTTACCAAAGCTTGCAGAAGCATAATATATATGAAAGTACTTCCAGTGCTTCCATCTCCCCAGAAGTAAACAGAAATTAAAATATGCTCTAAGTTTGCACACACAGAATCATTAACTTCGTACAGTGTGGGACTAGAGGGAAGGAGGGAAGGGGGATTTTTGGTAGGGTTTTTTTCTTTTTTTTTTTTTTGCCCTGGGCAAAATTTTCAACATTAACTAATTAATGTTTATAAAGCACTTTGCATATATAGTGCCTTTCATCAGGGGATCTCCGAGTATTAGATTATATTATCTTGAAGGCCCCAGGCCTGTGCATACTAGCCCTATAAAGTATTAGCCTTATAAACTTTAGTAATTCACTTTGGGTTTTTTCTGGGCTTTTTTCATTGGGTTTTTAATCTTCCCTCTTCTGAAAATGTGCCGAGCATTTTGGCTGTGCATGTAAAAAGGCGGTATAAAGGGTGGTGTCAGCCAGAATGACCATATGAAAAATCAACGCCCCATAATGCACTTCTCAAATCCTCTAATTGCTGGAGCTGGGGAGCAGCAACCGTGCCAAACTTAAATTGAACTATAAATCCCACATGTCAAGTAGGGATCAGGAGGAGGCATCATCACCAGTGGGGGAAGCAGCTCTGATATTTGCTCTGCATTAACTGGTAATGATGGTGGGGATAGGGAGCGCAGCAAAGACCTCTGATCTCAAGCAACATCAGGAGGCAAATGCAAAATCCTGCAGGGGGGCGAGCTGGTGGACCTTCTGTATCGCGTTAAGTTTCTCTTACAGAGACAAAAAGGTCAGTGGTGGTTGGGAGCTGGGAACCAAAGGATGGACATGAAAATGGCCACATTTAGCCCATCTGGAGTGTCTCTGTTGCTGTCACCCTCCCAGGCAGAGGCAGGAGGCAGAGTACCCCAAAGCCACGCCAACAGTAGTGATTCTCCCATGTGTCAAATCTGAAAAGCCTGCTTGGGCGTGGGCTCAGTGGATGACTGAAACAATTACTTAACAATAGCTGTTTGTGTGAGCTGGCAGGGATCTAGCCAGGTTCACAATGGAAAAAATGTGTGGGCATCTCGGCTTTAGCGAAACACATGGAGAGCAGACTTGCTGCTGCATGCAGGAACTACCGACAGAGAAAGCAAGGCCTTGGGGAGCAGAAACTTGACAGGGACAAGGCGGAGGACGTCTTTGCCCTTACTTGCATGTCTTACAGGTGGAATTCCCCCAGCTGAATTTAGCTGGGTAAGGGCTGCTTCTCCGAGGGCAAAAACCCAGCAGCAAACCCAGTCTTTCGAAGAGTCAGCAGTATTCAGAAAACAAGAACAGAGCTATCCCCTCCAAGGCCATCTTACCCAGACCAAAGTACCCTTGCGAGCAATGAAAGTTCACAGGGGTGGGAAATCCCTCCCCTTCAAAGGAGAAGGAGCGTGCAGCAGGCCAATGGTACACGTAGCAAAAACCAGACAGGTATTGCTTCATAGAAACAGCCTAAGAGCTCTTCCAGAGCCTGTACATATTGAAGAACTTGATGGAGAGCTTGGGATGAGTAAAAGCACGCACTTGCTGCTCGTGGGCTGATGTTCGAAGTCCCAAAATAACCACTGCGTGTGACTCCCAGGGGAGAAGCAGCTGGGAGAAGTGTGCAAGGGGGCTGCGGGGAACAGCTCACCAGCTGGGCTGTAGGCAGCATGTGGGCATGGCAAGTCATGTGAGGAAACTGAGCAAGTAGGATTCACTCACCAGGCTTGCAGTATGGACATGAGGCTTGGGAGGCTAAGCCTTGTACCCTGCACTGTGTGCTTCTGGTTCTGAGGAACAGGGGGAACCCCATACAGATCTGGAGGGTGCTGACTGTGTTGACTTAGAGCAGCATTCAGATGGAGATGCAGATCTTGCTGGCAGGGAGCAGCTAGAGATGGCTTTGCCTTAAAGCCCCATGTCCTCTATCCCTGGAGCCAGTGCTGTGAGACCAGGAGGCCCACAGGTTGTGCTGGCAGATCTTCTAGGAAGCATGGCCCACATGGGCTGCACGAAAGAGAGGGCTGTGAGGGCCAGCTGTTAATTGAGAGTGAAGAGATAACTAACTTTCCTCCTCCGGAGACACTACACTGCAGAGAGTCAGCCTGGGATCAGCCAAAGGTCTCATCACCTTGCTCGAACCAACAGTGTAGGGTGATGTGTGACCCCAGTGAGCATTGAGAAGGACTTTTTCTGGTCTTCTCTCTCCCCCTCAGGTAGCTGTTGTTGAAAGGAGACTGGGAGAAGAGGAATAGAAGCAAGAGCTACGCTGGGTCTGTCCTCCTGGGCTCTGATGGTGCTCTCTTCCTGGGATCTCCATCCCAGTGCTGGGCTCACTTTGTTCTTTCAGCTTCTCCTGTGCTATACATGCCGTGTTTGTCTCCCACTAGCAAGTGTGAATTTATATTGGCAAATGAGACCATCTACTAGATAAAGAGCCTCTAATGAGGCAAGCAGGCACATTTACGAGGTGCCGCTGCCGCTGGCTGTGCGTGTACACGTTATTCTCACCTCTCCTTTGATGTAGACACTTCACTTACAGGTCAGGCTAATATGCCTGGTCCTTCAGGCCAGGATACTCCCACACTTGCTTGTTATGCAGCAGGAGCAAGTGCATGGTGCTATTGGTATTACCTCCAACCTAGGGCAAGAGTGGCTTAATTCATGCTCATCAATAGGGAGCAAGGCACCTTTTCCCTTCCTTCAAACTCAGGAAGTAGACGTTGCTGCACCAGGCCCCAGGGAGCCTGGAGCCAGGCATGACGGCTCACAGGCAACCATAAACTGGCTGTGAGTCACTCCTGCCCTGGAAGCTGACAAGCTTCTGCTCTTGAGCTACCGTTGCAAGAGCTACTGCTCCTGTTAGACATGAATGGTTTCACTGCCTGCTGGTTGCTGTCCCTGCCCACTGGCTTAGAAGTCACCTGGACTCCTCGTCCATGGGTGGGTTGTACAAGTGCTTTGGAGCAAAATACAATGCTCAGCTCTGAAGATTTTTTACCCATTGCACGGCTGCAGCTCCACCCTTCACTGAAGCAGGTGCACTGCCAACTGCAGACGTCAGCCTCAGCAGGTCTGGGAGAACTGGGGCTCTTTGGTTAGTCCTCCCATTTGCATGCAATTCCCTCTAACTCCTGAATCCTCTCCCTGTGACAGGTAATTTGCCTACCTGACGGGAGCTCGGGAAGAGCCATGCAGCCTGGGATTTCCCCACATTTCACACCAATGAGTCCTGATGTGTGCGCTCCTGTAACTGTGAACTGGGAAGTAAGAATGACAAGGGGTTAATGCAAAAGGATGAGAGTGGCTTCTGCTGAAGCAGAAGAGATGTTGGTCCAGCAGCTCAGGGAGGCAACGCTAATGTGCGTGAGCTTGGGAAGACGATCTCGTGGTGCTGTGTAGGCGATCATCCTTGGGAGTCCTCTCCCACAGAGGTCATCCTGCTGGTCCTCTGGTGTGGACAGCTGTAGCTGAGCAGCTGTAGCACAACCGAAGAGCTTGCACGGACCAACATCGTGGCCCTGGCAGTGGCTGAGGGACTCCAGAGGGCTAGACAGGAAAAGACTTGCAGCAAAGCTGACTTTGCAAGGCTGAGTTGGGCAACTGCAGTTTAGATCAGCTATAGATCTAGAGGCCCTCAAGTGAGGCAGGAGACGGAAGAAGCTTCCCTCTCCTGCCAGCACATCCATATTTGGAGGTGTGGGTGAAGGCTGCTTGCTGCCTAGGGGCTCAGACGCCAACAAATTGGGTGACTTAGTCTAGCACTGAGGAAGTCTGCCACAGTGCTCTCCTTCTGAGGTTTTGGGGGCCATTGGGTGACTTTGGGGAAGGAAGTATTAATTTGTACCCTCAGATAAAATATCTTTGGCTCTGTCTTACAGCAAGCTCTTGCATACTGTGGAAAGCAATTCATGTCCCTCCAAAACAGGCATCGCAGGCAACTCTCCCTACCTCAGGCAGTGCCGCTTTGGGTTTATTGCCCAGGTTATGTACATCTTTGAACTACTTGAAGCGGTGGCTCTCTCTCATTAAACTCTGCAGGACAAAAATAGAGACGTTGCTTCCTCATCACGGGGAGAAGACCAACCCTGGTGAAAGCAGCAGTTGTTCCCCACTGTGACAAGGTGGGCATCAGGGCTCCGCCGTCCCTCCAGGCAGCTCAGCAGGGATGTGAGGGAGCATCAGTGATGCCCCATGGGAGGGGAGAGTAGAGAAATGAGGCAAGCTTAGGGGACTGGGAGGGTGGGATGACTGTCTCGGGCTCCAGCATAGGGAAGATGAGTTCCTATAAGTGTGTGTAAGCCTCGACTCCAGCCCGTCAGTGCTCCCTCCCAAACATAGGGCATGCAGCTTCCCCTACAGCATTGAAAACATGGAGGGAAATACCCTTCAGAAACTGCCCAGATTTCTTATTTGAAATTCAGACCACCAGTCTTGTGATTCCTGGAGATCTGATTCATACTTTTTCAACATGTGGGTTTGGCAATCCTGTGCTTGCACTTACAGCCATTTCCCAACCCCTTATTTTCCCCAGAGGTGTTCTTACTTTTCCCTTTTTTACTCTTGTATACATGAAATAAACTGCTTGGGGGTTAGGGGAGTTGTTACTGATAGCAAAACTCATCTATTAAATTCACAGTGAGCTGCTCACTAAACAACAACAACAACAAAAAAATCCCCCACAACTTTATAGTCTAAAATAACCATGGTGGGTTGGAGCGACTCCACCCCGCTCTTGCTTCGCCTTGGGATGGGATAGACCGGGCGAGGGTTCCTCTCCTCAGGGAGCACCAGGAAAATGTTGTTTCCCCCGCAACGGCCACGCTGAGGACAAGCCCTGGACAGCCATGGTAGGTGTGACCTATCTGTGCCTATGTGTTTCTGTAGGAAAGTTGAGCTCCTGCCCCCATCAGCTGCTCTGGGGAGGGAGGTCTGTGGTGCACGTGGGCGTGTAAGCCCCTAGGAGTGCATCTAAGGGCCTATCCAGGGGTTACAAAAAGAGGATGGTTTTGTTTTGGGAGATTAAGTGTGAGATTTGGACCCGTATTCAGTCAGGTACCAAAAAATCCTGTTTTACCCTCTCAAATATTTTTTTTGCCCAGTCGTGGCAGGGACTGTATCTTTATCACTGTAGATATCAGTCAGGGGCATAAGTGCTACCTTAGCTCAAAGAAACAGTATTAATTATCCAAAGCTTGTACTGAGCACCACTTGTACTCCCATAGACAGCCTGCTGCTGGCATGATAGAAGGCAAAACCCCACACCCATGGGAGTGGAGACTGTTTTCCATTCCCTGTGAGGGATCCCTGCCCACTTGAAGATAGAGGAGCAGTCAGGGAGCAAAAGGGAGCCCCCGCTATGAGGGGGAAGGTTTGTGGGGTGCCAGCCCCAAACTGGGCGGCGGCCGGCTCTGAGTACGCGGGGTCAGGTGCTGGAAGTGCTACGAGACGTGGCCGTGTTGATAGGTTTGGGACTCACAGCTAAATCCAGGAAAGGGCTTCTTCATGGTAAATATCAGGGAGGTATAAATAGCCCCTGCCACCCTGGGACTCCGCCGCCTCAAGTGATGTGCCAACGAGATCCTCAGAGGATGGCACATCAGAAAGGGGAACTACCAAAACTAGATGGAGGGAAATCCCTGACACAGGGCTTTAGCTGCTGAGAAAAGAGCCCTTCCTTCTTGTGGCATTCGCTGTGATGCTGCAGAAGCCTAAGAACAGCAAGTTTTTATTGGCATCACAGCAAAGCACAACTTGAAGGAGACATCCGAGAGGGAACAGCTTAATAGCCTAAAATGAGTGCAGCTGCCTGGGACAGCCTGCCTCCTTTCTGCTGTAGGTGCACACAGGAGTCTAGGAAAAGAAAACCACTTCACCCCAGCTGTCCTCCCCTGGGGAAAAGGGAACCTGCATCCCCGACACCTTGGGAGGCTGGAGATGACGGTGGAGACCTTTGCAGCCAGCACTCCTCAAGGGTCTCCAGAAGTAATGTCCAAGATTTGGAAGCTCTTGAGGTGCAAGTGCAACAGGAGTGACATTGCCTAGTCATTAACGAAGGTCATGTGAAAAGAAAGTAACTGAGCCCTATTTTAGCCCTGTTGAATTGATTTAATGTCTCAGCAAGCACAGAGGTTCTCCAGGTGCTTCCAATTTCTGCCTGTGCAGAGGACAACAGGTTTGTGATCAAGACCTGTGAGCCATTAGCCCAGACAAGTGGCAGCTGAGGAGCTGTTTGTGCAGGCGGTGTCTCCTACGGAAGGCAATCAAAGCAGTGAGCCTGAAGATGGCTGGGAAGGGACAGAAGTCATCCAAGGGAAACAAATCATTTGAGCTGGGAGGGAGGAGAACTGGAGTAGCCATGGAAGCTGAAGAGGAAGGCAAGCTTTTGGGGAGGAGCAGAAGTGCCCAACAAGCAGTGCAAGATGAGGGTGGGAGCACCCGCTCTGGACATTGCTTGGCTGTGAGCGTTTCACTTGGGTTTCACCTGAGCACAGAAGTTAAAGCCAGGCCGGAGGGTGCCCGGACGAAGCAGACAGTTCACTCTGTGTTTACAAATCATTCCCAGGGCTTAGAACACTGAGAAAGGGCAGCAGTCAGGGAGACCAGCAAGGGGAGGCAGGCAGCGCTACGGCGTGTTTGTGCTGCAAGGCACGGGCATGGGGGCAAAATGCAAAACTAAGGCAGCTGTGGGTGGGAGAGGAGGGATGGGAAGGAGACCCAACACCACAGAAATCAGGTGGAGGGGATGAAAGCAAGAGTGGGAAAGCTGAGCTGGGCCACTGCACCCACATCTCAGCCAGATGCATCTGGGGATCTTTGTTCAAAGAGCCAGGGAGTATTTGTGCTGCATCGCGGTGTCAGGAGCTCAAGCCCCTTATGTGTGGCTTACTGCCCATGATGGAGACTCATGGAGTCTCCTCATGCCAAGCAGACCTGGGGTCTGCAGATGCAACATGGGATGCATCTGAGGAAGCTGAGCATATGGTGCTGTGACAGATCGAGAAGCACCCAGGTGGATCAGTTGGCCCAATGAGGGCTCAAAACCTCCACAGCCAGGCTTCCCACCCATCCGCCTGCGAGCTCATCCCCTGGCCGAGAGCCACCGGACCCCAGCCCAGCACAGCCGACGGGCAGGGCAGTCCTGTGGCAGCTCTGTGGGTCCCCGGCAGGCTGGGCTGGGCCGGGCATGCCCGGCAACCTTGGGGCAATGGGGTGGTGCTGTCTCCTCTGGGCCCTCCGCCAAGCAGGAGGCTTTCCCAAGGGCGCCTCCGCCAGCGCAGCCCCACCGCTCCTCCCAGGACCAGGTCCCGGTGCAGGAGCCGCAGGCAAGTCGCCACTGGCCCCCACCACCCATTGCCCCCTGCCACCCACCCTGCCCAAACCCTACAATGCTTTGACTCCTACCTGCCAAAGCACCGCCCAAGGCAGGTGACAGCTATACAGGGTTTAAAGTCCATTCTCGAGCAGAAACCTGTGTTTCTGGGGGAGGAAAAAAAGTCACCAAAAGAGGTAGCGCCCTGCCCCTAATGCCTTGCAAGGGCTGGGCTGCACCTCCCTGTCTTTCTCCCTTGGGGGATACTGCCCCTGGGGTCAGCTTGGCTTCCCCACTCCCAGCCATCGTCAGGAACTCAGCTGCAGCTCAGGACTGCAAAAAATGTAGCCTGTTATAGAAAAAAAAAGCCTGAAAAGGCAGCCATCTCCCACAGGAGGTGGAGGTGTAGGTATACGGAGGTCTGGAAGAGTCGGGTCCCTGAAAAGTTTTCTTAAATTTTGACTTGATTGAGACTACAGAGGGGAAAAAAAATCCTCCTGACTCACTCTCTTCCCAAGACTGCCCTAGCCCAGGGCATTTTCCCTGCCTTGGGAAGTGTTGCAAAATTTGAGCTTGCCCTGGAGGTATCTCTCACTAATTACTGGATATCCTGGTTTTGTGTAAGGACACAGGCAGAACCTTCCCACAGGTTCTTCTTTACGGCATGGGAAAAAAAAAAAACTCGAAACACTGATTTCTGTTTCAGCATCCCCAGCAGACTGCTGTAAAGGGCTGATCACCCACTCGAGGGGAATCTCTGGAGCCATCCTCCCCAGCTCTGGGGCATCACTCACCAACAGTGTCTAAGAAGCGAGGAATTTCAAAGGCGAAAACAAACTTTACTTTTAATATTTGCCCTCTGTACCTGAAGTTTGGGTCACTTTCAAATTTTTTCCCCTGTAATAAAGAAGGCTAGAGCTTTTAAATTAGAAGCAAAGACTCTGAGAGCTCTGTGAGGTGAGGCCTGTTTGAGTTCGCACTGCCCATCAGCCGTGCTGCAAAGGGCTAATGAATGGGCTGGTGAAAGGCAGGGTGCAGAAAATTACAGCCCTAGTCTTGACAAGAGGTAGCGCAGCCCTGATTACCCTGTCGGCTTGACGCAAGCAGATGCTCACATGGCCTGTAAGCCTCCATCCATGATTTATTCACATCAGTAGAGGAAAACTGCTTCAGCTCTGAGATATTGTATAGCCCATGCAGTATCTATACAGCTTCTGCTTATTCCAGCTTCTCTCTTTCAGCATCAGTCAGGCCACCAACTCCCGTGGACAGCACACGTCCCCCCGTCCCGCATCCAGCAGTGCTTCAGCTCTGTGGCTGGACTGCAGCACCGGGGCTGCAGCTGGCAATAATCCTTTTCGCCACTCCTTCAAAGAGAGGTGAGATGATTACAGAGGGTTTCTCCCAATTTTAGGAAATATGAAGGTGAGAATAAAAACTGCATTGAACAGGAAGCAACAATTTAAGGATCCCTTTCCAAATAGAAATTAAGAAGTCTGCTTCATTAAATATATAGCCTGCATACACATACCTACCTACTTTGACGCTTTTTTCTTTTCTAGAAAGGCCCTTTTCTGTCATTTCTATAAATGAGAGCCTCTGCCAGAACGCACATAAACGTTATCACCGGAGCTCCTGGAGAGGGGAGCGAGCTCTGTCTTCGGTCCCCCGAATGCCTTCTCCTTTTCCTAGCCTCCCTTCTTGGGAAGTCCCGCTGATCAGCTCTTCAAGGGAGTCTTTATTCTCTGCCCAATTTTGCACAAAGGTATCAAAGGATTTTAACATATTAAAACTTGCAACCTCTTCAATAATTTGTCTCCTTCCTCCCTCTCTCTTTGTTGCTGGAGGTTCACACCTGGGAGCTGTTATAACTCAGCCCCTACAAGAAGTGGGGTATTTCTTTTAAAAAGTTACTTAGCCATCCTTATACACACAGATTACATGTATATTCACACACAGTTAATTTAAAAAAAATACTACTCCTCCTCCCTCCCGGCTTCTAAGGACAGAAATAAGAAACACCTTCAAATAACTGTAAATAATAAACCCCATCATGCTAAACACTTCAAAGTGGAAGTGCAAATATCTCAAGAATCTTGGGGAACTACACGTAATTATCTATTAGCTCTCAAGAAAAGATAGAGATGATCTGCCAGAAAATTTTTCATTCCAAATAGAATTAAAAATAATAATCCCACTGATCTGGTAGAGAGAGTAACTGTTTACTGCTAACTGCTGTTCTTCAAGGGAAGCCCGTGGAGCAGAAGCATGACTGCCAAGCTGCTGAGACGAAGACTTTTTTATCTTAGAAGTACCCACGCAGAAGACCCCCGCGCTTTTTCTTCCCCCACCAGGGCACACACCCAGGTGAAGCAGTCTTTCAGTGACACTACTCAGGGACAGAGCTCTGAAGAAACACGTACTGGCCACCCCCTGAGACCTCAGGGGTCCTGATACCACCCAATGTCCAGCTGAATCATGCAAGATGCAGCTACACCCCTTCCTACTTCAGAGACAGAAAGGCTGAAAAGGAGATATGTGGAAGAGCTCTGGGACTGAGATGGGGGTTGGGGAAGAGAATGGATGACCAGCTTTGACGGGGTCTCTGGCAGGAACCTTACCTGGCTCTGAAGAAACAATCCTGCCACAGTAACATCCCTTGGAAGGTGGGCAGTACCTACTGCTGCAAGGACCTTGTATAAAATCCTTGACTGAAGCAAGACTTAACGGTAGAAGTCTCGGCCACCATGAAACACAAACTTCTGTGAGAATCTGCTCCCCTGTGTAGAAAGTAGCAGCCTCTGGGCTGAGGTGAGCTGACCTGCACCGCCACCTCCTTCCACTCCAGAATAGCCATCCAACTTTCAAGTCCAGGATGGAGATCCTCCTTCTCCTCCCTTCTTCACAGCAAAAACCCTTCCAAAAGCAAGCTGCCTGGAGGCAACTTGTTAACTGTGAAGCAGGGGATCCTGAGAAGAGGCTGGCTAGTAAAGTTAGCAGCTAACACACCAGAATAGCTACAGAGAGCAGGCAAGGAGTGACCAGCTTATGCCTATAGTAGAAGAGGAAAGAAGAGGTGGTAGGAACAAGGACTGATGTATCTGGAAGGAAAAGACCAGGTTTCTTGCCTATTGCTTCAAAGTGCTACAACGCGAAAAGGGGGTGCTCACCCAGCTTAAGAAAGACCTGCACCAAGTGAAACACTGGCATTGTGGCCTACAGACTGGTAGCCTTCCTACTAGATGAGGGTAGGACAAGCCACTGACAGGCGGCGACAAGTCCAGTGCCAAAAGCGGCAAAACAGAAAGGCCCAGCGTGTTATGTTCTTCAGTCTTGGTACTCAGTTTTGCGCTCATCAAAGGAGCGAAGCCTTCACTGTAGATTGCACTTATCTCCAGAGCTGCAGGCTCCAGCCATGGGACATTGGGTAGCAACGGCTGAATCCAGCTCTCGGAGGATGCGTAGACATCACGTGTGCTACATGCAGAGGGAAGCGTGCGTGTCAGCTGGCCTCAGAAACCCAGCAGCCCTCATTTGAAAAGTTGCTGGCAGCAAGCCCGTTTCATCAAGTCCGATCACTTGGACTGTCTGCCCCTTCAGGACATCCTCATTTGCCTTAGTCTTTCCTTCTTCACCCCAGCAATTACAAATTAAGAGGAAAGCAAAGAACAGAGCAAAGATATGAACCTGGAGAACAGCTGACAGCATTTTTTGCTGAGCAGTGCACTCACATGGCAGGCCACAGGTGCCTACAAGAGAGTGGGCCTAGAACAACTTGATGCAAACAGTAGCCTTAAGCTACTCATGTCAAAGTGTCCAAGAGAGTGCAGTGGCTTTGAGGAATCATCTAGCAACGTCTCACAGGCCCCCACTACCTTCCTCATTAAACCTCGAACAAAGCTGCACAAAGCTGCGGGGTGTGTTAGTGCACTCCGGCTAGTCTTTCCCAGGGGGAGAAGGGAAAAGCGGGAGTCAAAGACAGTGCAAAGGGCTGGATTCAGTGGTAGGACTTGAAAATGGCAATAAAGGGGAAGAGCAGCAGCTGGAGGAGAAAGAATACAGGGCCCTTTTTGTCACCACATAACAAAGAAAACTGAGCATACTATGCTTTTATGATAGCAGTATTCAAGAGCCAACACAACAGCTTTCCCTCCCCAGCTGTATATATACTATCAGGGGATAGACTGGCAGGGATAGTCCCCCAGGCAGCTTGGTGCATCAGAAATAGCCACTAAGCTAGCAGGCCATCTGGGCAGCAAGAAGCGACTGGAGTAAGCCTTAGAGCCTCGCAGCATCGGTGGCATAGATGGCTCTGCTGCTAGGTCCCCAAGCTTGAACACAAGCATGCTGAGAACCAAGGGGTAAGGGAGCACAATGACAGGGTTTGTCCTTATCACCTTATGACTGGGCTTTTAGTGTTTGTGTAAAGAACAGTCCACCTTCCCACAAATGAGACAAGGAAAAGATGGGAAGCAAAGCCATGGTCATCTCTCCTTTAACTTGTGGTGTGGCTGAGCAAAGCTCAAGTGTCTCCTAAGCGCCACTTTAGAGGACACTTGTTCTTCTCAGAAACAAAGCTGAGCTTGAATGAGAGGCAAGTGGGGGAGACAATCATTTTTAGCTTTTGCACCAAGACCATGTCTGTCCCTGTCTGAAATTAGGCCTAAAAACTGGCTGAAAAACCTTTTTGAAAATGTCTGCTACTCCTTACAGGATAATTTTGGTGTCTGTTTTGGTGGGGAGAGGGAAGAGGTGGCACACAAGGTGGAACTACTGGTGAAAAAGACAACTTGCTGTGGCAGCAATGAAAGCGTGCAATCTGCACCATTGGCAGGCCATAAAAACACCTGAATCATCTGTCATAGTTTATATTATTTTCTCCAACATCTTTCATTTCAAGTATCACATTGGTTTAAAGAAGACAAAGAAGCAGGCTGGTATGCAGATGCTCATCTTTGTTCTCCAACCTGCACTTAATTAATTGTGAGTTGCTTTAAAAATAATTGAGGACTATGCTTCCACTGCACATTGCTGAAGTCTGAGACAGTTCTTGTGTAAAAACACACAGCACAGGTGTGAAGTGCTCACCTCTGCCCAGCTGTTAAAAAAAAAGAAAAAAACAAATGAAAAAAACCCAGCCTCTGTGCTGACTGACTGGGGGAGGTCAGGCAAATGAGAAGTTGCTCTTTTTCCCTGCCTACCCCCCCGCTTCAACTAATTCTTCGCTCTGTCCCCTAGTTCTGTTTAAACACCTTAAAATACAGATGTTTATCGTTAATACATCACATGGGGCAACGGTGCCGATTACTGTGATGGGCAGACAGCTGGGGCTCGCTCTCAGAGCCATGGCATCAGTCATGGTGGTGACAGCTTCACACACTGAATTTTTCACATTAGGAAACAAAGTTACCAATTTATTATCTTTAATAAAATAATTGCTTTAATGCAGTATTTAAAATAATTTTAAACATCTGATCAATAAGATACAGTACACAAATATAGAAAATGCTGTACTTTACATAAAAAGTAAAGCTAAGCATTTAATTACACAAAACAATTTTGCCTGATGCCATCAATATCTTGCAAACTATAGTTCAAAGTACTGCTTTTCTTTTATATATATATGCTATATATACATATATAAATAATTTACAGCATTCATTTGTCTACTACTGTTCCAACACAAAAACCATAACTGATTCAAAACTTTGGTAACTGATTCAAAAATTTGGTAACTACCTGCAGTGGTTCTGACAGTGGAGGGCATTTGAATCATCGCCTCAAGTTTTAAAGCAGCATGCCAAATAACCATAGGAAGCTTGCTCCTTAAAAGAAAAGACGTTTCAGCAGGAAGCCATTCAGTACAGTCAGAGCCTCTCCCACCGGTCCCGGGAAATAGCCGCACTACGCAACACTGTGTCACGGCAGGCAAAATGTTTGGAGGCCGGGGAGAAGGGTGACCCGGAGGTTTTTTCTGCCACCACAAGGCAGTCTTTACCAGCAAGCAGAAAATCTTTGAATCTACTCTAGCAGTCTTAATAATCCAGAGTCGTCCTCCTCACTGAATGGAAATGAGGCAACTGCCTAGATACTCTCCGTTTGGGAAGTTTCCCTGTAAAACCACATTAACGTATTAAATCAATATTCTAAACAGAGCAGTGAATCCTGTGCTTTGCAAACACTGCTTTTCTCCTTAAGAGAGCCCCCAGCTGCAAAGTTGTAATGCATCTCAAGTTTGCAGTCAGCACAGGTTGTTTTTGTTCATTTCTTTCTACATCTATGCTCAAGTTCAACGCTATTTTTTATATCTACAGAAAGACAAACTGTTTCTTCTGTTTACCCCTCCTTTTATAGGCTCTTTCACTCCTTGTATTCAAGTTTAGTAACTCCAATTTTTTCCCGACCATCAAAGTATGCCCTAACTACACTGCCTGATGTACTTCAACCACAAGAACGACCAATTTGTTCACCTTCCCTCAGTCACTTTCTCAGAGGAAAGGGAGAGTGCAGTGGAGGCGAGGCGGGGGTGAGAAAGCACCCCTCATTTCTTTCGCTTGCTACTTTGCTCTCCACAAACAAGCACCCAGTAGTAATTCTAAACCCAGAAAATTTAAGATGCTGCTGAGTCAGATAGGCAATACATTAGCACATTGACTGACTGATGGTTCGTGATTAAATACAGTTGCCATGCTATGCAGTGCCTTTAAAGTGTTATTTGTTTCCCTAAATAAAGTCGGATTAGAAGGCGGCACTACACGTAGAACAGATGTTGCAGACTCTGGAGTACTGAAGCAAGCGACATACATAAACTAGGGACACATATCAAGCCCTCAGAGCTTGCAAGACAGTTAAATGCAAGCAGGTAGTCAGGTGCTTGTGTGCGCAGCTCAGTGTTTTCACTGGTTTACAGACTGGTTTAAGCTAGATATTATTAAAAACCCTACAGGAGCTAAGTTAGGTATTTAATAAAAATGTTTATCTGTAAACAAGAGTTATCCTTACAACGGATCATTTTCCAGAAATTGGAATTTCAAGACAGTGCAACAATGCTTCAGTGTTTTCTTTGGCAGTAGACAGCAAGTTGAAATGTAAAATTCAAATCACTTCAGAAGAGCACGGTACAAGGTTAGAGAATGCTTCATCTCCCTCTCTTGTTCCATGCAGAATATCAAGTCCCTGAGACAGATGCGAGTTATTCTTGGACAGAGCAGCTGTTTCGTAAGGCTAAAACCTGATGATCCAGGAGCAATTCCATTGCCTTTCAAATCCTAAATGCAAGAGGGAGAGAGAAAAAAAATATTAGAATTCATTGTAAATACAAGTTTTTAACCAAACTGGTTGGATTATACTGCCTACTTGCATAAAACTAGCCTGCTGATGTTCAGCTTTACATGTTGAAAACCAGCAAGGACAAAGAAGTCCTTGCACATTAGACACTTTTAAAAGAGAAAGCAAGCTCTTGCCAGTCAAAGCAATGAAAACCCTCTTAGTAAAATAATTCTATCTTTTTAAAAAACTGTATTATTATTATGGTAAGAGAAATAACTGCTGCTTCACAGAAGTCATACTACATAAACTCTTGCACTGAGAAAGGACAAACTAAGTATGAAGGAGGCACTACCACGATTCCTACGCAGAGGCCCAGGTTGTGCAAGGCTCCTACTCACAGCTGCAAACACCCAAGCTCCAGATGTTCACATCTCTTCTTGAAGAAAACCATCACTGTGAGTGGGCTCTGGCCTTGAAACATGGCCAGGAGAAACTCTTACCCTGGTCATTACCTGTGATTTGTCCTTTAAGGGAGCAACAAACACACACAGTTGAAGCACTCCCGCGTTCAGAACACTGTACCCGAGGCCTATCCATCTCAGTCGGCTGCCTCCCTTGGTTATGAAAGCACAATTGGTAGGAGATGATGATGTTTAGTAGTTATACATTCAGGCTACTGGAATGAGCAACCCCCACGCATTCCAAAATGCCCCAAGATTTATTATGAGGGGCGGGGAGGAGGAAGATTACCGTGAGCTGCACAATAGACTGGCTACTTATCTTGGAGCCAATCTATGCTACACAGCCAGTCTCTTATCACTACTGGAGGGTTCTTGGTAATGAATGCAATTTGTACAAATACGAGTGCTCAGTCTCTGTAACTTCAGCAAGGCAATGCCTGCCAGCATCAACACCGCTTGGAGATGGTGTTGCTTGGATGCCGTGTTAACTATATCAATTCTTACCCTAACACTCTCTGCAAGACTTCAGCAAAATGACTTTGCCCACTTTGCTTAGAGAAATCTGGTTAAAACCCCCCATATATTAGAAACAAATACCAGTGCTGGACTACTGATAGCGGTGAATGCTACTGTTGTTAAGGGGGAAGCATTGAAATTTATTTTAAAAAATAAAGAGATTCACCAGAGAGCATGCACTAACCACAGAAAACCCAGAGCATACTGCAGAAATGGAAGCTGTATTTCTTACTAGCAGCATGCAGGGTATTCAGCACCATTTCATTTGCTTTACAGTCGATACTATTAAACACTATGAAATGCCATCATTTGAAACTTTCAGTTTGTTAAATGGCTTGGAACAAATGCCTGCGTGGGGAAGACTGCTGGCCACATCGCACAGAGAGGGCACTGCTGGCCTGGTAAGACACAAAAGGGTCACAGTTCAAGTTTGTCATATGACAACCCTGAAGGATCCAGGGAAAAGATAGCTCTGCAATGCAGCTGCCAGCACGGGTTGAAAAGGAGGTCAATCCAACAGGATGCAGCAGAAGGCCTGAGGCAATGTTATAAATGAAACAAACCCCAAGGGTTTTCAGTAACCCAGCAGCAATGTCCTTTATAATTCAAAGAACTTTATGGAGGTGAAAGTATTTTCTCTCTAAATAGTCATTAGACTAGAAGTCTTACCTTTAAAAAGACACCAAACAAAGCCACCTCAATCCTGTTCACTCCCTCACAAAAAGGAGGCAGGCAGACCACAAATCCCCAAGCCTTTGGAAGCTGTTGGAGCTGCAAGATGCTATGATAGGGTAGAAACACCAAGCTGCCTGCGTTTGAGAGAGTTATGGATTTGTTTATTCTTAAATTCTTACCCATCATGCCCAGTGCAGAGATGTAAGCAATGTTATGCTGTAATATCACATCCAAAGCCAAAGCTTATCCTAGACTCCTGTTTGCTAAGACAGCCAGTTCATATTTCTAAGTTTCATGTAGCATCACACTGGCTTATCAGAACTATGGAGTACAGCTTTTCAGGGGCCAGGGGCTCTTTGACTAGTTACTAAACATATCTAAACCAACAGCTGCTACCACATCCAAGTTAAAAGAAAAGGTACTTCTCTCAAAGTGCATGATAGTTTAAAATTAAAGAAGCCAACATACAGCCTAAGACATTCCAGTCCAGACTGGGACTGTGTTGGGGAACTCAGTCTGAACTAAGTCTATACGGGGATGAGCACGAGCTCCTTTTAGCTACTGTCCCCTACAGCTGCATCTGGGCTTTCACAGTTTTGTTTTGGACTTTGGACCAAGCAGGGGAGGATGATGTACTGCCTGTCTTTTTGTAATAAAACATTTAGAACAGCGAAAACACTCAAAGTTAAGATGCCATCTCCACATCAAAATGAGCCATCATAGGTGCCTCTGTTAATGTCCAAGACCTTATCTAAGAAGTGCCCAACTCTTGCGTTCTCCAGCTGACAAAAGGGATGCTTTATGGGAGGGTCCTCTGCTGCTCAATTCTCAGAGCCTCCTTTGAGCAAGTTCTTCTTGGGCAGCAGGTTAATCTTGTCTGGCTGAGGCAACAGTCAGCAGTCCTCTCCTTTACATCTCATATACCCCTTCCTGCACAGAAGCTCCACTACGCTGCTTTTGAGACCTTAATACCCTGGTTAGAACATCAACAGCCCACTCCTTGCTCCCAGGCATCTCTATTACCTTCCTTCCAGTTGGACAGCAACCACTTGCATCTTGCTATTTTGAGGGATTCTTCACTGCAAGTCTTCAGCCTACCCCTAAGACAGCTTTGCAAGCCTCTTATGAGGGGAAGTGTAAAATGCTGCTTTTCAGCCAGGCCACACAAGTGCAAAGGTAAGTGAATATAAAATACATCCCTGTAGAACTAATTCTAGCAAAGGGTACTGCAACCAGCCTGCACCTCCCCTTCTGCAACATCTAATTATCAGTGCCTTAACTAGCAACTTTTTTTGGTTTTAATTGGCAATACTCCTTTTCTCCACAGGGGAGGCTGGAAGACATCAGCTGTATCCTGAAGTTCCTACCTGGTGGACACTCAGCACCCTGCCTTCCTTCCACAAGAGAAACAACACAGAGAGATGTAATGCAGGAGGAGTAACTACCAGCATCGATACTACCAGTTAACCTGGGAATTAACAAGCTGGGTAGCAACAGCTGACAGACCCTGTTCATAAGCTAGTTAATGTACTGTGGCAATGTGGCTCTGCGCCACTGGAAACTACCCTTCACCACAACCAGCTGGGTTAAAACCAGCCCTAGGAGGCCACAACAGCTGCAGTCCTGCTTTTGGCCTATCCTCAGAATCAAGTCAAATCAGCAACTTTGTCAAAGCCACATGCTGTCCCCCTTTCTTGATCCTCAGAGCCTTTTATATACACCTGACAGAGATCAGTTACTCACTGATCTTGGCAGCAGAAGACCTTGTGGAGCTCCCAGGGTAGTCCCACGCCTGTTGTGCGGCTAGTTTTGTTGAGAGGTTGCTCCTGAACCCTCTTTTAAGATCTCTAGAGCTCTCTCTAGTGGCTGGACCGAGAATTAAATACCAATTCTCTGAAAAAACAAGAGTGAAGCTGATACAGAGCTAAGGCTCTTCCTTTACCTGAGCTACCGTCACCAGTTTATTCCTAGTCTCCAAGGTCTCTGGAGCATGTGATCTACAAGATCTGGATCACTGACAGGGATATGAAAGTTGCTCAAAGCTAGTCTACGGGCGCTGATACAAAGCTCAGAGGAGTCAGCAGACAGCTTCCTTCCCGCCAAGGCCAGGTCAGGCTCCGTGAGCTGTTCCTGGCAGCGTATGCTCTCCCTTCTCAAATTCAATGGCTTCAAACCAATCACATTTGAAATTTTAAACTCTTATGAGAGGGGCACTTTAAGACAGCAAAGCATTCTGTCAAACGTTAAAAAGTCAAGCCAAGAGTTCTCATTTTGGTTTTTGGTGTGGCATAAACACAATCCCAGTCTCAGAGCCATGATCCCAAGAGATCAAACTGTCATTGCAGCCCTGCTGCGCATTATAAAAATACCACCAGTAGACGGAAGCAAAGTCACAAGACTGTTTTCAATGACATCTCCAAACACTGAATAATTACAGTTGCGTGCAGCACAGACATTGTTGGAAGTTCCTAAAAGCATCTAGTGAATCAGAGCAAACACACCTAGGCTCAATCCCCATCTCTGTCACCTGTGGTCACACTGAGGCCTGTGATACCTGGTGTACCCCATACATTAGTTTCCCAGCTGTAAAACACAGAACATATTCCTGACTCACAGGAGGAATAAATGGTTTAAAAGCCATTAATGGACTGTGGAGTGCTCATACACTTTCCTGGGTCTCCCCCAGCAGCAAGGAAGAAAAGTCCCTGTCAGAATTCTGTCAGAATTGTGGAAATTTTGCTTGTATGAATAAGTGTATAATTTAGGCCAGAAAAAAATGAAGTGAAAGAAACTGATATTATTACTTTGGTGACAAGCCAGCCTACTGATGCTGGCTATTCTAACAAGCCTCAGTCTGCTCGAAGTACTCCCACAACTCACAATACTAAAATACTACATTACTCAGTATTTATATAAATATGATTTTTTTTTAAATAAAGTTGGTGGCATTGGTGTTTTTTTATTATTATTATTATTTTTTTTAAACCTTATAGACCATTAGGGTAGATCAAGCCAATGTCTGAAAGGTTTAGATCTCTATTTCCAGGCAACTTCTCATGCAGCTGAAAACAAACATGTATATTTATGATGTTATCTGTAGCCTACAAAGAAGCCTCACGAAGCTGTCAGATCTATATAATAGAGAACGCTACTCAACTATGCATTTTTCCTCAGATTTCATTGCAACATTCCTACAAGTCCTTTCAAATGTAGGCAACAACATGTTTTACATATTGAAACAAATTACTGCGTATGTAATGTCAGTTTATTCACTATTATGCCCGAGATTCATGTACGCATGTCACTTCGTATGGCTACATCAGATGCTTAATCTGTACCTGGAGGTAATGAATACTATACAAATATATCATGTTAGTTAATAGACAATTATTAAGCTGAAATTTTCTGGCTCTTTGCCACATCATTTTAAGCAATGTATTGTCAACTAAATTATAAATCTCTTGACCCTTCACATGTCATCAACATTTGTGCATTACCAATACGCTCAGCCTAAAGCTACAATGCAATTAGTCATTTAAATTGCAGATATCTTTCACACATAAGAAGAATTAAGTTCATCTCCAGCACAGAGAAGGCATGATGTGGGCCAACGAACTGTACTTCTGAAGTGTGTGAATGGCAGTCAAGAATATTTTTGCCTATTTATATGGGAAAAAATTCACATCAAGTGTATGGCCTAGAATGACAGCAGCCAGGAAACTCAGCGGTGAAATTGAAACTCTCCAGTTGACAGGGCTGTGCCTGGATCTTGCAGCATATAAGAAAGATGCCGGAGCCATATTTTGCAGTAACACTTTTAGCTCCCCTCTTCCCCAAAGGTATGACCATCCTGTCAATTGTCCGGTAGCTTGAATAAGAACCAGAAACTGAAATCAAGAGTCTGCATATGCTAAGCATACACGAAGCAGAAAAAAAGAAAAGCCTTGCTGTATCACTTCAGACCAATGGGCTGGGGGAAGGGGTGGTAGAGACAAAAGAGACAGAAAAAGAGAAGGAAACCCCTCAAGTGTAGATACAGATTTTGTAGCCTGGCTCTGAACACCTACTGATATGCAAGTAGTCTAGGTCCAATTTAAAATGATTGCTTTAAAATTAATTTTCTACAGCTTTTAAGAAAGCACTTTAGCTGACTATCCCATACTAATGCCAAGCACCTGCCAGCAGCCTCTCTGCACCCCATGGATATACAGGGAGCAGCAAACCCATTGTCATTTACCACAGAGCCAACTTCTACGTTTAATTCACATTTACAGAGTCACATCCTTAGCACCAATACTGAAATTGATGAATTATGCTAGCATGTCCTCTCATCAGAAGAGCTTATTACCAAAAAGGCAGCAATAATTTCTACAGCTACTGCTTATAAGAGTGTAAAGCCACATACCCTTTAACTACCACGCATCCCTCCTGCAAATGCTAAAAAAAACCCCGAAATTATTTGATTGCCACACAGTGGAAAAAACCCACTTCTCTTCCCCAGTCATTTGAAAGAGTTGGGGTTTTCTTTCATTTTGCAGAAAAGAACTTGTTGATCAAATGCTTAGTTCTTCCTAGGTCAGCCTAAAAGCTTAAACAAGCACATTTCCAAAGCTTAAACAAGCACAATATATAGAATATGTTTGATCAACATGCATACCAGCAACCTAGGCTGTAAAGCAAGACGGGTAAGTTTAAGTTCTGCTAACAATGACCAGATGTGGCAGAGGCCTAGCCCTAGAAGAGAAGACAACAAGCTTGTTTCCTCCACCCACAATCAATACTAAAAATGGAACAATGACCAGTGTAGAAAACAAGACATTTCTCCCATTTCTTATTGCCAAACTTCTTCCCAGAAGAAGAATACAAGTTTATTTGTGGACTGCTGTATTAGAAGATGTGCATCACCCTGCAAGAAGCACATTATTTTATGTATGTTGGCCAGACCTAGGAGTTTGAGAGAAAGTAAGTACTTGAATGGCTCTGCACTGACCCCCGGATATCAGCTGCATCGTTTACTTCTGTAGCAGCTACTTGGCGTAGCCTAAGTTTCCACAGCAGAGCTAGACTACAGGTGCCAAGACAAGACCCATACTCACTAACACAGCAGCCAGTCTTGGCAGTGGACACAACAGCCACAAGCAGCATCCGGAGGGAGGCAAGTGAAGGACATACCACCAACACCAATTCTGGGCAAGACAGACTGCATCACTTCCAGGTAGTGAACAGGTTTAACTGAGCCAGAAAATGGATGATAAGCCAGCAGTCCCCGTCCCTCCCCCCCAAATTACACAGAAATGCAGGCATCCAACTAAGTCTTCCTGTATAAAGCAGAAGAACGGTCCCATCAGAGTCTTCAGAAGCTGACCATAGAAGTAACAGCCACTCTCCTAACTCTACTTTCAAAAACATATGTAGACTTTTTTCCTCCCTACTGCATGATACCACACAAATATACTGCTCTTAGTTCAAGGCTAAAGATGGCCTTGGATCTGGGTCACCTCTGGATAGAAGGAAAGAAAGTTTAAGGGCTCAGAACTGCAGCCTGTTTCCTCACAGGAAAAAAAAAAAAAGCTTTAAATATCTGTGAGGGTTTTCAAACTTCTAAGACTCCAGTTGCAGTGACAATGAGACAAAGCTGTTTCCAAAATAGCTTTGTCATCAGAAAAGCAGTAAGACTTAATCCAAAATAATTCTTGACTATTTCTCAGCATTGAAAACATTATGGGGAATGTTACGAACTAACAAAAACTATGAAATGGAATACAGAGTTGGGAAAATAAGTCTGTGGCTTCAAGTTTACTTTTTTGTGATTTTTTTTAGAAGTGTTCTCCCTTCTCAGGATGAGTTATTTTTTCAATTCTTCCCACCCTTTAATTCATTACTGTTCACCACATGTCCCCAAAATGGGGGAGGAGAAGAGGTGGGTAACAAATACAAAAACCCGAAAACACATATGAATCAAATCCAAAGGCCTCTCCCTCTCATTGTATCCAAAAGTGTCCAGAGGGACCAGAATGAGAGAGATGAAGATATTACCACCTCTAGAATACAAGTAGCTCCAATTAACACATTTTCACAATAGAGGGATTTTCTTACCAGGGCTTTCTCAAATTACTTGTTCTGAACAATACCATTCAAATGTTAAGTTGCAGTGAAAAGAACATGCAAAACTTCCAAAACCAGTGTTTCTAGCTAGAAGGGGAAAAGAATTCCCATTATACTGATGTCTTTTTTTTCCTTAATTAGGCCTAGAGCATGAGCCTTACATTTTCATTCCATGATCATCACGGATCTGCCTCTACTGCTATTTCAAGTAATAATCATGGCAAAATATAGTTTACCCTTTTATTATTGTTTTTAGGTCCAAATCAGTTGATAAACACCCCTCTGGGCAAAAACCTCTTTCTTTTACTTGTTACCCGCCACACTATGAGGTGATGTGGCCGCTGGTATGCAGGCTTCTAGCTGTAAAGCACATGCTCGTGTCACCACATGCTCTAGTTCCCAGATTAAAACAACCCATAACAGGTCTCCTGAAAAGACCAAGTAAAGAAAGCAGAATTTCAGAGAGCAAGATAGGATGAATGTGCAGGAACCAGGCATCCAACTATCCTAAGAAAAAGACTTTCTGGAAGAGGTGCAAAGCCAGATGGCAGAGTGTGGAGAAACAGATATCTAGGGCTGAAGAACCATCCTGGTTTAAACACAGATGCTCATTTGTTGAGAAAACAAACGTGGTATGCTAACAAAATGCTGTTCTTAGCCCTTCACACTTACTGTTACTGCAACAGAAGGTAGCAGATCCACACCAACCCAGTCTCTTGAGCTGCATTCTTCCAGTACCCATTACATTTTGGTACTGAATAAAGAAAGGCAAATATGTAACAAATTTGCTTACAGAGTTTCTCTATTTAAATACATACTGTAACTGATTATTTCTTCCATGTCTGCCCAAATACCTCAGGGCTTCAGTTACATCAATAATGACTTGAAACAATTCCTTTCTTTTAATTATTGCAGTAGGCAATGATAAAAAGAAGCTGAAGAGAGTCAGCTTCGCTCTGACACAGATTTAAGAGATACAAAACATTATACAAAGAACACTATCCAAGGAAAGTTGCAGTCTTAGTTAAATAACGCAGTTAGCATCAGTGATTTCACTTAATACTGTCATAGGATCATTCATATTCAGGAATAGCTTCTTCCATCACACCCGTCTACCAAGATATTAGGCTTTAAAGAAAAAAAGAAAAAAGGTCACAGGAGTATTATGCACAGATTTACTCCTTGCCAGTGCATAGTCAGGAGGTTCTGGCATTTAAGATTACTTGAGAGTAAAACTGTCTGTATTTGCAATTTGAAATGAGAAAGTACATCCTGCCTGTTTAAATTGTTCTCAGACAGGTTGCCCGAAAAGATGATTTTGAAGATGCCCAAATGTGCATCAGCCTAAGGCCATATTGTACTTGCTTTCAGTTTCAAAGACCTCCTTTCATCTCTGAAGAATGGAATGTTGTTTACTGCTCAGAATGTTTTGCCATGTTATCATGAATGTATTACAAATGTTCTGCTTCTTGAGAGAGTGTTTGTCAAAACCATTCTTTATTCTACATGAAAAGTCTTCAGCCTTTTATAAATTCTGCTCAGATACATTGGGACACTTAAACGTTTAAGTCTAAACATCCTTCTCAAGTTTGCTATCCTGCATAATTTCACAAAAAAGAAAAAAGGTCTGCAGAGAATTGCTTTCTGGTAGCATGAAGCCTAAGTACTAGGCACCGGGATGCAAGATTGCATGCGAGAAACAAAAGTAGTTTCAGTGGCAGAATTACTTTCACTTACTGCCCTTACAACTCAGTCTAGTAAGGCAACGTATATGAGAAGCATCTTAAAACACAGCAGTTGAATTTGTGACAATGAAATACTGCCGAGGTTTATCGTCAGTTTTAGGCACCTTATGTCCACGTTCTTTTAAACTGGCAATGTAAATAATGGATCACCAACTTTCAATAATAGCAACACTTATCTGTCTCACTTTGGCACAATCTCGTGAAGCTTTTAATAAAGCAGACACACCGCAGATGATGAGAAAGAACTGAAAAGTACCTAACAGGCAGACTTTTTAAATATTCAGAAACAAATCTGGCAATAATTACAGAAAACCACTACGAAGAACAGGAATAGTTACTCGATAGAAGCTTGGGGGAAGAGGAGAAGAGGATGGGCAAAACTGTTCTTGTGCTAGACTTATTTTTTTCAAGTTTTCCCAGCGGTATTATAAAAAAAAAAACTATACCTTCAGCCTCATAGGAAACAGCAATAAAAAACTTCAAAGAAGTGAAGAATAGCTGCTCAAAAGCTGGGAACGCTGCTTTCTGCAGCTTGTTTAGATATAGATTCCTTCAGTTCACTTGCAGTAAACGGGGCATTCAAGGAGCTAATTGTGTCTCTGTGTCAGAAGGAAAAAAAAAAAAATCTATCAGAGAAACAAGTCTACATCACCTCCTTAGAGAGGTCTCTTGTCACAGTCCAGGCTGAGGGAAAACCTACAGGATAGATACCCCTCTCTGTTACACTGCAAATAATTGACCTTTATACAAGGTCATTCCAGGCTCCAGTATGCAAAAACACAGGAGTATTTTCAACACTAGCATCTATTTAAACTTCCTAGGCCACAGGAATGAAAAAGATTAAAGGTTTGTCAGAAAGGACAACTTTATCACCACTTCTCCCACACAAGAGTTACTTTCCAGGCTTCTGTCCACTGTGCTTGGGTCACAAGCCAACCAGCCATTCACTTGAGCAACATTGAGGCTTCATGAGAAAGAGGGGCAAAACTGGCCACAACACTTGAATGACAGCCCGCAACACATTTCTCCCATCTCCAGCCAAGATGATGATCTCTAACAGAAGTAGGCTGTCAGTCTCCTTGGAAAGGGCTTCTGCAGCCCCATAAGCTTCCCAGGTCCCAGAAACAGTTAATCGCCAGCACAACATTAAGAGATTTGTTCAGACCAAGATTTGTTAAAAGCACCTTCAAGGTACTTTCGAAATGCAGCATAAGTCAGAAAAGGTGATCTGGCTCATTGCAGGAACTGAGTGGTCTCGTTTTATTTATTTACTGATTGATGGCTTTTTTGGGGGGGACCCAGCCAAGGCAAACTCACAGTATATTTGGAAAGAGTCTCTATACGTTGTGCACAGAAAAGAATCCACAGGCAAATGTCAAAGCAAAAGCCATTTCAAGAGCCATCCAAAACAGCCATGGTGAGTTCAACTGAGAGGCCATGACAACTAGCTGCTGTGGAAGACCACCACAGCTTTGTGACCCTCCACTGCAGATGGAAGTTTCTCTGAGCCATCATTTCATTCAGTACGTCACACGCAGTGCTCTTACCCACACTTCTTCCTACAACACACAATTAAACATCCCCATCAAATTTACCAGAAACAATTCTTTCAAGTATCTAACACATGGACTCATTTTCTTGTAGTGTGGAACCAGCCATTTCGTGTAAGAAAATTCTCACTGCTTCCTAGAGGGAAGGATAAAAAAATAATTCAGTATGAAGGTACAACAACATGCAAGTCATCTCCGTACCTCTAACCCAGATCCAACGTTTGATGAATCCAATGGTCTTTTCTTCCTTGGTCCAATGGCTGCCAAAGCTGTGAGGTTAGCTTCTCTTTGTTGCATTTGTGCTAACTCCAATTGCTGCATCTAATTTAAAAAAGAAAACATCTACATTAATTATATTATACAATATCCTAAAGGTCTCCTTCATTTTGTGGCAGCTTCAGACAGCTCTGCAGTCGCTACTGAAACTATGTATTTCACAATATCTTTTCCTGACTTTCTGGACACTTTTGACAGATTCCAGTACTCAGTCATGCTTAGAGCCCTGAAATGCTAATGGCCCTAGAGATAGCACCGTGTAAGTAAGAGCATATGGGGACTGCACTGTGGTACCATTGCAGCCTTAACAGAGCCTTGCTGCTGGTTCCTTAGCTCATAAGCCTTGCCATTTCTGATTAACAGAAAATAATTGATCAGAACTGGTTTATGAAGCTGGATTAGTGTATTAAGAGTTGAAGTTGCCATGTTCTGTGAACCGGGCATATTCTTAATTCAAAATCTCAATTTATGACTGCACTGCAGACACTCAATTTCTTCACACTGTATTACCTGAACCCAGCACTCGATATTGCCATTCTGAAACACCCTATTATCCAGCTGAACAGCACAACTGCCAGTTCACTGATATTCTTTCTTTTCCCAGTACATATTTCAACTTCAGGCATATCTGAAGCAAGAGATACACAACATATTTTTTTTTTCACTCTTCTCCAAAAACCATTCAACTCAAAAAATCCTTAGAAACAACCTCCACCTGGGTTAGGTAAACTTAGGATGGGAGAGAAACACACAGTCAAGAGGATTTAAGAAAAAAGTTTTATCTCTGCATTTCAGAGTACTTACTACTTCATTCTGTCCGACAACTGTAGACACCAGCTGCTCTGGAGCGCAAGCCAGTCAAGTCTGCTAATAGACTTACTAGCTTGGACCAACCACCTTGCTAATGCAACCACACTGCTTTCAGGTCCACCAGCTGTCCAGCTTGGAGCATGGGTGGAAGGGAGTACACTTCTCACTCTCTCTCTGTAGAGAAGGAAGCTTTTCTATTTACTCAGGTTGAGTTTGTCCTAAAGGACAAACCTCTAGGTTTGATGTTAATCCTTAAATGGTCTGACATGCAACTAAAACAGGTCCTTAGCCTATGTTCTCCCCAATTCCAGGATTTACAAAATCTGTTTGAATGGGTATTCTCCACATTCATGCACGTCCATGTCTTTAAACAAAAAACAGCCTTATCATGGTGGCAAAGCATCCAACTCTCCTTCCTTCCCTCAACCCCGCAAATCAAAAATTTTTTAAAAAACCAACTAATTGGAATTCCTCATTCAGTCAGTACAGATATCTTGCTTACTAAGCTTGCAATATACTATGGTTTTGCTTGCTTTTTAGCTCTGAGATCCCACTTGGAGAAGAGAAATTCAGCTAGTAAGAACTGAGCTTTTAGCACTTACACAGCATTACTCCCCCACTTGATCCTACTTAAATAATTCACAACAACAAAAAATACCATGGGGTTTGGAAGCAGGGGGGCTGGGCAGCTTTTTTTTGTTGTTGAGAGTTTGGGTTTTTGGTTGATGGGATTTTTGTGTTTGTTTGTTTTGGGCTTTGTTTTTTTTTTTTTTTTGGGGGTGGGGGGGAAGTATTATTTAACTTCAGATAAGTAGACTCATTCTTACTTTAGTGATACTGGCAGTTTCACATCAAGTAGTGCAACTTTTTAAAGAAAAGTGGTATTTGAGTGCAAGCTTCCTAAAAGGACATCCTGCCCTGTAAGACTCAAACTAAACACATGCTCCAGATTTTTCAACAGAAATCAGGGAATGCAAGTTTTGACATCTGTATCTTGAGAGTAGTTGGGGTTCTTTGTTTTCTTTTGTTTTTTCTTTGTAGATGAGACAAATGATTCAGTTATGAAAACAACACCATTTGCAAGTCAGCTTTGATCACACTATGTAGGCTTTTCCTTATAGAAATGTAGTATTTCTTCAACGCTAGATACCGTCATTGACTTACCACACACACAATTCTTGCTTTTGTGTGCAGTATAAACATTTATAACCGTATTTACCAGAATTACTTTAGGTCTGAATGTTTTTTTTTGTTTGTTTATCTTTTTCATAGTATTGCTTTCAAGAATATTTTAGAGACTGTAAGGTTTTACATCCCTTAAACTTGAAAATTACAGTTCTGCCATTCTCTGACATTACCTCCAGCTGGCCTACTTGCATAAGATGTTTAAGATAAATTTCCCTTTAATCTCAGTCTTAAATATGCTTATTTATATTCAGGAACACATTGCAACCAATCAGGAACGGGGGAAAATAAGACAAAATCTCAAAAAATAACTTGAAGTTTCACAAACTCTGTGAAACACTGAGGCTTAGAAACTATTTTTATGTGATGTCTTTATCACTCCCTGGATTAATCAGGAGCAATAAAACGCTGGGATTCTTTAGCAGAGGCATGTGCTGGCTTCTAGCCCCAGCTGCCCAGGCCTCCAACACCTGGAGCCACCCCCACTTACAGGCAGCTACGGAGCATCCCCACAGAAGTACACCTTCCTGATAGCCGTGTAGTTGAGTCATCACAGTGGTCGCATGTACACCACAGTCTTCTTGCCGCGAGAAGAAGCACTACAACATGCCATGCACATGGCATCCCTCTGGGGACAGATTAAATTCCAAAAGGCTCCAGTGGCAAAGAAAACCAGAAGGGGAAAGATGATTTGCTTTATTGTTAAGAATTATTACACTTAAAATGAAAAGGATTTCTAAAGCCATTAAGCTTCAAACAAAAAACCACAAAACCAAAACAAAAGCCGTTATTAGCCTAACCTTGTGCTCCATCCCTAGGAGTCATTAGAGAATATATCATACCCCCCCCCCCCCTTCCTCAACCCTAACAAAACACATGGAAACCAGCTTCACTTCAGTTAGACATGCCAAAAACAGGTGGCTGCTGAATATTTGGCCGCTGGCTTGAAGCAGCATTGAAATAAGACCCCGCTCTCCTTTTTACAGCTGATGTTGATGGGCAGCCATGGTAAAGACTGAGGACACAAGGCAGAGCTATGAGTTAAATACTGAAGCGGCTTTGGGTTGGCATCAGCACAGGGTAGAGGGGACTGGGTAGGTGGAGTGCCTCCCTGTGGAGTACCAGAATGTTCCTCTGGCTGAGAACTGGGTAGTGCCTGGGCACCATCACTATTTACCCATCATAATTCAAGCTGACAAAGCATGCTGTCCATCCAGAAGCCCTGCAGGAGCAAGCACTGCTGCTGGAGGGCAGTGCTGGCAGAAAACCCACAGACAGAAAAATGGGATGATACTTGGTGGATGGTATAAAAAAGATGCGCTTTCTAGAAACAGAATCGATGCATCTTTGACCATGGAGTTCCCAAGACAATGCTGGAAACTCATTTCATTACCATCATCTACTCTTCCCAGCGCATTTACCACCTCGTAACCAGTCAAAAGATTTCTCAAATCAGGCAGAATCTCACCAGGGTTTTGGAGCGAAAGAAAAAAAGAAATCATAGTCTTGTTGCATTCTAGACATCTTGGGGATTTTTCTGAGAATATAATTAAGACAAATGAATTTAAACACTCAATCTCCATAATGGACTCAACAGATCCCCATTAAGCGATATGGGCAGGCATCCAAATTACCCTGCTGAAGCCAGCGAAATCATCTCCTCATCAAGTTTTGTTCCATTAAAAAGTGTGAGATTAAATGTCCAAACATTGTGCGGGCAGTTAAAAAGCACAGGATAAGGAGAAGACAGGCAGATAACATCAAGGGATACCTGAGGATACTGGCTGGCTAACTTCTGCCAGACTTTCCTAAACAAGTTTAGGGAAGAGCAAGAGGCAACTATGTTAAGTCAAATCTGCCTTTAACAGACAGTTTTGTAGCACACAAGTTAGGGCAGAAAGATCAGTGCAGCGAGTGAAAGACAGTAAAAGCAGTACATACACTTTCTTAAAATATAACATAGAGAAGCTGCATCTAGTATTTTTTCCCTTCTAGGGGCCAGTTTTACTAATACTGGCGTCTCTGACTATATTAGGATACAAATAGGAACTGTCATACCCAGGTTTGTATCTTGAAAACAGATAATTTTTTTCCCTTGAATGCAGGAGCGTGTAACAGCAATTCAAGAGGAGCAGGGGGAGCCTGCACCATACGTTGGAGCCACAAACAAGCAGGTTTCCCCTTAACCTGACCTACATCTGCTGAAAGATGCTGCTGTCCCACCACAACACAGGAGTCCAACATACGTTCTGCTCAAAATTCACTCCTCAGGAAGGGCAGTGAGAGGGGACAGTCTCCAGGCAAGAGGCAAATGAATGTTCATGCTCCTTCTCCCTCCTTTCCAATTTTTACATTGCTAAGAATTGCAGTACAAAGAGTTCTAAAAACGTGTGTAAAAAGATCAAATTGCTATGAAAACGTTTCAGAACTTGTAAAATAGTCTTTGTTGCTGCTGGCTTTTTTAATAATAAAAATAGGGTTTAAAGTCTGGTCTTGCAGCAAGCAGGAATCTCTAGGGTGACACAATAAGCATTTTAGTTAATCTGACCTGCAGCACAAATCAAGAAGTAAGGTATGTTTTAAAGTCCTCCCTTATAGTGAAATGGCATTTGCAGCATGGCTGTAATCACACAAAATGAAAGGTTTTAAAATTGACCTCTCTGTTCTTTGCTCAATCCTCTACTGAGAAATATATTTCTTTTCCTGCTCACAGAAATTCTATCTCATTTATATCTCTTATTGCACATTTCAGAAAATATGCAAAATCTATTTTTACTACTACACAGATGACATTTTTGTGGCATTTTAATATTAAAAATTAAATTTCAACTTGCTTAAGATGACAAGAAGTACTTTAGCTATGAGATGCTGAGACTTTTTTTTGAAGCAATACTGCAAGTTGGTTTTAAACCCTTTCAGTTACGAAGTACATGACACGCGGTTGGTAGCATTATCAGAGCTCCAATAATTCAAGTTACACAAATCTTGCAAGATTTTCCCTAAGCACTGCAAGGAAGAATCCCTTAAACACAACTGAATAAAGGAAGAAGTATACTCTACTACAAAGTCAACTAATTCACACCAGCTAATTGTTAATGTGTACAGCAGCAGGTGGCTGTATTATCAAAGCGGGGGAAATGGAAAAGCTACCCAGGTGAATACATACTCACCTTTGAAAAAGAGTAACGAAAACCCTCACATCTAGTCACAAAGTACCCAAAGCAGAACAGGGTATTTGGTATAAGCTGTCATAGAAGACAACACACATGAAACCTTTACTCTCCAGATTTTCAAGAATAGTTTTACCTAAATGTTACCTAAATAGATTTCTCTAAAGATAGACACAAGAAATTAAGCATCTGTATTAGCCAGGGCTCAAAGAGCAGTAACAGGTCTGAGGTTAAAGAAAAGCCCGGACATGTGGCACTTGTGCAGCACGATGCTTGCAGATGACATGCATCTCAAGAAATTCATACCACTGCCCACTTCTGCAGGAGCTTCAATATGTAAAGTACTAGGAAATAAATTAAGAGAGATTTGTTTTCTCCACTACTCAGATTTAAGTGCTAGGAATTTATGTTTAGAAAAAAAACCACCCCAAAACAGTCTTGGCAATACAATAACAAATAAATACAGCCATATGGATGTAAACGAGCTCAGAAGAAATGATGGTAAGACGTATGGGGAAGCTAAACACCACAGTTCTGGACTTGGTTATAAATAATATAAGGGAAAGACTAAAAAGCATATGTACGAGATACTGGGTTTAATATCAAGGAAAAAGGGGGGGATGTCTCCACATATGACATTGTAGGCTGAGGGAGTACGGGACAGATTAAATAAATATTTAAAGTAACAGAGAACTGGCAGGAGAGGAAACCAGGGGAGGCTGAAGACAAGTTAATGTATGCCTAAGGGTTATGTGTGCTATCCAGCAATAAGTACATCAGGAGTAATAAAAGCACTAAAGTAGATGAACAAGAATTTGTATAAGACTTGCGGGGGTGGTGGTGGTGGTGAAGCAAGGAATATAAGCACACAAAAGAGGCAGAAGCCCCTGACTCTTTCAGCTTCCACAATCAAGAAATTAAACAAATTAATGAATATTAAAATTCAAAGTTAGTCAAAGCAACTGTGCCCAAATATTAATACTTTTTTCCATCTTGCATCAGTGAAAAAGGAACCTGAACACCCACATGGGTCTTTACTGTATATTTTTAAAGAATTAAATATTGAGGTACCTTTTAAGTGGGGTCACTTAACTCACTGAATTGAATTCTCTCTCTTCTTTCTATCCATCCTTTTTTCTGACCATCTTTTTCAAAGTTTCACTGGGTTTCATTGTGTCCTTCATTTAGTGCTTTGAAAGTTTTCTGCTGCTCCCAGTCACTTCTCCCTTCATTGTCTTTGGAAAAAAGGAACTCCAATTCTTTCATATTCTCTTTAAGCATTTTAAGGAACTTGTGACGAAAATTAAAAATAAACCTTAAAAATCTGTTTTCAATCCCAAGCCTCTTGTACTGGTTGTCATAAAGCTCAATGAGCACTACTGCCTCCAGCCTCTATCTTTCCTATACAAAATTTTCTGCCCCACAGGTTGAATGCGGCTGAATAGCAGACTTCTCATATGGGGGACATTCTCTGAGGAAAACTGACATTTGAAGGCTGCATATTTAAACATTTATCATCCTCTCCCCTCTTGCCTATAATGCAATTTCTCTTCTTGCAATTGCTTCCTTTCAAACTGTTTTAATTAGCCATACAATTAGTTTCAACTGACTTTTCCCTCCGTTGTAATTTAGATTTAACAGCAGAAAGGCAGAATAGCATGCACTGGTTTGATATGCATTCCTAACTTATAATAGCACTGTATGTAATACTGTAGGTTTCTTTCAGGTTTATATTCCTCATACATATTCCAGTGGCAGAACAGCCCCTACCATGGCTGTGTCCCCAAGACCAGGTGCCTCCTCTGTCTAGAACTAAAAGGTGCAACAAGATATTTTGGAGAAAACCAGAATTTTTTTCCAGTATAAACATGAAATAATCTATCCATAGGAAAAAAAAAATCCCTTCAGTTGATATTTGACATTCTCCAATATATAAATAACTAGGTCCCCACAGAATTTAAGAGTCCAGGGTGCAATGACTACTTGACTCCTAATTTTGCCTGTTCTTGTTAAGGATTTCCCAAGTATGGAGTGTCTATTTCCTTCCACTAGGTCTTGTTTTGTTTAACGATTATTGATGCATGTCTGTGTATTCCAGAACATTTGGAGGATGCTTTCCCCTGTGCAGTCTCATCAATTTGCCCTACTTGGAGGCCCAGAGAAGTTCATGGGTGTCTAGCATCCAGCACCAAGCTCTCTATGTGTGCTTTCAGACACAGCCCAGGCTACTTTTGTTGCAAGGCCAAGAAAAGGCTACAGCACACCACACAGCAGTATGTTCTGTAGTTTTTGTTTCAGATGCTATCGTGTGTGAGAAGACTGCTCAATGACTGACAGCAGACCTGCGTTATCACAACAGGACAGTGTCCAGCCCTTGCAAGACATTACTTTAAAACCAAGTAGTTATTCCAAACCCACGATGTTTTGAATTATTTTCAGCTGCTGTAACACTGCATATTCATTCACTCACTCTTGAGGTCTCAAAACTAAAGAGTGTTTAAGACTTATCTTCCAACTGCAGGTTTCTCCACTGCATTGTGCAGTCCATCCAACACTCATTCTTGGCAAAGAGCTCTCTGGCTGTCCATTATATTCTTTTTGTTGTACTTTTAGTCCTAAAATTTCCTTTATTAGCAAGTTTCTAATCCAAGGCCATACTTTCAGATGGTTACGTGTCCATTATAGTCACTCAGAGAAACTTAGAAAAGGCTATTTGAAAATTCAAGAGGCTTAATGGAGGTTGGGGTGGGGGGGTGGCTTTTGGTTTTTGCTACATAAAAATAGTTGCTGTGGTCTCCCAGCCAGCTTGTTTTACAGTATCTAATGCGGTATCTCAGTTGTTCTTTTCTTACACTCCTTCAAAACACCAAGAGGAATGCCACATAAACAGGGATTTGGTTCACTTTTCAGTTTGCCCAATAATCTAACACGTTACAGGACTTCCATCCCTGACTTTCTAAGATTTGTAATACACTGAATCTCTCATGATAGCTCTTTGCTATTTATAGGGCTATGCTGCAGGTAACAAAATCTATGTCTGTTCAATAATCATGCTTTTTTTTTTTTCAAAACATGCAGAAGCAGGTAAGAAACACTATAGAATAATAAAGATAATATAAATCAGATAATTAAGCAGAAGTTCTCAGGATGCCACCGAAGGCTCATAAAAAGCCAATTGATTGCAATGAGATCTTATTTTGCTCACAGCATTTTGTTTGGTTTTTCTGAGAGGTTATGGTTAACTAGGGAGGTCTCCTTTTCCCCTGCCACAAGAGTGGTCTTAAAGAATTTGAACCATTAGCTCCAGAAGACTAAATACAGAAGCAGCACAAAAGGTGTGGGGAAAAAAGAAAACAAACAGCTTGCAAATGTGGGTTGGAATCAGTAGAGAGAGTAGCATTCAAAGAATCAGGTTACAGTTACTTGTTATCTGAGAACGTGAGAGGAAATAAGGGAAAGAAGGCAGACACATGCAATAGAAAAAAAAAAAGCTTATTTTTGAAAAACAATGCTACAGAACAACTAAATTTCAGTCATTAATACATAGCACCCAGGAACTCACTAATATCATGCAGACTTTTTCTCAGTGTTTTTGATGGGGTGTGTTTTGTCTCTACAAAAAACACTAGGGTTTGCTATTTTCCTCCCAGTCAGTTGATGCTAAAGGTATTGAATTTTCTCAGCATCTCATCTGCTGCCGTCTTGTGATATCTGTGTCAAAATCATAACAGTAAAATGCACAAGTGCATCAGGCAGCAGGAACAAGGGACTGGGAAGACCTGCACAGTCATAACTAAACTGAACTGCTGGAAGAGCAAGGATGGGGCAGGCAAGTCTGCTGTCCATCAGGTGCTTGCTCCACACGCTCCTTCCCCTAGTTTAAGATGCGGCTGCTCACCTTTATCCACCAATAGATGATGGAATGTGCCACAAGGTAAGAGCAGAGATGAAGGTAGCCACTACGGAATAAGCAAAGATGCTATCAGTACGATACCTGCTCGCTCACGCCAAGCAGCAGTCTTGCAGGCATAATCTGAAAGGTTTGCCCAGCCTGAGTCTTAAGCTTCCTGAAGCCATACTACAAGCACACCCACTTTTGAAGATGAGAGACAGAATTACAAAAGATCAGGGTTTATATTTAAATTTACAGAACACACCGTTTAATGCTGACATTTTACAGGTCTTCTGGGATGCGCTGTTCGTATGGCATGCTTGTGCATCTTTCAGTATCCTACACCTACTCAATTTAAGTAAGCTCGTTTCAGAAAAGGGATGAAGCCAGAGATAACCTATAAATACAGCTACAAGAATTGCATCAACTGAACATTTTCTTTGTAACTGGTGTATAGTTGGAAGTAGAACAGGAAATAGCAGAAAGCACCTAAAAAATGTTATGGTTTAAAAGTGCAAGCATCAGGGACAATGTGAGGACTGTATCGTCTCAGCTTGAAGTGGCAGATAAGGCTGAAAGAAAAGCAGGGGTAATTTACCCAGACTTCAGGAACACAGTTGCACAAAGAGCTAGCCCATGAGGTGAGCAAGGACAAAATTCTTGAGTGCACAAAGGAGCAGCTAGGGGCAAGCCTTGCAGCTGTCTCAGGAGGAATGTGCACTTTCTGTAGGTATTAAAATCTGCTGAAACAGGTGAAAGGGGGAAGTAAATAAAGACTTTATTCATAGCAAGCTACATAGACTAAGAATATAGGAAAGTAAATGACTTAGCATAGGGGAAGTTTGAGGCAATAGGTCATGTAAGAAGGGATGAAAAGGTCACAGCAATTATGTACAGCCTTTTGGATAAAAGAATCCACTGCCGAGTCTCTGGATGTACTTCCAGCAATGTTAAGATGTTGCCTCCAGCTGCTGGATGACAGCACATCCTGGATTTATAAGTATTCATTGTTAGGATGCACACTCTGCGTTTTGGGAAACATTGCTTTAGAACATGCTCCAGTGCCATTACCCCACACCCTCTCCCTTCTCCTGGGGGTCACCATCAACACATAAAAAGACAGCTTTAAGGAAGGAAGACCCATATTCGTTCTTAAAGAACTTTAGGGGGATCAGATCAGACTTTCCAGTGGATACTCAACCGGAGTGGGTCTTGAATGGATCCAATTCCAGCTGACAGAGGTACCAAAATTCCCAAGTGTGGTTTCTTAGGAGCAGGCTGCACTCACGACACAAGACAGACAATGGTCTTTTCAGGCTTTCATCCCAGTATACACTCTGCTCCTGCATTAACAGTTTCAGCCTTGGTATATTTGTTGATTTTTGTTTTGCTCTTATTCCAGCTCTACTCATGTTTGCATTTTTTAATGTAAATGTGTGCTGACCATTTATCTCCAGACTGTAAATAAAGTGCCAAAATTGACCAGCAGCATTTGGGCCCATTTCCACTCAAGCTGGAGATGGTCTCACAGGTAAGAAAGCACTCTCAGCACAGAAGGTGGGTTTCCCATGTGGCATGTGAAGCCTGGAGAAGTTCTGGCTGCCTCATTCTCCGGAGAGCAAAGCAGCAGGACAGAGGGCAAGGCAATACCAACACAAACATCTGCATTGTCCCAAGAGGCACATATGCCTCCTTTTGGTGAAGCAGTTGGAGAATGTCACTCTGGGAGCAGCACAGTGTGGAGAAACATGCAGGGCAAGTGCAATGAAGGCTGTGTTAGTCTGGCACAAGATAAGATGCACTGAAGGAGGCGAGCTCAAGCACTTATATTTTTTTTTTAAAGATTCTATAGATTATTGTTCAGAGGAAAAGCGAAAAGAACCTGCATAAATGAATTGCTTTGCAGTGTTTTAATGAAAAGAAAGAAATTCTAGAAACAATCGAATGATGCAGAGGTAAAGCCACCTACAAAACAAGACAAATTAGCATCACCCACTGATTGTTGATCCTGGTGGCACTAGAGGCAAACCGGGAAGGGCTTTAGGGCAACTTTGTACTCACAGACGGTAAGCATGAAGAAAGAGTTATATGCAGAAAGAATTAAAATATAGATAGTAAAGCAAGTTCCTCCTCTCTCCTCTTATTTTACAAATTTCTTCTACTATGGTGCAAATCCAGAGCATTGATTCTAATACTATTTTACTGGATTTCCATTTGTTTTGCCTGGGCTCCTACATTAATCCAAACAATAAGGGCCTTTAAAGCATTCATAAATAACCTGCTGCTGCTGCTGGCACCTAGGAGCCAAGTGCAGCAATGTTAAGCAACAACAAATTTCATAGTTCAAGAGGCACAGTTAAGGAAAAAGGTTGCTCAGAAAATCACTCTCATTTAGCACAAAGATCCTTAAAAATTGCATGAAATCAGTCAAGTAACTATAGAAACCAATTTCTTCAGCTCTGTATCACACATCTCACACCTCAATTGTCTTTATTATCGTCTGCTGTCAGATCCTTAATCAGAAATGTGAACAGGCTTGATGATTTATTCAGCAGGGAAAAGAATCTGTAGGTCAAGTGAAAAATTTCACACACACATACACATGCACACACATCTTCAACCTTAGGTACTTTCATTTCATTCTGTTCCCAGTAGCTCTGGGGGCAACTCCAGTGAGATCCAATATTAAGGCTCAATTAAAATAAGCTCCAATTAGTGGAGCTTTTTTCTCCCAGGCTAGAAAAGTCAGGAAATGGATATTGGGAAATGTAAAAAGTCAGCTACTGAGAGGAGGCTGCAGACATAAATGAACTTATTTGTTGATTTCTACAGTTGCTATGCAGAGGCCTCTGGGAGTAAAAGCTTAACCAGTCTAAGCTATAAACTAAAACCCCTGCAGCTAAACATGAACTGTGTGAAACAAGGGCTCCATTCCAGAACAGAAAACTGCTGGGCCCAGAAAATTAAAAGCCAGAGGCGTTTTCCATTTAAAACTAAATCCCAGTACCGCCTCCCAGCCAAAGAATTATAAGCAGTATCAGATTTACAAAACGAACAATTACCCTGGAAAAATGTAGCCTATTGTACAGTCCCAGATGCTAAATCTCAAAGTTTCTTTTTTTTTTTCCTAATCCCACATTATATTCCTACCAAGTGCACTGCTGCAGTTTACAAAGGACCGTTTCTAGACAGGACTGAAACTACAAAAATAAAATGTTAAAAAAGAGAGCTCATAATTCATTGACCTCATTTGAAGCACTGCCCTTGCCTGTGGCAGTTCCTGTCCTTCCCCAAGGCCTCTAACAAATGGTATGCAGCAGCAAAATAAACCCTGACCTAATTGCCAGGACAGGGCTGCCAACCTTCTCTCAACACACAAAGGCAAGCATGGTAACTGGAAAGTCCTACCTCTTTTGCTTTCTGCTTTAACCGCAGAGTCTCTGGATCTTCTTTACTGGAGCGGCTCTACCAAAGGAAGAGGAAAAAGATTGAATAGAAATTACTGGCATCCAAACACTGTCGTATCCGTTAAATATTTAACAAATGACAATTTTCTCTGGTGATTGAAAGATTTAGCTCCAGGGGTGAATGCCTCAATCCAGACTGGCTTCCCTCCCCCTCCACGCACATACGCGCACCCCCCTCCTCATCTGGGCCGGCTGCCTCTGCTCTAGCCTGAAGCAAGATTAAGCTGAAAATGATGCTAACACTGTCAGTCAGGTCCAGTCTAGGCATGATGTTGTTCATGTCAGCAGCAGACACTTAAAAAGGACAGGAAGTATAGGAAAGAAAGGGAGTCGTACTCGTGCAAGTACAACACGATTCTTTCAAGTCTAGATCAGGCTTCCACCCAAGGGGCTCCAGAATCCAGCTTAAAACAAAACCAAAAAAACCCCAACAAACAGAAAATGATTAAGTCACGTCTCATGGAGGAACATCTACTGTTTTGTTTTGTTTTCCTTTCCTTTTTTTTCTTTTTTCTTCTTTTCTCCTGTTCTTGAGAGGAGGGAAGGGGAAAGAAAGATGGGTACTTATTCCGTACTAGCAGTGGCTCCATCAGGGGTTTGCAGATGCTAGGGTACTAGCTCCCAGGCTAACCTTCTGATCTGACTACAGAAAACACAATACATCTGGCAGGGCGGCGTGTCTCACCAGGCTCCAGCTTATACAAGCATAGTGAACCCATATTTTCAAACACAGTGCCATACACAGATACGGAGAAAGACATACCAATTTCAGAGCCAGAAACAGAGTCAGGAAGGATGTCTACGGCTATGTGAATACTTTTGTTTCATTTTGACCAGTAGGAATAATCTCAAAAGAAGAGTTCACCCCACCACACATTTGAAAGAACTCCTGTTATTTTTTTAAAAGAATGTAAAAAAACTTAAATCCTTTTCTGTATAGCCTAAGCTATCCTAAACATTATGGACTTCCAGTTACAGGGTTAATGGTTACTACATTTAAAGCAGAAATAGGAGAAACCTGAATATGTTCACCAGTGTAAAGGATATCACTACTTCCTTGGAAAGCAAGAAGTGAAGTTCTTACCTTGGCTGCTCGAAGCAATATTTCACGTTCCTCTTCATCCTTTCTCTGTTTTTCTAGGTGATCAAGCTTTTCCAGAAATCTCAGCTGTGCTCTGGTGTCACTAGATACAACGTACCTATCACTCCCCTGGAAAGAGAAGTTTGTTACAGTCAACCAGACTTTTATAGAGCTAATAAACCCAGTGGAAACAGCCTGAAAAGAACAACGCTTTTTTCAAAGCTGAAAAGTGTATGCTGTTCTAGGAAGACTTCAGGAGCTAGGTAGTCATTTACACATCTCTCCGCTGAGGCATGTTTCCTGGCATCTGTGACTAGTAAGGGGTTATTGAACAAGTGACATTAGCAACATGTAGTCTATATTAGCTACAATAACAACAAAGTCTTTAGGTAAAAAGGCTAAAATTTTGTTTTAAACAGAACTTCATATCCAGTAAGCATATGTACGAGAGTCTTCTGCAAAGGTTAAGAGGGAGGAAGAAAAGAAAAATTATAAAGCAGCAGAACATCATAATCCTTCCTCTTTAAAGAGAAAAGATGAACAAAAAATAAAATTTGGCATTTTAAGTTTCTAGTGTTTGGTGTCCAGTTTCAGCCATTTAATCCAGAATTTTAAATAAGCCTCACCTGGTATTTCCAAAAAGAGGTTTTATGGAGAAGAGGGGTGGTTTATAACTAGTTGTAATGAATCTTGGGGGTGGGGAAGTGACATAAGTTATATATGGTTTATTATAGCTTTAGGAATGCATATTTTTGCTTTGGTGGATTCTCTCAAGTCAGAATAGTTTATGGCAAATGTGACCTGTGGAAGTCATTTGATCCAGCCCCCTGTGCAAAACTGCGCCTGTGAATACTAACGAATAGTTCCAACAATGACTGGACATGCATGCATTGGAACAAGACCTTTTGGTCTAAAAAATAACAATAGTTTTATTTTTCACACTATTTTTGCCCTCACTGGGAAGTCTAATGTCAGCTTTACTTTAGATAGGAAAGACGACAGAGAAAGGAATTATCTAAAACATGGACAACTGGCAGTGAAAAGCTTGGTTTTACTATTCTGCTCTTCCAATTACAGGCTATTTAAGCCATGCGTTGGCCAGAGGGCATTAGGCAAAACAAGGTAGGGAGCCCATTCTAGCTGAGGCATGTCTGTGCCACCTGTTTGCACCACTCTTAAATGCACAGTCTAGAATCATCATCCTTCTCTTACTTTGTGAACTTGTCTTTCCCTGAGAAATTTATCCTTGGGCTTTTACCAGCCAAACACACTATATACTTTTAGCAACCCTCCTTTCTACCCTACCCGTCTCATACTTCAATGAAGCAACCTTGACACAGAACTGCTCTGGAATAAGCACAGCATATTTTACAGCTATGTTTTAGGCAAGGATATATTTTAAGTATATGGACCATCGGTGGCTTCAGTTGCTAAATTTTTAGTTTTCAAACACTATACTCAGGCTCTTCTTCCCACACCCAGCCATATACTTTTAAAAGCTGGGAGGAAAGTAAAAGTCGTCTTGTGGGTCACTGTTGTCTCCCAGCCAGAATTCTCACAACCCAGCCAGAGAATGAAATCAATCCTTCTTCTGGTATTAAGGTTGGTCCTTTTCAGTGAGCCATCACATTGTCATGTATCACCAACTGTGGCTCACATCACACCATGTGTTGCAACTGAGGAGATTTTCTTTCCCAGAGTCTGTGGCTCTGCAAAAATGTCCAAGCCTTTCCACCCCTCTTCTGTTACTGCTCAAGATTTTTTTACTGCTCCCCACAAAGCGTATGCTCAGTACATTAGTACAATTTGTTTTGAAGTAGCAGTTTATAATAATACACCACCATGCTGCAATCTTTTTAAAGGGACAAAGAAGAAAGCCATATTACCAGAAGATTTCCTCCAAAGTTTGAAAGTGTTTTGCTTTGGAGAGCTCAAAGTCAGAGTTAGATAGGTTTTTCAAGTCAAATCTAATCCTGTGCCAATTAGGAATGCAAGCCTCTCAACCCAAAGCACTACCTTGCACTTATATGGGACAAGAAACGGGTGCATCCATAGCAGTATTTCAGCTCATCATCAACTGTTTTAAAATACCTTATTTCAGGTCTTTTTAGAAGAGGAACACCTGCAATTATATTTTGTCCTACTGAAACTTGTTCTCCATGATCATTTAGCACTGAACTGCTTAGACAGAAAATATTATATTGTGTACCTGTTCATAACTTGTAGCCATTACTGTAATGAAAAGGCAAGTAGGATTCAGTTTTTATCCATATAACAGTTTAACCTCCTCACATAAGGCCAAAATGTCCCCAGCTACAACAGTGCAATACCAACAAAACTGTTCTCAATTACGCTTGTAACTTTAGAATTTAACTTAGTGATAAATAAAGCACATTAACCACACTCTGTGGTTAGAGTTGTACGTGCCAAAGCTGAACTTGTATATCTGAGTTAAAAAAATCATTTTTACTTCAACTGAGATAAATTTAACCTGGAGTTCACTTCACTATCCTGAAAGAAGCTATTGCTTTCACACAATAGCACATTAGTGCATCTATACAATCTTCTTATGAAATCCATTCCCCTGAATTTTTTTTTCCTTCAGGTGAAACGTACATACTCAAGACTTCTCCAGGGATGTGCTCTAAAGCAGAGCTAATTCCTACCAAAAGTTTTTACCTTGGGTTTACACATATTTGAAACATGCAGCATTGAAGCAAAGCATTCCCAGGTATGTATTCAGTGAGAAGAGAGCTGACAACAAATCCAGGAACAGCTATATGCCTTGTCTGCAATTTGCAACTTCCTTCCTAGATTGTCACATACCTGTAAATGAATCTGAAACCTGATTAAGGCGCTGGCGGTTTAACACCAGGAATGTATTGCGTGTCCAGGGGCACAAAGGAAAAACCCACATACAGGGAAGCTGCGCTCCACTTCAGTCCACCAGGAAAGAAGTTGAAAGAATCCCACAAAGACCAGTTCTCCCATGAAATCTGAACAGTTTAAGTCATGTTAAACAGCCTTGCTGAGGACAGAGCAGGAACACAGGCAGTTGCAGAGGCTCAGCTACTGTGTGGGAGCCTATTAAGCTTTGGCTTTTATATAAGCAACCCCTAAACCAAATTAATAACAGAAAAGCTTCTGATCAGTTACTTCTGCACTCCGCAGTTTGATGGCGGTGCAGGGTGGGTAGGAGGAGGCTTACTGTTTTCACATCTAGGATTGCTCACTCCTTCACTACATTTAGAGCTGACCCCTTAAACCAATGCAGCTGCCACACCATATTGCCCTACAGATAGTGCAGTTTAGGGTTGCGGTGTTTTACTGCTACTGCACATGGGGAAAATGTTTTCACGGAGCAATGTTTATAGCACAGCACCATACCATGCCTCTCGAAGCCATGTGCTCATGGGCTCCAAACATAGGAGCATGGCAGTCATCTCATGGTGTACTGAATCTACCCATACCAAAATGTTTTATTACCATTGTACTGTTTAGTTGCCATTATTAATTCTGGTCTTGGGTATCATATTATGTCACATGCATATTCTTATACCTCAGCAGTTCTCCAGATTACAGGAGGGAAGCAGCCAAGGAACCAGACCAGCTAGCTAATTGCCTTTATGGTCTTACCAAGGCCCTACAAAGGCACTGCGACAAGAGTCACAGCACAGAGAGCAGTTTACAACAATCTGAAAGGCTATTCCTACTTCAGGTAAAGAGATCACCGTGATGGTTTTACCTTAATTAAGTTAGTAACTTCCAGTTATATAATCTTTTTTCTCAAGTTTAGAAAAAAAGGGCGGAAGTTGACAAGTCTACATGGCGCCACGGTGTGCAGCTTTTATCCTGCCAACTCTCTCTGCACGACTAGCCATCAGATGTAAGCTGCTAGGCATGAGCTGAGCGAACTGGGAAGAAGAGTTTCCTGAATATGATCCCATGAATTATTGGCTTTTGGCACCAACTTCTACCCTAACAATAGATACCTTTGTTTCACCACCCCTATCCCTATTACTGTCCGTCTTTTTGTAATTAAGATAGGCCAATACAAAGCCTTACAGGGCAACTACCCAGTCCTCTCGGAAAGGCTCTGGATAAATCTCCAAAATACATGGAGCCCACATCACACACTGGCACCTACTGATAGCCTAGAGGGAAAAGAGGACAGGGGCAAGCACTGGGGGAGACTGAATACAGGGCTGTGTAAATACATCTATAAATACATAACAGGGCTCCAAACCCCTGTAGTGTTCTGTTCGTGAACTTAGATTTCTGAAAGCCTGTCAGCATCTCTCACAATAGTATTACTCACAAACACAATCCTGTAGGACACTCCCTCTGCAGTGTAACACCATCTTCCTAACAGAAGAGGGTACCTGTGCCTCTAGGATTACAATGCCCATTACTTTTTTGTTTGTTTGCTTCTGAGAAAAGAGGAAAAGAAAGCAGTCTTATCATTGTTTCTGGCAATTCAATCAGAAAAAAAATCCATCGGTTTTTCTATTGCTTCAGTTCAATGAGAAAGAAATCGGCCCTATCAAGCCCACTGTCCAAAAACATTTCATTATGTCCTTGGTGTCTGTAAGACACTACGTCCTACTGGTTTACTCAGGACTTAAGATTCCACCTCACTTTTGCTCATGAGCTCTATTGGATCTCCCACTTTGGAGAAACAATACAGAACACGTGCAGATTTCTAAAGACTTCTCATAAAAAGCTGTATACTTTTTCAGTATTGATTTTATTTTTGTACTGCATTTTCTTCTGGCAAGGAACGGCATACTCCAACTGTTCCAGATATCACTGTGAACACTTGGAAGTTTCCAAATAGTTCCTGCTCTTTATTATTGCTCTTTCAGTGCTTAAAAGCCTATAAAAAGTGTTTGGTACAAAAATAACTCCTATACTATCAGTTCGTTGCTCTTGTTAAATGTCATTAAGTATAATGCTCCTGAAGAAAAAAAACAACCAAACAAAAAACCCCCCAAAACCACCAACCAAAACCCCCCAAAACCCCCTCAAAACAAAAAACTTAGTTGACAGATTCATCACCTTCTAACTTCCAAATATTTTTCTAAAACAGCTTGATACTGAAAAAAGTAAGGACTAATATCTTATTATTGAATGATAACAACAACAAAAAGCCTTGAAGAGCTATTTTGTCTGCTAGTAGGTTATTGCTTACTATTTGTACCATACAAGCATCTTAAGGGATACTGGCTCACTTGAACCCAATATACTTTATATTGAATGGAGCTAACACAAGAGGGAGAGGAAGGAATCTTAAGTAGCCCTGGTGGAAAAAAGTTCTGGAAACTTTATGATCAAAGGTGTCCCTGCCTTCACATGGAGCACTTTCTAAAAATAAAAAACTCAGTTCAGTTTCCCAAGGCTTTTTATTGAGCCGATACTGCAGTTCCACCATCAGTAAACACAAAAAGTGAACACAAGCCCCTAAATCAACCCGACCACCAAGACCGTTCAAAAATAGCTTTAACATTTACCATGCAAGACAGATTTTTGTCTAACATCCACTGCTTCTATGGAAGAGGAGAAATGCATGCATTTACTCTTATACTGGGTTTTAAGAGCACCTCTCCAACAAGTTGAATGGAAAACATAAAGAACAGTTAGAGGCTATAAACAGTAAAAACAAAACCAGCCTTTGGTAGATACTGAAAATGCACATACTGCATATGATGTGCCTGTACTTGGAAGAGGTTTACCTTCAAGGCTGCAAAGCAGGAAAGCTTTGCTGCAAAACTTGCTTAATGATTTCCTTTACCTTGTGGGTTGATACTCTGTGCTGAGCAGCTACAGTTAGTTTTTCTAGCAGCCCTCGTAATCTCTCCTGTGTAGCATGGGAGATCAAGTTCGCAACATCAGAGTTAAGTTCCATAATGTCATGCCTTTTACCTGTGGAAGCAGAGAAAATCCATTACGTGTTTTAGTAGTAGCTGATAATTGAAATAATTAGCACAGCAGGTATTCTGTTCCCCCTGGAAGTCATACCCATTATGAATAAAGGTTTGGAGATTATGATTTTCCTGGTAAAGTCACAACTTCAAAGATCTTAGACATTACATTAATAAAACTTAGCCTGGAGCTTCAGAAAATATAGACATTGTTTCACTTAGCCTCCAGAACCACTCTCCTTGCAAGGTCATTTCTAGGACAAAGTTAATAAGAACACAAATCAAGCTTCATGTTCAGGGAGGGGGAGAAGTGGTAGCTGTAGAAATTAGTGCCATATTCTGTTAATTCCAGTAATTAAAAAAAATAGAGAATTACATTTTGCCCTGCTTGACACTGTGCTTGTTAACAACTCATGACATTTATTCGACAAGTGGGGATGGTTTTTGCAGCGTACTCCAGGCACATGGGACCCTCTCACCTGCCTTGAACAACCAGCACAGGGCAGACAGTCCCAACCATCCCATGGCAGCAGCTCGGACAGCACACACCAAGTCCAGCCAGGGTCATCCTGCCATCACCTTCAACCTTTTCTCTCAGGCTGCTGCTGCCTCTCTGTTTCAGCAGCTGCGACTGAGGCTGGGGACAGCTCCAGGCAAAGCTCTCCTAGCCTCGCGTCCAGAGCTGGGCATCACCTCCGCAACCTTCCTGCAGCTGCAGGCTGCTGACGGGGAAGACTTCCCATGGTCGACACCATCGATCACTCAAAGCAACTGCATCAAGACACCTGGACAGGAGCAACTTTTCTCTGGTAGGCGTGGCAGGCAGCAGTTTCACACACTTCATACGCTGTACCCATCAGAAGGGCTTTTCCTTGCCCCTCACTGCATTTAGAGCGGCTGTAATACTTTATGATGCAATACACAGCATGCCTTCAAAACCCATTTTGGTATTTAATGCCAAGTGGAGTGTTAAGAATGGATAAACAGTACACTGTACAGAACAAGCCCTAATCATCCATTTCATTTGCCTTTGCTACTCTAAAAGAAAACAAGTAACAATCCTAGAAGACAGGGAGAATCTAAAACGTTTTCCCAGATCTGATCGAAGTGTTCCCACTGTTTGCTCCTGGCCAGTAAGCATTGGCCTGTGCCTTAGCTGAGTGCAAAGCTCATTTTGCTCAAGCACCTTTCAACACTTCCTCAGCAGTTTCCCGCTATACTATCAGAATACTGAAACAGCAACCTAAAGACAAAACAAAAATCTACCCCCAACCTCAAGAACTCCCACCACACACACACTTCCTAAACCAAAGAGGGCTTGGTTCAAGAGCAGGTGTGTTCATTTTCCGAATTGCTGTATTCCCTGACATTATTCCTTTACTCGCAATCAAAACACTTGATTTATGACATGAATTATTATTATTGTCATTATTAATGTGGAACAGCTACCATGCCAAACATGAAACAGCCAGGCTTGTATTTTCCATCTTTAAATGAATTTTCTTCACACCCCAAACCAGATAATTATTCTGGAAGTACTTTACGTTCTAGTTCTTCATAGAAAAACTTCATGGTTTTGTAGAGCTCTATTTTTTCTTATACCTATTTCCCATAGATGAGTGGTTAACGCTCTGCTGAATTTTGAGCAGAGGTTCTTGGCACCAGTTTCAACCTGTTTTTTCCCTTTTCCGCTAGTCCCACAGCACTTACTTCACTCAGCTACGCCCCATACAGCTCAGATGGCACACGTAGCTAACTAGCACAGGACGCGTTGAGGTACAAGATAGCATTTGCAGGTTACATGCTCATCACAGGCTAGCTGCTTAGTTTGGACTAAGAACAAGTTACACATAGAAAGACTTTGCAATCATGTAGGTAAACCACTGTGGCAGAATTATGAATGCACGCAGGAACTGCAGGCTTTCCTGAATGCTCAGCTGTAAAACTCACTGTTCCAGTATGGCAAGCTACCAGGCAGAGAGCAGGAGCAAGGAGTTGAGCAACATTCATCCAGTTTGCTGTAGACAGCAGTGGTACTAATCAGTGTCGCGCTGTACAAATACATGCTCCCGCTCTGACATAATACAACATTACTAAGCAACAGTTCTTGTTTTGCTCAGAAACTAACAGCTGAAATACATACACTAAAAACTCCTATTAGAGTTTAGTCTCAGCCATTAAAGATACATTCCACGGTATTATTCGCTGATACAAACAGCTTTAGCATCTCTTTTGCATAAAAATAACGAAAGATTTTTCCATAGCGGGGGTCGTAAACAAAGGTCTGCCCTGTGCATATTGGCAGTTTGAAACTTCCTCCTGATCACATGGGCAGGATCTGTAATGCTGGTCAACAGAGCGCACATATCCAAAACGGGATGAGGAATGAAGAACCTGTTCAGAAATTCAGTGTAATGCATCAAGTTAGAAGCTCCAGAAATAGAGAAGCACACTTAACTGTTTGATTTGACACTAGCATGTTATGTGTTCCATTAACTTTAAGAGTAATAAAGTTGCTCAGTTCTCTCAGGTAAAAGTAGCACCAATTTCTTTTTTCTGGTTGTGCTTCAGACCAATTCCGTGTAAAAAACTTAGAGAACAGTTGTTTCCTACAAGGGGAAGTAAATACTCAGTACAGTTTGGTAGAAACACATGAATTGAGACAGCAGACCTTAACAGTTCCAGCTCCTTCTTCAAAGATTGGAGGCTGACTAATGAAACAGGCAAGGAAACACTGCATCCATACATATCTATTACATATGCTTTGTTCTCACCTATGTTCAAGATCTTCTTCTGAAGCACTTCCAAGGAGAGAAAAGGTTCATCTGCACACGACCGGATCACTGTACCAATGAGCTCAGAGTTTGTTGCCAAAATGCACGCAGTCTCCTCGTTAAGATTGACCCCAGCCATAGAAGTCACATCATTTATGTCATCTTCATCTCTACCAAAGAGAAAACCAACATTTTATGTTCCATGTAGAATGGAAACAAAGAAAAAGCCTCTCAACTATCAACAAACAGCCACATTCATATATCTTGGAGGCTACTCCTATACAATAGATGTTTAGTGTGGGCGTGGACAGGGACAGAGGGCTCCTAAAAGCTTTCACAGTTCAGTGAAGTACCTCTCAAACATTAGCCTGATGAATGCCTCAGTTGCTAGGCATGCAACTGAAATTTTGAGCAAGCTCAGAAACCAAGGACTGAGGTAAACCTGGATTATAAGTCCCCCACAAACCGCCCACCCTGAACCACTGCTCTTACAGCCCAAAATTTGTTCTAAAACTAATTCACCAGGTAGAACCAAGTGCTGAATAAAGTTGAATACTGACTCATTGAACTTATAAGACAAGCCCATTTTCTGAGGTGCCTACCCTTCAAACTGAAGCCTATAGCACAAGTGTATTGGGACAAACATGATCTTCACTTTTCTTTTAGCAAGTTCCCTTAAGAAGATACAAACGCTCCTTGTCAGCACTATACAGAATCAACCAGACCTTGCCCTTTGAATCAGTCCTACCATACGGTATTTAAGTACATAGGAGGGCAGGATGCTATGCTTCTGAAGAGCAGCAGCAAAGCTCTAGTTCTTAACACCCCTCCACTAGCTGGCTTCTGCTGTAGCAGCTTTGGCCTATGTGTTCAAAATAAAAACTCAACTCTCATGCACTTAGGACTAACATAAGTAAGACTAGCTATAAACATGGCAAAGTTCATGTTAAGCAAATAGCCTATGTGCCTCAGCTTTTTTTTTTAAAAAAAAAGATCATTTTAGTTAAAATTCTGAATGAATTTAAGGGAAAAGTTTTTGCAAGACTTAAGCAATGAAAATACCCAAGTTCTTTTCAATTAAGTTTAGATCATTAAAAGCAAGCCTTTTTTTGCTTCACAAAGTGACAAAGGCCCTAATGGTGACTTCAAGCATTTAGGACCAAAACAAAAAAGTCAGCACTATTAATAGACAGGTGGAAGCACTCAATCTGAAGGTCTTTTTATTTGGAAAACAAAAACCAAAACCACACACACCTGCCTCCTGAAAAGTATTTGCTGACAAGATTTGATAAAGTTAATCTCCAGAAGATAGTGTGGCCTGCATAACTCTTGAACAAAGGATTAGTCAGAAACTTGCCATTCTTAGATGAAATGGGATCTGTTGGCAGCTGTCTTCTGACTGGCAACAGGTAGAAGCTGAAGTTATTATAACATGGGTTGTGGTTGAGCAATACTCAAAAGACAAGAAAGAATTGAGATTTTTTTCTTAAACTATAGATTCGTTTTCTCCTTTGGGCTCCAATAGGTTTCCATGGCACAAGTCGTCTCCCACAAACTACTAGAGAGAAGGCTGGCTAGGAGAGGAGTCCAGCCTTTCCCGTCCCCTCCTGCCGTTCATTTGTGTGCCCTCATGGCTAGGAGTTTCTACATGATTTGTTCAGGGAAAAGGAGACCCAACAGATTCTCAGACCAGCTTCATTCATTAAGTCTAACTAGACATAGTTTCCTGACTAGGCTTGTGCCCCAAATCCATCGTGCTAAGAAAAGCGTTAAACCCTAGGATTGTCAGAATAGTTGAGTGACCACAGTTACGATTCAAAGCTGAAGTCACTGCTGCCAGAACAGCTTCCTTCCTCCTATCCCTTCACAACCAGCAGCTGAACAGTTCCAACCCTGTACTCATGATCTATCAGCCTAACAGAGACCCTGATCTTTCAAGAAGCGTGTAAATGAAGCTTCACTGCATGCTGATTGAGCACTAACTGATCTTCACAAGTACACTTTAGTTTCCTCTTCTTAATGACCACTACAGAGAAGTCTTTGCTGTTGGCAGAGATAAGAATCCCACTGAAGTGCAGTAACTGCCACGGATCTGCTGATAAAGGAGATTACAAAATCAGCACAACTAGCACCAAAAACATATACCACAAGCTTATCAGAGCTGCAGATACTGGAACCTGACACTACCCTGATGGAGCTGTTTAGGGAATCCAAATAAGGGTGCTTGCACCTCAAGTACAACTGTACAGCATGCAGTTTCAGTAAATCACTCTAGGTTTTAATCTTGCCATACTCCAAATATTCAGGCATGGAGGTAAACTTCTACACTATACATCTATCCATCTCTACATACACAAATTTCAGTTCTTTAAAAAGCAGCCTTTATCATGTTACTATTTTCTTTAATATTTTCATGTACACAGTCTCTCTTGTAAGTACATACATACAAGAGCTTATATGCAAGTAGACATCTCTACCTGTGCTGTTTTTAAGGACCAATTCTAACTTCTTCACTGTGGAATATAGTTGGCATTAAGTCACCAAATCACTAGATTAATTTACGCCTATGAAAACACCGCTGCACTTATTTTACTTAACCCAAAGAAACTATCATCACATTTCCTCAGAAGCAGTACTCTCTAAAGATTAATGTAGTTTCAGAAGCCACAATAATTTTGTACTTTTTAGTATTCTTTTTTCCTTGCTGTTCAAACAAATAGTCATTTTAAGTAAGGTATTATGTAGTTCAAGTAAGTCATAAAAATAATCCTACTGAAGTGATAAATTTTAAATATTCCAGGGTATACATGCAGACATTTCTGTTGGATAGAGACTTGCTTTCATTTTCATCTATCCCTCCGTAAAGCCCCTCTTCTACACCACTTCCTTTAATGCTTTTTGCATTTGATCACGTCACACCCCGAAATCAACAAGAAAAATTCTCCCAGCTATTATAAGTCTCCAGTGATTTAAGCTTATCAGAACAAGGGGGAAAACAGAACAGAGTTCTGAGCAATACCCTGCATGGAGTCAGGTTTGACATTTATACCGAATATTCCACTGCAAAAGAAGTCCAAGCAATGCAGATGCACTTAACATCTATGAATTTGCCTGTACTGGCTGAAAAGTGAGTCTGTGGCACCCTCTGGCGTCTGACCAACACAAGTCTTCTGAATCCAGCTTTATTTACTCCATTTTATACAACAGTCAAAGGGAAAACTAGAAAGGCACGCTCAACCCTAACCTCCATGCGCCATCATGGACAACTATGTGGGACAGAACACTTCCAGCAGGGCAGAAACCACCAGTGCTCCCCACCATGGGACAGGAGGAACAGCTACCCAGATGTGCTCCACTCCACTGTCTCAGTCCTGTTCGTCTGCTAGTTGAAACTACTGATTCCTTCCAGACAAAATGCACAAGTCAGAGTTGTATGTGCTTTGGAGAACAACTCTGTTAAACAGAATAGATGCAAAATAACTATTTGAAGATGCAAATAGGTGCCTTATTTTTTCCAGGGTGCTCCAGCACATACTTCACGGAAGTATGTAGAGCAGCTTATAAAAATCCTGATGCTTTTAGAACAGACTGCCCTTTACAATACATGCCACGGGGCGATCAAGTGCCAATGATGCTTATACTTAGCTGAAATGATTTCTAGAAGATTTGGGGGGGAGGCACGAATATTGCCCTTTTTTTCCCTATTGTTTATCTCAAGCAATCTAAACGAGCTCATTACAGAGCAGACATGACCAAATTTCAGCTTATTAAGTACAGCTCAGTGAGTATTACATTCTCACATCCTAACCTAACCTAGTCACGCAATGGCAGAGGGAGTCAGGCTCAATGACATACTGCAATGACAGACCATATTTTGAAGTGTCACATGTACGATCACATCAATTACAAGACACTCTCTGCCCATAACGAATCTCATCACAAAACTTGAAAGGGGCTCATGGTGCTTCTCTCCGTCTCACATATGATCAACAATTGATGGATCACAGGTCACAACAAATAGCTGTGCTAGGAATACTGAAAGTCAGGGCAGAAGAGAACAAACCACTTCCCAGCTTACTGGGGAACAGTGGCCCAGGCCACATTAACACTATGTTGTGCTAGACCTGCTTGGAGAGCGCAGATACTTGACTGGGGGAAGCCAAGAGTTCAGGTACATACCGCCCAGGTTCAGATATATGAAAATTCTCATACATAGTTTTAAAAGTCAGAAAGTTTGGTTATAGCAGTGAATAGAACAACCAGGGGTGTATCCAAAGACAAATTCTTCAGAGACAAGAGAGTTACTAGAAAAATTTAAGGTGAGTTAGAAACTTCAAATCTCAATTCTCATTGATTTAAGCTACTTTGAAAAATCATAAGCCAAAAGCAAGAACAGAAATCCATTTTGGATCACACTGTAAAAGCAGAATTTTTCCTACACTAAGAATTTAACAATTCAGAGAAGGAAATTCAAGATTTCAAACTTTTTCATCTAAGACAGTTGATCTAGTCTAACTGGAAGATCACAGAAAAAAATTTGTTTCTATTTCTTTTTGTAGGAGTTTGTTTTTTAATTATGATATTTACAAAGTGATTTTTTTTTAAATACCACTACCCAAAGTTACATCCCAAATTATACTCTGAAGTATGTTTCATAAGAGCTTGAGGCAGCTGAACACAGTTCTTGCTTCAACATCAGCTTTTCATTTCAACTTCTGGCTATCAGTGTTTTAAGCATTCACTATATATCGTCTGTTGCTGTAAACAACATCTGCCTTTATCAGTGCACACAAAGCTGTAGCTTTCAAGAGATGAGAAGTCAACTGGTCAACAAGACAAAGGTATCATGCCTGCTTTTATCCCTGGAAGAGCAACTCCAAGCTCACCTTACAGTCATAAGACCAGTAACACTTATGGCAGTTTGTAGCTCTGTTCCAACATTACATTTCAGAGCTACAAAAATAATTTCTACTTTTGAAAAGTTAATCAGTTACCAGAACTAAAAGCTCTAAGCAGTCTTATAATCTAAGGGCCTAGAGAAAATGCCAGAAGCCGTAATTAGAGCTGTAGTCAAAGACTTTCACCTCTACATATAGGAACAAGCTTGTAACAGGAGCTAATAAAAGATTTCGAAACACAACACAGAGCTTTAGACAGGTTACCAGCCAGGCCAAATAACAGTTCAATGCTATCCAGCTGTCTGTAAAAAACCAGAGGTTATATCTGCTTTAATCCTATGGAGAGCTTTTAATTCAAGGTAACTTTGATTTCCATCCTATAAGTACTATTAACTAATTGAAAGCAATATGCCTCCTCTACAAGTGAAAAACTGATACCTATTTATGCACACTGGTTATATCATTACACTCCTGTGATAGCGTGATGAAAATCCAACCTCATCAGGACAGTTTTCTTATATTAAGAAGAATTAACATCTATTATGAGGTCAAAATTTTTAAGTTCCCACTTGCCAATTAGTATTATAATGTGAAAAACACCTATCATAAACAAGTTTCTAAAGTTGCTTTTATTTGGGCTCCATTCCACCTCTATACTTGCTGTCTGTTCCTTTTGTTCTTTCCTATAGTAAACTTCTGATATTGGTTATTTTTACCTTAAGGATGTTGCTCCGTTCTCTTTTATTTCAGCTTTCTGAACAGGAGATGCTTGAAGCGACAGAATTTTATTTCCTGGCAGGGTAATTTGTTTTAGAATGGAACCTAAAACAAAACAAAGAAAACGCCATAGTAGAAATCAAAATGCTAAGACAACTGTTTAATCAGTTCATACTTCTAGAAAAGGCTACTGCAGACTCAACAACAACTAATTAGGTCCATTTGAAAAACAGACACTCTAGGAGTCTTACATTCTACATGTTCTGTATGGCCAAAAACCCTACACACTCCCAGCAAACATTCTCCTCTGTGCTGACCAATGAAAGGTTTTAGTGAAAACTGGCTGGCTGAGACAAATTCATATTATGCATCAACCTGGACCTGTTGAAGGAAAAAGCAAAGTCTCATGAAACAACTATCAAAAGCATCACAGTTTAAAGGAAGTTCACTGCAAGGAGCTTACTCACAGTGTTCTTAAAAGTACCAATGTTTGATCGATTTTAACAGGTGCCAGAAGTAGACATGGCACTCAGTTTCTCATCAGAACCCCAAGCAAAGAGTAAAGATGTTCAGCTTATCACTCAGAGCTGGTTGCTCCCGATAGACAACTACCTTCTTACATTCCTACCATCTACCAACAGCCAGCACTTATTTCGATACCTCAGCAGTCCTCTCCCTTCTCCATTAAAGAGTTTCCACTTTACCTGCAGGAAACTGGTTAGTTTGAACGAATGCATTCAGCGGCATCCTTTTCTCAGCAGGTGTCTGTAGGGTCAGCGTCGAGGGTTGCGGGAGTGTGGACACTTGCTTTACAACAGTTCCTGATGGTTGCTGGACTACCTGGAAGTGGAACATCCAGTATCAAGAGTGAGAAGAGCTAAACATACAGAGAAGCAAATAGTATCAACATGTTCATTCAGCCAGAAGCGCTGCTGGGCATGCGTACATGTCTAGCTTTCAGTTTAAAGCAAACAGCATGCTCAGAAAAACCTCACTTTTTTTTTAACTTCATGACAAGAAATCTTAATAACTGGTGGTAAGCTTTAAGCTCCAGCTGATTCAGTGAGGTCTAACAGACACTTCAGCCCTACTCTCTACTGTTAACCATATTAGATGAGTTTCACTGACTATTACACAATCCATTACACTAAGAGGCTTTCCTCTCTTTAGGTCTTGCTTAACAGACTAACAATTGAATATTGAGTCTGCCTGCCAGTAAGTTCAAAAGGGTAGGTATCACATACACCTAGTTAATATGAAAGAACACCAAAACAAACAGTTAGAAGCCTTGCATGAAATCCTTTCCTTGTCAAGAATTAGGAGTACACACTAAAGTTACTAATGCTTTTTTGGACCTACACCACCAGTTGGAAATCAAGATGCTGCGTTTCAAAGTGTTAAGCAAAAGTACACCGAACACATAAGTTCGCAGGAACGTGAAGTACCAAACAGCAGCACCTATAGCGAGTAGAGCCTCTACACAAAAACATCAGTACACTGCTAAAGGGTAAAAAAGGAAGGGGGTTGATAGTTCTGTTTAAAGAGGCTCTTGAAAGAAACAAAACCAGACAGCAGGATGTCATCACAACACAGACCTACAGGCACAGCCCATAAATACTAATTCTTCCTTTTCAGGGGCAGCTATTAAAATGCACAAAAGTAATAAAATTGCAGCATCCCTAAAAGCCTCATTTCTAACCCTCCTAGCTAGCAGAACGTAGGCTGCAGCTTTTGATACAGCCTTTTGAAAAGTTCTTGATTACTAGTAGAAAGATGTGCTTTTACCAAAGCACAAAATTACCAACATCTTCAGATTGAATCCTATTTTTTTAGCAGCAAAAACCTAATACAAAGGAGTTTAAGGTCAAGAACCAGTTTTTCTCCTCTACATCTTTTATTCTGTCTTCAGAAACTCTAAAGGGTGCTTGTACAGCAACACTGCACAAGTTTAATTAAATAATTGACATTTATTATACTTCAGGAATTAGGCTGTCTCCTTCTGTCATCTAACTTCAGATTTTTCAGTAAACATCATCAGCATAAGCATCATACATTCACAAAAAGAGGTACTTTGTATATCAAATAGTCAAGATACACCCCACCCATCCCCATATTAATAGCATCACGGTTTAGCATAGCAGCAGTAACGTACAATAACTGAGCTGAAGGCGGTGTCTTGAAAACCAGACAAAGAACAGATAGTTCTTGAGAAGAAACATAAGATCCAGAAGAGGGAAGAACCACAGGAGTACAGGGACAGACTGTGGACAGAGTCAAGGCTCACACATGCAGCACTTCCCCATGAAGTACAGATCCTAACATTTGCTTCTGTGTCTTTTTACCAAAGGGCAGCTTGATCTCTCTGAAAGATCTAGCTTCCATACACTGGAAGTTGCAAATAATGTTACCAGCATCATTTATGTGTTCAGATAAATACTGAGCCACCGACCAGCTCCAGCAAACTACTCACAGGCTCCGCCAGCACCCACGCTGACACACACCTAGAGATCCTCCCTACCACCAGCAAGAATGACACTTCATCTTCAGCATGCAACACACTGAAACAGCACAGGAGGAAACCTAAGCATTCAAGATGAAGGTGCGGCAGACAAAAAGAGCAGAGAGAGGCAGTGTTATATCAATAGCCTAGGTGGAGATTGGGAACTAAGTCAAGTAACCGAGGAGACTAGATCAACAAGAAACAGAAAGGATGTGTTGGCAGTAAAGCTGATTTTGTGTTTGCTATTCTAACTGCTAGACTAACAAAAGCTGGAAGTCTTTGGGACTTGCAGCAGAACAGGGCAACAATCCTAGAAATTTCAACAAAATTATAATGCCAGAAAGAAATTATTTTAAAAATAGGTAACATCTGTAAGAAAGAGCTATTGCCTCTTTTCTTCAGGTAGGCAGCAAGAACTAATAAAGAAGAGGGACTGTTCCTTTGTGCCCTGTTAAGTAGGTTGACAGAGACATCAGAACAAAAAACACCAATACTCTTAAGTAAAAAAACAATATGCAATGCAACATCCAGCTGACAGCATAGGAACAGCTGCCTGAGAAAGACTTTGATTAGTCTTACTTGAATCTGGTTTGCATTCATAAAGAAAAATTAGATCAGCAGAGAGATGGTAAGGTATCACCACACACTACAAGTAGTACTGCCTCAGGAAGGAAGCCTCACCAGCTGAATACAAAAGCGTACGTCCAGGACAAAAAAAAAAAACCTCCTGAAAAATAACAGAGGACATTCTCTGCTCAAGAAAGCTCAGCTCTGAGGGGACTCAACACTAACAACTCATTAAGAACAAGGTGTTGGAATAGCACTAGCACTTCAATCCTTTCTTCAACAGCTAGCAATGTCCAGGGAGCATGTCTCACCGGCAATTGCAGAGACTACACCATGAAACTCTTGCTCTTTATGCTTAACATGAAGTTGTTGTCTCACAGCAGCTTTCTCACCATTGGAAGCCAGCAGCTGATAATGTAAATTTTAATTTATTGTGCTTTAACAAGAGACAAAGCAATTCTACAGCAGGACAGACTTTCTTTCAAAGATGAAACTTCTATGTATGACAATGCCCTTAAACAAGGCTGTGTTAAGAAAGTCACCAGCAGGGAACCCTTTCCAATGTACAGCTCACAGCACAGGCATGCCATCAACCCCAACAGCATCCTTAAAGAACTGGGTTTGTATGGTGGGCACCATGGGACCTGAGTTTCAGTAATCATGCCACAGAAGAGACAGTTACATATTGCACCACTCCAGTCACAATTCTGATATTAAATACTGCAGTGCTGCATTCTTAAGCAGCACCAATGTTACACCAGAGCTGGCACATGAAAGTTAGCTTTACATTCCTCATGCACAAGAGACCTAAAGTAGAAATGGGCATGCAGAGGGAGTGTATGGCATCAGACAACCCTGAGGGCTGGAAAGCGAAAGAAATTGCTGGCAGCATTGTATGGACAGATTTGCACAGCTGGCATGTGCTTCCTTTCAGCTGGCAGCAGGACCCTTCTGTTTAAGGAGGGGAGGTCCAGATTTGTTTTCTTGTGGGAGGAAACAGACCCCCTGTCCTTTCAAGGAAACGCACCAGGGAAGCCCCAGAAGATGCAGCCACTTCTACAGACTTGCTTCTTTTTGTGCTAATCGGTTGCCTGAACAAACACCAAGCTCCTGATATGGCTAAGCTGCAAAGTGGTCAACTCAGCCCTTCAACTACATCCAAGACCAAAATTATATAGGCATTTTGAAGAGCAAGTGTTTTAATCACTGTCCCTGGGATCTACCCAAATGAGGATAAAAACATGTTTTGTATGCAATTTAATTCTTGCAAGGCACTGCAAAGAAAAGCAATTGCAATAGGCTGCCACACTGCAGCAGTGGAGGAGGCAGAAGTAATTTCTTGAGTTCACCAATATCATATTCAAGAAGTGTTTCAACTCCCCAGTGTAGAGTTAAGCTTCCTCATCTATTTGTACAGATGGTCAACCTTTCCCCTGGATTACATGGCTTGCTGTGTAGCCAACAAACTGCTCTGCAGCCCTTGTACAACCTAAGAAGCCCCCATTTTCTTCTGGCTGGAATTTCAAATTTAGTCCTCAAAGACAGTAAGGGTACCAACTCCTTTTCCAATTTGGCTTTAGTTACTACTATCAAAGACTGTTAGTGCATACGCTTGATAACTGTTTTTACAACAAACCCAGTCATAAAAAGGAACCCACATCACCTCCATATATTGAGTGCTTTATTCTTTTTAAGGGGAAAAGCTGGTAGCATAAACTATTTATTTAGAATGCAGGATTCTTGTATCACATCCACCTTATGCACTTTGAAAGGAAGAAAATTAAAAAAGCAAAACATTTTAGGGGTCAGAATACTGTTAAGTTACACATAGACAATAAACAAACTACAAAGGAAATTCGCACACTAGATGCCCTACTATACTTGTGGAAAGTAAATCTAGCTTCATAGGAAGTCTAATGTTTTCCCCTCTTTTAATGAGCAAATCTTTACAAGGAAGTCCTGTTCAAGAATTGAGTTCTTTATCTGCCAAAGGGAGACTACTCTCTCAAAATGCGTGTGCGCATTACTTGCGGGTAGACCAGTCAGACAGCACACTACTTGGTATCTCAAACACCCATAAAGCAAACCTAATATATTTCACAACGTTCCTCTTTTGGGTATACCTGTGATACATGGGTTGCTGGTATTTAACACTGACATTAGCAAGAAGTTAACTTGTGCCAAGGAACAAATGTTAACACATTGCTTTTAAGGGTATTGTTTTAATAAGACATTTAATCCTCCTGGAATTTGTTAGCTAATGAGGCCTGATAGAAAAAGTTCACTTTTGGATGACTTCATAATCAACATGTCTTAGTAAATTTGGAGGTCAGAACTCTGCTCTGAAAAAGCTCCTTGAGCTAGTTCATACACTTAACGTATCACTAAACATCAAGCCACCTGTGCCTGCAAAGTGTCCAGGGTAGGAACTACCAAGCTAGAGACTAGAATCTCTGGTAGCTAGCTTAGGCAGAGCCCTAACAGAGCATCTAATAGTAATTAACATACGCACCCCATCAGCAATTTCTGACAAGCATTTCCTGCCCTTTCTTCCAGACACTAACCTAGCCTAGTTGCATGCACTGCAGGGGTCAAAACTCATATTCCCTCATGTCTCAAGCTGGATGTTCAGTCTGGTGGAATGGTGGTCGGCATGCCTCGCAAGAGACCCAGCTTACAGTCTGGCTTTAGATTCACGTTTTTAGCAAGGGCTCAATATCCCTATGACAAACATAACTCATGACAGACTAGCTTTGTACGTTAAAAAAGCCCCACTAAGATCCAAATTTGTATCCTCTTGACAAAACTGTAAGAGTGAAAGCAAAGAAGCCCAGTTGCAGAGAAATTAATCTTACCAACTGTTTCACTTTAACCACCTGCTGAGCACCCACTGGCTGTGCAACGATGGAGTTTGGCTGGGAGATTTTAATACTGATTGGGGTTCCAATGACTGGTTTCAGAGGCTGGAGAGGGGTTGTTGCTGAAGATGCCGCTGTAGAGACAAGCGCTGGCTTTGCAGACTGGAGAGAGGATGTTACTACTGCAGAGGTGAAGACTGGCTTGACAGTCTGGATAGCCGTCTGCCCTGATGTTGCCGTTGTTGTGGTGAGGACTGAAGCTGCAGGCCGAAGAGATGCTGTCACCACTGGAGAGGCAGGAACAGCCTTCACGGTCTGCAGAGAAGCTGTCGCCGATGCACTGACAAGAACTGGTTTTATAACTGGAGAGGCTGTGACTGTTAGAGAGGCAGACACTGGTTTTTTAACTGTAAGAGAAGTTGTTGCTACAGCTGAGGTTGCCACTGCTATCGACGGAGCTGGTGCTGCAGAGGTACAAGTCAAAACAGCTTCCTGGGTTGAAGCTGGCTGCTGCATACACTGCTGGATAAAGCTCTGAGCGTTAGGCATTAGCTGCCGTAAGGCAAGCATGCTTTTCTAGAAGAAAAAGAAAAAAACACTGGCTGTAACATCAGCAGAATCTTCCACAATACTGATATATTAGCAACTGAATCTTCCTCCTCATCTTCCAATTCAATTTTTCATGAGACAATAAATTGCTTATTCCAAACAAGTTTTGCTAGAAATTCAGGCACCCTTCAATTGATGACAGTACTGCTCAGTGAAGACCACAAGAATCACCAACACAGGCTGAGCAAAGGTCAGTCACCACGGCTTCACCGCAGGTAGCAAATCCCATGAGATTTCCTATAGGGAAACTCACCCATAAGGTTGTTCTTTTTTAAATATTTTCAAATTGAAACTTGTGTTCTAGAAAAAGATAATTTTAACTGTTCTACTACCTCAAAAATTTCATTTTTCCAAAAAACCCTCCTATATTGTAACAGCTGTGTTTATTCCATGGAGCCTGTCTGACAGAGAACTATAAATTACCCAGTGAAGTCAGAAACAAGCTCTGAAGATATGAGCACTTCTATACCAGTACAGCTGTATCTACACTAGGGGGGGATACCACTTTAATAATGCCTGTGTAGCTGCAGCAGCACGACTCAAGCCAGATAGTTCTCTTCAACAGAACATTAGTAAAGGTATCTGGCAACATCTATTTTTTACTACAGCTATGTTTGAGAAGGCTAACAGATGGAACAATCTTCAACACCTCTACAGATTCTTCTCCTTGACTATTTACAATCTGATATGGCTCAGAACCAGGGAAAAAATCAGTTCCACAGCTACCTATATGTTCTCACAGGCTCCCCACCCCACACACACCCCCGACAGTTTTTGAAGTCTGTAAGAGCCTCCAGCACGTTGTGGTTGCTCTAGGCTTCATGTAAAAGGAACACATTGTCTCATGTGCTGATATATCAAGTGAACAAATTGTTTGGACATCTAGACCTCCTCTGGCACGCCTATCTTTAATGTTCCCTTCCTTTTCTTTGAAAAGGCTGCTCAGCTTTCATGTTCCTGATACTATTTATTTTCCAAAAGCATCCAGCACAGATTTGAAAAATCAAACAGGCTTTACAGCCAAAGTCACTGTACTTTTCCACCTGCCAGAACAGACAAAACAAAACAAACAAAAACCTGCAAATCAGAGATAAGAGACAACTCCAGAGAGTCCTCCCTAAAATTCCACTTCACTAGCTAAAAGTGAATTGGCAACAGGCTGTACCACGTTTCTTTCCAGACCCATTTCCTCCACAAACAAGGCCAGCACCAATCCTTGTAGCACCTTAGAGAAGTGCTCCTGAAGTCACCTTTCATTTGGCACTCAGTCCTGTCACAGCTGCTCAGAGTTACAGACCAGACCTAACTGGTGTGTATCAACTACACATCCTTAAGGTATTCTGGAAGAAAATCAATCAGGGTGCAAGGAGTTTTAAAGGATGGGTAACACTACAAAGTCAGCTTACTTTGACTGTGACAATGTATAAATGATGTTTCTAAAGTCACAGTTATTTCTGTGTTAATATAGTGTGCAAGAAGGAGACAGCACTTTGTCAAGGATTATGATTTATGGATACTGCCCAAAACAGGAAAGCCTAGATGATACCAGCACCTGGCAGCATGCCACAGGAGAAACATGCAGCGGCTCTGCCACTGGATCAGGGTCTGACCCATGCTGATGAACCCAACTTAACTCCTGTGGGACTGCCTCGAGGTCTGTGTGCCACATGTAGCAGCTCTCCACATTGCAGGATGGCTTATTAACTCAGGCTGAGGGCTTCTGTGAGTGCATAAGGACAGTGCTGTGCCTGAGCTAATAAATCCTCAGGGGACCCAAACGGGTTAGAAGCATTAGAAAGTGCTGCACAGGCATCCCTTGGCTCAGCCCCTCTTGATGAGGTCTACCTACACCAGACTCAGGCTGTCTCTGCATGGAGCTACTGAGGTTCACCTGCACTGTTTTGGGAACACAGTACAACACCACCTGAGCTGGCCGCATGCACAGGCAGCCAGCCCACATCCAGTGGGGTTCATCAGCCAGGGTGCTGCAGAAGGCAGCTATGCTACTTCTGAAGCCAAATTTGCCCTGGCAGGTAGTAGAGGTCTGCTGAGACTCCTTGCAGCTCACAGGAAACCTCTGCCAGTCACGCCAACCCTGCACTCACAGACCGGTCCTTCTGCAGCCAGAGCTGCACTGGACGTAGGAAAGCCCATACTCTGCGCTGTTTGGTTTTAGCAAAAGCTAAAAAGCTTTTGCATAGGCATTTAAGAAGCCTCCAGGGAATTAGAGAAGAAATAAGCAACCAATATGAAAATTTTATATCAAGCCCTGCAGAGATGACTGTAGTCTTCTAGATTCATGGAAAACTTGCTAGCAAAGCATTTAAAGGCTGCCACTTTAACAAAAATATTCATCCTGCACTTAAGCAGATTAACACCAGCCATCTAAAGTAACATCGACATTATTACAGGCATTGGTATATGTGCTGTCAAATAGTAAGGAAGAGAAACTCCAGAAAACCTCTCTCCCAGCTTTACCACTTAGCTACTCTTCTTTGATTCTCCACCATGCATATAATGGATGCCAAGGAAAAGAACAGATCTATCAAGCCTGCCTAAGAATACTGTGTACATTGCAATTAGGAAAATGAAACCAAGTTTTCCATGTTTTCACTGCGTTTTAATGCTTGCTGTACAAAGATGTTCATTTTTTTTTGTTAATACCAATCTACCATATGATTAAAAGTGTTAAGAAAGCATTTTTAAATTTACATTATTATTTGCTTGAATGGAGGTAGAGTTGTCCTAGGTTACTTTTCCAAAGCTGCAGTAGACCTGTCAGATCCTTTCTGGAGAAAGGGGTGGGGTTTTTTTCTGCCTCCACTTAAACACAAACCAGCAGACAGGTTAATAGTTTTATGTAGATTCTTTGAGCTTAAATACTGCACAAACTGAGCACAGCCACTGTTGTCAGTCTTCTGTATTAGAACTCAGAATAGCTACAGTTTTGATGAGAAAGCAACAGTTCATCTTACAATAGCTACTCTACTGTAGATGCACCAGCTTCCAAACTAGAGGGTAATTACTCTCCAATCTAAGAACACAGTGTAAAATACTCCTCTGAAATCCTCGCTACCCCCAAAAATTGCCTTCAAGAGCAACAGGCACACAGGGCTAGGTGAAGCACCATTTCCTCAACTGAACTGAGCAAACACTTATTTGAATGCTCTGCTTTTCTTCTCTGGTTGTCCTCCCTCCCCTCATTAAATACTATACATCCACAATCAGACACTTACCTTGAGAAAAGGAACTAAATACGGTTGTGGAGATGACTTGAGCTCTGTGTATAGTTTTTTTGTAAACTCTTCTGGCTCAATTTTTGCTTCCTTAGAGGAAAATACAATTACAATGGGAAGTTATAACAAGGAATCTACCATATTTTTTTCTCCAGATGTATCAAAAATTCATGGAAATTTACATTAGTATGGAATTGTTCAATTTCAGTACTCAAATATTATTTTCCTCCTGTATTTTTAAACAAAAAGGTTTTAGGATAGAATGATGTTGTAATTTAGATACAGTATTATCAAATTGAATTACTTTCTTCAACTACAGGCAGTTAACAGATGTAAGGATACTTGTTCAGTAAAGTGAACTGATAGAAACAAGTTTATAAGTAGCACTGATCCTAGTGAGTATCTCATTGTTATGCAGAGATATTTAAAATCCGGTACTAGTACCTTTTTTTTCTGTAAAGGTAGTTCATCTGCATAAAGATCAGTTTAAGAAGATCAGAGACAAAAGACAACTCAGTAGTTTTTGTAAGACAATTGTAATCTAATGGATACATAGGATAATAAAGCAGAACACTTAACATGTCTCTGAAAAGCAGGAGAAACTGAACATCAGAACATCACTTCTGCATTCCACTGTGGTAACAGTCCTCTGCCTTGCAGAGTAGTCTCCTTCCTTAATGCTTTCCGCTCTGCCCCAACACAAACACCTGACTCAAGGGCTTGGGAGGGTTAGGAAGCTGCAGACTTCCGAGACCCCTCACCCACTACTTCAGTGCCACCACGATGGGGCTGAGGTGGTGGGTAGCCCCAGACACTGCTGCCCTTTCTCACATAAGGAAGAGGGACCCCAGCACCAATAGCTGCCTCTGCAGAGAAATTACTCCTCTCACCCATATTCTCCTTTGGAACAAATGTTCCAAGGAGCTACATGACCAGATCAGGGATTTTAAGGACTGCATATTCATAGACGAACAGACCTTAGAGCAGCTCTCCCATTTATTCATTTGATGTGCTGCCTGTTAGGTCTCACTGACCTGTGGATACAGGTCACTGAGGCCTCACTGATACAGATGCAGTGATTTGGTACACTACACCTCAGTGCATACAAGGTGCTTGACACCCACTTCATGAGATGCTGCCTTAAGACCCATTTTACTTCACAGATGCTGTTTACTCATTCCCCTCATACATATGAAACATTAATTAATTTTGCATTTAAATCATATACACACACTGAATGGCAGAATAACAGCATTTTTAAAATACTACAAGAAGCAAACAAGTGCACAGTTAATGATGTATTACTGTCTGGTACCAACAGTTCCTAAAGAAAAAAGTACTGTAAGCACAAGAAGGAACTACTCCAGTATTTTCTTACATAAGCAAGGTGTATAGTCCAACAGGGACACAGAGGCAGAGGAATCAAATTTTTGCAAGGCTGCATGTTCAAACAGTCTGCTCTCTGAAATTACACCTCTGTCTACACCACACTTTTCTAGACTGAAAGGTCCTTCGGTACCACTAGCAAAGCCATCCCCCTCCACCAGCCCACAGCCTTCTGCCACTGTGGAACAACAAAACAGCAGCAGCGGTCAAATGCCAAAACAAGGAGTGGCATGAGAAATCGTTACCAAGAAAACCCAGCTGTGCTGCAGTTCAGCACAAAGCAGCATAAGGAAGCCACCTGCAAGGAGGGGGAGAGGCTGGCAGCCACCACGTTATTTTCTCCATCCCATTGTCTAAAGACATAATGTTGTGCTTGTTCCACTGGAGCTTCACTATCAACCTATCAGTCAGTTCTGTCTTGGAGTACAGCAGTAGTATGGACTGAGCGCTGCATTACAACCTCTATGGTAATACTCTTGCCATTGAGGACTCAAAACTACACTAACATGAAAAAAAAGCAGCTCACACCCTGATGCTATGTATGTCAGCTCCTCCTGCCGTCAGTTACCTGTGTGCATAAAATGAAACAGGAATGTAAGGGGAAAAAAATACAGTATGGGATCCAGTAAAAGTAAGACTTATGTACTCAGCCACAAATCCAATGCTTCAGCTCTTAAAAAGAGACAAGGAACAAAACTATAACAAAGTCAATGTCAAAAACAATACACAAATGATGCAGACTGGTTAAAAAAAAGCCTCACCAGCAGATTTTGCACCAGATTCTTCACATTCTGCCCCATCTCAGGGGCTTGAGATCCACTAGATGCCAGTTTTATTAGTGTAGCAAGAAAATTCTTGCATTTCTTCACATTCTCTAGCGTCTCCTAGCGTGGAAACAGAGAGAAGACTGTTAGATGTTGCATTGGCTCTCCAACCTCTGATGAATATAGAGAATGTTAATTTTTAATTAAAAACTTTTTTCCCTTACTGTAGAAATGCTGGTCTGTGCTACTGTTGTGCCCTCTGCTTTCACAGAGACTGCCTTTTGGGAGATAGCTTGTGCAGGTGGTCCTGTAACTGGAAGTTTTACAGGTGTTCCAGTACTCGAAGGCTTTACAGCAGTAACTGTAGTAACACTAGCTGGTGCAGCTGCTGGCTGAAAAGAAAAATTAACACTTCTTAACCAAAGACCAACGTGACAAACATACTGTATTCTGCCAATGTGCAAGGTAGCACCCTCCCTCCACATTACTATTTAAAACACGAATAAACAATTTTTTACCTTTGTTTTTAAAGTTTGGATTCATTTGCTTTGAGAGGCTCTATTTTGTAAAGTGACAGAACCCCACAGCCATAATTCTGGTTTTAAATCAAGGGCGGGGGGAAGAAATGACAAAGGTTCACACAGACTAAAGTACTGCCTGCAACTTCAAGTGAAGAGAGAAAGGTAAAGTGGTCTTGAAGAAACCAATATATTAACTTTGCCAGGCTCCTACAGTCTAAGACTAATGAATTTTGGACAACGCTAAGGCAGGCGATACTACACTGAAGATAAATACGACCGTAAGTGATTATTTATGTTCCTTTCTTCCCCTGCAGCTCCTTTCCCAGTTGCAATGTCCCTCACTCTTCCTATCACATGCACAGTAGGCAAAAGATGTCATGTCCACTTTGGAAGGATGCATGTGCCAGCAGAAGCAGTCAGCTGAGCAAATGCACCGAACAAGTTTTTCCTGCCTTTTCCTTGTGGGCAGCAATTTGGATTTCTCTCTCCTCTGTCCAGAGGAAACCCTCACAAAATTCAGTTGAGACCTCTTTTAAAAATCTTATTAGAATTTCTGAACAGATTCAAAAGCTCCAGCAACAGGACAGTAATGAAGGTTTAGGAAAAAAAAAGAAAACAATTGCCCCTCTCTCCTTTGCAAGCCAGGCTAAACAGTAGTTTCCAGAGGAAAACCTACTGAACTGAAATATTTCTACTTCAGATTTTAGAGGGGGGGAAAAAAAAAACCCAAACAAAACCCCACATTCAAAAAACCCAACACAGTTGTTCTGACACAACAGAATTCAATATGAGCAAAAGACTTTGCCTCTACGAAAACCACTACTTTCGATTTCTCAACTTGAAAACTAAAAAGCCAGATTGAACCTGCAGTTTACAGAAAAGGAAGAATTTCAGGTTAGCATTTGAAACCTGAAGTTGGGTGTCATTTTTTGTCCAAACCTCTCAAGAGAAAGGGATGGTCTGGTTTGGTAGGCTAAATTCTAAGTTCAGATCTGTGCAACACAATTGCTTTCATTGACAATTAACACACTTAAACACCACAGTTTATTCCAGCAATCACAAATTAATACTTGCTAACTGCATTAACGATAAGACAGTAGCTCAAGAGCTCAACTTACCCTACCATGGATAAAACAAAAATTAATCAGAGTTGGACAGACATCACGTAGAATATCAAAGGGCTGTTAAGTCTTTCAGGATAAGGAAAATTAGTGAACAAATATTTAAAGCTAAAGCAGAACGCTCACATTTTTGTTGTATACTTATAAATTACTTTTTTCCTGGGTATGCCCCCCCGCCCCCCAAGCTGCTGCCAGCTTGACATGAAAGAAGTAGACAGCTACCAGAAAGCCTTCCAGCTTAGGCTCCCACTGTTGGTAACACTTTAATAGCTCTCTGCAGGATCTTTGCCACCACCACTGCCTCTTCCAAGGATGAGGCTCAACAGCTCTAAGACCACAGGGAGGCAAACTGGGCACAGGAATCCCACAAACAGATGGACGGGAGGAAGACTGAAGGGGACAGAGTACAGATCTGTCAAGCTGCAATGCCCTGGGCTTTTAAAAGCCGAAAACATGAAGTTCGCAGGAGCTGATCTGTTGCAAATTCCAGCATGTTTACATATCAAGACCAGAACAGCATTTTATCAGCTGGGGGAGAGAACAACAGGAAGTCTGCTGGACCCTTTTCCCAGGAAGATGAATATATGGGAATTAACTTCTGTCATCTGCCCTCAACCTTTTTCACTACTGACAATTCTCATTCTCACTTTGAGCAACAGAGAAAGAGAGAAACAGTTGCCACAAAAATGGCATTAATCCTGCATATTGTGAAGTCATTTCAAGAGAAGAAGTGCTCTGCATCTAAATGAAAGTACCTCAGCATGATGCTAATTAGATACTTTGCAGCAGCTTCCTTACCCCATCTGGGAAGAAGGTAAAAAATAAGAACTTGCAGGTTATTTTGTCTAACCACAGAGCTTAAACATTCAGGAATGTCAAAAAATTGAAATATTTTTGTTGATGATGAGACTAATCCTAGAGTCAGTAACTAGGGAGAATTTTGCAGATAGCAGCGTTCCAAGTTGTACATAGCACAGGACAGGAGATACACAACCAAGCCAAGGATTATTTCCTCTCCACTGTCTCCTACTTTTTGTGATGACATCATACTTCCACACCAATGCTACAATCCTGTGACCTCAAAACACTGTCAAGAGTAACATCACTAAGCTCTTTTAGGACTGATGAATGAACTGCTGCCAAGGAGGTCAAACCCAAGGACTTACTTTCTTTCCCCAGACAGTTCCTGCAACCTTACACATAGACTCCCTTGTCAGGACTCTTCTCTTGCCTGTCCCAGGGCGAGGAGTGAAGTGGCCCTGCAATTGCAGCATGTATCCATATTGCACCTATTCATTCTTTATTGTATGAGGAGCTTGTACAGAGGGCTTTGCAATCCTCTGCTCCAAGGAAGCTACTCCAAACAGAACGTCACTATTAATTTTTCCTAGAGTCATCGTTCCTGCTGTTTAAATCCAGTCCTGTGCTCACTAAAAGTGTTCAAGTTTCTACAACAGAAACAGCTCACAAAAAACCCAAATGCTCCATATCTACTTCTTTAAGTATCTCAGAAGAACACAAGTTAAATTGATTACATCAAAACTGAAATAAGAAGGTGCGGAAGAACCAAGTCAAAGGCAGATGTAAGTTTAAAAAGGAAAAGTTAATAGCATGATTAATCTCTCTGTTTATCCACATGAGAGTGTGAGGACGCAGGCAGCTTCAGCCATCAGATGGAAGAAATCTTTACCTTTATCTCCTCTCCCCAGTGCAAGGGTAGTATAGTAGATGACTATAGCTTTTATATCCTAAAGATCTCCATGCAGAGATCACAAGCATAGGGTTGGCAAGCTACTGTTCCAAAATAAAATACCCATTACTGTTCTTAGACACAAAGCATATGTTGTTCCCATTCTAAGCAAAACAGAAAATGTATTAAGAGAGGCCTCTGGGTTTTCACCTTTAGCCCCAACATTACCCATCAGTAGTGAGAAGGAAGAGAAAAAAGATCAGAGCTGTGAGTAGTTTTCAGTTGCTGATACAGAAGAACAGCAGGAGGACGAATTTGTAAATAAGACTGTTGGTTACTGTTGACAGCGAATATATTCCCCAATCCTTCAAACACCCTCAAGGTCAAGAACATACATCTAGCATGGTTTTTTTGAATGACTGATCCTGCTCATTTTCCAAGTCCTTGGTCAACCACTACAGCCCAGTCTCCTTCAACCTCTTGTTCACAAAATAAAAGGTATGTACAAGCCAGACTTCTTCCCAATTTCTCCTCCGTGTTACAAGAACAGAATATTTTAGCTGTAGAAGGAAGCTGTTCTCTTTCCATCACACCTGCTTATCCAGAACTCTCCAAGAACAGAGGAAGAAATGTATCTAGGAGAAGTCTCATCCTCCACAGGTAGCAAGAGCCTCTTCAGAAGAGTCCTACAACATTTTTCTCTGGAAAAAAATAAGCAAGACCTAGGAAATAAGACAAAAACACACTACCTAAAAATAATGAGGCATTTCCAACCACTGTCTATTTACAGTTGCATCAGTGGAACCTGTCTACCAAATTCAATTACAGAACAGAGGTTTTCAAGCTATGATCTTCCTTCAGCTTTTAATGAGGGGGGAAAAAAGGTAGAGCTGAAAACCAGCTTGACTAGTGCAGACAGCTCATTTTCCCCTCAACAACATCCCAAGCATACTTTTTTTCCTCTAAGGAATCAGGAAACCCAAACAGGAGAGAGCATTAGGAAGTCTCCATCTCCCAGAAAAGCATTACCCAGAGTTGAAGGAGCTGTGTGATTAGGGTACAAAAGCACTGGAAATGGCTCTCTGAACTATTCATTTTGTTCATTGTTCATGCGCTTTCTACTGTAGTGAGAGAAGATGAGCTGACACACGCTGGCAAAAGTATAATTAAATGATGCATTTAAAAAAAAGACATTTATCATGAGAACAAAAGTTACCAACGCAGTGAAAACCAGGTTAGAGTTAGAAATAACAAGAATGCATCCATACCTTCTTCAGTTCTCTCTCTGTCACTTATTCTTATTCCACTGCACTATAAAGCTTGCCACCTACCTGTATTACAGCAGGTGTCTGAACAGTAGAAGCCACAGCATTTGTTGTTTGAGCTAATGGTTTCACAGGAGTAGCTGCTACTTTCTTTAGTAACTGGGTGCCAGAATTCTTAAATTAAAAAAAAAATAATTAAACACGTGCAGAGAACAGTTGTTAGACAAGTCAATGAGAAAACATGCACTGAAGTTAGTACCTGCTCTTCTCTAATAGAAACCAAGACACCCACTCTTACAGTAACAACACAGGTGTCATTCACATAGCCATATAGTTTAAACACTGTTCAACAAAGCAATTTGTCTACCAGTTTAATACTCAAGAATAGATTCAGAGACGTTTAGATGCAATGCCTAATCAGAACAAAGCATTTAAATTATGAGCATGTTGGCAAGACCTATGCAGGTGGTTACTTTTTTTTATACCCACTCTTCCTCTTGCATGCTGAACTACATTACAACAGATGGAAACAAAAAGCCAAAGAGCTGGGAAGCAACATCCTGGGGACATAGGAAAACCCCTAGAAAATCCATGGGAAAATACTTCACTCAGCTTCAGAGAAGCATCCCACCAGAGGATCACAAGGTTGCAGTAACCTACCTAAGTAACCACTTAGGTAGGTTTTCGGTTGGTTTTGGTTTTTTTCTTACAATCCTTTACATCATCATCAGGCAGGAATTCCTTAATTTGAACTTTACCACATGTAACAGCTAGCAGGTTTTTTTCAAACTGAGAAAGCAAAGCACATAGTGGTGTTTATGTAGAAAACCAAATACTATTATGCTGTTCAGAAAGCATTCAAATGCATATTTGAACACATTTCAAACGATCCCTAAGTTATTTGCAAACCCTGCTATAACTACATAACATACAGCAAAGTCTAACTAAAGCTATGAGAGAGGTTACCTGTACGGCACATATTTTGATTGTGGGTGTGCTGGTCGGCAGAGACGGTCTCACACTCGTGTTATTTTGTGGCTGATTTTGTGGCTGACTTTGTGCTCGTGCTATTGCTTGTTGAGATACTAGCATTAGTTGGCCATTACTGCTTCTGATAAGAACAGTTCCTGTTGGAGAAAAACATCCAGACTGTTAGAAATAAAGTGCTATTATGGCTTTCCTACGCTCCTGTGGAAGAAATAACTAGACCACATTGGTAAGATAATGGAATATTTAGTTTCTTACTCCAAGGAACAGCAGCCAAGAAATGTAAGAGCTAAGTGTACATCAGCTTTACTCTGCATTTTAAGCCAGAAAACAATTCCTGAAGTCAAAAGAAAAACACCTCTAGATAGCCACATCGAAACACTATGTGTATACAAGATGGAAACTGCAAAGCAGTTCATCATTTGAGTCAAAAATATTCTGGACATTAAAAAGACAGACACACTGCGCACACACCCTCTGGGATTACTTTAACAGTAACTTCTTTAAGCAGTTCTTCAGCCTGCAAAATTCATCACCACTGTCACACTTGGCTGCCTCTACACATTCTCACTTTCTGTACAATTAGGCACACCCTTACAGGTGAAGATATGGTTTAGAGAAAACCTGCAATGGGAACTGAAGCCTGATTAACACCAGTTCACCTGCCTGTATCGAGACCATCCCCCTTGGTCAGAGGGCAGTGGTCTCCAATGAAAAGCCAAGGCCACTCAGTCATTTGCAGCTGTCCCTCTGTCCAAGGGACTGTCCGTAAGTATTAAAGTGTATGGTTTTAACCAAAACAGCTTATGGCCAAATAGGGAGATTCCAATGGGAAAGAAGAGGGGGGAAAAAAAAAGGCGAGGGGAGCAGGGGGAAGGAGGGAGGGGGGAGGCAGATAGACTCTCTGCATTGTTTCCTTGCTTTTTTGTTTCCTTTTCACACCTACAGCGAAGTCAGCCCACCACCATTCAACTCCTAGCACCTTCCTCCCACCCCATCAGCTATAACGACAAATAATTAAACAGTTAACAAACAATGAGTATTTTTTTCTAAAGCTTTCAAACGAAAATCACCCTAAGGGAATGAGTCAGATGCCACATCACAGTCCCATCTTCCTTGCGTTTGGAAATCATTCAGCTACCTACCAATGCCTCCTCCTCTCCGACCCCTAAGGGCGAGGCTCTGGGAAATCCAGATGTTCCATCAGGGTCACAAATACAAAACGCCAGCTGGATCCCTGGTCTCAACGGCTTCAGATCCTCCAGAAGGGCTGCAGAGCACCCTGCTTTTGCTGGTGCCTCACCTCCTTTACTTGCAACAACAGCTGCTGCAGAGTCCACCACTAAAAGCACCATCCTCACTTCACAAAGGCCTTTCACATAAAAGAAAGGGGGAAGGTACAGGAGAACACCAGATATGTAAATAAGAGTACCTCAACATTTTTGGAGGGCTGCACTTAACTTTCTTGCAAGGTGTCCAATATCTGAAGAAACCCAGATCTATGCACACTTGTGATCTTTCCTAGCATAAAAGAAGCCCACATCAATGGAATAGTCTTTTTACTACCTGGTTAGTCTGAAAGCTGTCAAAATACTGCTGTACAATACAGCCTAAAACACTTTTCTGTCTGAGTTTAAATGAATACAACAGGAAAGGCCACAAGCTCCATGAGTTGGGTTTTGTTTCAATAAAAAAAAAAAAATAAAAATCAAGCTATAACCACATGCTTAGAAACAGCTTTTCATCCTCAACATCTAAAAGCGTAAGAGGATATTGCAAGACAACACAAAATTTGGTATAAAATTCTGTAACATCAACATATTGTCATTTACATAGTGCACACAAACTGAGACTGCACGAGTAGCATCTAGAGTGATTCCCTCCTTTCTCAAGCAGCCTTTACTAGATGGGGCAGATGCACAAGACAGTTGCATAACCAGAAAAATACTGTTACTCCATCTGACAACTCAGCTTTCTCCTCCTCCACTGAAGCCTTGACTATAGTTATATTTAGGTACAGATGGATCTTTCAATTTAATCAATGAATACCCAGAATCATAGAAAACATATCAGATTTCTAATTTTCTTTTCATGCCATCATGCCATCTTATTTAGACAGTGATTCATGGCATAAAATTTATCATCAGTCAAAAAAAGGCACTTTTTTCCTTGTTCACATCACATGCTTATGCAGATTCTGGGGGAAGAGAGAAAGCCGACGATACGACACATTTTGATAGCAATAGCATTTCTCTCTGCTCTAGGTCTACACTCAGGAAGGTAGAAGTATTGCTATTGGGGGTTTTAGGCTCTTCTTTTCTAAGCTTGCTTAAAAACATCATCACTAGCTCTACTCTTTATGAAGGCACGTATAAATACATAATTTAATCCCTTTAGATATTTGGAATGCGTTAAGTGTTTTGTTTTTACATACTTGGCTATTTTGTCACTGCTTATTACATTTGCTTTTTAAGCCAAACTGTCTCTACTTCTCTGAATCATACTGCATGCCAGAAGCAGCACCGTTACCGGTCAACTCTATTATAGGGTTAGGGGTTTTTTTGCACTACTGTTCCAAAGTTTCAGTTAGCATTTGCCAGAGGAGTATCCCATCCTCCAGTCACCTGAATGGGGACAGCTTCCAGCAGACTTCACTTGACAGAAAGTTAACAAGAGCAACACAGCTAGCAAGCTTATGCAAACACAATACAGCTCATAGGCAAATTCATTAATATCTAAAATAAACAAAAAACAACTACCACAAATATTAACAAGTCCCAGTAGCCCCTTTACATTGACCATAACTGCAATGATCCCCAACAGCACTGTACCCTGAAGCATACTTTCCTGCTAGTAACAGATTAGTCAATACAAAAACATCCATGCTTCATCAGAACAAATAACTTTAGGTTTATTCTTGGTGAAAGCATCCACAGAAGTAGTTGCTTAAGGCCACTCCAGTGGTCGTAGCCTTGATTGGAATATACAACTAAGATGATGCCTGTTTATTACTACATAAGTAAGAACCCTGCTCCACTTGGTACAAGCATTAATTTCCGTATATTTGTTCTATTTGGCAGAATTTTTAATGTGGTGGTATGGTAGCCTTTTCATGGCAGTAGCTATTCTCAACAGCTAGCAAAATTAGAACTACAAAACCAATACTATGGTAATCTACTAATTACTGCTTTTGTAGACTTAATACTGTAAATGCCTGATGCTTGCACAAATAAAGCTGAAGGCAAATTTGAAACGACTGTCATAGCTACAGATCCATACAGTGAAGAGCCACAAGACATCAGTTCAGGCATGAAACACACAGTTCTGGGCAGTCCCCACCTAATGTTGCCAAGTGACAGTAAGCTGACACAGGGATTGCGTGAAACAGTTTGAAAGCTGTTGAGAAGGGCATTTGTTTTTTAGTTCTGGTTGCTGTAATTTACTTATACTTTGTGACAACTTAAAAATATCCCCAATCTTTTGATGCTCCCTTTCTGCCTTGAAACAAAAGGAACAACTGAACACTAAAGTCGATTGTGTGGGCTCCAAGAGGAGGCACCGGTGTCTTCCGCCCGAAGAAAAGGTTCCATGGCACTCAAAACCAATTCCTGAAGTCTCATACACCACACTTGTACAGCTGCACAAGTGTGAAAAAAGGCAACAGCAGGTGATGGTAACCTTGGTGGTTCTCAATAGAAAGGTCATATAAACAGACTCGTGCAGCTACCAAGAAGCTACTATCAGATATGAAGAGAAAGTAAGTGCAAGAATCTACATTCTTCACTTGGGGGGGCAGGAATAGGGAAGAACAAGAGCTGTTTTCACATTCACTGGAAGGCAATTTTTGCCAGACTAAACATGAAAACAGATCAGGTCTTGTCGTCATTTCAAGTCCCCAGGGAAACAGGCAGCAGGGGGGAACCTCCGAACAGCTGAAACATTGAAGTTTCAGCTAACACCACTCAGCACAGCATTTAAAACCAGAAAAGATATCTGCAACCTCTGACCAAAATATCTGCATCAACTGCAGTTACTGAACAGCAATCAGGCATATTCATAATGCCAAAGGTGCCCTCTTTTGGGCAGCACTTCCAAGAAAGCACCGTTTACAGGATACACAGATGATAGTTTTACTGAAGTTGTTTCAGAGAACAGGAAAGACTTTCTCACCTCTCATGCAGTTTGATAGTAAGGCACAATCCCTTTGGGGCTACAAGGCTGTTCCTATTTTCAGATCACAAAGAGAAAACTTATGTGACCAGTTACCAGCAGGGATTAGTTCTTACATGCTTCACTGAAGGACCCAGGTGTCTCTCACAGATTAACAAACAGCCCTTTTACAATGAACTGAGACTTCTGTCTCTAGATATTCTGCCTGTCCTGCCAAAAACATCCTTTGGAAAGTTATTTATTTTTCTTGACTGCCAGAGAAGGCAGTTAAAAGAAAATCAGCTATTTAAGCCCTTCGCTACCTACACACCTTCCTTCAGCTACAATCCTGCAGGAAGGCTGGAGGAGAAGGAACCAACAACAGAAACCCAGCTCAGTTTCCTCCAAAGCTACATAGAAGGAGCCATGCTATAGCTTCTCACCTTGAAAAGGTCTCATTGCAATCTATACCCTTTCTCTCCTGTAACCTGCCTTTCCTGGAACAGGGGCTCCAGGAACCATGCCTCCTGAAAGAGCACTCAGCATCACTCCTGCAAAGCTCAGGCAGCCACCACCCAGAACAGCCTCCACACAGGCATGGCAGCAGTGCATGCTGTGGAAAATCAGAGGCCTCCTATTAAATTTCCATTTGCTGCTCAAACCTGAGATACCACCACTGGAAATTTTTGCTGTCCCAGTACCACCAGCCACTAGCTTTTTCTGAACTTGCTTGTAACGCACTTCAAATTTTCTAACGTGTAGCTGTGTTTAGCATCCAACCCAGGAATGAAGAAACACAAGTTAACAGGATGAGCAACTTCCAGATACCTATTCATTGTAACTACAGACAGAGAACCAAAAACTCAGAGACATGAAAAGATGCTGTCGGATCACGGCAGAGATTTGTTTATGCCACTGTAGATAAGGCCACCTGCATGGGCTTCACTGTATGTCAAGGAATAGTGTTAAGGAAACCACGCTGTCATTAGCATAAAGTTGCGATGCCAACCGAAGCTCAGGGTTTCATCCAGCAGCACTGAACCAGTGTATGCTAAAAGCACCCCACCATAAGGGCAACTTCCACTGTTAAATTTCTACCACATGAGACAAGCCAAGAAGGAATTTCCTGATATGAACCCGCTCCACCAGATGAACCAGGTGTGCTCTGGTGGAGATACACTATATGCTGTTACATGTGAAGTTGGAGTTGAGTTAAGCCACCACTTTGATTACATGGTTTCCAACACAACTGCTCAACAGAAGAGCTCTTCGGAACTGCTGGCTGGGAAACAACATGAAGAAATGAAATATCTTGCTCCTAAAATAAAATAGAAGCAAGAACCAAATGCATTAGACCCAACTCATTTAAGAGAGCACAAGTTACAAAAGCTACTTTCAAAGAAGGGTAAGTTTAGCTTATTTCAAAATAAGTGGTGCCTGCACATGCATGTTGCCAACCTTAGTAAAGTTCACTTTAACAACAAATACAAGACTAATGAGACTTTCAGGTCCCAAATCAGTAAGTGAACAGTTAAACAACAAAAATGTTTTAAAACGACAGTAATGTTTCAGTGCTCTCTGTTCCTAAACAAATCTCATTCCTTCGCTGAACTACTCAAAACAAAGAGATAGCTGTTAAGGCAGTTACAAGGTAAAACGAAGCTTTAAAGGGGATGTTTTTAATAGGAAACTAAATGGCAACTAGAAAGGAATATTGGTTTTAAGTTTCTTAGCCTGACTATTTAGGATGACCCAAAATTCAGAAAATAAAGGACCAAATACTGCTAATCCATGCAACAGCTTTGAAAATAGTTTTTCTCTCTAAAGTCATCCTTTAAAAAAAAAAAAAACCACCAAACCAAAACCAACAGAACCCAACAATGCATTTTTTTTCTTGTGCAACCCCATTTATTGAGCTCCACGGAACATGGCCCTTAAATGTTACAAAAACACATTACAGGACTGAATAAGACAGACCCAGAACATACATTTATTAAAGACATTGACTGTTCAGCCAGTGATCATACCAAGGTGCATTATGTTGCAGACTGGCTGTAAAAAACTGCTGAAGAGGCATAAAGTGTTAATGAAATAATGTGAAAGACACGATAGGCAAGTCTGATACTGAAGTGACTTAACTTTTACATGACTTACATAACCCTCCTAATATGTCAAGGCTGTATGTTTTCAGACTAAGTATGGACTGTACTGCATGCAGAACTACTTACTCCCCATGACCCTCAGTTGGTATTTCAGTTTTCCTAAATGTTTACTGCAGATTTCTGTACTGAAGATGAAGAAACAAAGACAACAGCCCAATCTGGAGGCAACATCTAAACGTGCTTCTCGCTGTCTTAGGAACAAAGCTACAATGAAGATCTGGTGCCCACCCAAGGTTACCTCACCACAAACTCCCAATGATGAGATCTAACTTCTATTCTTAAATCAAATACAATTGTCTCTGGACAACCGATCTTCTGGGAAGGCACAAAGATTGCCCTTTTGGGGCTTTTCTTGGGGAAAAAAATCCCTGATTGCTCTTAGATTTCCCAGACAAGCCAGGTAGAGGGCTCATCTACACCACATGGGTCAAGTTGAGCTGTTCAGCTTGTTCACTACATCCACAAAACATTTTACTCTATACCACAAATCATTCCAACATTCAGAAGTCAATTTTAGTTGATGCAAGAGTAATTCAGTAATGATCAACCCATAACAAACACTGTTATGGCAGCAACCAGAATCACTCACCACATACCCAGGCCCTCAACCAATTCATTCTGTTCACATGTTGTTTCACTAAACAAATAATTACATGTCTCAGAAATCACCCTCTGCACCCTTTCCCTCCGTTCAACAGAAGTTTCTATACTAATGGGTCTTTATCATAGACTTATAGAAACATTCAGGTTGGAAAAGACCTCTAAGATCATCTAGTCTAACTGTCAACCCAACTCTACCATGTCTCCTAAACCATGCCCTGAAGTACCATGTCTACACATTTTTTGAACACCTCCAGGGATGGCAACTCCACCACCTCTCAGGGCTGCCTCTTCCAATGCCTGGCCACTCTCTCAGTAAAGGCATTTTTCCTAATATCCAATCCAAACCTCCTCTGGTACAACTTAAGGCCATTTCCTCTCACCCTGCCACTAATAACTTGGGAGAAGAAACCAACACCCACCTCACTGCAACCTCCTTTCAGGTAGTTGTAAAGAGAGGTAAGGTCTCCCCTCAGCCTCCTCTTCTCCAGGCTAAACAACCCCAGCTCCTTCAGCAGCTCCTCATAAGACTCGTTCTCCAGACCCTTCACCAGCCCTTCTCTGGACACGCTCCAGCACCTCAATGTCCTTCTTGTAGTGAGGGGCCCAAAACTGAACACAGTAGTCGAGGTGCGGCCTCACCAGTGCCCAGTACAGGGGCACGATCACTTCCCTACTCCTGCTGGCCACACTATTCCTGATACAAGCCAGGATGCTGTTGGCCGCCTTGGCCACCTGGGCACACTGCTGGCTCATGTTCAGCCGGCTGCCAGCCAGCACCCCTAGGTCGTCCTCCACCAGGCAGCTCTCCAGCTGCTCTTCCCCAAGCCTGCAGCGTTGCATGGGGTTGTTGTGATGCAAGTGCAGGACTTGGCACTTAGCCTTGTTAAACCTCATACAGTTGACCTCAGCCTATCGATCCAGCCTGTCCAGATCCTGCTGTAGAGCCTTCCTACCCTCAGGCAGATCATCACTCCCACCCAATTTGGTGTCATCTGCAAACTTATTGAGAGGGTGCACTCAATCCCCTTGTCCAGATAATTGATAAAGATGTTAAACAAGACTGGCCCAAATACTGAGCCCTGAGGAACAGCACTTGTGACTGGCTGCCGACTGGATTTAGCTCCATTTATGAGAACTTTGTAGCAATGTCTCAGAACCAGTGACTTGCATGTAGATATTGCAGTGTCACAATCAAATGTCCGATTTTGAATTCCAGTGAAGGACACCTTGTTTTGCCCACAGATACAGAATTAATTAAATTCCAGGTCAGAAGAAAAGTTTAAAGGGCATAATCCCAATATGTTTTCCTGCTACAACAGAAAACAGAGAGGCTAAACAAAATACATTACAGTGTTATGTGCACAAGGTCTTTAAAGAAGTTGATTGCATCTTTGCCAACTGCACAAACACCACACTGCAGATTCTTCTGGACATTGGCCTACAACTTTTAAGGTTGCACCTGACTCAGATGTCTGAAGACATCTCACCTTTTCAAAGCCAGGGACTAGCCTTATTTGCAGACATCACTGTGCCATTGACAGCACTGTTTCACTAGCATTTGTTTCCCTGGTTGCCTGGGTTGCTGCGAGCAGCTTTTTAAACCTCCATGCACCCACAACTCTGTCACACTAACAGCTTGAGAGGCATACAGCCCCAGTGAAGGCTGCTGCCTCCAGTAACTCTAACCTTTCTCTAGCAAGGTTCTGTGCTAACAGTGCACACCAACTCCTGAGACACCCAGTACAGGCATAGCCTTTTCAAGCACAGGGAGCAAGGAAAGGGATGAAGATAACTGGTCTAGGCAGGACGGAGCAGAGTCTGATAGCCTATTGTTTCAAGTAGTCTGGAATAATGGACACCACCACCCATCTTTCTGAAGAATCTAAACAACGTCCCCTCTCCCTCCCTTCCTGCAGGGACTAGACACAAAGTGCTTAAAATGACAAAATCTGAAGCAGTTTCACACGGTGTTTAATCAGTAGGTCTTACCCAAGCTGTTGGAGGCTAGCTGCTCATCAATGCATTTTGGTGCCCAGATGGATATCTCTATTTAACAGACTAGCATTTGGGTCCCCACAGTGCTGATTCCTTTTCACAGAATACAGGTCTACGTTTTAGAGCTAAGAGTTCTCAACTCCATGCACAGCTGAGCTTCATTACTTGAGAATACATTCATATCCATGCAATTTTACAGTTACGGTAGAACTCTTGTGCAAAAATATAACTGTCCCAGTTGCAAGGTAGTACACCTTTTATTTATAACAAACAACAGATGTCCATACTAACCATCTAAAGAAAATCTGGACATTACATTGATTCTTGGAGGGGCTGTGAACAACTTACAGGTCATAAATGTTTTCTGGGCATAGTTCCAAGATGGCACTACTGTTTCCATTCAAATTTGAAGTCTATTTATTATACTTGAGTCCCAAGAGTTTTTGTTTTTATTGTGGGTAGGCATACAGGATTCCCAGCCAACCCCATGTTCTACAATGCAGAGTCTCATTTGATACCATGAGAACATCTAGCTTTTGTCCTTGGGCCATGTCTTTCAGCAACCGGGATCATTTCCCAGCTGCATTTCCCCATCTCTGTGGTTTGCAGCTTTGCTACTTGAGGCTCTGTTGCTTTCCCACCCGAGTAATCAGACAGTTCCAGCGCTGTCTACAGATAAGATGATGGGACTTAAGAGTTCTCCATGACCCAAGTTACTTAACAAAGGAGCTTCAAGTACTTGAAGAGGACTCGGCCGTTGGCAGTGAAATAGTACCTCCAAGGAGCCAAAGCAACACTTCCTTACTCTCAAGACAACTCCTACTGCACTGAAAAAGGCACTGAATCTATACACCACACCCTCTTCTAGTTTGCTGTACACTCCTAGTATTCACTGGAGTCAAATTCTTTAAATAGCAATTTAAATGCTTGGCACATTGCAGCCATATATATACAGCGCACAGCTTTATAAGGACCAGAAGGTATGCCAATACCCTGCACCTACCATTTCTAGCACACTGTGAGCTATTAAGCTGTTACAGAGAAATCTGAAACTTACAGAATGTTGAACTGTAAATCTTGATTTTAAACCAAGAGATGCTAAAAACATAACTGGTGTCTTTGTACAGTTCTAATTAAGGACAAGATGAGCCCCCCTTTAAATCTCTGTCTCCTTTAAATAAGAGAATTAACTCAATTAATCCAGATTAATCTCACAATGGGATGCTTGTTTCCTTGGTGTTCACATGGGGACCAGCAGAAGGTTGAATTCCCCTTAAAAAATTCTTCTGAATGTATATATTCACCCCTCTGTTGGATGGATTTGCACTTACTTCAGAAAAGCAGGCAAAGGCTTAATACTGAATTTTAACACTGCCTATCACCTTGCTCTAAGTGGGATGGAGCAAACAACAATTCATGTAGAACACAGCAAAACCTTCATGGAGTTAACTTCTGTCTACATGGATACTGTGGAAACTGCCGCTGAAACTGTGTGGTATGTGTCAAGTGGCTAGTATGCAAGCCATATATAAAAGCGGTCTGAATACACTTACCCCCTTCAACACACACCATTGGCTGCCCCAAGCAAACTGCCTAGTAACACACCACCAAGCAGTCAGCTGGGCCTGGCTTCGAGGGCTCCACTTGAACCAGATGGCAACTGTCACTTGGCAAGCCACACGTGAAAGTCTTCAGGTGTTGTGCCAACCAGGGCATGCTGTTTCACCCACTTGTTCATCTAGCCTGGTCATCCACACAAGGAACTTTGATTTCCCAGCAACTCCTAGGAGCAGCCAGTACTAACAAAGCTGTCTCCTCTGCCTCCACCAAACTGGAAGTGCATGCTAGAAGAGATCTGCAAACACGAGCTATGAAAACCAAGTGCCATCGTAACATCTTACTGAACTAAGAACAGTCAGATCAGTAAGATCACTGAGCTTCACAAGCTCCCCAGCCTTAACAGACCCTAGATTTCCTCCTTAGCAACAAGGATCTTCCATCTGCTGCCATCTTTACCTTGCTTCAGTTGTGATCAGAGACTATTTCCTCAAGACACTGGTGGAAAAGATTCATTTCTAAAGGTGACCCAGGTGGCAGAACAGACCTTAATCCTGACAATTTGAATAGCAAGCCGCTTAGAAACATCTATTGTGATCTTTTCCACTTTGCAAGTTATATACTTTTTTCTTCTGAAACCATCATACTTTTCAGCTAAGTAGCTTCATGCAAAAAAGAATTCCAAATAAAGTATTTGCCTTTGGGTTTTTGCCTAAGTGGTTAGGGAAGTACTAATTATTCATCCCTGATAGTTAACAGAAGCTTTGCAACTTACAGCAAGAGTCACATATACAACTGTAACATGGAATCCTACTCACTAAGCACAGCAGATTTCTACACACGGCATGACAAATATTTGGTTCTCTAAGATGACTTAAAAAAACCACCCTGGTATTGCAAACTACTCCAAATAACAACTCATGAGCTTACCTACTCTATCAGCATCTTTGGGAAAAGAATACTGAAATATAATTAGCATTTCTTCCAGCTGTCACTTGTGTGCAGATGATGCTATTTTTACTGCTACAAGCTGAAGGGTCCTTTAAATACTGCAAAAGCAACAGAAGTCAGACTAGCGTTCTCTCTCTTCTAAGGATTAAAAAAGAGTTTACTCATCACCAAACTATAGCTGTAATTCTTTGCAATACACTCCAATTGATTGTAAAATCTGAACAGCATTTAACATTAATTTTATTGAGCATCATATTTCAGTGCTTCAGTATTCAGAATGCATCTGAGTTTTTTGTGAAGACAATAAATCTAAAAGTAAGCTTTATATCTTCTGCCAAGATTTAAATCTTAATTCCCACAGGGCCGTGCATTTAATGATATGAAAGCAGTGTTTTGCTAGACACATTCAGTCCTGAAAGCAAAAGCAAGTCATACAGAGCAGCTGAAATTTCTACTGGTTACAGCGGAAGACATTTATTCACTGGTTTTTAAGTTGACTTAGTTCCTCAAGCCTGCCAAAGCTTTGCTGACGCCTCCTCAGGAAAAAAAGTTTACCAGTGTCGCCTAATGTGAAGAGAGAAGTTTGCAAAGAATCCATCCTGATAAACCTGCTGAAGAGAGGACACTATTGGGATATAAAAGGTTGCAAGCATGGATTATTTGGTCCCTACTGGTCATCCTACAGCACACGTATTCTGCTCAGGCTTCATGAGATTATCAACATCCAGAAACTGCAGACTTTGTAGGAGCTCCTAGCTTTTTTTTGTCCTGTTGAAACCAGAAATCTTTAGATAGCCTCCTCCTACCCAAACATAATATAGACTAAGAAGTATTTTAAAACCAGCGCTTCCTCCTGTTCCAGAGTGAGGACACCAGGCGAAAATACAAAAATACCAAATTCCTCATGCAGTTTTACAACCGAGAAATAACAACTAGAACATAAAGAGGGAGATTCAGAGTACTGTACTCGAGAGGTATTAGTACAACTTCAAAAGCAGAAGGCGGCAGCATCCAGATGTTTACCAGCCCTTAACTCTTCAGGTTACCTTAGTTTCTATACCAAATTAAGAGAAACCCCATGAGATCAGGCTCCATACCACCCCATAGCAGTTTTGGGATACCCACATCAGCGCTCTCCCTCCCACTCACAGGTGTCTGTACGCTGACTGCCTCTTGCCATGCAGCCCCTGGCCACTTGCCACAAACAGTGGTTGTGCTTTTTGAATAGCTACCCATTATCAGCCTAGATAAGATGTAGGCAGTGGAAAACCTGCCAGGGACAAGCGAAAACATCCAAGCGAAGACAACTGAGCTGCAAACAGAAACCAAGAACCCGTCCCTGCCGCCATTCCCCTCCAAGTGAAGTGCAAAGGAAACTATACGGTGGCCATGCCTTGCACCAGCTTACTAGTGCAAATTAAGGCAGACTCAGGGCAACTTCTCTCTGCTGACACCATACTTGCTCAGGCCCACCGGTGTTAGCAATAACGGAAAGTATAAAACAAATACACACGCAGAGGCAGCTGATGCTGCAGTGAAGAGCACTGGCAGCTGCTGCCATAGCCCAGTAACCAGCAGCAGTGGCATCAGGCGAGCTTTTTGAAGAGCTTCCTGCTGTAAGCAGATCCTAAGGTAACAACAGAGGATCCCTAGCGTCCGGACGAGTTCTGTATTTTTTTGTCCCTCCACAAGAGCGGATACATCTGATAATTGTCCTTTCAACGCCTGCTTGTAATGAGCATTCCAGGGCCAGGGACAGAATGAAAGCCACAAGAACAGGCACAGAAGTGACAAAAAACTGAGTCCAAGAAAAGTAAAGACAAAAGAAAATCAAGGAACATTCTCCCTGTTATTTTATGCTCTTTTTCTACCCTCTGTTTCTCCAAAGCAGCGTGGGGCCCAAAGACACTACAGTGAGCTACAGACATTTGTAAACCTTGCCACTCCTTCCCCCTCTCAAGCCTTTAACTATTTCCTTCTGTTAACAGCACAGCCCAACCATTTTCCCCCCCAGCATTAAGCTGAACTTAACCAAGGACACAATTTCTTGTTAAACAGATGGTCCACGACAGGAGAGGTTTGCAGTTCTGTGAGCGTCAGCACAGACGACACGACCAGCAGAGCTCAGGACCGAGGCAGTACTGCACTCGCCATGCTGGTCTGCTCCCTGCCAGTCCCACAGAGCACGACGTGCAAAGCCTTCTGAAATGCTGCTAATGTGTTCTTGTCAACAAAGAGGGCCACCGAGGAAGGGTGCCTTTAGCAGATCGTACAAGTTCCCTCCATTTAGGAAAGCACAGCCCGACCATTCAGTCTAAGAGAGCTGTTGGTATGCCAGGTCAAAATGCCACAACCAAACCTTCAAGGCAGAATCTGTCCAGCTGAAGGTGTGTAAAAGACACAGTCCCCAGCTGGAGTCCTACTGCGTGCTAAAACACCCAGCAGTGGCCAGCCATAAGCTGGGGGTGGACTCACACCTCCTGCGGATGAAGGAGGAAGGCCATGAGTACCAGCCCTGGTCTAACAGCTGGCTACTCAGCTGAAAACCAGCACATGTAGAGGAAAACATAGGAAGGTGATGAAAAAAACTTGTTACGAGCAAGTCTGGGCCCTGCAAGACCTGGAGAACTTACGAAGCTCAGTGATCTTTCCTGGCTAACCAGGTAAAGTGGCACTTGGCAGAGGGACAATTCATGGTCAGAGAGGTGAGGACTCATACCTGGTCACCTGCCTTTCCCACCTTGTGGCTTTATTCTGGGCAAGAGGAGGGGGAGGTAGAGATGGAAGAGAAAGAACAGCCTAAATCCATGACTCCCATGAACTCCACTGCCCTCCAAGCCACGGGGGCAAGCGCAGCCCTCCCGGTGCCCCTCCTTCCCCAGGCTGCAGCCCTGTAGAAGCACAGGAGCAATGCCTGCTCCAGCCCACAAGCACTTCACCAGTACTTCAGGACGACCAGTAAGGGCGGGGCTGTCCAGCCTTCCTCAGAACAAGCTGGTTCAAGTATCTCCCTTTGAAACTCAGGGAAAGGAGGCTTTTCTGTATGATTTTTCTTAGCAGGTGTTACAGGTTGAATGGTGTGATTTTAAAGCCAAGCACGTTCTCCCTTCTGTACTTTATCCTGTATGGCTAGATTTTGCAATTTATTTGAAATACAAACTCTTCAAGACTAAGAATTTGGTGATTTATTCCACTTTCTTTTTTAAGGATGCTAACACTTGTAGCTTTAATGCTATTCATCTTGCATTTAAGTTCCTGAATTATTTCATTATTCATTAAAGATTGAATCCACATAGAAGATGGAGGTAGAATACTAACACTTTCTCAAACCAGAATGTATTTTTAAATCGTCCTTAGGACAATTATCTAGACAAGTTTCCTTGAAACATTGATCCATTTGAAATCTGACAACTTCTGTGCTCCAGAGGGAGCATTAAACTCCATACAATTACTTTTAATTTACAAAGCTGCACGGTACCAGCACCTGTAAACATCCAATACAAAGTTTGCTTGCTTGTTTCTTGTCCCAGGAGCAAGGAAAACAAGCTGATGCAGCTGACGGGTATCACTACTTTATTACATCTGCCTACTGTCACTATGCAAATTGGATGACATTCAGCAATACACCTTGATGTAATCAAACCCAAGCTACTAGGAAAAACAGAAGTTTTGCTAAGTCGTAGTTCCTAAACTACAAATAACTTGCAACAGCATTCACCTTCATGGAAAGATGTTAAACTGAAAGCCAATATATTCCATAAAGCCAAAATATTAGATGTAAAAGCTGAAGATCTGGGGGGCCATACTAACACGAAAAATATATTTATGTTTCCATCATTGTTCATTTCAGAGGAAACTTGGCAAGAATTTAGACTTATCCTTGACTGCTGACTACTCAGACATTAAAGTATCATGTGACTGCTGGGAAATCTACAGAAATTTGCACTGATGAAAGACAATTTTTTTTTTAATTACATTAGCATTATATGTTTCCTTGAGAGGTACATGTCTTTGATAAAAACATGGGGGGGAAGAGCACAGAAAGAAAGAAAAAAGGAAAAAAAATGCAAATATGTACCAGGAGCACAGGAATTAATGTAAAACCAGTCATCCTTTTAGGCAACGTCCTACCTGAGAGTAATTGCAACAGATGCTCCAACAAAGGAACTATCCCGGCAGGAAATAATCACAGCAACAATAGCAATAAAGTGATTACTTATCTTGGGGTCTTAATATAGTGAGACCAAGACCAGTGGAATCAAAGCCACCTTCTTTTTTAAAAAGCATTTAAATACAGCCTGACGGGAAGAGCAGAAAGTTTAGAACAGCACCTTCTTCCTCTTGTGAGAGAGGCTCAGGCAGGAGCCCTGGCTAACCCTCCCGCTGCGACCCAAAGCACCGAGCCACCTTCACCAGCACTACGCAATTCCTACATCAATACTTTCTTTGCCGCTACAGGAGGTGCATCCGTAAGCGTGTCTCTAAACTCTTTGCTTCCCACCTATGCTTTATAGAAAAAAAAATTTTCAAAAGGCAACACGGAATGAAACGTCAACATTACTCTCCTCACGCAGGGTAATATTTTGTTTCAGTAGCGGCTCGCATCGGCCTGGCCGTAAGTGAAAGCAATTCCTCCAGAGCAGCGGGCTCGGAGGGGAGCGAGAGCAGTGCGATGACTTGCACTGTAAGCGGGAGGTACTTTGCAGTCGCTAACCCACACCCACGCTTCCCCGCGAAACTCCTTCGTCCAAGTTCCACGAAAGCCTCAGTTAGTCTTTTCAAGTCACAAATTATAACTTGGTCACCGGGGTGGCTTGGGGTTGTTTTTTTTTCCGGTTAGCCCTCCTGCTCCTCGCGCTCTCCAGCAAAATAAAAAGTTCCCTTAATCCAGAGACTTCCAGATGCATCCTCCAGATGCGCTGCGAGCATCCCAGGCGCTGCGAGCATCCCAGGCGCCGACTTACTTCACCCAGCCCGCCCCCCCGCCAGTCTCCACCGCCCCGCAAGACAGAAACACGCCCCGCTCCCCACAACTTCGGGGCAGGAAAGCAACTCGCCCCGAACTTTCGGCTCGCCCGTCAAACACGCACACATATACACCGGCCCCCGCTGCGGCCCGTCCCGGCAGCACGGGCAGGGCCAGGGGCTCCCGACCGGCGCGACAGGACGCCGCAGCCCGAAGCTGGGGCGGCCGCCCACTCACCTGGGGGCAGCTGGAAGTTGGCCGGTAACTGGAGGGTGGCCGTGGGCGGCCCCTTAGGCGCCACCGGCCGCGGGGCCCCGGAGGCGGCCACCCGCGCCTTCGGGGTCCCCGCGGGGACTGCCGCCGGGCGCGGTGGTGGTGGCGGCGGTTGGGGGGCAGCGGGGGTCGGCGGGCCGCCGGGCACCTTGGCGACGGGGCCGCCCGGGTCGGGCGCCGGGCCCGCGGCGGCCGCCTGCTCCGGGTGCCCGCCGGGCATCAGCGTGACGGGGGCCGCCGCCGCCGCCACCGGGGCGCTCATGGAGGAGGAGGCGGCGAGGGAACGGGGGGCGGCCGCGTCGCGTAGAACCCCGCGGCACCCCGCAGCATCGCGGGCGGGGGAGGCTCAGGCGCTGGCTCGGCCACCGGCTCGCCCGCCCAAACACATGGTGGCCCCACTCCGCCAGCTCCCGGGCTCCGCGCACGTGGGCCCGGACGGTCCGGCCTCCCCTGCCGGCGGCGGGAGGGAGGGAGGGAGGGAGGGAGAGAGGGCGGGCGGAGGGCGGGCCCACGCCGCCGGCGCGCCCTACTGCGGCGGCGCCCAGCCCGGCCCGGCCGCACCTCAGAGCGCCGTGTTTATGGACCCACGCGGGCCCCCGCGCAGGCGCCGAGGCCTCGCTCTCCTTCCCGGGTGGGTTCCGGCCGGCGCTGAGGAGAAAGTTGGCGGCAGCTGAGCTGCTACGGGTCGGGGGACGCGCCCACGCCGCCCCGGGACCCGGCCTTCCGCGCCCCCCCCCCCCGGCGGGTAGCGGCGCTCGGACCCCCGGTTCCCGTCAGCGTGAGGCGGTGAAGCGTGGGTGACCCCGGCGGAGGCGGGGGGCTGCGAGCGGGGGGGGCGCCTGCCTGCCTGCCTGGCCCGGCCCTCCCGGGGGGCTGCAGGTGTGCCCGGGGCTGTCGCTAACCACAGAAGGGGCCCCAGCAGGTGTAACGAGTTCCCCGTGTCACGGTCGGCTCGGGGCCGGAGCTGAACTCGTCGGCAGGCCGAAAGCAGCGCCCGGCTGTGAGGATGAAGGGGACAAAGTTGTCCCCTTTGACCTTCACGCCCAGGGCTCGACTTGAAGAAAGACTGAGGAGGGGTGTGCTCCTCACCCCTCTTGCAAAGGAAGCACAATTGTTACATAGCACGTAGCTTTTTAAAAACAATTTTCACAGGATAACTGAAAGCGTTTTCTGGCTCGATAGCGATGTTGGCATGACCTTCAGTAATTCTGTTTTGAGGTTTCTGCCTATTATAGCTAACTTTGGGCTAAATTTCAGTAGGTTTTGAAGCATGCTTATGCACATGCTTCTCTTTGCCCGCAAGACTTCAGGGGTGCTGCTCATCTGTCCAAGGTGAGCACAGCGTAAGCAATCACAAAAATCAAGGCCTGGTGTATGCTTCATTATAGTGGTACAAAACGCACAAAATCCAACAAAACGGTCGGAAATCAAAAACTAGTTTTCATTTTACTCCTGTATTAAACATCATTTGCATCTATGTTTTTCAGGTAGAAATGTAGACAAGAAATTCTAATACTTGAGGATACACAGAAAATCATGTAAAATGAAAAGAATGCAAAAGATCGGACAACTCCATGTCCTGCCAGATAGTTCCATGCTGGAGGACCAAAGGAAACACTCCCCTTTTTGATGATTGCCATTCACAATCTGGCTCAATCTCACGGCATTACTGATTGAAAATGCTGTCAGCAGCAGCTGAAACAGCTACAGAACAGAAATCGCTCGAGATGAGAACTGAAAGCATATGGCCACAGCTTAGTTTTCAGCGTGGTCACAACAGAGGTAACTGGACTCTCCTAAACTCCACTAGTACAGGTAACAACAGGCATGAAAATAAGTCACATGGACTAGCTGGATAGGTAAGCACCTTAATCTTTTACATGCATGTCAAGTCCATTCTACCATGCTTTTACCGCTGTTGTTACACCAGTAGCTTTGTAACAGATTGCAAAAACCACAGCTATCGCACCTGTGTTTGCAACATACCAGGAAAGAAACACAGTCCCACAGAAGCCTATATTCAGGAACACAAAAAGAGCCCCCCTACTGAGGATGCAAACGCAGTATTTGCTTTCTCACACAGCATCCCCTCTCCCTTACTGCCACAGCCCTCGCCCTGCCTACCATTCCAGAACTGCCTAAAACCCCAAAGAGGCAGAAGCAGCAATGGTTACAGTTTCCAAGTGTGAGAGCAGGCTAGGAACACTGGAAGAGGCAATGGGATAGCACAGGAGGGAGGTGGTCTCTCTACCCTTTAGAGCTCTGCCAAGTCTGAGCGAATTACATCACTTCATATGAATATGAAGCTGCGTTACACCCACAAAGTAACAGCCAGGGTACAGCAAATTACCTCCCGCGTGCCAAAGGATGCTCAGAGACCAGAAGATGGGGAAACTTCAGTTCCAGCAAAGACCAGCAGTGACTGACAGCAGAAGGAGGATGCAAGGAAAGGCATGCTGTCCACTGTTCTTGGACTGCAGGAAGAAAAGTTGGATTATTAAGATCAAATTTTTCTCTTCTTGGGGCCATTCAAGTTCTGAAGAGATCTCCAAGACCCCCATGCAAATGCTCAGGAGTGAAGCATATCTGGAACAGACAGAAAGAAACAGCTGAAGAAGACAGACATGTATGCATCAAAGCTGCGAGGCGTAGCAGAGCGTGAAAAGAGGAAGTAGAAAATACAACATAGAGAAAAACATATGGAGGCTGCAAAAGGAGCAAAGGAAGCAATATGAAAGACAACACAGGAAAAGGTATAGCACAATGATAATAAAGAGAAAAAAACCCATTGAACAAAGCCCAGAAGACTTAGAAATAGGCATACCTTATAAAAAAAACAAAAAAAAACCAACCAACCAAACTGGGCTTACTTGAAGTGCCATCAGCATCCTCTCCAAACAAAGCAGATGCACCTAGCATTCTATGAAACTGCACAGGAAATAAAAGGAATGGTCCTTTTTCCACATGGAAAAAGGTATCATAATAGAGGACTGGATGTGACCAGTAGGCAGTCTTCATTACCCAGAGTAAAATAAATGCAAAAAGTCAGTCAGAATAACAAGGAACAACAAATCTGGAATTTTAAAGCTATTTTCATAACTGAACAGGTTACAGCACATGTAAGGAAATTACTTTTGTCACTTTTTGGTTTTTTTTTTTAATCCTTATTTTCTTGGGTGACTGTTACCACCAAAAAACCCCATGCACTGAAAAAAACTTTTAATCAAGGCATCATTCTTGTCTACAGCTTTTTCCCCAAGACCTTGTCCAGGACATGCTGATAAACATGGCACGTGCTTTTCAAAGTCAGGTGAAGATACATCTAGCTGTTCATTCCATGAATTTCCAGCCTTGGAGAACTGACCTGCTTTGCTACTTCAAATAACCCGTGAACGGACTCCTCTGGCACGTACGTAGAAGTATCCTCCTTACCTTCTGGGCATAGGAAAGCATTACTGCAAACAACAATTCAGATTTCCTTCCCAGGAGCTATTAGGTGATACACTGCCCATAGTTTGGTCTGCATAACCCCCTTCCAACAGCTGGCGCTTATCCAGTGCACACTGAATTGGTCTTTGCTGTACTAAGCTTTTTCCAGGGTTTCAAATCACAGAATCACAGGTTGGAAGGGACCTCAGGGATCATCTAGTCCAACCTTTCTGGGAAGAGCGCAGTCTAGACAAAATGGCCCAGCACCCTGTCCAGCCGACTCTTGAAGGTGTCCAACGTGGCCGAGTCAACCACTTCCCTGGGGAGATTATTCCAATGGTCACTTGTCCTCACTGTGAAAAATTTTCCTCTTGTGTCCAATCAGAATCTCCCCAAGAGCAACTTGTGTCCATTATATGTCCAAATAACCAACAAACCAACTACCCACCCTCCAAAATTCCTGTCCAGTGAGCAGACCTTAACTCCGCCAAAGACAGACCTTTATAAAGTCTTAGGTCAGTTCCACATCCAACACTAAAACCTAAGTGTCCTGTTGTGCTATAGAATCCATCTAATATGCTTCAGGGTTTCTACTCGGTCAGTGAACGTTCTTACAAAAGCTTTATTTTCTCTCCAATTGATAAATCATCAATTAAACACAACGAGCAAATTAGCCAGAATGAGAAACTTGCAATATTTGCCTTAAGCTTTTCTTAAATGACAGAGACTTGGCAACACTATGGAATTAACTTAAGCAGGTACCTGCAACATGAAGGGAAGAAATATGTGTGAAGATTTAATCTCATTAGTTAACATAGTTAATTTTAAAGGGAAAAATGAAAAGCTTACCATGAAACATGTTAAACAGTAACAAAAACCACTAACTCTTCAGGGAAAGGTGCTGAAAGAAATGAGATTCTGTAGATAAGAGCAGTAAAAAATCAGGGAATAGAAGACTTCACACACACAAAGAAAAGGGAGAATGAGCTTGTTAGAAATGCAGAAATAGAAGATATGACCAAAAGGATTAAGTAATGAGGAGACAGTTGCAAATGTGAATATGTTTAGTAATGAAAACTATCAAGTGAAATCATGACTGGCTATTTAATGTCCTCAGCAACCACACCTCTACATTAAGTTTGTGATTTGAGTACATTTTTTCTAAATTTATAGTCAGTGTTACAGTCTGCCCTGATTTTTGTCTTGACTGATGATCTTTTATGGAGGTGCCTCTTTCTTTTGGACATTCAGGTGACAGACGCCAAACCAAGCATTACACTACAAACAAGTCAAACTCTTTGTTCCTTGAGGTACAATACACCGCAGCTTCAAAACCTTGTAAAACATTTAAGAGTACAACAGGAAGGTACAACAAAAGAATTAGGTATATACTTTTATATTGTTCTAAGCTATAAAGCTTGGTTGACTATACTGAGCTACTAATACCAAGAGGGTTAACTGGACACAGAACTTAGCCACGTGGTGAGGCACATTAAGTCCCAGCAGAGGAAAGCCTAGCTGGATGTGCATCTGCAGTTCCTGCTGGTCTGGGGAACCCAAAGCTACATCACGAAGCTGCAGAAGTGATCTGATGAGGTGGAAAGGTCAAGAAAACACCTGTACCTCACAAGCTAGGCTTTAAGTGAGGAAGAAAGATCAGAAAACTACGTGAACAGAGGGAAAAAGAAGGGAGGAATGGGCACAAGCCATAGAAATGGGCAGCTGAAAATATACCATAAATAGGTACGGTTAAAATGCATCAGCAAAATGTCACAGCATTAAAGGCTTAGCCATTGGGCACAAATATATTCTCAGTGAATCACAGAGAGTAAAAAAAAATTGATCTAAGACTTAACATTTTAAGAATTACATAGCTCTATTAAGAAGTCATAGTGGATATCACTTGCTACCCAGTAAAGTTCACTAAAAGAAAGCAGTTTTATCAGTGAAACTGCAGCGCCCTATAATAATACAGCTTTATGTAAAGTGACATTGCTAATCTATTTCTCATTAATAATGTACAGCGTTGCAACACTTAATTAATGAAACAGAACACAAATCAGAACTTTACTGGACTCCTAATACCACTGAGCAGGAATTATCCCATTTGCAAAAAGCTACAGCAGAAATGGAAAAAAACATAGGGGTTCTGACAGGTTTTATATATCTTGTACCAACACTAACCGGGGGCAATCATCAGCTTCTGGAAAACATGTTAGTAACGTTTTGTGGCAAATATATGTGCAAGAAGAAGAATAATACGTGAATATATGCCTCTTTGCACAGTGCAGGATGAATGAGCATATTGGGTTTAACACAACTGCAGTTTCATCAGGTTTCAGGAAAACTACAGAACTCAGCTTAGGAATAAAGAAGTTCATTCAGCAGCTCTGTGCACTGTAGACAATTACCGCCTCTTAGAACTTCAAAAACATTAAAACAACTATCATAATTGTCCTGTGACTTAGGTATTTTTCTCTTTTTCTTTTCAGATTCTTTTTCCCTTCTCTATTTCTGCAACTTGCGTTTCAATATCTTTTGCACTAAAAATCTGAGTAAGACAAGATGATTTGCAATTGTGATGCTCTATTTAGTTACATTCCATAGCAAGAAAACCCTGTGCTGATAAATATTTGTAAAGCATTTCAAAACAACGCAAACAGTCAGAATCAGACTTATGAATCAGATGATGGTGAATTAAAAGACTGCCAGCAAGCAACAGTGGAGTTACCAGAGGAGCTACCAGAGGAGTAACAGGGAGTTACTAAGGGGCTGCATCCACTTGCCACCACTTAACATCAGCCACAATAAAGCTGAGCAAAAGCTGTAACAATCTACACCAGTAAAGTTTGAAATTCAACTGCAGACAAATTAAAACTGGTGTTGGTGTTCACCTACCTCCTTAAACAGAGACTGGAATTCTGTTGTAGCATATAGGATGTCTTCCTGTTCTTTCATGCTGCACCCTAGTATTAAATAAGCCAAGATGTCAGTCAGAACTATAGTCCACTGGGTACTTTCCAAAATACAAAAATATGTACTATATTTAACTGTGTTTACCAGCATTTTATAAACACATAGGTAGTTACGCCAGCTATTAGAAATTTTTATTTCTAAAAGAAAACAGAACACTCAAGAGTTAACACTCTGGTGAATATTCCAACTTTGTCAGCAAAGTTATTTTTTGGTGGGGAAAGAAACCACCCAAACAACAAAACCAAAATCAAAACCCCCACTACTGACTGGAAAAAGGACATAGCAAATCAGTTTCATCAGGGCAAATAATTAATTCTCCTTCATACAACAAGGTTGAGTCCTTGCTTTCCTTTATCCTCAGAAGTATCACGTTGTAGGAAACTATTGCTGGAGTTTAATTTCCACCTCCCTGTGCTCGTGTATCATTTTGGATTAAGCAGGTCCATGTTTTTTCAGCTGAACTGCAGGCCTTCCACTGGGAATTCATAATTTGATTCACTCTTAGAGCATAAAAGCATGGAAATACAGGATTTCTGATCCTGGAACTGCAATCTTGCTTCGTTCTTTTAGTTCCATGGATGTTTCAGACAAGCTGGTTTACTTGATCAAAAATAAAAAGTGCCTGCAAAGGACACCTGGATTTATCTTTTTCCTTCTTTTGGTGAATTGTAGAAGGATTGAGATTTTTTTTTTTCTTTCTCTTCTCTCCCCCCTCACTGTTCTTATATGTGAAGGGGCAGAGAGGTATTTTAAACTTTGAACAAATGTTAAAAGTAAAAAATTAGGCTAATGTCAAAAGCATTAATGCAAAGCAAATTAATTGCTCAGCTTCTTTAAATATTTGGGAAAATGTGTTTATATATTGTTCCCCCTCCCATTTTCTCTGTGCCGTTTTCCTAAACATCCAAGTCACAGTCACTTACTGTACTATTGAGAGAGGTGAAATACACACTGAATTTCAAAGCACACACTCATTGTTAAAATTTGTTATTCAAACTGAAAGCCTGGAGACAGTCAGTAGGAAACCCTAGGTAACTGCAGTTAGGCCAGGTAAATTCGAGTCCACTGCTTCTCTCCATTTACACCTGGAGGAAAAAAAAAAAACAAAAAACAAACAATCCCACAAAACATGATGAGCTGGAACACAGTTTTGAACCTGTCGTCTTTGTTTTTTCCACCAACTGTCACAGAAGGGCTGAGGTTGGAAGGACTTTCTGCAGGTCCTCTGATCCAGCCCCTTCCTGCTCAAGCAGGGCCACCTAGAACCAGTTGCCCAGGACCATGTCCAGAAGGCTTGTGGACACCTCCAAAGAGGGAGATTCCACAACCTCTCTGGGCAACCTGTGCCAGTCACCCTCACCAGAGGGAGAGGAGGAAATAAAAGTATTTCCTGATGTTCAGAGGGATCATCCTGTGTTTCAGTTTGCACCCGTTACCTCAAGTCCTGCCACTGAGCACCACTGAGGAGCCTGGCTTCATCCTCTTTGCACCGTCCCTTCAGCCATTTACATACATTGACAAATCCCCCCGAGCCTTCTCTTCTCCAGGCTGAGCAGTGCCAGCTCTCTCAGCCTTTCCTCCACCCCCTTCAACATCTTTGTCGCCCTGTGCTGGCCTCTCTCCAGTATGTCCATGTCTTCGTTCTACTGGGGAGCCCAGAAATGGACACAGCACTCCAGGTGTGGCCTCACCAGTGCTGAGTAGAGAAGAAGGATCACCTCCCTTGACCTGCTAGCAATACTTTGTAGTATGTAGTAAGTGTTAAAGTAACGGTTACAAAAACTGAAAATACTGTATTCTGATAATATTTTTAATGTAAATTTTTGTATATACTCTAAAGCCTGTATTTGCCACTCGTGGTAGAAACAGAAGCTATTAAGCTACGAAGGGACCACAGCATGTCAGAATTACTGTGCTAAGGACCACTAGAGGATAAAATGTTGCTATCATTTTCACCATTTTCAAAGGCAATGATAACGTCTTATACAACCCACACAAGCAGCACGTTGCCACACACCTTCCTACACCCCTTCCTGCACAAAACGTTCCCAACAGTTCCTTACACTATTATAAATCAGCAGCAATCGCTGTAGCTCCCAGCACTATCAATCTGCAGAGACAATAAAGAAGTCACCTAACATGGTGCCACCAGGTGTTCGGGGAGATTTCATACATCAAGTTGGATGCACAGGTGTCACCTGGAATAATTTTTGTGGGAAGATTTGGTATACCAGTTATATAATTGTTTCCTACAAAGACATACCTGTGGTGGCTGGTTTCTCCTTATAACAGGAAGTTCAGTGTTTTTTCCACTAGATTTCACAGCACAGCATACAACAAAATTGTTAAAAGCATTTCACGTTTTCATGAAGGAAAGAAGCCCAAGCTTTTCTTGAAGCATTTATCGCGTGCTTTGTACTGGATTACTTCTTTGCAAAGCTGCCTGATAATTCAATGGTGTCCTTTTGAGCTCCTGTAGCTTCTTCTGGGTAATTCTTTTCCAAAAAAATTTTACCCAGTTTTAGCTTTGCCACCAATTGCATTGGCCTGTGGAGGACAGAAAGGAAGTTATAAATCTCACCACAACATATGTCAAGTTACCTGCTGTAGCCAGTCTATAAAGGCTTGTGTCCATTTCAAACCGGGACTCCCCCACTATCATGATACATTATGCAGTGCACAACATGCCTTTCTGCCAGGTCACTGTTTTTCCCTTGTGGCTTCTACTTAGACTCTGCTGATGTTTCGGTACTTGATCTTAGGGTATCTGGGAACATAAATATGAGAACAGCAGTTCTCAACTTTTTCATGCTATACATGTCTTTTTCTTTAAGTAAACTATTTAGCAACTCTGTGTTTGCTAAAACCTCTTCTGATGTAGAGCTAGGGGAAGGACAGAAATTTCTAAACCGTTTAACACAATCCAGTGAGCAGTAGTTGAAGAAACTCAAATTAAATTCTGTCCATGGAAGAAGCGTTCTGTGTAAACCAGGATGTAGAATACTCCTCTAACCAATGTTCAGGGTTTTACAAACGCCATGCTGTCTGTGGTCATTTTTTTCAGTTAAAAGCAAAGAAGTTCTGTTTGGAAGAACTGCCAAAGTTTGGTACCTATTTCTTTACATCAGAGAGTTAAAAAAGGTCATACATAGGGTTTCTCTCAAATGGAATTCAAAACTCTTTTCAGTTTCACTGGCATCTAAATTCCTATCAGAGCTTCCTGGTGAATTGAGGAGCGTCCACATGGTCTGGTGTGCAAGACTGGCTTATAGTGCTGCAGCTACTGTCTTTTCTTGCAGTATCTAGTGAATAAATATTTGTAGTGATGCAAGGATTATCTTTCCCTCTCTGATGTTTAATAATAAAAAATATCCTAACATAAAGTCACTAACATCTGCCCACCTTACATTTCCCTTTCAAATGAGCAAAAGCTTCATCTGGGTTTACTGAGGAGCTGATTATGACCATCTCAACCTGTGCCATGATTTTCTCAACTAACCATATCCCTGGAGGCCCAACTGCCAACACACCTCTGCCATCCCTGCAGACAAGGTGCCATCAGCATTTTCTCAAACCGAGAACGGCCAGAACAGTGTCTTGCCCTGCTTACAGTGAAAAAGTACATTCAGAAAGTTGTATTTCTTTTCATGTTTACAATACTGTCGTTAATAAACCAGTTGTCAGATTCTGTAAATCCTCAGATTTTCACAGGCTCATTGCTTGATCTATCCAACGTTTATCTGCATGTCCCAGGTCTCCTTCCCAGCTAGCTCAAAAATGCCTTTGAAGTACTGCAGTAGCTCATGAGCACAGCGGTCTGTGTTTTGGTCCGAGTTCATTAGAGATGAAAGAAATCCACAGGACAGGGGAAAAGCAGATGGTGGCTAGGACTTCCCTGCTTTCTGGCTCTTGGGAATCAAGCAGAGAACATGAACTGTAATCCAATTAACTACACCCTTGAGGCAAAAACTAGGGAATACAAAGCAACTACTGGCAGGTCCCAGCAGTACAGAGAACCAAGAAGAAGGTGTGATGGGCACATCATGGTTTAGAACAACAGAAGACTGCAAAGCAAAAAAACTGCCACTTGAATTTTAAGTAGCTTTGTGACTCTATGCTCACCTTGGGAGAAATAAAAAAAAAAAAACCAAACAAAACACAAACATGCAATAATTAAGAGAAAAGAAGGAATCAGGATTTCTCCTTATCTTTTGTCCATAACCTCCAAGTTAAGAACTCAAATCTCAGAGCAAAATGGAATTGGAAGGGAGATAATGCTAACAGCGAGAATGGCTATAACCTGACATCTAAAAGGCAACTTTCCCCACAGCCAAGTGTTTACTTACTTGCCAGTTCTAGCAGGTATGTTAAAGCCATCAATAGCATTAAAAGGTATAAGAAAGATGGCAAAAATTAAAATTGATAAAACTAGCATTTACAGTATCAACACAGTAATGAGAAATACTTATGTAATAAAACTATCCACTTGGAAGCAAAGATAGGTCAATACAGAAGTGGTATTCGCTGTTCTGCTTTCTCTTTGGATCTTTCATTTCACTGGTGGCCAAAGACAGAAATTCATAAAATGCACAGAATATACATAAAACTAGTGTAAGAGAAGACTTTAAAGGATCCTTCTTATGCCTTTCAGTCCTTTGCCTCAAAGCAAATGTGATCTTTGATTTTGCCTTCACCAAGGCACATACACTTACAGGTCTGGGGGGAGTTTTAATCCATTCTACAGAAAAATTGTTCCAATTGACGCAAAACCAAAGCACAGAACCTATTACAACGTGCTGGCATACTATCTTCCTCCCTCCCTCCTCCTCCTCCTGAGTTTGGAAGATGCTTATTTTCAAAGAGAATTAATCCAAAGCCTTCTGAGCAGTAAAGGTGGACACCGCTCCTGTCTGCCCTGGGGAGACCAATCCACCGCAGCACCTTTCAGCTGCCTTAGCTATATCTGTGCCAGAACAGAAAATTGCCAGCACCATGGGTGCTGACACTGGAGCCTGATTATCTCTATTGCTACAACGGTCTCTGGCACACATTGGGAGCAGGCAGCCAGGGCACAGCTAGTCCATTTTGGAGGCAAGGAGAGTCTGGTATGAACATGGTCTTGGGGACAAAAAGCGAGCTTTGGCGGCTTTGGCACCAATGAAGGGTGAGCTCATGCACTGTAAGGGCTTTCAGCAATCACTAGGCACAAATTCAGCAATGAAATTACTCCAGTAAGTTAAAGTGGTAAATATCTGACTGTCCGAATATGGAGTGCGGACCACACCAGCTGCAGTCAGGTGCAACTGTTCCTTTAGCCAGAGGACTTCCTCAACCCCACCTCTACCTGTCTTCATTTAATACTACTACTACTCCTGGTCATTGCCTCCATGACCAATTAACATATTCAACAGATTACCATATCCAGGTTGCTCTCTTGCTACTGCTTCCAGCGGCACAGCTGCAGCGCTGACAGGGAGAGCTTCTAGCGTGAAGAAACCGTACACAGAAGGGTTCACCATATTTGTTCCAGTCCTGCTTGAGTCAATTACAAAATCCCTTGATCAAGAGCAAAGTATGATTCAAAATTATCTGGCATAACAACTCCAATAATAGCCTAGTTTCTCTTTGTGTTCTTTCAAATACAGCTGATATGCGAGTTTTCGGTATCTATACAGAAGTTTCTGTAAAAGCAACAAGCGAACAGAAGAATCACAAAGAAACACAAGATACATTTCAGATGGAGGGGGTTTTTCCTGTATGAACAGGCTACCATTTCTTGCAGCAAGTATCATGCCTTTTTGAAGCTCTTACATCTATTTATGCATTTTTGCTATAGCTTATTATATTTTTATTTCCAAAACCAAGTACGATGTTTGGTTCAGAATTCAACATGCCATGTCAGAGACATGCATTGACTATGCAAAAAATTTTAACGCATAAAATTGATTATTCTTACAGTCCATACATGCAATACTTACATATAAGTACTTAGTAACTTAAAGGCAATATATGTATGTATTAAGTTGACACTTACCTTCCAAGACTGGTAGGTACCAGATGGATCCGTCTGGTGCAGTTCAGTGCTCCCACTGCCAAGGCAGACAAACCAAAAGGTCTACAGCCATTGCTCTGCATGCAGCAGCATGGGAAACCTGACCAGTTTTAGCATCCCAGAAAATTAAGAAATGTACTGGCCCAATACACAAGCAAAGCACAAGACTGAAAAGGCTGGATACAGGTACTCACCATAAAACTCTCCATTTCCAGTACGTCAACAGCTTATTTCTGATCTTCAGAAGTTAGTTTGTGGTCAGCATTCTAGTCGCACAACTCCAAGTCACACACAAGTAACTGAAGAAAAACAGGCTTCACTGTAAAGAAACTACTCCCTGTTAGAATCACACAGGCTACAGGAATTAGGCTTAATCAGATTATCTTTTAACATGATCTCAGGCACAGTTGTGAACAGATTTGAAGGAGCATCTCAGATGGCTGCAATCAATCAGCCAGCTCACAGGTGTTCTGCTAGTCTTCAGTATTTGAACATAAGAATCCGTGTCTGAGTTTTACCTTCAATTTGGCCTTTCACATTGCTCTGTTCTGTAAGGGATTTTGTTGTTTTCTTTTTAAGTTTATATTTTTATCTTAACTCTTCTATACAGTAATATTGTTTGGTCTCTCTACATTATTTTTTCCAAATTATACAATAAAATTCTTCACAGATCTGTATGTATGAGGAATGGTTATGTTTGCTGGTGCTCTTTAAAATAAAAGAGCTCATAATCGTGATTATTTTCTTGTGAAAAATAGGGTTTTTTTCTCAAGTGATATTTACTTTTTTTTAAGAAGTCATGAAAGAGAAACTTAACCTGCCTTCCTTTTTTTACAGATAATAATAGAAACAGTTGGTTTATATTCAGTAGTCAGGACCACCTGTTGCTTTTAAGCAGAAACCTAAAAATGTCAAACTGCTTACCTGCTAAAGTTGCAAGGCTGCGTGTGGCATCTTCTACTGTGGCTGGACCCTCAAGAGGCAGTTTACAGTGCTGTTAATCACTATTCTGGCACCAGCAGTCATGTCTGCATAAATATAATGATAAAGTAATCACAAAGACTCTTTCATTAACTAGCAACAAATTACTATTCAAGAAGGAGAAAACCATTGCAACTTTTTTTTAAGCTTGAAAAGGCAATGTAGATGAGGACAGAAACAAATTCAAAACAGCACACAGAAGTAACTTTACTCTAACTGAGAAACAGTAATTTTAGGGTAATTTCAGGCCATAACAGTTTTTAAGTTTACAGAAAATTAATGTACAGATTTAAATATGGATTCAGCTCCTCCAAAAACACATATGAAAAGTACCCTGCTCCCTACCGTGCCACACATCATGGCTTTGCTATTGTACAATTCCCTCCACCCCATGGTACCAGGAAATGGGGATTACAGCACCATAATAGCGTGTAAGAAGAGAGGGTTGCTGAGGTACATCCTTATTCTTCTTCATTACAAGCTACTGTAGAAAATTCAAGGCACATTTCAGATTATAACTTTCCTCATAGTAAAGACAGTTGAGTAGGTTCCAGATTTCCCAATTTCCTAGTCAATTATTCACTCATTGGCATAGTTCTTCATCCTCCCACAAATTCACCTGCTTGTGAAGCCAGTGAAAACACACAGCTTCCAAATGTAAAAGATAATTTACATTTTTTTTAAAAGTTGGACCATTTTTGTAGTAAATGGACCCATTTACTACAAAAAACTGAAAATTTCTTCTGTCACTTGGAATACCCTTCTTGGGGAGCAGCTCCGTGTTCAGCATCAGCCAATCTAAGAGCACAGTGCTATCAAAAGAGGAGATTCTCACATTTCTTGTCCCTCACTGCATCTTCTCGTTCTCTCCCTCTATTAGGCTGAGCTGTTCTGAAGCTGTTAAGTCAGATCAGCGTGTTGACACAACTCAAAACTAAATTTTTTTTGACAAGCTGAGTTTTGTTTTCAACCTTTCTGAAAGCATGCAAAGAGAACAGTTTCATATCCTGATAGCCTGACCTACGTGGAGATCACCACAAAAGCAGCAGTTCTGTTCTTCCCAACCACTTCCACATAGACATTCCTGCAGCTTCCTCTGAACTGGATTTAACAATCACACAACTTTGTGGCAACTCACCAAAAAAAGAATTCACTTTGCATCTGATCAGTGAGTTTTGGACTGTTTTCTTCAGTAGCTGCTTGCATGCACAGAAAGTTAGGTGTAACATCACATTGTGCCCTCAGTGTGTGTTAATAGTGGTTTGGCCACCAAAAAGGGCAGTTCCATCTCCTCCACCAACTTCTTTCTTCACTCTCCCCTCCCCTCACAGAGTTATGGGACTCATACCATTGCATATTGAATCAGTGCAACACGCAAATAAAGAGGTTTTTTTTTCTGTGAGGTTAGTGAGTTGAGTCAACTCTCAGGGGGTCAAAGAAGCACCAGAAAGGGCACCAGGGAGAAGACTGAAGCACCTAGGGTACAGCAGAGACAGGAGGAAGAAGTGGCACCACCCAGGAGCACACACTCGTATGAGAGTTAGGCTGATCCAAGTCAGCGCTACTGTGGCTCTCTGTGAATTATTCCCTCTTCCCCGGAGCCTCTGCTAGCTCTCGCCTGACCTTGGTCACACGCTGCAAGAAACTTTTTGTTCCTGGCTTATCTCTCTGCTGGGCAGGCTTCCAGCCTGGGTTACCATGCCTCAGCCGGGCAGCAAAGCCAGCACAAAAGTGACAGCGGAGGAGCACATCCCAGAGCAAGACCTTCAACTTGCAGTGGCAACTAGCCATGAGCAGTCAGTTTAGTGGTCACATGGAACTCTATGTTGAGATGAGACGTATGCTCTAGGCAGTTTTGCTAACCAGTTTGCTGAGTTTGCACGCAGTTTTGCCTTCATTCTATCCTTATCTGAAGCAAAATATTCCTTGCGGAGGCAAATGTTCACAAGTGATAGTTCATATTTGGAACTGGGGTCTCATAAATGAGACAGGCGTGTCAAGAGGTAGTTTCTAGGGCAGAGGAGGAGGATCGCAGCACTTTGGGCAGATTCAAGCCCAAAGTGGTCTTCCAGCTCTCCAGGAATATTTCCAATACCATCCTGGTTTGCTTTCCTGGATTTGATCTCTAGGTTTGCCTTTCTTGTACCTTTCAGTCTGCCTATTGCACCATTGCAACCAGTACAGAGCAGCTTCTGCTATCCAAGCAGCTTGTCCCTGATGATGCAATGCAAACAGACCTGCATAAGATGATTTTAAAAAAAAAAAAAAGGAGGGACCAATAAATTTTAAAAATCAAAATAATTCCCACTGGCCCCATAAGAATCCATCAGCTATATTTAAATCAGCTAGGTAGGGACACAAGCCTTCGTATCCTAGTATCAATCCCCCAAACCACCATGGCCACCTTCACAATGTTTTTCATAAATACAGTCTTTAAAGGACTTTTACATACTCCATACCTGGAATGGAATGAATTGTGGAGCAATAACACTAGGAACAATACCTGCAAAAGTCCAACAGACATGGTCATCAAGTGCATACATTTTCCTTGCAGTTCTTTCCTCTTGAAGCTTGGTGAAAGATTTTTTTCTGTATATCCAACAGAGCTGTATCTAGCCCTCAAATTCCAACATGTTAGATGAGAATAAAGAAATTGTTCTTAAACCCAATATTAACTTTATTTATGTCACGCAGAGGAGATGTTATAAACTAAGTCTTTTCACAAGGACACCAGCAAACAGCTATGTGGAGGCTGTGTCATCCTCCCCCAAAAATAAATAATAATAGCATCTGTTAGGAAGGAAAAATTATAAGGTGCAGTAAACATCAGAGCAAAAATTTTCAAAGTTGCAGAAGATGAAGTCTACAAATACAGTAAGGAGAGGCAGCCCCTGAATAAAAGGCTTACAACCAAAGTTAAAAACAAAGGAAATAAGGTGGTTATAGACACAAGAGCCCAGGGAGGTAGCAAGAAAACACAGATCAATGTGATAAGCAGTATTCTCAGTATACTCGCAGTTTATAGGTGCAGTCATGGCTAAGCTGATCTAAAAACTAACTGCTGACAAAGTAGTACTGCTCCACTCTTGTGCCCCAGTGATTGTCTCCCCTTGCTTTGACATTGAAACTCATCTGCTCCCAATCTGTGAAGCTCAACAGGCAGAAAACTACTTTTATAGAAAAGCAATTGTTTTTCTACTAATTTATCTTATTTAATCATCTCATTACAAGATCAGATAAGTATAAGTTATGGCACGGGAGACAGACTGGGAACATGTGGCCACGAGTGTAGAAGGGACCGAAGGAAATACACAGCTTTTGATAACAGCTAGCTGTGAGGTTTACTTAGCTATAAGATCATGCCAGACTGCAACTTAAATGCTGTCACCGGTTTCATAGGTGTTTTGATGGGGAAGAGCTTCAAAGGTGGACAATGACGTACCACGGACATTTATGAGAAACTCCTTTCTTACCCACAGGTAGAAAGAAAGATGAAGACAGCTGCTTTGAAAAATTCTAAGAAAGACTAATAGAAGGAACGTTAGGGTCAACATCTCAAGAGCAGATAAGAACTTTGTTTCTTTCTCGGTTGGTTTGAAACTCAGCATTTCCCCTCATAAAACCTTTTCCTTAGAAGATACAAATCAATGAATGCTAAAAAGGAAAGAAAAACTGACGAGTTTTTCTGTTGGGTCTGACAATGGGCTGAAGAAGATAAATGAAGGATAAATATCAATGATAAATAAACTAGGATTTTGAGCTGAAAGCCTCAAGCATGGCCAAAATAGCACATAAACATCCCCTCCCTCCTTTGCATTCTCAGTCTTCCTCAAAGATACTCTCCTGCCAACACTAAGGAGTTGATGCAAAAGAGGGCTCACAGGAAAACACAAGTAGTCCTTTCCTTACAGAAATGTATCACCTTATCCAGCACTCAAGAAAGAAAAGCTCTCTGAGTACACTACATACAAAACTGATCCCTTTTTTACACGACTTTCTTGTGATAAATATTTTCCTTGTCACTTAGCTAAGACCAAAGCTTTACTACATCACATCCAATGTTAAACTTCTCAGTTTTTGTGACTCTCTTGTATAAAGTACACAGAGGGTAAAATATTGCATAAATTAATGAAGAAAACTGCATATTATTTTAAAAAGACATAAGCTGATATCTTTAGGCATTTAGAAAGAATAACAGACTATGGTTTCATACTTCTACTACAACATGTTTCCTCTTTAAAAAAATCCAAACCACCAGGTACATACAATCTAGCCACCATTTCTACTTGTTTTAGAGCTCATGTAACTTCCATTTTAAATAGGCCAGCAAAAGTTTTCATAGGCAATTTCTTGTTACATTTTCAATCCATTACAAGTTTTGTCCTCTGTTCTAGGCCAACAATTTATTACTTTGCTTAAAAAATCAGATCTGAAGCAATAAATATCAATAAACATAGGAGGTTTCATGTGCTTCTCTTCACCAGATTTGACGACTATCACTTCCACTTGGTTCTCCTCATCATAATTTCTGATGAATTTCAGTTTTTTGTTTCCTATCACCAGAGAGCAAAATTACCTCTATTCTTGGTTCATGGGATGTAATTTCTTGTCAGTGCCAGTTTTTAATCAAATTTTCAAGGTGATGCCTACCAAACACTATGAAGAAGTCTGGGAAAGACAAACATCAATGAAAAATAAAATCTATACTTAACATTTTCAATAAACACATAAACCCTGAATCCTACAAAACAGAATTATTCCAAACTGAATTATTCCTGATTGCTAAATCAGCAGGGTAAAATGATGCATCACATACAGCAGAACCAAAGGCCCACTTGGAATGAGTGGGAAAGAATGTAGCATTTAGAAAACTGCATAATGAACTTATTTGAGCAACAGTACCTTATTCCTGAAAAAATATATACACACTAATATGTGAACACGTTTAGAAAATTATGCAAAAATCACTTTTTATCAATATTGAAGACTAGTAGAATTTAATAATAAAATGTAAATTATGTTACCAAACAAAAGACTCCTCCTTTATTCCTACAGAATCAATACAAGGAAAGCATAGGTATTATTGTGGCCCACATTCCCATCAGCAAGGCTTCTAATGAGTCTTTTAATTTAGAATTTTTCTTACTGATATCCAGAGCAAACTCAATTTGATTTTCAGATGGATTTAATAGTAAGATACATGGCGATTTTATTTGCAGAAGAATATATAGCAATTATAGAATAACACTGTGATACATTTCTAGAGTATCTTTTTAGATTAGAGTCATGCTTGAAAATTTCCTGCTGAAGAAAAGCAAAAGACAGGGAGTGGTAAAAAGCACTGCTATGTCCTTAACGCAAAATAAATACTAGAAATCAACAGTTACTATTTTTTTCTGTTTTCATTTGTTGCTTAGAGTCAATTCCTCTTTGTAGAGTAGTTCAAAGGCAGTTTACCTATTTCTAGCACACATCCCTTGTTGCTCTCATTCCAAAACAAGGGAAGACCAAGGCCTATAGTTCCTACCTTGCAAATACCAACTCCTCCCCATGGATGCAATCTCCTGTTTTGTACAGCAGACCTCCTGTACCCTGGGACCCTGATCTCACAGACTGCACTCACATGAAGCATCTTCCTTCTCCTCCCTTTTGCTCTGCTTGAAAAGAAACACACATGCATAGATACATATCATACACATATATGTTTTATATATATGCATTTACAGTAATGCAAGTTAGAGACAGTACAACTCCAAGCAACCATTCACTGTACCTGCACAGTCTCTGTTAGGAATTTGGACTAGATAAAGGAAACATTTCAAAATGTCATAGTTATTTTTTATAGTGATTTTCTTGGCTCTCAAATGTACATATGTACTCAGTTACTGTATTTCCACTGACGATTGGACTACTCAGGACAGAACGGTATAAATGAGTAAACTTTCACAGGAAAGGAGTTTTGGCCTTCAGTGAATCATGGGCCTTTTGAGCGGTCCTGGTGACTAAGTTACTGTGTACGTACCAAATACAGAAATGGGGACAAAGAAATGGGGCCATGTCTGGAAGGACAAATACCACGGTGCAATGATGTGAGAGGTGTGTGTTCAACAGAAGTTTATCTTGGTTCCTTCTTAAAGATTATAAAATATGAATATGCTATATCTGTCATTCCAAGCTAAGAGTAAAATGTATGCATCCTATGTATAAGAAACTTATAGAGCCTTACTCTGCAACCGGATCTCCAGTCATTATAATTTTACCCTTGAAAATGCTAAAGAGTAGAAAAAAGCAAGCATGAAGCAAGAATCCAACAGACATTAAAAGTGGAAAACAATAAATGTACATTCAATACCACAAGATTTTAGTTAGAGGGTACTTTCCCAAATTGGTTTCAAGCACACTAATGCTTACAGAGCATATTTACAGAAACGTGAGTATATTGTCTCTTTTGCTGTGCTTTGTTGTCGCTAAGGTGCTGTGTAAAAGAAATGGCACCACTAGTTATTAACAGTGACAAGACTATCTCCATAATCTATTTTTGGTCAAATATAACTGTATTCCCTGCTTTGTATTTCATTGTATAATTTATTATTTTTCATTCATCAGAAGAATTAATCTTTTCAGGTTTTAAAATATACAGTGACTTTGAGATACACTATGTATAGAAGGTTAAAGAACACAACATTAAATGGTTATTTCATAGAATCATAGAATCATAGAATGATAGAATGGTTTGGGTTGGAAGGGACTTTTAGAGGCCATCTAGTCCAACCCCCTGCAGTGAGCAGGGACATCCCTGACTAGATCAGGTTGCTCAGAGCCCCGTCCAGCCTGACCTTGAATGTTTCCAGGGATAGGGCATCTACCACCTCTGTGGGCAACCTGTGCCAGGGTTTCACCACCCTCACTGTAAAAAATGTTTTCCTTATATTCAGTCTAAATTTACCCTCCTTTAGGTTAAAACCACTGCCCCTTGTCCTGTCACAACAGGCCTTGCTAAAGAGGTTGCCCCCATCTTTCCTATAGTCCCCCTTTAAGTACTGAAAGGCCGCAACAAGATCTCCCCACGACCTTCTCTTCTCCAGGCTGAACAACCCCAACTCTCTCAGCCTGTCCTCATAGGAGAGGTGCTCCAGCCCTCTAATGATGTTTGTGGCCCTCATCTGGACCCGCTTGAACAGGTCCCTGTCCTTCTTGTGCTGAGGGCTCAAGAACTGGACACAGCACTCCAGGTGGGGTCTCACCAGAGTGGAGTAGAGGGACAGAATCACCTCCTGCCCACACTTCTTTTGATGCAGTCCATCAGCTCCAGAAGGGTGAGGAGAGAGGTTACCAGTGAAGACTGAGGCAAAAAAGTTGTTGAGTACCTCAGCCTTCTCCTCATCTGTTGATACTAGGCCACCATTCTTGCTCATCAGTGGGGGTACACTTTCTTTAACATTCCTTTTCTGGTTGATGTACCTGTAGAAGCCCTTCTTGTTATTCTTTGCATCCCTTGCAAAACTGAGCTCCAGCTGTGCCTTGGCCTTCCTGACCCCATCCCTACACAACCAAGCAGTGTCCCTATACTCTTCCCAGGACACCTGTCCCTGCTTCCACTGCCTCTGTAGTTCCCTCTTGCTCTTTAGTTTGACCAGCATGTCTCGACTCAGCCATGCTGGTCTCATCCCTTCCTTGCCTGATTTCTTACACCTGGGGACAGAGAGCTCTTGTGCTCAATGGAAAGCATCCTTAAACATCTGCCAGCTCTCTTCCGTTCCCTTGTCCCTGAGGACCGTTTCCCAGGGGGTCCTGCTGACTAGCTCCTTGAAGAGCTGGGATTCTGCTTTCCTAAAATGTAGGGTCCTGACTATACTCCTCGCTTTTCCCATATCCCTCAGGAGTGTGAACTCCACCAATGTGTGATCACTGCAGCCCAGGCTGCCTCCAATCTTGACATCACCAATGAGCTCACTTGCATTGGTACCATCGGGTCTAGTATTGCATCCTCTTGGGTAGGGCTGTCTATTACCTGGCTCAAGAAGTCACTCTCAACACATTCTAGGAATCTCCTGGATTGCCTACAGCTCACCCTGCTGCTCTTCCAGCAGATGTTGGGGAGGTTGAAGTCCCCCAGTAGGACGAGAGCCTGCAAGCACAAAGCCTCCTGAAGTTGGAGGAAGAAGGCTTCGTCAGCAAGCTCCCCTTGATCAGGCAGCTTGTAGTAGATTCCAACCACAAGGTTCCCTTTGTTGTGTCTGTCTCTGATTCTTACCCATAAGCTTTTGACCTGCTCATGGTTATTCTTCACAGACAGTTCTTCACACTGTATCGATTTCTTGATGCAGAGAGTAACGCCTCTGCCCCTCCTTCCTCACCTGTCCCTTCTGAACAGCCTGTAGCCATCGATAGCCACATTCCTGTCATGGGATTTGTGCCACCAAGTTTCAGTAATGGCAACTAGGTCATAGCTTTCTAGCAGCATGGTAGTTTCCAGCTCCTCCTGTTTGTTGCCCATGCTGTGTGTGTTAGTGTAGAGGCATTTCATCTGGGCTGTGGGCTGTGTCTCCTTAGCAGAGCACCCCTTGATTCCCTTGAGGTGTTTCACAGGAGTTTCCCTGTTGGCTCCTACTACCTCAGGAGCCCCCAGCTCATCTCTGCAAGACTTCGACTATGCTGCAGTGTGCCCAGCATGCCTCTGGGCAACAGGCTGAGGGCTCATACCAGCAGCCCATCTTTCTAACCGCTGTGTATCATCCCACAGCTTGTCACAGGCAAGCCTGATATGTTTCCCCTCCCCCTTCACCTCTAGTTTAAAGCCCTGTCAATGAGTCCTGCAAGCTCCTGAGCAAAGTCCCCTCTTTCCCCTTTGAGAAAGGTGGCTGCCATTAGATGCCAGCAATCCCAGTGCCGTGTAGGCCACCCCATTGTCAAAAAACCCAAAGTTGTGTCAGTGACACCAGCCGTGGAGCCATGTGTTGATAGATTGGGTTCACCTGTTCCTTTCAGCATCACTGCCCACAATGAGAAGGAGGGAGGAAAAAATAACCTGTGTCCCAGATTCCCTCCCTAACTGTCCCAAGGCCCTGAAGTCTCTTTTAATCACCTTTGGGCTACATACTGCAACTTCATCACCACCCATGTGGAAGAGCAGTAACGGGTAGTAGTCCAAGGGCTGTACCAGGCTAGGAAGTTCCCTAGTGATATCCCTATCCTGGGCTCCTGGGAGGCAGCAGACTTCCCTGTGAGAAGGGTCAGCCCGGCATATTGGACCCTCTGTTCCCCTCAGAAGGGAGTGTCCTACAATTATGACCCATCTTTTTTTCCCTTGTGGAGGTGGTGGTAGTATGGGGGGTAGGTTTTTCTGATCTTGGCAACTTTGTTATTCCTCTATGATGTAAAAAGCAATATATAGAGTCTATCAACAAAGAAAGCAGGCAGAAGAGAAAAAAGAACCCAAATGTAATTTATGTGAGACAGTGGCAGGAATGGAGCATGGAGCTCTGCCTTGGGATGGATGAGGAGGAGCTGCTGGAACAGCAACTGGGAGCTGCTGGGGCAGAACAACATGGGTGAAGTTGTTCTGGGTGTCTGCTACAGACCCCAATCAGGAAGAAGTAGAAGAGGCCTTCTTTAGACTGTTAGAAGAAACTTCATGTTTGCAGGCCCTGATCCTCACAAGGGACTTTAACCATCCTGGTATCTGCTGGTAGGGCAGCAGAGCAGGGCACAGGCAATGCAAAAGGTTTGGGGAGTGCATTGATTGACAAATCCCTAACAAGTGCAACTGAAGAGCCAACAAGAAGGGGTGCTCTGCTGGACCTCATGCTTACAAAAAGAAAGGACAGGATGGGGATGTGAAAGTCTGGGACAGCCGTGGCTGCAGGGACCATGAGAAGGTGGAGTTCAGGATCCCAAGAGGAAGGAACAAAGCAAAAAGCAGGACCACAGCCCTAGATTTCAGGGGACCAGAATGTGGCCCATTCAGGGAGCTGCTGGAAAGAGTCCCACGGGATGTGGCTCTGGAAAGAAAAGGGATCCAAGAGCAATGGTCGATTTTCAAAGATCAGTTCCTCCAAACTCAAGAATGGTCCATCCCAACCTGAAGAAAATTGAGCAAGGAGGCCTGCAGGGTTGAACAAGGAGCTCCTGATGAAAGCCAAAATAATAAGGAAGCATACCAGAGGTGGAAGCAGGGACGGGTGACCTGGAGCAATACAGAGACACTGTCTGAGCATGCAGGGAGGGGACAGCAGTGGATTTTTTTCATCTCATCCTTACCAAGGTTTTATACAGTTATCTCCCATAACATTCTCATAGGCAAACTGAAGCACAGATTAAATAAGTGTATGGTGAGGTGAACTGAAAACTAGCTGAACTGCCAGGCTCACAGGGTTGTGGTCGGTGGCACGGAGTCCAGCCAGGGGCCAGTCAGTACTGATATATCTCAGGGGTCAATATAGGGGCCAATACTGTTTCAGATTTCGATTCAGATCATCAAGATCGTTGTTACCTTTTCTTCAGTGCTGCTTGGCAGTGCCTTCTCAACGTTTATCTTTTCTGCTTTGCTTTTGACATTCAAAAAATGAGGAAGTTAGTGAACTACAGTGCTTTCCTTCTGTGTCCTAAAATAAAATATTAACCTCTAAGAATTCTTGAAGAATTTTCAGCTCTAAGGAGGCTTAGATTAGATGTTCTGCCATTCTTTATTCATAGCATATGTTCCTAGTAGCTGGAGATTCCCTTTTGAAGAATAAAATCAGGACACAGCAAGATTTTCTCACCACAGCCGTTGCACTTACTCCCATTAGTGCAAACTGCTGAACTTGCTGCGAGTTTCTTTAGTCCAAATATTTATATTTGCAGATGAAAATGGCAGATACTAGAATAAAAACTTAGCATCCCAATGTTTTTTTCCTGAGTTTGTTATTGCCCCTCTGGAACATGGCAGAGCCACCAATGTCCTTGTAGCGTGCAGTGCTGTTTGGGTACTTCACTTTGTATCAGAACATATAAGTTTGCAATTCAGGTGCTACTTCTCATTAATATTCTCTACAATAGCCACTGCAGAATATAAATGACAGAATTGAAAAAAACAGGCAAGAAGCAGACAGAATAAATTTAGGACAAATTTATCCTGTTACTGTGATCTCTTCTAGGAAGCAAAAAGCACCATTTAGCTTACCAACAGTGTGATATTGTTGCGTATTTTGATAACAAATTACTGTTTATTAAATAAACAGAATCTGAACATTTTCAAGACCCAACCGTTTACCCAGGCAGACCTTTGGTGCACGCTCCATTTTGCAACAAGATGAATTAATGTGGAGACATGGCATGTAGGAAATCCCACCAAAGTTACAAGATCCCACCAAGTTCAGCTGGTGGAGAAATACTAAACTGAAACCAGCATTTCTTCCTTTTGCCATCTTCCTTTTTCATCTACCAAAAGACACCTCTTCCTTGGTATCTGCTCTGTTACCTGATGGTATTGCTGATTTTACAAAACACATGCATAAACTCCCCCGTGTTTTTTTTTAATTGCAAGATGAAAAAGTAGTCTACCCTGAAAAAGAGGGTCAAATTCACCCTGTCATCCTATTAGGAGTAGATCCTGAGCTATCATACTTACTGTAGTAAATAAAGTGAGTTTTTTTGACAATTTGAAGTGAATGCACAAAATGAGGTGCTGTCACCAACATGTTAAATGCTTTGTCTGAGAAACACATAGCCTAACTCTCAGGAATCATTCTTAACTTTGATACCAAGACCTTCAGTCAAGCATGTTGAAGCAGAAGGTGCTACCATAAAATTCTTTGCTGTCCTCTTTCCTGTATATGCCAAGTTTGAAATTATAATTTTAAAGGTAAATTTTAAAATGGTGATGAATCAGCACTCTGTATTTTCCCACTCATGGATGGGAATGTCTGCAGGTTCCTTCTCTTACATATCTCTCCTATTCCAGAGAATTTATGGAAACTTAGATAATAAAAATGGCAGAAAATACAGACAGAAACTGAAGATAGCTTATCAGTTTTTCTCAGAACTGTTGGAAGACTGGATCACTGCAAATATTGTAGGTTTCTACAAATCTAAATGAATTCCTCTACAATGAGGAATTTTGACACAGTCCTGAGAAGACTAAAATCGGTCTACTGTTAACAATCCATTTCAAACAGGTAGCTTTCTCTAGGAACTAAATGTTAATGCTTTCCAAACCCTGGTCTCAGGAACCAGTGGAGTTTTAGATTGGATATTAGGAAAAATTTCTTTACTGAAGGAGTGTTCAGGCATTGGAACAGGCTGCCCAGAGAGGTGGTGGAGTCACCATCCCTGGAGGTGTTCAAAAAACGTGTAGATGTGGCACTTCAGGGCATGGATTAGGAGGCCTGGGGGTGTTGGGTTGACGGTTGGACTTGATGATCTTAGAGACTTAGAGACTAGATGATCTTTCCAACCTTAATGATTCTATGATTTTACAAACTATATCTTTACCTATTACTTGTTACTGAGAAATATGAATTGGAAACATGGGGGGAAAAGAACTCAGAAAAGAGCCCATCCTTCTCTATCTGCATTCTTTTATCATCTCCAAAAAATATGACATACTGAAATGCACATCAACAAAAAAAGCACTACACTGACAAAAGTTGGAAGAGAGGTGGAAGATCTGACTGGAACATATTTGCATTTGAAACTCTCGGTGATGATCTAGATTTATGCATCTAAATTACAATTAAATAATGTTAAGGTTGTGAGTAACTCACAAGAGCAAAGAAATGTGCAATTAAAGAGAAAATATACCATATGTCCTTTGATATGTAGGCATATTGCAGTGCATTAAGAAAGTCATAAAAGAGACACCCTGTTGTGGTTATGTGTTCTGAGACATGTGGCATATTTCCATTGTAGCTATCTATTTCCCTGCTTGTATGCATCTGTGCCATTATTTAAAAGTTGATTTTGAGTGTGAATTTCCCTTTCCATGGTAAAAAAAATGGAGCTGCAGACTCTTTGTTCATTGTTTCTGTAGTTCTGTTGCTATTTATGAATGTGGAAGTCCAAAATCTTAAACATATGAATGAAAAATCATCACAGAGGGGAGTAAATTTATTTAATCATCAGACAACATTAGGCAAAATAGATGGTTTTAATTATTATGAATGAATGAGCTTATGCCTGTATCTTCTTATAAAAACACCCGAATTCCAAACATTTTTCTCCCATATTTTGCACGAAAATAGGAATAGGCATAGGTACTGAAAAGTTTCTCATATATAATTTGGACCACTTTTGGGAAATACAGCGGGCAATTACTCCTTTCATTTTAAGACTCCTCACCTGTGGCATCCCACAAGCTTATTTTTCTCCTCTACTCAAAACCAACCTGAAAATGTGGGAGTATATGATGGAATATTCAGATCTTAAAAGCGGTATTTATGTGGCTGACACCTAACCCACACTGTCTCAAACACTGTGATCACCAAGACACCCCAATGCAAAATATTTTATAAACGGTGGTTGGGTAACCAGAGGATGAGAGCAAGGTAAGTTATACTTGTGGGAAGAGAAAAACGTTTTATGGAATACACAGTGTTTGGAGTATTTCCTGAGAGCATGTTTTGCCCTCCAGTTGCTGAAGATGCCTGCTTTCAGCTACCTCACCAGTCCTCCAGAGCCAAGCATGTACTTCTGCTAAAGAACTTAAGTCCTTGTGATTCTATCTGCAACTGGCTAGGAGATGGTACCTTCTGATTACGTGTTGATTTGGCCAAGGCTGTTTTGCATTCTTCATTCCTAGGATTCTTTGTTGTCATTTGTAATAACTAGAAATAGGATCAATCTGATAGAGACAGAGCTATTAAAACAGCTGTCCTGAGCTCAGTCCAAGAACATACACTAATGAATCACCATGAAGCGTAGCAACTTCAGAAAAAATAGTTTTCAACCCTTTTTTTCACTTTTGGTTTCCTACAAGTATGACTGATGATGATGACACAGAAGCAAAAACCCCTACTAGTACAAAAAACGAACCCAGGTACCATGGTGGTGAGTGAAATAAATAGAAACACAAAGAGCCTGATGGATATGCTGGCATCACTCGTCCTCCTTTGCATGACCTACAGTGCGAGAACTGGGCCAGAGACATTTTCTGGAGAGGACAGCAAGCCAGATTAGCATTGCATCAACTCAGGGTCCTGTATAATCTGAAGAGACAGGGCAGGAGCAGCACCATTCTGGTAACAGAGAGCATCAGGCCCAGGTGGCAGGCCCTTGGAGAGGGGGATGCTGTAGGAATGCAAGAACAGCTTGGAGCTGGCAGCCTGGGAACCGGTTGTCAAGAGAAAAAAGCAGGGGGTGATGGGCAGTCACAGTCAAACCTAGGACAGCAGAGCCAGGAAGAGCAATCTCCATGGGGCTGGGGAAAGGAGCCAGCCTAGAAACAGTCTGAGGAGCAAGCATGCCAGTTGGGAAGCAGCTGTACAGCCACAGGGTGGCCATGGATGCCACTGACAAATGTGTGCAGTAACCAAAGGGGTTAGGGCCTGAGGGAAGAGCCGGGGACTCAGCCAGTAATAGCTGAGAAACAGAGCAAGCAACATACTGAGTAAGGAACGAGATTCACGTTTTGTGGTGTGGCGTCATGTCACCAGGTAGCGTCCTGTCAGCCTCAGCAGTGTGTGCTTCCAACAACTGCAAGAGCACAAACCAGTTTTCAAAAGGCCACGGCTTGGGAAGCAGGCAGTTCTCACAGCCTGCAGCGCGGCACTGAAAAAGGCTGAGCAGGGGACGTACCCAGGGAAACACAGATTTCAAATGCTTTATTTGCGGATTTTCGACTTTACTGTACCATTACCCTTAGAAACTCTCACCCTTGTAAAGAACCATCTTAAGACTTTGCAAACTTGTACACGAGCATCCGTGGCGAAACCGAGATTCCCTCCAGTGGCCGCAGTGAAAAAAAAAAACAAGCCTAATTTTAGCACTTTCAGTCTCTATAACGCATCTGAAGTCACAGCGATGAGTGCTTCTCCTTGCTCCGTTTCCTTCTCATGACAGGGAGGCTGCGGCCGGCGGGGAAAGCTGCCCCACACCGAGGAGCTGGGGGCCGCACAGCTGCTCCCCTCTAACTTTATCTTCATGGTTTGTTTCCCCCTCTCCCCCCCCCTCCCCCCACCTGTCAGCGTTGGCGGCGGCGCCCCAAACTGCAAAAACGTCGCGGCGGCGGCGGCAGCAGCTCCCCCGGCGGCTAGCGCCGGGCCCACACCCGCCAACTCCCCTCACCGGCGGGCACGACGGAGCCGCTCCCACCGTCTCCTCGTGGGAGCGCAGCACCAGCCCCCGCCGCCTCACGGCGCTTCCCGCCCTACCCCGCCCCGCCCCGCCCCGCCCCGGGCGGCCGCGAGCGCGAGCTGCCCGGGTGCAACCATTTGTCGTGGCATGTAGAGGGGGGAGGAGAGCGCGCCGCTCGGCACAGCCGGAGCACGTCCCTTGTAACGTGCGCACCGCTTGCTCCCATCCCCCCCCTCCGCCGGCCGTACCACTGCGCTGCTCGTCCGGCGCTGAGGCGCGTTGGGCAGGAACGTACCAACGCCGCGGAGGGAAAGGGGTGGCCGAGAAGGTCGCGTGACAAGAGGGTGGTGATGTTCAAAGCGCGCAGTGCCGACTCTCGGTACCGGTGTTTTGGCTGAGCGGTGCGAGGGGCCGCGGCTCATCGGCACTGCCGCTCATAGCGGGAAAGGAGGAGGAGCGGAGCCGGTTTTCGTTAACCCTTCCCCGGCGGGCCGGGGATGGGCCGTCCCTCTGGGCAGCCGCCCCCGCCCCCCGCGCGCCGCGTTCTTCCCGGATCGCTGCCGCCTCCCGCCGTTGCGGGTTCCGCGGGGTGCCGGAGCGGGAGGGCGGACAGGCGGCGGGGCGGCCCCTCCTGCTAACGGCACGACATGTCGGTGGCGTTCGCTGCCCCGAGGCAGCGAGGGAAAGGCGAGATCACCCCGGCCGCCATCCAGAAGGTGAGGGGGGAGGGAGAGGAGGGGCCGCCCCGGCCCCGGTCTGGGGGCTGCCGCTGCTTCCTGTCGCCGGGCCGCGAAGGGAGAGGGTTGGCGGCGCCCCGCAACGCCGAGGCCCCGGCCCTGGTGGGGGGAGCAGCCGGGCCGCGGTCTGGGCACGGCCCCGGCGGGGTCGGTGGGTGAGGCCTTGCCTCGCTGCGCTACGGCACTTGGAGGGTCCCGGGTCCGGGGGAGGCGGCGGGGCGCGGCGCGGAGGCCCTGCGGGGGTGGCCGGTGGCCTTGGGTCCCCCTGGCTGGTCCCGGAGCCGCGGGCGGGCGTTTTCCCCCCTAAGGGCTCGGCCTGTCGCGGTGGGAAAGCGGAGGAGTCGAATAGCTCCTTCGTGTGAGGGGTGGGTGTCTGTAAGCCGGGCTTACTGTCGGGGGGGTGTTCCTAAAGCCTGCCTAACTTTGGGCTCTGCCTCCGTGGGGTGAGCGGCGGCTGCAGCTCCCGGACTCGGTCGGCCTCGCGGTAAGGCTCCCCCCCCCATAAACTTCAAGTGCTATTAAAGAACAACATTACGGTCGGAGCCAATGACAGCGACTCCGGACGACTCCATTTAAGCTTTTGTGGGAGGGAGCAAGTTAACTCGTTAAAGCGATGAAGGAAAAGCTTATATGGGGTTTGTAATAACTGACGATGTTCTGTATCGGCACAAGCGAAGGAGCGTGTTCGAGTTTGCTAGTAGCTTGGTGGTACTTAGAAACTTTACTGAAGACTCGCTGTGTTATCAGCATAAATAGCCACGAATCAAACAGATTTCAGATTACTACAAGCTCCTTGAGTAGGAGCCTTTTGGATAGATACAGCTAACCCGTGATTTAGTAAAGAATGAGGGCGTCAACAAGGCAGGTGTTGCAGGGATCAGGACCTCCAAGAAGATCCCAGAGTTACAGTGGAGACGTCCAGGGTATGGCAGCAGAAGTCAGTGCTTGAGAAAGCATAGATGAAAAATACATACCCACTGGGTGGAAAGCTGTCTAAGGGTAGTCAGCAGATACTTCAGGTCACTGGGGTGCATGTGGAGAATGCAGACAACTAAGTTTTTCTTGTGCTGTAGTCAAACTATTAATTTGATGGTGGTGTGCTGGCAAAACCCTAGTATAGTTAAAGCTGAAGAATCTTTGTGATGTACACAGGCTGTCAGAAGCCTGGAGGTGTCTTCATACAGCTGGAAACTAAATGGTTTTTTTTGATGATAGGTGTTTATAACTTTCAGAGAACTATTTCAGTTTTCTATCAGCAACTGCTCAATCAAACTTGTATAAAACAGTGCCTGCAGCCCCTTCTAGGATACAGTTATATTCATTCTTGTTTGCTTTACTCTTGGCCTTAGCATTCCTGTCTTCCTCCCCACCCCCAGACATCCAGCTTACATGGCGATAGTGAAGAATGCAATGATCTAACTGGCAGTCTCAAGGTCTACTTATCTGCTAAGCCTTGATTATCTGCTGTCTTCCTCTGGAAGGTGGGAGATGCTCTGAGGAGAGCCTTGATTCAAGGTTTCCTTTGCAAGTGCTTTGTTAGAATTTGGTATCAAAGGTATTAGCTCATTTTTCCTTGTTTTTTTTCCAGTGAAAATGGCCACTGTGTTTCTTATAAAACTTGATGTTAGTACACATGAAATGTGTCTGTGCAGCAGCATGTTTGTGATCCTCTTCAGAGTGTGCCTCTGTAGTTTCTGAGGCTCAGATGGTAACTCGAAATACTGCAGTTCTGGCTGTGTTTAATGCTTAATGACAGTGTTTCCAGATCCAGCAGTTTCAGGCAAAATAATTGCTTGGCAGTTATTCTAATCAGTTCTGGTGAATTGCTGGTTTAAGTTTAGGAAGACTCAGCTAGCTGGCTCACTCTTGCATGGATACAAGTCCTGAGTGGACTGCATGAGGTTTCTGACTCCATACCCTTTTCATAGTAGAGAGGGATTAGTCAGAAGAAGAAAAGTGTCAGTACTTACTTCTACTTTATAATTTTCTCTACAGAAAAAATTAAAATTTTCTCTGTAGAGAAAATTGTATTTCTATAGAATTTGTTTAGGTTGGATTCCTAGAGAAATAAAGGTGATGTAATAACACTGTTTGTGTTTTCCTTGTAGAAGCATGAGCTAGTCTCAACCATGTCTGGAAGAAGGAAAGAATCCTGCAGATGGTTAAGATACTATTAGTTTTGTGAAATTCAGCAGCTGGGTAGAGTGAAGGGATCTAAACTAGCTTTCCACTGAGAGGAAGCAAAGGGAGAAATCAATGCAAAATTTTCCATTTAGTTTACTTGAATTGGGTAACTTGGCTGGTAGCTCAGATTATCCATAGTTCTGCTGACTCTTTTCTGATCAGAGTGTGGGAGAGGGGTTAAAAAGACATGCGTGTGGGGATGTGCAGCTCTAGGAAACCAGGCTTTCTTTTCCTGTTCATAGAGCTTAGAACACCGTGAGTTCGTGAGCTTTTTGTAGAAAGCCATGAGAGCTGCAATTTCGCGTGGTTTTAGGACTACTTCTCTTTTTTCTTTTTTTCAGAAAATTAATTTACATATATTCATATTCCTGGACACTTCTGAAGTATAATAGATCTATTGTGCCCATTATACACAATACTTACAAAATGCGGTTTAATTAGAGATTCTTAATGTAAATACAGCCTAGCTTTCCAGTGTGTTTCCTTGAAATAAACCTCTCTGGTAAGCTCGCTTTCTATCAATAACAATTTCAATGCCTTTTTTATTAATAAATTTATGAGCAGTTGCAGGCTTTAGAATGAGGAGGGAAACTTGGGGCATAAATTTTTAAGTAAATTTCTTGGTTGAGATCAAACAAAGAAATGGAAAACTTTGAAGAACTTGGTGCAGAACAAGCATGGGTATTTGAATGGGAAGCTTTACAAAGGTAGCTATAGTAGCGGTATGAAACCCGTAAACTGAAAACTGTAAAACTAGTTGGAGGGGGGATAAATGGAAGCAAAGAGTGTTCTACAAATAATTGGTGGAAGTAGAACTTTCTGAAATACTACTTTTTTTGTTACTGTTTTTAAAAACTCAAAGACTCAAACTTATCTTCAGTTTCTTTCCACAAAGAACGTGAAACTTACTCCAGACTTCTTCTTTATCGTTACAGATGTTGGATGAAAATAACCATCTTATTCAGTGTATAATGGACTATCAGAACAAAGGAAAGACGTCCGAATGCTCTCAGTAAGACATTAATCCAAATCTACTGTGGATTGGGTGAATTTCCATCTAGATAACTGTTCTTGATTTGTTTAGCTCACCTTGTAGGAGAACTGTGCTGTGAAGAACAGAAATGTATTGCTATAGATATTACACTTACAATTTATGGGGCTTTTTATTTGCCATATGACTATCACTTCTCTCACTAAAATGTTGCCACTTGCCTCCTGCAAGTTGGTATCGTGATGATGTTGCTCATAAAAATGAGGACTGTATAACCAACATCCTTTTCCTCTGCATCATAATTACGCTTTGGGAAAGAGGTAGTTTTCTTCTCAAACTTCTCAAAATTATGTAGGAACGGACCTTTCTTCATCCTGATGTCATGTTTGAAAGCTTGCTTGCTTACTACCTGCCCAAGAACAAACAGGCTTGTCTTAAAAGAAGTTTGGCTTGCCAGAATATAGCATGTGGACTTGCTGTCTAGTGGGATGTCCAGAGAGTGATCTGAGAGAACTGTGGAAGAAGTGAATTATTAAGGAGTAGTATTTCCCCATTACTCTTTTCTGGCATGGGACGATCATGGCACCCTTGTAATGGGACAAATATGGAGTCATGTGATAGACAGCACATCATAGTATGGCTTGAGTCCCTTATGAAGACAACCGGTAGTTTGGGAGTAGAAGGGGGGTCATAAATAGTAGATACTTTTGCTTTAAAGACATTCTTTTATTGTAGCACAGTTACTGATTAAGCTGTTTGCAAGCCTGTATTATGTGTTCATAATCTGTTCCTGCTTTCAAGGTTGTTTTTGTGACTGTGGGCTAGATGTTGAGACTCTGGTTCTGTAGCAGAAAAATTATTCCACAGCAAACTTCCAAAGCTCAGGGTCATGATGAAATGTTTGCACTGTTCTTGGTCACAATTCACATCAATCTCTGATATCTTGTATCTGGAGACGTAATAGAAGGAGCTCTCTTTCCCTAGTGTTTGTGACAGATATTACACCAAACAGCCACCCACACACTGCGTATGTCTCCTGGTGACTTAGTTTGGGGCAGGAAGTGAAATAGGTGAGAACAGTGTCACCCAGCTTTAGATTTTTTCATAGCAAGACAGAAGTTGTAGGGTGGATACAGGCACAGATTTGGAGATATTGAGAAAGGTCGGGTAATAGGTAAGTGTGAGCGCAAAGGCTTAGGATTCCTAATAATGGTGCTCTTGTAAGTCTCCTGAATCTTGTTTTACATGGGTAACTTTCTTTACATGTGTAGAATTAAAATAAATTCTGATGTTATTGTATTTGTGACTTAAGATCTGTTTTGTCTTTGCTTATTTTGATAGATACCAGCAGATGCTGCATACAAACTTGGTTTACCTAGCCACTATAGCTGACTCCAACCAGAACATGCAGTCTCTACTACCAGCAGTAAGTACAAAATAGTGTAAAAGTAGGGAATAGATTTCATTTGGGTTCCTGGAGGGGAAAAAGCCAAAACCAAACAGAAGTGTTTGAGGTAATGACCAATAGCCTTTGATTTACTGTACAGTGAATACATGATGCAGTGTTTCTTTATACTGTATTTGGAGTAATCTCACTGCTTAGGTCTTGCTCAAAATTTGACTTGTTTAACTGCAGGCTGTTAATCTGTGCACTGCGTATTTAATTCAGAATATCTGGCCTGCCTCATAGATAGTCTTAAAGGTTTTGGTTTGGTGTCGGTCGTCCTGTCCCCCCCAAGTACTCTAGTGGTGTGGCTCTGTCAGCTCCTCTCGCAGTACTCTGTTTTTCCTCTTCTGTTATCTAACAGTGGTGGTGGGATTTTTTAATTATTTTTTGCTGGAATATCATCCATTCTTTTGCCTCAGTGGAACGAGGTTGGGTAAATCTTTGTCTGTTTTAATGTACTCTGGGTAAGTCTATTAAATTCTTTGCCTCTCTCCTGTATCAGAAAGCAGCGTTTTTTAAGGTGGATAATGATAATATATAAGAAATAAGGTTGCACAGGCTTAACTTGAAAGACTGCATCACTTTACAAATGAAGCGTTTCTTAGCTAATACTTGCAATCTTTTTTTTTTTTAATCTGGAGTTTTCTCAATCTATTCCTGAACTCCTTATTTCGTAAGATCCCTTGAATTTTTACCCATTTCCATTGTTAATGGAGAAGTAAGGAAAGATACAACAAACATTAAAATAGATTTCTATCTGTTTGCTTTTTGTGTTAACCGGAAAGCTTGGGGAGTTCATTTTGAGTAACACAAGGAAGCTCTTTGGGTTTTGGTAATAAGACTTCTCTTGAATTAATATAGTCTTGATTCATTTCTGTAATATGAAGTAAAAAGAATGTCTATAAAACAGCCTTTCCTAGATACTAGTTTTCACCAACTGAAATTGAATTACTTTTTCTTTGGTCTCAGGAGAGGTGTTCTCCAATCATTGCTACTAGCGAAGCATCCTTTCAAGTTGGTACCTAGAGGACTATAGAAACAGTGCTTCATTATGTCCAACCTGTTGTGCCTGTAAAGGCTTCTCTTTTTATAAATCCATGCTTGTAGCTGAGGGGGAGGGAAGGAAACCTTTAAGAGGGCTGTGTGTATTACTCAACTAATATGTTTTTGGAGGCTTAATTCATATCCTGGTTCTGATGACAACTGGAAATGAATTTGACCTATCCTAGTCTCTGCTGAACAGCCCGGTTCTTAAAATTGAATGTGATGACATTCTCTTCTTAAAAGAAAAAGAAGATAGGGCCGGGAAAGACTTTTGCAGATCAGGACTGAAGTGCACTTCTGATCTTGAATGTAAGGAATATTCCACAGTAGTGAAATTCACGGGGCGGGGGCGGGGGGGAAGGGAGTCCCCTTTGGATAACTGAGGGAGGAATAAAAAGGTAGTTTCTTGGTTTTCATTTTTTTTTAGTTTGAAAGACAATTTTCATGTTTAGTCTTCCCTAAGTGTAGATGCTCTGACCTACCAAGTCAAATCTTTGAAGATCTGCCTGAAATGTGGTAACATAATCAGATAAAATTACTTTTTGTTGGGGTTCCTAGAAAAATATTCTGTCCTCCCAACAAATTTTAGCCAGAAGAATTTGGGAAAATGTGACTGGCTGCTTTTTTTTTTTTTCAGTGTGAGAGAAACTGCTTCAGACTCGTTTCCTTTATTGGCTTTCCGTTTAAGAACTGGTGAGGCTCAAGTTGACTTGGAAGTATTATGTTTCTGTTCACCATGCTTCTGTGTCAGCTGTTGAGCAGTCTCACTAAATTCAGGTGTTATGGGTGGCAACAGTTAAATATGGAGCACGATACTGTCTGTGTAAACATCTACTATTTTTAACAGTAAAACACATCAGCTTTATGATGCTACCATTGCAGTAGTTTCCCACATAACTTAGAGAGCTTGAGTCTGGATATCTTCTGAAGTGGAATTGTAGCTGATCTATTAATATCTGGAACACTGGTCCCCTAGTAAACCATACTTTCTTTTTTGTTTAAATTTAAATCTTGTTTTTGTTTCAATCTGGTAAATACACTCTGAGTAAATTTCACAACTATTACTTTTTATGCCTTACGTGATAAAATGAAGTTGAAAAGAGAATGCTGCTGTTAAGATAGCATTCACACTGAATAATATAGCTAAATGATCAGGTTTATTGAAGTTTTTAATATAAGCTAAAATGACTTGAACCTGATGATAACTTTGTTGTATCTTCTCACAATACTCCTCAGACTTAATATTTCATATTGTTGGGAAAAATGCTTGTAGTCAGCTGCTGTGCCTCTGTCCACATCTTTTAGAATGGGCTATTCTAATGAAATGACTATATATCCTTTCTGAAAGTGTGGTATTGCCTGTAGAGGACAAGATAAATCTTATACTAAATGGAAGTATAGCAAATCGACTATCCAGTGCAGAGAAAAGCTTCTATAAAGGGAGCCTGGAAGTGAGGAAAAGGTGAAACAGGTGAAGCAAGCATTGCAGGGTGTGGGTGAAGGGAACTAGAAAGACTTTGAAATGCAAGCGTTATAACAAAGCTGCTGCTGTCTTTATGTATGATGAAATTGAGAGTTTCAAATTATGATTTCTGGGGTAAGAGACCTTCCTTTGCATCAGAAGACAAAAGAAGTGCAAGGTTAATATCCTTTACTCAACCAGTCTTGCCTCAGCCAAGTGAACAGCAGGATTACTAAGGACAGGGCTGTTTCAAGTATCTTCCCAGCTGGATGAGAATGGTGTCTAAGTCCACGTGTGAGGCTGATGCAGCTTTTTGCTGCCTCCCTCCAAGTTATGGCAGGTATTCTCTCTTGGGCAGCAGTTGAAAGTCTGTTTACCACCACTGTATGCGATAAGCTGGCTTCCCAAAAAGGGCTTGTATGTTGAGGAATACAACGCTGCTGCATTCTTTTGATTTTCATTCATGCTATTTTTGAGGGAGGCAACAGCAAAGTATTGGTCTCCTTGAACTAAAGATGCAATTAAATTTTGTTACTGGAACTTCCAAGAGAATCTCAAAAAAAAAAGTTGTGAAATATTGTGTGCATATGTTTCCAAACGCATTAAATCTCAAACTGCGGAACGGGCATCTTATCCTCCCTGACTTCTCTTTTTTGTTTTCTTGAGAGACAGTGTTTTAGTGCCATTAAAAAGTCATTGCCAACTATTGAATGGAACAAAAAGCTTTTCCATTTGGACATTTTCCCTCCTTTAAATGTCTTCATTTTGCAAAATATTTATAAGAAAACAACACATGACCATCACTTTACTGGGAAAAGTAGAGGGCAACTTTTGTCCTGCACTCCAGCCTTTTAATTTTGGCATCAGTTTTATAACAGGCAAATACTGAAGTCTGCAGGAATTACTTGATTGGGAACATTCATTTTGGTTTTTAAAACACATTAAAAGTGGGGTTTCTTTCAGAGTTTTTATTACATAATGCAACTTTCCTTCTGTCACCATGCAGAACACTTTATTTCAGTGTGTATTTCAAGAAGGTGATGAAAATAAATGCTTATGATTTATTATTCACTACTAAATCATACCAGTTTTCTTTTATATTGAAGTGCCAGTTTCTTCCAGTAGCAAGCTAAACTCTGTATGTGAAGTGACTTCCAAGAAAACTCATTGTGTCTGAGTTGTAGAAAAATGTGCACATCCCATTAAGTTGTTTTTCTTAATTAAAAAAAATAAAGTTTATTAATAAGTTTATTAATAAAAATTATTTTTTCTTGCTTGAGATACTTGTCTCAAAACTAATGCTTTTTGTAGTACTTCTGAAATCCCTTAATATATATATGCTGTTCCCAAACTTTTCCCACAGATTAGCGCAGAGTCCATGCCATTTTAGTTACAAAACACTCTGTATAAAATGGTGATTGCTTTTTATAAACACTCAACATCAACAAATACTGAAATGCTGGTTACTTCCAAAGAAACTGCTTCAAGAGGTAGAACCATTAAACAGCATTACTAGCACCTGACTAAAACTTTTCTTCGAGTTCCCTTATAGGAAGATGGGTGGTTTTTTGTTTTCTAGGTTTGTTTGGGTTTTGTTGTTTGTTTTCTTCTTTTTCTACAGCTGTGGAGTTCGGGTGGCTAAATAGGAGTCTTCAGTGAAAGAACAGTTTTACTCAATCAGTGGAAAGTCTCATATGATCTTATATACACTGTAGTATTTTTTCAAAGGTGTAATGTTCAATCTGTGCTTTTAATGTATTTGTATGATTAGTTTGTAGAAACAATTCTGGGTCTTAGGAACAGAAAAGTGCACTCTGCTTTTTTTAGTAGCCTCCATTTTGAACATATAAGTTGTCTAAAACATATGTTAATTGAATTATCGTGATACTGTTTTTCTTGAAAAAAACCAAGATGGCATCCAGAAAAGAAAAATATGGCTCAGTTTTAATAGCTTAAAATAAAGTTTGTAAATAAAACTCCTGTTACTGAAGATGAGAGGAATCCTAACTTAATAAAATTCCAGTTATGTACCAAATGCCTGGGAAAGTCTGATTGATATCTGTGGTAGGATAGTGGAAAGTCTGTTCATGGTATCCGCTTTCCTGCTGGTTACAGTGGGCATCAGCCTTTAAACCTCTGGCTTAATTCTGTATACGTTGAATGTTAGTGTGTTGATTAAATGAGTTTTAGTGCACATACACGAAGCTGTATGGTGTGTTACTCTGCTTTAGCCTTTTAGAACACAAGTCCATGCCAAACTCAAGTTCAACAATTTGTAGGCTGAATTAATAGAGAACAGAGCAGAAGAGAAGTTCAGTGTTTCCCGTCAAGAGGCAAGTGAGCTACTAGTCAGAAGTGGAGCTTGGATTTTAAAGACTAATTGCTCTGATTAAACATTTGTTAATCAGTGTTCCAAAATCATAATAATTTCTAAAGACTTTTTAAAGGAGAAACATTAGGTAGCAGATTTTTTTGAAAAAGGAAGGAAAGATGTTGCATTCATACCTACCATATTATGTGAGTATACTCCAAGGAACTTTCCTGCTGCTCCTCAAACAAGAGGCAAGTAGGGCCACTGTGGTTGGGATGTGTAAAAAAAATGAAGCCTTACATTCCTGTGCTGTTATTAGAAACTATCAAGCCAGTGCAAATTTGTAATTGATAAAAGCTAATCTATTTGTGCTTACATCCTCCCTGAAGAACACAATTTCTTAAAATATTCCTTCCTCTAACTCTTTGTGCTCTACTTTTGCATTTGCTATGTTGATTTTGCATAGCAAAAATACTTCCTGTGTTTTGTGAGCAAGCAGCACGTGGGGTAACTCCTCTTTGGTAGTAGTCTCTAGCTGCCAGTTAGCTAAGTTTTGTCACTAAAGAATATGAAATATGGGACATTCAGGTTCATGTTGTAGTACCACATTACTCTCAGAATTGAGTGTTACCACCGTGTTAGTGATCTCAGAGATTCAGCACTTTAAACAAAATGGTAAATAAGACTTTTCCTGAAGTTGTATGGTATTAGGGGTCTGTTAGAGGTGCGATTTAATTCTTTATTGCCACCAGTAGCCTACGTCTTAGGTATGGCTGCAATAACCAGTGATAACAACAATGCATTATGATCTAGCTGCATAACTGCTTACAGAGTAAGCATCTAGCTTGTATCTATGTAAGTAGATGTAAGTATCTAGCACGTCTGTATCACTTCATTGTCCTTGCTCCAAGGCTAGCACGTGACTGTCTGTATGTGTTTTATTTCTTTGAGGCTTTGCATGCTTTTCCACATTTCACAGCTTTGCGTGCTGGTTGACTTCTGACCTCCTGGTGAATGCTCTGATTGCCTACGTCTTCGTTGTATGTAAAAGTATGGTTATGGGATATTAACCAAAAGAGAACTAGTTTTCCAAATAGCTACTCAGAATTTCTTTTTTTTTTTTTGGGTGGGGAATGAAAGAACGCATCCATTGCTTATACTGGGAAACTGAAAAACTACTCAATATGGGAAGGAAATCTTGTAAAATTGTCAGTAGTTCAAGCCTTTTAGAAGACTCAAAGGTAAAACAACCAAATTTGCTATGATTTAACTTTTCTGGGTTGTTTCTCCCTGAGGCTACTTGTTGAATCTCTGTAACACCACTAGTCCTTGTGTTGAGACACATCTTTTGGGGTTAATAGTGTCATCCTGCGTTAGCAAAATCGAGTTGGGTATCCTGCATTTTAAAAAGAATTTTCAGAAGGCAAGTCCTCAGTTTATCCATGTATGCCATGGTCTTATAATAAAAATTGCTTTTCCAGGTTGTTTGTTTTGCTCCAGAGAGGCTTTTAAATGTTGGAAAGAAGTTTGGCTGCTGTTTGACAAGATTTCCTTTGAATAGCAATGTTTATGCTGACATAACCAGAGCTGGACTCTCATCAGCTGCGGTTCTGCTCTGTGATGTTTTGAAGTTGTTGTATGATGAGCCAATCTGGAGAATCAGTCCAGATTAATTAGGTGGAAAGGGGGATGTTTTTATTCTGAATCAGTTCAGATGAACCGCAGAGCTGTGTAAACGATTCTGCTGGCACAACTGAAATGGTAGCATTGGTAAATGGAGAGCAGCTGGAGGGAGCTTCTTAAGCCAGCAATTCCACTAAAAAAAAATAAACAGAATATGGGTATTTAAGGTGTTAGCGTGTTAGGAGTGAATTCATGGACCACTCGTGTACTCCACTTCAAATAAGAGGATCACTCTAACTTCTGTAAACTACTTTGCATGTGTTGCTAATCAGGTGTCTCCACATGGGGAGCTAGAGCACTGTACACAAAAAACTACTTATATTGCCTGCTAACTTCTGTGGCTGATTTAGAAATTGGGAAAAATAGCAGCCAGTTTGAATTAATATACTCTAAAGTGTAATTCTTTTCATACTTGAAGATGTGATTTGCCTCCCTGTAGTACAGTGTCTACACAATAAATACCCATGTCAACCCTAGGTAGTTTGCCAAGAGCTGTACCAGGCAGTCTGGTAACATAGATGCCGAGTCCTTTAGACTGTATGGTTTTGCTGTTTCCCCAGTGAAATGCTCTGAGGGTTCTAAAGGATTCTTTCTGCTTTAATTGGGTTTACATAAGGCCTTCTAGCTGGAATAGAGGTGGAATTTTTCTCTTAGGTTACTAAATGCAAGCAAAACTTGTAACTATTGGACCAGACATTAAACCATCTTAAAAGCCAAAGAGGCAGGAGGTAGAACAGCTGTGGAACAGAAAGCTCCTGCTTTTGAGGATGGATATTGGGGGAATTACAGACTACCTCTGAAGGTGTCTAGCTTCAGTGTTCCCTAAGTTAATGTCCACAGTTGACTTATTTCTAGCCACTTAAAACCATCTGAATTTGTACCAGATTATTTAACTTTTGATTTAAATCATTTGTAGTTATATCAAGAGTTAAGAATTTGGTGTGATTATTTTTTAAGTATCAGAACATCTATTGCTCTGTGGACATTAAGTGTTTTAGGGTTAAATTTTCTGGTTGTTAAATTGATGCTAAAGAATATTTGTACAGTGAAATGTTTTTATACATTGATAGATGCAATTTGAAACAACCAAAGATTCCAATTTCTTCTTTAAACAAAGTGTTTAAGTATTACACTATGCACCACTTTAACATTTTGTTCTAGTATTAAGTCAGAGTTTCTTTGATTTTTTAAAGGTACTGATGTAAATTGAAATTTAGAAACTGTCATTCTAAATTTAGAATTTCTTACTGCTAGTGTCACAACTGGTACGCCAACAGTGAGAGCACAAATTATATTTGTAGTTAACTTCACTATTTAGACATGATGGTAAATGCTTTTCCCATAGAAATCCTCCCTGCCCCCAAATATTGCACTTGCTGAGAATTGATATAGGTTCTTTATTTTTTTCATTTAAGACGCCCTCAGTACTAGAATACCCCGTATGTTGTAGGAGAGTTGTAACACAATTAAAGAAATGTTGCCTCTTTCAAATCTCAGAAATGTACTCCTTTATGATCTTATTTCCCAGTCTGACACCTCAGTAAGTACTCTGCAGGTGCCATCACCACCTATCAACAGAGCACTGTTCTCTGAGACTGGGACAGGTGCCGTGATATTAGCAATGTGATATTAGCAAGGCAGGGTACCTCCTGGGGTGGGGTATTTTGCTTTGCAGAAAATGGTGTTTAAGAACTGAAAACAAAAACGATTGATTAAATCCTGAGTTAGAGCTTCTCTTAGAAAGATCAGAAGGCTTTTATGTTTGTGTTCCGTGTAGCTTTTAACTGTTACTCTGAATTCCAAGAAAATTGTGTGGTAGCGTACTTTAAATATCTGTTGCTGTTTGTATTGATTATGTCTTTTACATTGTATTGATGACTGAGTTGGTATGCCATCTCAGTTTTTATAACAATAAATGTTCCATAAACAAATCTTTCAACCTACTATTGATGGTAAGAAAGATCTGATAAGTAGGACAGAGGAGATGATAGATGAAAGTTCCAGGTGTGCAATTCCACCGTGGCAGCTTTTATTGTTTGCCGTCTTGCATTTGATCCAATTCATTATTTAAAAGAAAATCCTCTAAAAAACCACAGTTTGGCTATTCTAAGTGTCTGGTTTCCAATAACTTTTGGGTTTAGTAGGATTTTGTTTGCTGGAAATTGTTGGTTAAAATCTCATGGGGTTTTTTTTCATGTCTCTTAGTTTGGTGACAACTGCAGGATAGTTTCAGTCTTTTTTCAGTTCAGATTTCCAGAGTTGGACAAAATAGCTTATAATTTTTTTTTCATGCTCTGATAATTTTTAAATGCTCATAGTGGCTACAAATTGTAATCTGTGTGCTTAGGGAAGTGAGCCAAAATGTAGTGTTTAGCAAATGAAGCTATGTCTGACATCTTACTTCTAATTCTTGAATTTACTTTTTACGGATAGAAAAATATTTAACATTTTCTACTTTGTAATTGGATTAAAATCAGCAGTGATTTTAATTTCCATTCCTTTCTGTCACTCATCCAGCAGAAAGAGGGAAGTAGCCTTTCCTTTGGTCTGTTAATCTAAATATAGTTGAATGTCATTTCACCCTTCGTATCTAGACTGAATGGGTAGGGTTCATGTTGGGTAACTTCCTTTTCACAAGGGGTTGGGGGGTTTCTTTTTCTTACTTCTTTTATTAATATTTGGCTTTTGAATACTGTGTGGTCATTTTGTATTTTAAAAGGTCTTTATCATGTGTAGAGCATATTAATGGGGATAGTCGATTTCCTTAACTTCTGTAAAGAACAAAAAAGGTTAAATGACCCAGGTTTTTCAGGTTTTTGGGTGTGGGTTATATTTTTTTTGTTTGGGGTTTTTTTTTGTGGCGTGGTTTATATGTTTTTTTTTTCTTTAATGAAAGATGAATTAAGATTTTTTGACTTTCAAAAGCCTGGATCAACTCTGATAAAAATAGGAAAGTTGCCATTTTAAAACAATTTTTTCTTGTTTTCTTCTGGATGTGGCCAGTAGAAAAATACTCTGGAGGAATGTCACTGGGGAATAATTATATCTGCAGGAGACATTTCTTTTTAATTACTATCAGGTAGTGATTGGTTTGCAACACTGATGTAAAGGCTTATAGTGCACTTTTAAAATATCCTATATAATATAGCTGTTTGATTGCATATACATATGTGTCATTATCTCTGAACCTTATTTAAACTTTGTTCTAGTGTCTCATGTTGATGAATTCCTCAGGTTTATGTGATTTATGTGGTCTCTTGTATGTTTAATGTTATTCCTCAATTTATTGACCATTTTCCTGGGGTTTTCTTTGTTGTTAAAGCATAAATGGGATGATCTGCTTTTTGTATGAATCATACATTAAATTGTATTTTTGTCATATCCTCTTATGTTAATTTGCTTTCAATGTAAGAAAAAAAATTAAAATGTCCTTTTTGACTTGTTTTAGGTGAAAGACATTCAAAGTCTTTAATCACTGATTGCTTGTCTTTGGAATCCTGCTTTTACAATATCTTTTTGTGATTGCTTTCTTCAAATTGAACATGTATCATGATCACAAATACCATGACATTTTTTTCTTGCGTATTGTACCTCACTTTTGATAGATCAAGTACTGCAGGTAATCAGAAAGTGAACACAGGTATATTGAATAGTTTTTATGGATTATTTTTAACACCCCCCCCCCCAAACTGTCTGGGTAGTGGTCAGCTGGGTTTTATTCTGAATTAGTTGGAATACAAGTTTCCTCTTTCTGAAGAGTGGTTCAAAATTCAGTGGAATTGCCATTTACTTACCCATGTTGAATTTCAGCTGGCACTGTTCTGCTTATTCTTTCTTCCACAGTTTTCAGTAATTAATGTTGTAATATCTTCAAATATTGATATTTACTAACAAATATTTTCAGAGGACCACTATATGTTCCTTTATTCCTTGAACTTCATGTAAGGTTATTGCTTATATCTTGCCTTTGGGCAGTTTCTGATCAGTGAAAGTATGTACCCCTGAACACCACGTTTTTCCAAACGGGTTTGTCAAAAAACTTGTGTTACGAAGTTTTTGTTATATATGCAGCTAAGTAGTTTAATTTACATATTTGAAAATTTATAATAGATTAGAAAGATATGACTTCCCTATATTGACACTTTACTAACACATCTTTGTTTTTATCATCCTTGGAGTTTTATAACACTCTAAATATTTTCATCAGCTTACTTCTAGCTGGGGAACCAAGGCTCATAGACTTATGCTTCCTGGAATTGGTCCCACTACTTTTTAATGAAAAGACAGTCAGTGTTTGCCTACCTTCTAGTCATCTTATGGGGTAGTTTATTTTAATGAAAGATTGAATTTTTAGCAGCTTAGTCCTTTTTCTTGCATTATTTTCAAGAATCTGAAATGGGTTCACACAGGTCTTCGGGCTGTTTCCATATCCAGAAGCTCCTTTTGCTAAATTATTTTCTGGTAGTGACTTTTTGGGTGTTTTTAATTACTCCCTCAGTTCTCTCAGTTCCCTGTAGTTTGTGAAATCTCTTGCAGGTTTTTGTATCTAATGGGATTTTTAAAAAATCCTTAATACCTTTTTCCCCCCGTCCTTTAATGTTTGCAGCCTCAACACTGTTTTTTTGATCACTGCAGTGTTTGTCTTAATGTTAAACAATAGGTGTTTTGAAAAATTCCAGAATAAATTTCAGAGTTGGAAAAGATATTGTTTTGTATCAACCTTTGGTGTTTTTTTTGTCCATCTATCCACACATAAGGGCATGCCCACGTTTGTGCAGTAACACCTGCAGGATATCTAAAATCTAGGTATGATCTAATAATTTTTAGTACTTTATGGTATTTTTCATTATAAGCATATTGTGTGAACACTGGATTTACTAATGATTTATAGTTGGAGTCTAAGAAGTTCACTTAAATTCTGAAAATATTTCAACTTCGGTGTTTTTTGGCTTTGTTCTCTTCTCTGAAATGGGCTGTTGTTACACTCTGAGCCCTAGCTGCTCATGTGGAGGTACAAGTGTGTTGGTTTTGTTGGTATTCCAAAAAATACTTTCTAAATAAAAATTAAAAATAGTATCTTTGTTTTCTTTTTTGTTTGTTTCTCTGTATATCCGTTTTAGATAATTTGTTAGGTGCAGAAGTACGATGATAGTGAGCTTTTGAAGATGAAGGGAAGGCAGACTTAGCTGATGCAGCCTTACTTTGGTTGCTCGCTAGTGGAGGAAGACCAGGCAAAATGGAGCAGCATTTCACTCACACCGTTCAGAAAGTAGAGCTGCCTTTCACCCTTACCTTTTCTACTTTCTGCCACTTCTGCTACAGAATGAGTAATAAACTTGCTTATAAAAGGTCATTCTCTTCATCATGGAGGAATGAATGGAATTCTGTAAGAGAAGTCATCGATTTGCTTGCGTTTTCCTCCATCTCCTTCCTTCCTTCCTTGTGCTGAAAAAACCTTTCACTGATTTCTGGAGGAATTATTTTTTTAAAATATTGCAGGGAAAAGAATACCTGCTTGAGGTATTTGAAGAAACATTGAGAAAATAAATTAATACCATTCCCCCTCTCCCCCTGGGAAATGAATGCATGTGTGTGTCTGTATTACCCAGATGTTGCCATCTTGAAGGCCAAAAGGGGTCCTGCCGTACACTCATTTGGAAAGTGTTACTCTTTTCCACTGTATTACATCTTGTCTTTATGAAGGTTCTGATGATTATGTGTAGGTATAAGGGGTGCTGGGCCAGTTGAGTACTTAGGGATCACTCCCTTGGCTCTTTTTACAAAGAGAAATGTTGCAAAATACACAGACATTTGTCTCATGGGAAGGGTTTTGCATCAATAGTTATGGCCTTTTAGGGAGGGTCCTCAAAAGCCAGAGACCCAGGCGTTCGCCCTCGCAGAGATGATTTTTATTCTCCTGAAAGCATTTGGCTAAGGTGTGTGAGGAGGATCGTATAGTCTCGCAGGTGTTTTTAATAGGAAAACGAAGCTGTCTACTAGCAGTTTCTGCGGCTCCTTACATTGCCGTGAGTAGAACCTAGTAGTAAATTCCCCCTTGTATTTACTGTTTTTCTTGCTCTCCCTCTTTGAACTCTCAAGGTTATTCAGTTATTTTCCTCACAATTTCATTAGGAAATTTGCCAAAAACATCCTTTCTAGGCAGCTGTCTCTGGACCTTTGGAGGCCAGCACTAATGTGCTTCCAGTCTGTAGGGGGTGTTTGGCACGAAATTATGAACTAGGCCTTCAGCGCTTTGGGGGAGAGAGGGGAAGAGATCGCAAACCTTTTACCACACCCAGGTGCAAATTTTTCCTAGTCTATGAGCATTCAGAGGCTTTCATCTCTTGTTGTACCTGTTTTGTCCTGGTGCAAGGTCTGTTAACAGCAACAAATTGTTGATGTGAGAGAATTACAATGGAAGAGTTATCTTTCTGTTTGCCAAATGTTGCTCTGAAGGCAAGCTTTTGTGTGTGTGTGAGGGAGCGACTCCGGCAATCTTAAACTGTTCAGATATAATTTTTTAATGAGGCATTGATTTGTAGGTGTTTTTTTTTTTTTTTATTTTAAAGCGGTGCTTGAAGGTACCGTAGTGTTGCCTGCATGTAATAATTTGTGTAAAATTGATTGAAATATTAAAACGTTTTGCCGAAATTGGTATTGGGAGGAGTTAAACATATCAGAAAGAGCAAGAAATTTGTTTCAATGCTTTCTTTCATACCCTGCTTAACAATATAGACAACTGCTGTACCATATGTACATATAATATATTTGTCAGACTAACTGCTTCTCGTGTTTGACTAAACTGTCTCCTTTCAGCCACCCACACAGAATATGCCTATGGGTCCGGGAGGGATGAGTCAGAGCGGCCCTCCCCCACCTCCGCGCTCGCACAGCATGTCTTCAGATGGTATGGTAGGTGGGGGCCCTCCTGCGCCACACATGCAGAACCAGATGAACGGCCAGATGCCTGGTAAGTTTTTCTCCTCTAAGACATTAACACCAGCGTTGCCTGGCAACTGAAACGACATGGGGGCTCGAGGGATACTAGATTGTTGATGACAAAACTGCTTTGAATGCCCCCGAGTACAAGCTCTCTTAGAGTTTGTTAGCTACAGAGCTACGTGACCTGTATTCAGTGTTTATCAGGCTGCCCTTGGGCTTTGATGTAGCTGACACACAGCATTCCTCTGATGAACAGAACTGGCTAAATTTAGTCTGTTTGAAACCGTGCAGTACAGCTGGCTTTAGAAGGCTTATTGGGGAAAGGTATTGGCCTGTGGCTGAGTGAACACAAATCCTTCCATAAAAAGATAATGTTGAAATCATCGTAGCTAAATATTTAGATAATAATAAAATAGATACATCTTAAAGAGAGCATTTTGAATGTGGGTAAATGTTTAAAAAAAAAATTGCTTTTTTACAGAAAGTCATCCAGCCTCTACTAATCCTCTGTGTTCTTTATTATTGAAGATGTGTTGAATCGTAAGGGATTTGTAAAGAAATGGCCTCCAGATCATTGTTCGAGGTGTAAATTTTAAGTCAGTTTTTATGCCATCCTGTTTTGTAATGAAAAGAAAAGTGCTTGGGAAGTCAGAAACAAAGCAGTGAAACAAGATGATAAAATTCTGCATTGTACCTACCAGTACTGGCTTTGGGGTAACTATTCCCTTTAGCAGTCAGATCAGAATGGAGTGGGCCCTGGTAAAGCTTGCTTCTTTATATAGAGGCTGTTTTCCGGAACTTTTACTCATAAAGTCATACTGCCCGTTTCATGTGAATTGGCTTTTAGCTTAAAATTGCATTCCCAGGATTGCTTTTGATCAGGACCCCTTCATTTTTTTGTATGGAGGAACTTTTCCTACAAAAGCTCTTCAAGGTATTGATTCTTCCAAGAAAGGAAACTGATGTCAAAGGGTCTTTGAAAATTCATCTCTCAGTGGTCACAAGGATGCGCTTCACGACAGCAAACACAGTAAATAAGTCTAAAACTTAAAAGGAAGTAAAAAATTATGATTGTTATAGTCACTAATTTCTGTGCAAATATTGATAAAATGGACCTGATAGTGACAGCTTTTCTGAGTAGCTGAATAGACCCCAGAGGCTGTGTGTAAGAAGTGTAATAAAAGATCTAGAGAAGTTAGTTTCATCATGCATGTTGGTCATGGTCTGCATTTGGAAGTGGAAAGAGCAATATATGCTGCTCCCTAAGTAGGGCAGAGATATTCTGGTTGTGGAGTCCTCTATCCATCTAAGATCCATCAGCTCCCAGGGAGAATAGCATTGCCTCTCACAAATCAGTCTCTTTGACCCTCTAGTGTAATCATATTATTGTTATTATAATGATCTTTTCCAAGGAGAAGGATTACTAAGTCACAATGTGAGCATAATGACTTCATTGCAGAGCCACAGGGGAGAAAAGTCACTCCTTAAACATACATATTTTGTAATTAGATAGAATACGAAAAGAGCTCTTATGAAAATATGTGAAAGGTAAATAGGTTTGTTTTGGTATTCACCTAGACAGATACTTAAATAAGTTTCCAACTAAGCTTTAATTTAGCCTTTCTTCCAACATATTCCCTTTTTTGAATGTCTGTTCCATGCCTTCTCTATTTAAGGTTGTCTCTGAGGATGTGAAGATAAACAGCTTAGGATGAGGGCATCTCTAATATTGGAATGGCATGCTAAAATTATTTCATATTTAGGCCTTGGAGAAGGGGAAACAGGATCATCTTGTTAAGTGGATAGCTGAATGATTATTTTCTTTTTTTAAGTGTTTACTAGTTTGCCTGTATGTGAGCCTTTGTGTATTTCATGGACATGTATTTGTAATCATTTCTGCAGTGTATGCCTTTGCTTTCTGTTTGTAGGGTGCTTACTCTAAAGTTACTTTGTAATAGAAGCCAGATACAAAACCTTAAATACCTGAAGAGATGGTCTGTACAAAGGAATAAAGTCACTAAGGTGCAAACCAAGAGACTTCAGGGTCAACAATCACAAGTTGACCAGCCTGGAAGAAATAAAATGCAGGCACTTAAAAATACCAGCTAAGGATTTCCAGAGGGCCTTATCTGAGTTAGGGCTTGCAGAGGGCTGAGAATGGGTGGAAGGGTTGATGGAAGTGTTAAAAGAACTGCCTAGCAATGGTCAGGGCATGAGTTGATTTAAAGTTGTGCCGTAGACTTGTCCCATTACTTAAAGGGCAAAGGATGATTTTTCTCATACTTGTGTTCTGGTTAATAAAGGACCTGAAGTGCTGCTGAGGCCCTTAATTGCCTCCCCTGACAAATGAGCGTCTGTAGCCTCTTACCAGGGAAGACAGTCATGACAAACCTTTTTCAGCTTATGGTAGAATTGAGTGTTGTCTGTACCTGTGACAGATTATGGCTTTTACCTGAAAAAATTACTGTCTGAAGAGTTTTATTGACTGAGAGTTTGTGTGATGCAAAGTAAGTGGTCTGGATTTGGAAGGAGATGAGGAACTGGGTTGTGCTGGTGGCAGGTTACCTTTCCCATTTCTTCAGCTTGTTTAGCATGCGTAGAAAGTTGAAAGGTAAGACTAGTGGTAGGGTTCTCTGACCCTTGTCCTGGCAGTGGTAGGTCACCTTCCTGAATAACAGGTGCTTGTGTGTTACCAACAAGTTCTGTCGAAGTCTTTCCTTCCTGCAGATGCAGTCTCAAATGCACTTAAACTGGCTTACAGCTTCTCAGAGCTAAGATACTGTCCATAAGCGGTTAAGAGGAGAAAGGACTTCTGTTTATAGTCAAGACAGATACTTATTCCACTAACTTTATTATACTAATTACATTCTGCGTTATAGCATTTAAAGCAGTTATTTTAATGGCAGATGTGCACTTCATGTCTCATTCATATTTCATTTATATTGCCTTCTTCCTTTTTAATTTATTTGTATGAAGAAAAAAAATCTACTGTTGTGTCATTCTGAGCAGAAGAACCTCGTGAAGTATTTTGGCAAAGTATAAAAAAATATGTTTTAGAAAGTGTGTTCTTAGTATTTTTCATTTGCAAGCTTTTTTGATACTATGGTCTTAGCTTTTCCTCTGTCCATGTCTTCTAGCTTCTGACTAACAAACTACCTGATTTTGACCCCAGAACATATGCATGCCTGATATTTCATGTGCCAGCTTTTTCTTACAAGTGCTTTCTCCAGTCTTGGTGCCACCCAAGAAATGAAGTGTAAATCATCCTTTCAGGGAAGGCGTTTTACTCTTTTCAACTTCTCTCGCAATAATCTTTGCCTTCCCCATTTTGCTTCTTACATTATGAGTTTTTAAAAAATTACTCCACTGTGTGCTTGGCTAGCTCTCTGAAATCTATTATTGACAATTTCTTCCTTTAAACAAAAAGGAACAAAACCGCTCCCAGACTCTGACTTTCTGGCACTAACCATGTGTATTTCTTCCTTTTCTTAAAAGACTGCTTTCTTAATTTCTTTCTTAGCAGTCCTGTAATAGTTGCTGGGCACGACAGCCTGGAGCTTTTTCTTCACCTTAGCTTTGCTTTAACACATTGATGATTGATCTCATTGTTAGAAATCATCTCACCTTTTCAGAATTAAACTGTCTCCATGTTCTCACTATTACAGAGTTAGGCAGTGTTGAATTGAAGAGGGGACAGTATAGGCACCTATAGTTCTTTGTCATTGTCATAAACGTATTCACTGAGTTATTTTTTCTGTATTTGTGGTGGATCAGCCTTTGTACAATTCAGCAATATCTGCTCACCCTGTTTTTCAGGAACAGGGAACAGTACATGTGATACTTTTTTAGCTCTTTCACTTTCCTTGATAAAATAAGCTTATGTGTTCATTTCAGTGAGGTGTCTTGAAAAGGGCAAGAGGGTGAACATATTAAACTTATTCTCTGTTTCTTCATGTTGGCTTTCAGTAGCTGTGTTCCTTGGTCATTGTTACCTTTTTCTTCTGCATCTTTTTGTTTGCAGGTCAGTTGGTAAGGCCTCTGTGACGTTGTGTGCAACTCTCTATGCCCTCATTTTAGCCTACATTCTGTCCTAGATTAGCGCAGTTACTTCTTTAGCCAAGACAGGACTCAAGGTGTTTATATCCGAAAGCACCTACTTTTTTTTTTTTTTTCTTTCTTTTCTTTTCTTCCTTCTCCATGGGGAGATATGTAACCAAATCACTGTCTTCATTCAACTCTACTGGTGTAGTTTCTTTTAGGTTCCTCTTCTAAGTTTTCTGTATTTCTTAGGGTTTTGGAGCTGCACAAAAAATGTGTGTCATGTTTGGCACCAGTGGCATCTTCCTGATGAACTCAGTGTATATCAACACTTGCCCTGTTTACAGTTCACCAACTCTGTCACATGCTCTGGTTGTACATATCTTCATATACTCTTCATGCGGTGCTTGTCATACACAAAATCCTTGCATTTCATTTACTTTTTTCACTTATCATATTTATATCCAGTCACACCTCTTACTGATTTTGCTCCTAGCAGCTGCTCACTTATCCCAGCTGAAGTAATGAGTAAACTGATCAGATGGTATTGTAATGCTTGGACTTTTAAAAATGCTCATGGAGAGTAGGTTTAATTCAAAGAACAATCCAATTCCAGACTGTGATGTCAAGAAGAGGGGAAATAAAGGGTGAGGAGGTATAGTTGGCCTCATAGGTATATGAATATGTTGCTCTTCCTTTGAATCTTTGCAAGCATGAGAGGTGAGCTGATGATTTGATGGCTGTCCTTCCAGTCATACTCTCTCAGCCTAGTAATCCATAGATACAGTTGCAGAGTATTTGCTATAGGTTATATGTTCAAACAATGTTAAATATGCCTTCAGCCATTTTTATTCTATGTGTGTTTGTACCATGTCAATGTTCATACTGCCTGACTTTTTTTTTTTTTAAAATATTAACTGTTACTTTCAGAAAAGTGTCTGGTACGGTTTGTTGAATAAACAAAAATGTTACAACTATTGTAGCAATTACACATGTACCTGTGATACAGCTACCAAGCTGGCTGTTACACTGATACTGTGCAATTCAGGTTGAAATTCAGGGTGTGTTGTGCGAGTAGTAAAAAGGCTAGTTTTGCATATGATGTGGATATAAGATGAGCTGTATGATATTTTACACCTTTGCTTTAGAAGCTTCAGCTGCTCAACAAAAGCAAATGTATTGCGTAGTAGAGCTGAACTTTGACTGTTGTTACCTTTTTTTTTTCTAATTTAAGTTGGGACATCATGAGCAAACTCTGTTTTAGCTTTTTTTTAATGTAATTGTATTTAATAACTTTTATTTAGTTTTATGGTTTGGTATGACTACACTTGCTTGTTTTGTGATACTACATGTAGAACCTTTTTTCTCTGTTGTTCTTTCTGAAGGACCTAACCATATGCCTATGCAAGGACCTGGACCTAACCAGCTCAATATGACAAACAGTTCCATGAACATGCCTTCAAGTAGCCATGGGTCAATGGGTGGCTATAATCACTCAGTGCCATCCTCACAGAGTATGCCGGTGCAGAATCAGATGACTATGAGCCAGGGACAGCCGATGGGCAACTATGGTCCCAGACCAAACATGAACATGCAACCAAACCAAGGTAAGTGAGGTGCTTATCAGCTTCTGTAAAAAGGAAACATCTAAGGAAACATCTCAGGTACAGTCTTGTTTTTAAAGGTCTTTTTTTTTTGTAGATTTTCTTCTCTAAATGTATTTTTACCCACGTTTGGAGGTCTCTACATCTCCTTTCTCCCACGTATCAGTGACTATTTATTTATTTGCAGACATTGAACTGTTTTCAGGTGTTGTGTGAGAATCTGGGAATGGATCTGCTTTCATCAGTTGGAACTACTGTTTGTCTTTCTCAGATTTTACACTTGTATCTAGATGTTATTATTGCTTGAGTTGATAAAATATATCTCTACTCTTCAGTCTGTGGGTAAATTGAAAAATTAAGTCAGGTAGCCCTCAGATTTTTGTACCTAATTAATCTTTGTTCTCTGCTGCATGCTGTTTTAGCATGGAATGTCTGTTAATCTTAAAGAAATAAAATTCAGTTCCAGGAACAAATCCGTTACTCCCTACTGTTTTCAGGAGATGTCCTTGTGTATGTAGTAAAATTCAAAACTAATTTTCTATCTAGGATATTTGCATAGCATAAAAAGATGATGTATCCAGTTGACAGTATGGTCCTTGTTGAAGTGCAAGGGCATTGCAGAATTTAAATATTGCATTAGAGTCACAACAGACCAAATTATTAATTTGTATGTATACTGCATATTCTTAAAAAGGTGTTTTACAAGTCAGCAAGCAGTATTTTCAGTTTACCTATTAAGTCTGTTACTATGCTGAATCTGGACATACCACCTGCTAGAAGCCATACTGCAGAATGTAAAAAAAAACAACAAAAACATTTCTGCCATGTTTAAAGCAAGTATGGTGTGTCGTGTCCCGTCCCCCCCCCCCCCCCAGTATGTATGAGCTCTTATGGATATATTAGCTGAAGGATATGACTTGTGTTGAGGTTTTTATCTCTTTTCTGATGCTGTAGGAGAATGTGTTTTTTCTCTTTTTCTAAGGCTCCCTTCCCGGTCATTGTAGAAAAATAATCCTCCAGTGGCATAGGTTGTTCTTATGGCAGTATACTCTCGTTGGAGACCAAAGCTCCATTTTGTTAGGTAGAGGTGTACAAACAGACCAGGTCATACTGATCAGTTTATTAGAGCACAGAAAGGTACAAAACAGACAAGAGACTAAGTTAATGAGAGATCAAAAATGAGTCAAGATGAAACAGCTGTTTCTGCAGTTTTATTACCAGTAGTGAAAGTCGGAAGGCTGAGTCCTTTATTGTCCACATTGTTAATGGCATTTTTCTTAAAATCTAACAGCAGGGGAAGCAAAAGACAGGCACATAGCAGAGCAAACCATCAGAAGTGGGAATATTTTTGAAGGTCTCTCTGAACTGGCAAGTTATCTGTGTATTCTGGGCAATACACAAGGGACTAATTTTGTAGGTGTTGTAAGATGCTTTAGAAAAGTCCTGTGAAATTTCTTAGTTGCAGAGAGTTAGCAATAAATATGTAGCAGTATGTGTAAAGGAGCCATCTGCTAAGTTGCTCTACAGAAAACAACTTACTTTGTATGGCTGACTTACAATTTAGGACTAGTGATTATTCCATCTCAAAATAGTGTTCTTTACTTTTCCTCATTCCCCTGCTGTATTTTCAGTACTCTGTCAAACCTGAAAATTGCTCATTAGAAATTAGGCAGAAAGATACTTAAAAGGTTTCTGCTCTGAACAAATAATAGTACTGAAGTGGCTTTGGGGAATAAGGAATAAAACAATATCTACCAGCTTACATGTTCAAGAACAAGAGTAAAATCTGTAGTTAGAACAACAACTGGTACCATTGCCAGCACTTAGGGCTACAGTAAGCTTTCACAGTGGGTAATTCATATTTTGCCACATTTTGACCCTTTAGGCTGAGACTTTTTCCATTCCAAATGTCTGCTTCAATGCTGATTTTTTTTTGGCAAAAGTTTCACAGAAGTGGAGAGTCATTTCTGACAGTGCGGTGAAAAATTACAATCTTTAAAATACTTCAGTGTCTCACAAAACCATTAGTAATTAGAGCACTTCATATGTAAATCATAGAATCAGAACCATTAAGGTTGGAAAAGACCTCTAGGATCATCAAGTCCAACCGTCAACCCAACACCACCATGCCTCCTAAACCTGCCCTGAAGTGCCACATCTACATGTCTTTTCAATACCTCCAGGAATGGTGACTCCACCACCTCTCTGGGCAGCCTCTTCCAATGCCTGAACACTCCCTCAGTAAAGAAATTTTTCCTAATATCCAGTCTAAACCTCCCCTGATGCAGCTCGAAGCAGTTCCCTCTCATTCGATCGCTAGTGACCTGGGAGAAGAGATCAACACCCACCTCATTACAACCTCTTTTCAGGTAGTTGTAGGGAGTGATAAGGTCTCCCCTCAGCCTCCTCTTCTCCAGGCTGAAACAACCCCAGCTCCTTCAGCTGCTCCTCATCAGACTTGTTCTCCAGACCCTGCCCCAGCTTCACTGCCCTTCTCTGGACACACTCCAGCACCTCGATGTCCTCCTTGTAGTGAGGGGCCCAAAACTGAACACAGTAGTCGAGGTGCGGCCTCACCAGCACCGAGTACAGGGGCACGATCACTTCCCTGCTCCTGTTGGCCACACTGTTCCTGATACAAGCCACGAAGCTGTTGGCCTTCTCGGCCACCTGGGCACACTGCTGGCTCATGTTCAGCCAGCTGTAAATCAACACCCCCAGGTCCTTTTCTGCTAGATGGCTTTCCAGCCACTCCTCCTCAAACCTGGGGTTGTTGTGACCCAAGTGCAGGATGTGACACCTGGCCTTGTTAAACCTCATACAGTTGACCTTGGCCCATCGATCCAGCCTGTCCAGATCCCTCTACAGAGCCTTCCTACCCTTGAGCAGATCAATGCTCCTGGCCAACTTGGTGTCATCTGCAAATGTACTGAGGGTGTACTCAATTCAATCATCCAGATAAAGATATTAAACAAGACTGGCCCAAATACTGAGCCCCGGGGAACCCCACTTGTGACCGGCCACCATTTGGATTTATCTCCATGCACCACAACTCTCTGGGCTCAGCTGTCCAGCCAGGTTTTTACCCAGTGAAGTGTATACCCGTCCAGCCCATGGTGTAGGAATGCAGGGACCCTTTGCTTTAGAGCAAGGCTTTGAAACTTGTCTGTTGTGCCAGCAAGGTCCTATTTGGTGTTTCAGTGAAAATATTGTCCCAAATTAGTCTAATTTTAAATGTCTGTAAGGGGAAGCGATCTTCAAGTCCGAAGACATGCATGTTTGTTATGTATTGGTAGCTGAGGTTTTTGACCTAAGAATATGCCCAGTGAGGGTATTTAATATGTTCCCTCCATTTTCTGCTTAGTTGTTGCATTTGTATTGAGATTTGGTGATAATTTAGAGGAAATATTTTTTGTATCTTCACTCCCTTGTGACTCCAAGACAGCAGAGGGGAGAATGGCAGGGAAATCTGTGAGACTATGAGAGATTTAGATAGGTAGCCAAAGTCCAGTCTGGCTGGGCAGAAGGTCTCGGCCAAGCACAGACACTGTAGGCTTCTCATAGTGAGCCTCTAGGACATCCATTGAGACGTGATTTATCAAAAATGGAACAAACAGATTGTGACTTGAAGATTTCTTAATTGGTAGCGTGTGCTGCCATTCAGAAGCAGAAATAAACCAAGATTTTCTACACCTCGTTATTGTCAGGAGGCATTTGTGAACCCCTAAACGCGCATTGTTTCTTGTAAAGGGGTCATCCATATGGAGAATGAGAGATCTTACTGAATCTGTCAGTTAATAACAGTGCTAGCTAAATATTCTGCAAGATAAGGTCTTAGCATCTCAGGTTGGCTGTTAAAAATTAGTAGATGTTTTTGACCTTAATCTTTCCCTGCACGGGTTCCTCATCTGTAGAGGAATGAATCTGATGGTAAGATTATAATCCCATCTGATTTCACGGGAGTGTTGTGAAAGTATATTCATTATGAAGATTTGGACATTTTAGTTACAATTGCCATAAGTAAATCTATGACTAAATAATTCTGTCTTCAGAGTTCGACTAGGCACGTCATCTCACATGAACCATTGGGAAGAAACAATATATTGAAATAGCTTTTCAGTGAATAGTATCTTCTGTGTCCTGAATAAGGCCAGTACTTTTAGAAAATAGGCGTGCTATCATATAATAGATGGAGATACCATAACACACAGAAGGGTTGGATTTAACTTTTCGGTGGTTTTACCATACCTTTTTATGTGCGTTTTCTAGCAAAACATCTTGCTGTATACACATGTTCTGAGGCAGATGGTGTTAATAGGAAAAAATGAAGAAGTGCTAATTAAGAAATAAAATGCATAGCAACAGAACCCATTGTTGGATTTATGTTCTGTCTCCACTTTGTACTCATTATTGATTTGTACTAGTTTATAAAATGCTGGCCAGAGGAATATCTTAAATGTAAAGCAAAATTTTCACAGTATTGTTTTTATATAGTCAGTCCAGTTAGAAGAAGAATTTTAGTCATTTTGGACTTACGAAGCAGAATGTTTTAAGTGGAAGATTCGGTAGATGACTCTCGGTTAAAAAGCTACTGTAGCAGCCTGGGACATCTGCAAGGACTATTGGCTGCCTGTTTGGAAAAGTTAGGAAGCAGCAGGAGCTGAGTGAATGTGGAAGAAACTCCTTTGTTACATGTGCGTTTCTTCTTTTCTATGGGAAGCTACTTCTGTTGAGTGAAATATTTCAAGACCTGGCAATTTTTGATTTTTCAGGGGGCAGGTGTAAGCATGATTTTCTGGAACCTGAAATTTCAGTGGAAATTCCTTTTACTTATACTGAAGGGATTTTTCACAGTCAGAGAATAATAATAAACAGTAGAATTCAAATACTTTAAAAGTAAGGACCAAGAAATCATAGCTTGACCATCTCAGGCACTTTGTTTCTCAGTTCCTTTTGCTAGGATTCTGTTCCCTTGCCCGGAGCACTTGAAGCAAAGTTGCCAAACTCCCCAGTCTGTGTTTAATGAGCATTATACGTTGCTTGGGCTGAGGGAGGGGAACTAGTTTACTTTTTAACAGGTGACCTTTATGTGAGAATATAATGTTGACTCGATCATTTGCAGAAGACCAATTGTCAAATCTGGTGCTGAGATTTTTTTTTAATGCCACTTTCATTTATAGAACCTTACAAAAATTCCATTAGAGTTTCAGAGCTCTCTCAATTACAAGCAAGTACGAAGAGATCACAGAGGCAGCAGAGATGAGGCAGGTGCAGAATTCCTGTTCTTTAGTTGTCTACATAAAGGAGCATAAAGAGAGGAACATCCAATGTTATCTGAAATATAAACATATTCAGGGTATGACAGATCAGGATAAAATGATTTCTGAGGTTGAGGACCTTCTGTGAATGTCTTGCCATCTGTTCATTCCCATGTAAGCAGAGGCTGTTAATTTCAATACCTCAGCTGCTTACAGTAGCCCTGATGTCATGGACAAAGCAGGGCACTCTCAATTTTTTGGACATCTAACCTATTAAAGAAAAATAAAATTGCCTCCGTGTTCTGTAGTGCCGTCATGCTATAGGTGGATTTGTAGGATGTCTAGCTGTAGAATACACTGCAGTTCTGCTATGTTGGAAAAACAAAGATATAAACAGGTGCCACAGTGCTTGTTCTTCCCTAGTGTAAAACATGAAAGGCAGCATTGGTAACTAAGGAATTTTTTTTGTATGACCTATTTTTACATTTGGTGGTTGTTTTTTTTTTTTTCCTTAAAGGACATCTGAAATTATGGTTCAGTTTGAGATGAGACCTTTGTGGAATAAGTGAGTGTGGAGAAGTTTCTACTGCCTTTAATTTGCAGACTAAACATTACATTAGGAGTAGCAAAAGATTTTGTATCCTCAAAATCTTTTGAGTTAGTGTTTAAACCACCCTTCATGTTAAAACACCTTGAAGATTTTGGTTCCTTTGACCAAGTAGATCTGAATTGTAGCTTTAGTCAAGAATCTTGAGAAAATGGAAAGTTAAATTTACCCTACGGTAGAGTTCCTAAGCTAGCTCTTCCAAGCGTTATCACTGTCACATATGTTTAAAAACAAGCATTTTTTTTGTAAACATGAAGAAAAACAACAAAAAATTTGCTGAGGGCTGCTCAGCAAATATTTTGTTATTTATGTAACAGCGGATACAATGACAAGGTTTACCATGGTAAATCTGGCATGGTATACTTTGCTGCTACTCTAGATGTGGATGTCTGACTGCTTCATTGATAAAAGTACACGCTGTGAAACACCTAAAGAACAGACCTCTTAGCAGCAAAACCAACATATTTTTGAAGACTGAAGAAACAATAGCTTGTAGTGTTGCTTTTTGGTTATACCCAGCTGCTCCCATAGCTCTTCCATCGGAACAGCAGAGCCACCAATTCAGTTGTGAGTGTGGTTCCTCACGGCTCTGCTTCTTCAGAAGTTTCAACCACGTCAGCAGTTATTGTCCTCCCGTAGCATTTGAGTTTCAGCAGAAGAGATGAAGCTAAGGAGGCATTTTTAAACCGCCAAGTTTTCCTGCAGCTCTTTCATCCTCAGTGAACTTCTGGTCTCAAATTTCTTAGGGACCCACTTGTAGTTCGCTGTTCCTCTCTATTAATCTTGCATGTCTGAACACTAGGTTGTCAGTTTCCTGAAGTAGTTTCTTGTCAGGAGACTGCCACCGGGTCACTGCATTTATAAGAAGATCAAGTACCCGCCCATTTTTACTTAAATCCACATACCTTTTCTTCCCTATACATTAGTTGTCCTTATGAGACGCTGCCTGGAGCAAGAACAGGTTTTTTTAATTTAGTAGATGTAGATGACGTTGCAATGAGTAATTGAGGAAAATGATGTGTATTCTTGATAATGTAGACTATTTGTTAATAAATTGACCAATGAACAGTTCAGTTTTCACCTATTTATTGTCTGGCTTGTTTTATACATTCACTTACTCCATAAGACTGATTCGGGTCTACACTGTGCATTTTTCAAATGTCTCTTTAGTGACTACCAAAATTGCCTGTGCTCCTCACAGGACCTACAGTATTACTTCTTAGCATCTTCTTCAGACTTTCATCCCAAGGATGCTTCCAGGATATTAACGTGTGAAGGCTGCCTTCTGAATCTACAGAAACATATGTAGGGCTTTTGCACAACCAAAGTTAGTTTCTTGGAAAGGCAATAGTCTGTTTGTGTGCTTGCATATTTACAGAGGTAGTTCTGCACAGTGTTTTCTTGGACTCATTTTGGACTCTGTACAAATCAGAGGTATTGCCCTCTCTTAAATAAATAGTTCTAGAAATTCACCAAAAAAATAGGGAGTTTCTATGGAGTTTATGAAAGACGTGAGTATTCTCTTGCAGCGTGCAGTTTTGTGAACTTCTGTGTGTGAGGTCTTATCTCCAAGTCTGGAAGAGATCACGACTTCCACTGTGTGTAGTTTGTTGTGACTTGATTGAGATTCAAGAGCTGTGTTTTAAGTGGGCTGTAAAAATATGTGCTACAAATGTTAGAACTAATGATCTTCAGTTTTTTGACTTAAGTTTTGTGGAGGCATTTTCTAGGTTAGTTTTATGTCATATTAAGTATTATACGATGAATAAATGTAGCTTTATTGGAGTCTTGATTTTTCAAAAGAAATAACAAGTTTAAAGTTCCCTTACCCCTCAAAACTACCACATAAAATGGTTCTGTTGTGTGAGACGATAGAGACCATGGTTGTTCTTTTTAGGTATCTTCTTCATAAGAAAGAGATGTGAACCAAACTGGAAGGAAGCCAGGCACTCTGTTATTAACACAATACACAGTCTGATACAGGGTAGTGAATTCTCATTGTGGCTCTACAAAGCGTTAATGAAGTTCTAATTTAAAAAGCAAACAGAAAACCTCTACATTGCACCATGGGGACCCAACACATTTTATCACATTGTATTGTGACTAATATTAATATTGTTAATTAACAAGCTTTCTTGAGATCTAGGAATAATATGGCAACAAGTTTTTATTTTTTTTTCAAGGCTGCCTAATGTTTCTCAGTACCTCCAAACAGAGGAGCAGTGAAATGGAATGATCTAAATTACCTACTTGTTCAGAAGATATAAAAATGAAGAATATTTTTGCTAAGTGAAAAATAATTACAGTATCTCAATTTAAACCATTTTTTTTTTACTTTAAAATGGGGACACAGACACTGCCATGCCGAAGGATAGGAACATAACTGGATCATTTTAAGAGTGGCCAATGTTTATCTTCAGAGGAAAATGAAGCTTAACAGAACTAAGGCCACTTCTCACTGAGAGATTCCACACAGGGGTTTAATGGGATTTAACTAACGCACTTTGAATTCCTACCATTAATTAATTTGGCTTAACTTTTTCCCATAACTCCACATACAGAATCTAAGTGACTGTGTATTCCTTTCCTTAGAAATCCATTTTCAGTGTTGACTTTATCTAGATAATTTTCCAGTACTGAGGTTTCTATGTAGGATTTCCTGTTTGTGCTCCAGCACCTAGTTATTTAAAAATATTAAATGTAATGGCAAAATCTAGCATATAGAAAACTAGATGATACCTTCGTTTTTCTCCTGGGAAGGGGCTAAGGAGTGGCTATGCTAATTCGGTGTTTTGATTTGTTTTGGTTTTAAGTGAGACTAGATACTTGTTGTATTTGTAGAATATAAAATAAAGAAAAAAAGGTAAAAAAAGCATTGGGTTTCACCATTATGAAGTGTGCGATATGTGTTAAGTGGTTTGAATTAATGCATTATAAAAATATGTTGTTTAAGAAGTTTAGCTCCTTGTCACAACTCTTTCTTCTTCATATTTTTAATACTGGAATAACTCTTTTCTGAAGTGGTACGACAGAGGAAGTGTGGAAGCTGTTCTATGTTAAAAGTTGTATCGACCTAAGCTGGAATCCCATATAATGAAATGGCGTAATCATCGTTTTCATTGCTGTATGGTGTCAGTAGGGTGCTCCTTAACTGTCTGTTTTCATTACTGAAGTTTGCATTTCTCCAAGTTCAGCCTTAATGAGATTTTCTCAGTTGATAAAACATGGACAGTACTTGATCTCTCCTGGTCTCTTCCTGTGGCTCATAGAAACATGGCGCAGCTTGGTATGAATGAATATTTTTGTTACAGGCTGCTTGGGACTGTTCAGTGGTGGGCAGAGCATGTATTCCCATGGGCCTTTCTTCATACTGCCTGTTGTGTGACTGCCTGACTCACTGGTACACGTGGTTCATCTTTACAGGCTAAATAAGATTGTTTGGTTTGTGATAACAGCGAAATGGCTTGTTGATGGACTATAACAACAACTACATGTGTATTAAAACTATGCCCCGAGGAGTTCACAATGTTAAATAATTTTTCTACAACATACCAAGATTTCACTATCAAATTTTCAGCTGCACTTTCTTTGCAGGTGCTTTTTGAAACAAAGAAACAATGGTAAAAAAGTGTTTCAGTTATATTTGTGCATGACTAAACTAATGTCAGTGTAGTTTGAAGAAAAATTATCTAGCAAGCAGCCTTATTTAGGCCGAGTTCTATTTTGTAACTCGGTTAATGAATTGATCGCCTGCATTTGCATTGCTCCAGAAACAATGAGTTCTTATGAGAGCACCAGAAATACAGAGCCTTTTTTGGTCCATCTTTAAAGGCTGAATTTTCCATGTTCTTTTTGATAGATTTAATAACAGATCGTGTGTTACAGGGGTCTTTTTTGCTACTCTTCCTTGTACAGGTCCAATGATGCACCAGCAGCCTCCCTCCCAGCAATACAACATGCCACAAGCAGGTGGGCAGCATTACCAGGGGCAGCAGCCACCTATGGGAATGATGGGTCAAGTTAACCAAGGAAACCACATGATGGGTCAGAGACAGATTCCTCCATACAGGCCACCACAGCAAGGTAGGACTTCACTTCAGTGTTTTTATGTCGGTTTTAAATAACCATCTTTAAAACTATGTAAAATCACTTCCTTGCTTACACCAAATTTTGATCAAATCATTGCGTATCACAGACTTTGTTTGCAGACTCTTTTTGCTACCCTCTTAAGAGTGGTTCTTGCAGCAACAGATTACTGGTATCACCATGAAACATGAAGAAAAGTATTTCTTTTGTTTTGAGTTCTTTCTGACAAAATGTACCTAAAAATACGCATCTCATATGCTGATGCAGAATTCTGTTTCAATATTTAAATGATAGGTGTAGAAAAGGAACAGAGTACCTGCTTGGTTCCGAATTCATTCAGTTACAGAAAAGGAACACTGTTCCACAGTCTTGCTTCTTTTTTTTTCCCCAGTCCTTTCAGAAAAGGAATAACTTGTATTTAACACCTTAGTCTGTTACACGCATGTTCCTAAAATGAGCTCAGAACTTAACTTTGGTATATATTTGCTCAATCTAGTGCAACCAAACAACTGTGTGTGTTTGTGTATATATATATAGATAGATATATTTCTTTTTTTTTTTAAGTAAACCAGTTTATATATGTTGTGTGAAATGCAACAATATGGGTGGGGAGTACATTTGAGAAATATTTCTCATACTGAAGTCAGAAATTAGCAGGCTTTATAACAGAGAAAACAAGTTATTTACGTATTGACTGGTTGTGGTTTTTCAGGCCCACCACAGCAGTACTCAGGCCAGGAAGACTATTATGGGGACCAATACAGTCATGGTGGACAAGGTCCTCCAGAAGGCATGAACCAGCAATATTACCCTGATGGTAATCTCTCATAAATATTAACTTTCCCATTTTCTATACCTGCCCAATATTAATGTAGTCGTATACCCAAAATTAGGGAATGGGGCAAGAATAGTAATTGGATATTACACATTATATTTACAAAACCTTCCAAATTCAGAATTGTTACTACAGTTTAAGTTACTATGACTAGTTCATTCTACAACTTACTCGAAGTATGTAATTTGTAATACTCCCATTTGAAACTCTTAACAGCAGTTTTAGTATTTCAAAATGAAAATTCTGTAATTGGTTTATCTAAAAGTACGGAGGGTTCCTTAGCATATCTAATATAATTGAGATTAATTAAAACAGTCTAACTTCATTATAAATAAGAAAGGGGGCGATATCCTTTCATTAAAGATTTTAATTGGAGTGCAAAAACTTGTTAAAGAGATGTGGCTTTTCGGTAAAGATTCTATTTTTTAACTTAGTGTTTAGTTTTAATATGTCGCACAAATGTGTTATTGCTGCTATGGATGGTATGGGCCTTGAGCTTAATTTTTGCAAAGAAATAAAATGGTCCCTGCCCTGAGGAGCTTGTAATTGTGAATCCTCTTTAGAAGTCCCCCCAGTACATTCAAGACAAGGCCATAACTTTGAATTGCATAAATCTGTCCTCATACCTCTTGAAATTTAGAGTGCTGAAGGCTATTGGATTGTGTTATAAGTTAGAAAAGTTGCGATTAACCTGTTTTTAGGCTGAGCAGAGACTGGGAGAACAAAGATGCTCACTCATGACCACTGCGATAATCGTGTGTGCAACTTAATGGTATCTTACGAAGTTCAAGGAACGTGGTAGACATTAACATTTTGAAAACGTATACAAAGCAAAGCTGTGTAATTGCCAAAGCAACCACTCATTGCAAATAAAAGGATACAAGTTAGTTGTTTGAATTTCTATTAAATTGATTTTTAAGATACGTCAAGCCATGTCTACATAAGGTCACGTGTTACTTTTGGAGAGATATGTGCAGAGTTATTTTACAAGTTGCATTAACTTGTAATTATTAAGCTTTCAGTTTGGAACTTCTGTGTTATGCATGTGAACTTCAGATGGTTACAGGCAATTTACTGTAATAAGGGCAATTGGATGTTACCATTGACAGCTCTGTGGCAGCACAGATAACTTCTCTAAGACCTATTCCTGCTAAAGATTCATTCTTTATCACTACCTCATTATTACTTTAATACAGGATGTAAAGAGAATATAAGACATATGTTAATGGCTATGTGTTTGTATTAGATTCAGTCAATGACGTTTGATGCAGTTGCAGAATTACAAAGACCACTTAGTTGTAGAGCTATTTCTCCTAATTTTTATACCAACATTTTATTCCCAATATATATAACTTGTATAATTTCATTTCAAATGTAAGCAAAATTTTGGCTTGTTTTCTTGACCAAGTTAGCAGTAAGATATATTTTGGTCATCTGTAAGACAAAATATATTCGTTGTAAAAACAAAAACAGGTGGGGTGCTTACTGCATGTATTGGTTTCTTAATCAGAGAACCTGTAGAGGAGGAGTCATTTGTAATGATCCTGCTCAGGACTGGAATGTAAGAGCAAAAGTTTTCTTAAGACTTGTAGGAATTCTGCTTGTAGGGAAAACTTTGAGAATGTTATTTTTCTGTCACTTAAAAGCAAAATGTAATGTGGACTGTGGTTCATAACTTCATTGAGCTTTATTTGTTATATTTCACACTGCTTTTAGCATATGCTTTTGAATTGGAGATCAGCAGAACAGGTGTTAGACAAAGTATGATAATTGGTTTCTTTGTTCATTTTAATTTAATTCAGGTTATTTACATGTGAAAGGCCTAAATGCTTTCATTTTTTTTTTGAGTGAAAGATAAAGTACTTCCCCCCTCCCACCCCACCAGAAAGGATTATCAGAAGGTTAAGACCATCCCTTGCTGTGATGTTGCTAAAACTACTGCATTAAGCCTTTTTTTTTTCTGTCACATGTTAATTCAATATGAAAAGAAATCATATTAATAAATCTTTGGCTAATACAATTGAAAATTCTTTTTCATGTATATCCAGTTGAAATTTTTTTTCATTCTTCTGAGAAATGAAGTATTTTTAGGGTTTTCACTCAGAGGCCATTAACGTTTCTTCCTGTCTCTTGTCGAATTGATGTAGGTCATAATGATTACGGTTATCAGCAACCGTCGTATCCTGAACAAGGCTACGATAGGCCTTATGAGGATTCCTCACAACATTACTACGAAGGAGGTATCTATATACCTTCACACACATACGCACATACATTCCCTCTCCTCCCCCACCCGCAACGGGAACAAAAATTCTTGCACAACACGACTTATACCCATGCAAAGCTCTTGTAGAATACTAGTTGCTGGCTGTCTTGAAAATTGCAGGGAACTTGAAGCATTCAGAATAATTTCTTGCAAACACCTAAAATATATAACCACAATTTGCCATTTCTAACAACAGTAAAATGACTAAAACACTCTAGAATTTTTTTTTTTACCTCAATGGAAATTTTTATTTAAACATAAATTTGTTGGTTCAGTTGTATATCTTTTTGTGTGTGTATATATTGTATAATTATAGTGCTGTGAGGAAACAGCTTGCTGATCTTGTGTAGCTAGTCTGTGCTCTTGTAGCTGTCCTTAATTTTGTCTTTTTTAATTTTATTTAGTATAGTCATGATCTTATGACTGTGATGTTCCAGTAAATGTAATGCTCGTTTGGCAGAGATGCTGAAAATGCTGCAGTTCAACTTTGCAAAATTGGCTTTAACTGCAGTTTGTTTGGCCGAATTCCTTCTGTTTGGTTTGAGTTTTCTTTGTTTTGTTCAGTTTTTTAAATCAATATTGCATTTTCATTTTGTTCTTGTGTTGTTGGCTGTGCATCTTAGAAGGAAAAAATTAATAAAGTAGGTATCTTTATAAGTTTTTTGCTTTCTTGCAATCGTCTTACAGGAAACTCGCAATATGGTCAGCAGCAAGATGCATATCAAGGACCACCACAACAGCAGGGTTATCCACCACAACAGCAGCAATATCCAGGCCAACAAGGCTATCCAGGACAACAGCAGGGTTATGGTAAGAATCTGAAGACACAGACAGCTATCACAGAGAGACTAAGAGAGATCCTCATATGTTATTCCATCCCTGTTTTACTGAGTTGAAAGGCCTGGCTTGTGCAAAAAAGCCGTATGCCTGCCATTTCACTGGGCCAGAACAAGAAAGTGTAGAAGACAGCGTATTTTGGGAAGTAGATCTGTTGGCAATCCAGGACAGTGTGGTAGCACAGGAAGCCAAAGGTGACTAGACAGCGTTATAACAGCTGCCTGTAATTTAGAAAGACCTGGAAAGTATCTGCTGTTTTGTGTCCTCTGTAGGTGAACACAGTCAGGAGGGCACAAAGATAGCAAAGAACCATTTATACCCTTTCATCCTTGGACTTGCCATTTAGAACAAAATCTTTTAAAACTAGTTTAAAATTCCATCCAACATACATTAATCATTCTTTTAAAATTCTGGTACTGAACAGTAAGGAAACAAATATAAGTATTGCCACTGCAGCTGTCAAGAGAGTTTGTCTTACAAGTTTGCACTAGTGGTGCAAACCTTCTGATGTGTGGCAGGAATGAGAAATCCTCTGCCACAAGTGAGATAATGTAGTCCTTGGATTCAAGGAAAACCTCCCACACCGGAAACTTGAAGTAGTAGTATGTAATTTTTGTGCGTTACTTCTGAAAACTTGAGGTCAGAAGAGCATACTGAAAATCCTGCTCTTTGAAGTTTTACTAGCTTGCATATTGTAAAGCTGTACATATTTATCTGGGAAGAAAGAATCTCTGAAATCTAACTCCATATATCTTAACTTTTAGCTTTGTTGCAGGTTTAAGCGCTAAAACTCAGCATTGTGGGTATGTGAGGAGGTGCATGGCTGACTTGTTTGCCCTGTAGGTAAATGCCAGATTTGCATTAAATCCAGTTATGTCGAGAAAGAATTCAGTTTTAAGAGGATCTACTGAGATTTAGCAAGGTTTCTCCTTTCCGAGGTTATGGATGAATTGATAGTTTTAAAATAATATTCATGTGCTTATATTCTTCTAAGCGTAACATAGGAATAGAATGAAGATCAGAGTGAAGGTCTATCTAGCTCACTATTCTAAATTTTGTAAGTAAAGAAATAAAATCTGACTCTGAAAATTTAGGTTAAGAAATACTGGAGGAAAGGGATGAAGAAATCTGTTGGAGCGACTTACCCACCATAATTTATAAACCCAAATAGCATACATCTCAATTTCTGTTTTTTAGCAGAAATAGATATTGAGGTTCCACTTCTATTTTCTAAAATCTATCACTGAATAGTTAGAATTACCATTAATAAATAAAACCAAGTTTCATTTGTCAGATGAACACAGCACTTTTTAGGATGCAGTTTTCTTGCTCAATTTAATTTGTAATTGCTTTCTAATTTGCAAAAATAAATCGGCATCCCAGACATTATTATCAATCTTTAAGGTTTTGTTCCACTGTAGAAAGCTGAAACTGCATACTTGAAGGGGATTTGAGGCCTGAGGAGAATGGTAATAGCCTATGGAGCTTTTCTTCTTCAGGTCATCATTTTGACTGTCTCATAGGTCCAGAATTACTGAAAGAGTTACCATCTCATGTCATAATAATATCCAGTGCCTGTAGCTAACACTAGCCCTCAATTGCATTATTGCTTAAAGACATCTATTTCTTCTCGGTGAGGGGACATACAACAAAAAAAAGTGTTGTTTTTTTCTTAAAAAGAAAGCACTTCTGAAGAGTTATAAATCTTCTTGTAAATTTATCTACCTGGACTTTAGTAAAGCGTTTGATACTGTCTGCCCCCGCATCCTCCTAGAGAAGATGGATACTTATAGCTTAGACAGGTGTACTCTTCACTGGGTAAAAACCTGGCTGGATGAACAGGCCCAGAGAGTTACGACGAACGGAGCTAAATCCACTTCATGTCAGTGACAAGTGGGGTTCCCCAGGGCTCAGTATTTGGGCCAGTCTTGTTTAAGATCTTTGTCAATGATCTGGATGAGGGGATTGAGTGCACCCTCAGTTCGTTTGCAGATGACACCAAATTGGGTGGGAGCATTGATCTGCTCGAGGGTAAGAAGGCTCTGTAGAGGTATCTGGACAGGCTGGATCGATGGGCCAAGTCAACTGTATGAGGTTTAACAAGGCCAGGTGTCACATCCTGCACTTGGGTCACAACAGCCCCATGCAACGCTACAGGCTTGGGGAGGAGTGGCTGGAAAGCCATCTAGCAGAAAAGGACCTGGGGGTGTTGATTTACAGCTGGCTGAACATGAGCCAGCAGTGTGCCCAGGTGGCCAAGAAGGCCAACAGCTTCGTAGCTTGTATCAGGAACAGTGTGGCCAGCAGGAGTAGGGAAGTGATCGTGCCCCTGTACTCGGTGCTGGTGAGGCCACACCTCGACTACTGTGTTCAGTTTTGGGCCCCTCACTACAAGGAGGACATCAAGGTGCTGGAGCGTGTCCAGAGAAGGGCAGTGAAGCTGGGGCAGGGTCTGGAGAACAAGTCTGATGAGGAGCAGCTGAAGGAGCTGGGGTTGTTTCAGCCTGGAGAAGAGGAGGCTGAGGGGAGACCTTATCGCTCCCTACAACTACCTGAAAAGAGGTTGTAATGAGGTGGGTGTTGGTCTTTTCTCAGGTAACAAGTTATACGACAAGAGGAAATGGCCTGAGGTTGTGTCACTAGCGACAGAATGAGAGGAAACAGCTTCAGGCTGCATCTGGGGAAGTTTAGATTGGATATTAAGAAAATGTCTTTTTCACACATTGGAAGAGGCTGCCCAGAGAGGTGGTGGAGTCACCATCCCTGGAGGTATTGAAAAGACATGCAGACGTGGCACTTCAGGGCATGGTTTAGGAGGCCTGGTGGTGTTGGATTGACGGTTGGACTTGATGATCCTAGAGGTCTTTTCCAACCTTAACGATTCTATGATTCCTAAGTGCCAATTTTTACGGGGTGGTGTTGAAAAAGCTAATGTAGATCAACTGCAAAAGATCCATATGGAGTGTCACTGAAAAGCACAGTACACCATCTCTCCCAAGGTAGGAGGGGATGAGGTTAATTTTGTGTGGAACGTGTCTACACTGCCTGATGTCAGTTAGGTACAGCTTGCAATGGTAAATAGGCTGAGTCCCTGTGAATAGTAACAAAGATTTTGTGTTGACAAAAGAACTTCCTCTTACAGTCAAAAAGGGCTGGAACCAAAGGTTTTTTATTTGTTTGCTTTTCCCTATCCTTTTCCTGAAAAGTTAAGATGACCAGAGGAGTATGGAGTAGAGGGTGCTTTTTTCCACCCTACAATAGTATTTACTGGTTGTCACATTTTATGCATGTAACTTGCTTGCCTGACATCCCATTTATGATTGCCTGCTGTGGTGTGTGCTTGCTGTGGAACTGACTTTCTGGCAGCGCACCATTGCTAGTCTCTTCAAATGGTCCAAATGCTGAACACAGCTGATGATCTGCCTGCTCCTGGCATTATAAAGTTCTGGAACTGGAGCAGCATACAACAGGAGAAGAGTGTGCCTCTCTACATTTTAGAAAGTGGTGGTGGTTATGATTTGTCATTTCTTGCCTTGTTCTTCGCTGTCCTATGACCTCATGTGTGGAACTACATGCACTGGTAATAATTAATATATAAATAAAGGTAAATGTTTCTGTGGTTGGAGCACAGGCCCTGTCAACTAGGTGCTTTCCAGGGTCCTCCAGAGAGGAAGACACTGTTCCCTGGTAGGAATAGACCTAATTGCACAGTAGTGATACTTAACCCTGCTCAGTTGTAAAATTCAATGTTTTTACTGGTCTCTTCTTCCTAACACTTCAAGCGATCCTTTTTCTTTTTTTTTAATTTACATTTTAATGATCTCCAGGCCCCTCCCAGAGTGGTCCAGGACCTCAGTATCCCAATTATCCACAAGGACAAGGCCAGCAGTATGGGGGATACAGACCCACACAGCCTGGGCCACCACAGCCACCACAGCAGAGGCCTTATGGATATGACCAGGTATTCTTTCATTTGATGAGAAAGTTGTGATTCTTACACACTCATTTGATAGTCTTCGTTTCTTGCGGACATTTAAACTAATAAATTTGAGGACATGGTCTCTCAGGTGTATATATACAGTTCTCACAGATTTTATTTCCAGGTGAGTTGCCCAGATTAATTTGTCTGGAGGTGTGATTAGTGATTCTCTTCTAAGTTTATGAATTTTAATGCGATTTGGCAAAGTGAGGCACTCCAGACAGTAGTTTTGGACCTTAAAACTTAAGGTGATCTGTTTCATGGCCTCATGGGGGATGACTAAAATGAAAGGCGAGGTTCCTAAATCTTATGGAGGATCATTCTTAATTACTGCTTTGTGATAAAAATGGTTGAATTGATTTTCCACAAACACAAATAAAGTAATTGTCTTCTCCAGTTGCAGAAACACCTCAATTGTGCAACTGAAGTCCCTGCACTATAGAGCTGTGTGGGGAGACATGAAGCCTATTTTTGCACAGATTTTCTCTGAGCGGTATAAAGGAACCCTGAACATGGGCAAGAAGTTACCTGAAAAATCAACTGCTTCTTTCCTGTCACTACAAAGATAAGTTTAAAACAAACAAGAACCACCAAACTGTAGGCTGGAGTTGTAGTGGACGACTCCTGTAAGAAAACCATCTTCTGATTAAAGGATGAAGCAGAGGTTTTATTCCTGTAGAAAGTATTAAACTGTAACAATCTAATCTTTGCCATATGAATCATTCAGAAATGTCATTAAAATGTACACTGTTACTTTCCTGACATAAATAAAGCGGAGAGTAACTAAGTACACCTTATGATCAAGTTGAGGTTCTAGTGTTTAAATGAAATCCTGATATGTCAGTAGAAGATCAGTTGAACTTTCAAGAAGAACTTTACCTCGGAAGTGAGAATAGCCACAATTGGCTGCATTTTTAAAGAACAGTTGGCTTCCTTTCTACAGAAATTAGAAAAGAAAAGGAAGAAGGAACAAACTCTTTCAGTGTGTTAGTTTAGAGATGCAATTACTTCTGATTATTTAACAGATAAAGAAAATGCTCATGCACTGAACTAATAGCTTCCTCCTGCAAATAATAAGCTACAGGAGAATGTTTTGCTTGTGGCAAATGTAGGGTCAAGGAAACTTAATCTCAATTTGCCAAGTGTCTTCCAGCTTTCTTTGCAGTGTAAGTGGATAACCCTCTCTGTAGATAGGCTCTGCTCCTCCAGTTTGTGTAATCTAAGTTCCACTGGGAAACTCAATTACAGAAGACCTCTCCACTCTTTCATACTAGCCATTCCCACAGGAATTGTGCTGCTTAAATTCTCATCTGGCAGCTGTTCTAAAACCAGTCTTCCCAACTGATTGTCATATTACAATGGTAAAAAACTGACATTGCAACATAAAACTGGAATTTCAAATACTGCCTTATCGTGACGGTACTTAACATGAAATGGTGGTGGGACCGCAGTTTGGAGCATGTTCACTTCATAGCACACTACTTGTTTCTGCAAGCCTTGAACTCTGGTGAAGGATCATGGTAAGCATGTGATGTTGATCCTTTCACCTCCGCCCTCCTCTGCAGTATGTGACATTTTGTCAAAAGAAATAGAGAATATCAATAAAGGTAATAATTTTAGGTACCAGATTATTGATTCCCATAGGATATGTTGACTAGTTTTCTATGTTCACTGGGCTGTGCCTTGATTTTTGAGATACATGTATCAGTCCTTTTTTGTGACGCTTGATACATGAATATTTTCAGGTATCTCTGAAAGCAGGTTGGTTTCCTAAATTACTTTGAATGTAGGTGTCTTTGTGTTTTTGAAGTAGTTTTCAAAGTTTAGGTGGGAAGTAATTCCCATCTTTTATTTTTGACGGTGTTGTGCAAATTTCACAGCAGTGTAGTGAATTTAAAGATGTACTCTTCTGATCAAATTAGGTTCCTGGATTTAAATCTGTATCATCAGTCTTAATTTTACTTTAAAACACAAAGAATTTTTAGTGAGATGAAAGTCTGTACCACTTACTCATATCGGTTTATCATTTATTATTATTTGTTTCCACCTTTTAACATCATAGTTTATTTGGATGGTCTTCTGATTTCAGCTTTTAATACAGAAAAATATGCCTTGTGGTCTGATTATGTATTTTGCATTTCTTTCTTAGGGTCAGTATGGAAATTATCAACAGTGAAAAAGTACTCACATTCCGGTAGGCAATATCTGTTAGCAGCCTTATTGTCTCCTCAGCACTGTGGACATCTTCCTGAGATGAGAACCTACCATTCCATCTAGCTTTTGGAAAAATCTTGTGGCTGTTTTATGGTATACAGTCTTTATGGGTTAATTGTTAAAGACTGTAGATTCTCAGAAACTGATTTCACATCTCTACTCTAGATGGCAATATTGGACAGAAAATACATGACATAACAATTTGCAGTGAGTTGGGAACTATATGTCAAATAGACTGTTACAGACTGAAAGGTGCGAACAGCTTTGTATGTTTATGAAGGTTATGGGAATTTAATATTTTTTCCACAGATTTCTTTTGTAGGGGGAAAGGGGAAATGCACACTTTTTACAGCAGCAATATTTTGTATATTATGTTTTTCATGTGGTGAATATGCAAGACAGTACACTACTCGCTGGGCAGGATAAGAAATCTACTGTTAAAAATGGGTTGGGGCATGATAAGTGCTTGATTGTATAAGTCTCGAAATGGTGTACAATAAAGATAACAGTGAAAAAAGATGGAGAGCATCATACATCACTGATAGGTTCATGTACGAAGAATAAGAATCCCAGTTATCTAAATGGGAACATAATTAAGGACAGTATAATATAGTCTTGTGCAAAGATTAATTTTTTAAGCTTTCCAATTTTTCTGAGTGAAGCATTTTTGTAAAAATTGTTTCTAACATAGTTTGACAATTTTCTGTAACATTTTTTGGGTAACAAGATAAACGTTTGGGTTTCATTTCTCAAGTGTTTTGTCACAGCTTTGCATAAGCAAGCTGTAATCCCTTTTAATAATTGCAATAACAAAGAAAATGACAAGTGTTAATTTTACTTGGCTTGAATATGCAAAGAACTTGAAAAAGAATATGGAGGACAGGACTGTATTGTATCAGTGTATTTTAACCTTTAGTTGAATAATTTGTATGTATCAAAATAGCCTAGAAGACTTTGTAAAACCTATCTAAACTTTCCTAACTGGGAGTTAATATCTTTAGAAAAGGGGCATTTTTTGTGTGTGTCCATTTTTCTTATTGGTTAACATGAGACCAAGGGATGTTTTCTAACATCGAACATAAAACCTGTTGGTGAGGTAAATGCCAAATTTTGTTTTGAACTGCATTAATGCTTATAGTGTTGCATGTGAGATAGAGGCAGCACCTTGATCAATAGCGTAGTACACAAAAAGTTGGTTTTGAGACTGTCCTGCAACTGTACATCAGATAAATAGATGGATATTCTGTTGTGCAGGAATACATGCATTCAAGAATTCCTGGCAACTTTTCTAAAGGATAAAACTTAAAATCAGCCCAGGAGTAAAATTATATTTTTTTTCAGGTGACGATCATGTTGGGGGGGCGAGCAGAACAATTGGTGTTCAAAATACGTATGACATTATACATGGAAGACAAGATTTTCAATTTGTTCATAATTTTTAAAGGGAAAACAATTTCCTTAAAGTCGACAGAAAACACACATCAAGGTTTGAACAGATATGGCATGAGGAGCATTATTATGAATGAAATGCTTGTAGGGTCTGTGCCAATTTTCCACCACTGTGTACTTCATTGCTATTTAAAACTGTACTCCATCAATTCTAACGGAAGAATAAATTATTTGTGATTTTAATTTTCTCATTTGTTTCTTTAAATTAGATCCCTGTCACTCTGATGTCTCATCTGGAGACTCTGCTGTGGGTTTTTATTTTATAGAAGTTTGGCCAGAATAACCAAACTGTATTTGCATTCTAGGACTTTATCAAAATTCTCTTGCCATAGCCAAGTTAATTAGAATTAACTGTTCAGTAATCAGCATGTTGTGTAGGTTGTTTGTTACAAAATTCTTCCTCTGAAAATGAAGGTCCATGAGGCTATAATCAAGATGACTGAATTAGATAAATGAGTCGAGGAGGCAAAAATGTGTTGAACCCAACCTGGTGTAGATATGTTATCTCATTTGAAATAAGCTCAACTGACATTAAGAAATAATTTGTCTTGCCAGCCCATCTTCTGTTGTCTTATTCTCCTTTTTAATGGAAACTAAAATTGCAATTTTAATAAGCAGAATTTCCTCCAGGGTTTCCCTCCTAGAGACTACTGCATTTGCAAGGTTTAATTGTTTTATAACGGTCCTGTTTCGTAAAACTTTTTAATTGGTGGTGACAAAAATTACCTTATTCCTCTGATACTATGCCAGAAGAACAACTTGAGAGGAGATAGCTCCATGCAAAAGTATTTCTGCTGAAATTATGTATTAAAAAAGAAACCAGTTTTCCCTAAACAAAAAAAAAAAGCAGCAGGAATGCACGACAGGACCAGGATGAAATAGCAAGATACAAGGTTCATTTTAGTACGTATTCTTTATTAAATAAAATCCAACCCATAGGAAACTAGTAAAAAAGGTGTTATGTTTGGCATTTTACATGTAGAATGTAAAGAGGAAGACCTAAGAGGGGGATTGACACAGCAAATCAAGTACATGAGCAGAAACGATACAAATGTTCAGAGTAAAGAGGAGGACTTAGTGAATTAAGTGGCTTTTGGTTATCATAGTGCTGTTATTTTTGACATTGTATTTTGCTCTTCCTTTTCGGGCAGTTTTATCTCCCTTTCTGATCTGTGAACAGCACACAGAAGGGAGAAGCTGGATCACTGCTTCAAACGAAACTGACTTTACAAGGTTGTAATAATGTAAGTAAGCAAACATGCCACTTTATAGAGCAGGATAAATCTATCTTTTTACAAATAGTCCTGCTTTTGTTTTCATATTTAAAATTACTTCTAAATGTTTAAAGTAATTGATTTTTTTGAGAAAATACTCCTGATGAAAGAGGGGCAAGGACTTCAGTGCAAAAATATCATTGTACTTCTACAGTTCCTACCACAGAGGATGCTGAAACACTTTATGTGATTTTAAAAAAAATAATCAGATTTTAGATTCCAAAAAAAGGAGAGAATACTTAAATTTACAAAATGAAGAGGAATTATTACATCAGCAAGTCCAGGTGGAATTCAGCCAGAAGGCCTGAAGAAGTTTAAAAAGAAAGTAGCTGATTTTCCTACATGAGCAACAGTTGCTGTATCATAAAATAGAAGCATAAAGATGAAATCCTATGAAATGAACCCAAACAAACCTTCTGAAGTGAATTAATAACTGGATAAAGTAGTAAGTTAAATGAAAAAAAATTTTTTTCAATGATGTATTAAATATGTTTGTTAAAAACAAAAAAAAAGCCAAAATGTGCCCCTTCATCTGCTGGAATTGCTTTAAACAGTGATAGCACAGTCTGATGGAATTGATCTTTATTTGTATGTTCACAAAGCCTGAAGTTCTCTGAGAAGCTGCTACCGTAAAAATAAAGCATGCAGTAAGGTGGACTGTCAAGCGCTGGACATTAGATAAGATGGGGGGAGAATAGGCATAAGTGCTAAATATAAAAAAATATGGATATTGATAACAAATTATGCCAGAGCTCTATTGGGACCACTGATAAACACTTACCAAATAAAACGGAGAAAAGAGTACATGTTCTGGTTGCAAAATGAGGTGGAAATGGTGCTACTTCAATTATGCAGGACTTAAAACTTTGTGGAAATGCAGTGGACCATAGCAGAACTTAAGAAAGAGCTGATGTTTACAACAAAGTCGGTACTGGGTGGGATAATACCAGTTTACTCATACGCAGTTAATCAGCCATCAGGAGAAATTCTGTGGCTCGTGCAGTAAAATGTAGGTTCAGTGGGTATCGGAAGTCAGTGCCACCAAAACGTTCAAAAAGAGGTGGTTTGGAATGCTTAACCAAGTACCCTAATACTGTAATCGGAGTTTTACCAACACGCTGAATTACTGTGTTCATCCTTGTCTCTCCCTTGTCCAAAAAAGGTAGGTCAGGTAAAAGACAGGTGGGTGATGAGTGGTCAAGAGCGAATGAAAGATGCTTGGGATTCTTTATTTCAGAAGGTACTATGTATAAACCAGAGGTACACAACAGATAGTGTCATTTTTGCAAGGATACAGAAACATGAGGAAAATTAAAGGCAACAGCTGTAAAAATGATAACAGAAAATGCTTTTTCGACATGCACAACTGCAAACTCGGTCCTCAAGATATTATTGAAGCCAGGGGCTTAGTAGGATTAAAAAATGAATTGGGTATATATGAGAGAACATGCACAGTTACATCAGGTCAGGTGAAACAGTTTATTTTGAAAGAATGTAAAACCTCATGCTTCACAGCTGTAAGCAACAAGCAATATGCTAGAGTTCGGAAGATATTTCTGTTGGTGCGTTGACAGTAAATACTGGGACTGCATTTAGATTTCTTTTTATCATAACTTTTGGTACCTTACTCTGCAAAAACCTGGCAGTAGGCATTATCAGCAGACTACTGGTTCAGGTTGCAGAATTAAACTGAAATGTAAATCTGAACCGGGGTGGCAATGTTCTGTTCAGAAAATTATTGTTTTTCCACTATGGTGAAATATATCACCAAAATGATGTGAATAGTGAAATACTTACGTTTCAAGCCTGCAAGATGCTGGATGCTTTTGCTCAATTCTCATAAGCCTCCAGGGCACAGATTTTTCAAGAAAAATTCTTGACTAATCTAGGGGAATGTATGATCTCCTGTTCCTGAGATCTGATGATTTTACAAGCGGAGTTTTTCAGCTTTCTGTAGGTAATGTTTTCTGATTTTCCCTTACTATTCCTCACTAGGTCTTAAGAAATGAATCATGTCAGTGGCTTCACATATTTCCACCTCAGGTTTCTGAGGGGGGAAATAGGACAATATTTACACCTCAGGTTTCTGGGGGAAAGAGCTGTGGGGCTGGAAAGGAAGCTGCTGGAAGAGCCAGAGCTGTTAGTCTGTGAACTCTTCAGAGTGCTGCGTTATATTCACTCGCCTTGACACGTCTTAAACAAATGGCGTAGGTGAACTGTTGCATTTTTGGTTCATAATTTTCATTTAATCTAAAAGTTAATTTTACACAGCATAAATTCTAATCACCTGCTGCAGTTGGTGTTGCCAGAAGTGTCCTGGCATCTTGACACGGGTCCATTACAGATACTTTTGTAGAAAAAGCCATTTGCTAGGGCAGGCTTGGTAGGAATACACATTTTGTTTCTATGAAATTAAGAACATCAGTTGTACCTCCTGACTTTTTTTAGTAAACTTCGAATCAAATGAATTTTTAGTCTGCAGTATTAAGTTGCCTTCTACATTTTTCCACTCATAGCTTTTCTCAGCCCAGAGCCTTTAGAGTTCCTTTCCACAGGGCTACAATATAAAAAAGTGTCACAGTTCTTAGAGTTTCTATTTAAATAGTGATTATGGCCTTACTTGTTAAGGTAGTTTCTTGCCAAGTTGATATGGTGTCAATCTCAAAGGTTAATGATCTGTGTATCTCTCTATTTTTTTCCCCAGCAATGATACAGATCATTTTAGAGCTAGCTCTTATTTGAGCACCTAAATAACTACATCTATCTGTTTGCTCCCAAGGCTGTTTCCAGCTTGGATAAAATATTTTCCTTCTACCATGAAATACCTTATTTAGAAACGTACTGTTTCAGAAAAAGGGTTCTGCCCGAAAAACACCGGAGTTTTTTAATTTCTTAAGCCCAGAGAGCCTCCCCATCTGAGTATGACAAAGTATTTGCTAGCTTGACGCCGGTTTCAGATTTATCACCTGCGTCAGTATCCATGTAGGCTCAGGAGAAGTAAGAACATAGAAAAACTGAGGCAAGCGTGAAGGTTTCTGTTGTATCCCCCAAAGTTTTTGGCTGGTGGCATGTGGTTGATTTTAGGACCATAAATAGATGCTTGGTGGGTACTAGGATATCTGTAACTGCCACAAGTACCTTGCGTGCATGGTAACATGTCTAATGGAGCCTGGTGTTCATTGGTGCTTGTTACGACTGTTGCTATGCTCTTCCTATAAAGACAGCACATACTTTATTACCTTAGAAGCATAGTTCTGTATGGCCTGTATTATTTGCCCTTCAATTTCACATTGCTTTGTGTTTTCCTGCTCTTTGGCAGGAAACAAGGAAGGCAGAATACCAGGAATCTTATGTGAGGCCCACTCTGCTGAGGAAGGAACAAGGAACGTGGAGATAAATTAATTTGACTGCTTCAGTAGTTCTTTTGCCTGTTTAGAAATTGAGGGGTCAAAATGTGGTAGACCTGAGGTCTGTGGGCCAAGCATGATAGAGGTGACCTGCTGGCTAAGTTTTCTTGATAGTCTGCCCTGTTACCATTATTGAAGTGACCACTGACAGCTGGTCACCGTTTGAATGAGCACTTGGCAGTATGTCTGCACAACCGATTTGTATCACTTATATTGAAGTGAGCTAGTGGACCAAAGCACCTTCTGTTGAGCTGCCTACATTTCCACTGAGAGTTGTTGCAGGAGGATGCTGCAGGGTGTCATGCTGGCTGAGTGTATTTGTGTCTTTGCAACACTTTGACTCAGTAACTTGTAGGCTACCCCATGTTATGCCATCAGTAGTGCAGTCAGTTTGTATATTTAGAGGAATATTTAGAAACTCTCCTTTGTTGCTGTTTCTCTCATCATATGACCTTGTTGATCGTCTGTTCTGTTTTTGTAAGCCATGACAGCTCACCTTTTGACCATGCCCATCTTCTAGAAGGGTGGCAGGCAAGACTCACCTTGAAGCCTGACAAAGATACGAAGGTAGAATTGCTGCTGGAGACACTGGCAGATGGCTGTGAGAAAACACGTAGCAATCAGTTATGGAACTGCCCACACGGGTAAGATCATCTGTAGTTCCTCCTTTAGTATGTGTTTGAGACCACCTTCTCTATTGCTATGAGGAGGCTGAGCCCAAGAGACAGCTAAGACTTAGTGGATTTACATCATACTTACTTGGAAGCAGGGGAACTGCACCCTGAGTTTCTAAAAAAGCACACCACCTTCCAAGCACCAGTACATTTGAGAGAGAGGGTGCCCAAGAGCCTTGCTTCTGTTGCTTAGTGGCTAATGACTTTAGAGTGGGAAAGTCTACTACAAGGAAGATGGACAACAAAATCTGCATGGCAAAATCTATAAGGCCATGTGGAACCTCGCCCAGCATTTGAGTCCTCAGTTTCTAGCACTGTGAGCACCTGTGCCTACATCAACAAGAAGAGTTTACTACTCCTTTTATGTGAGGCTTCATGGATTTCCACAGGTGCACTGACTGGCATCACTGGCCCAGGCCAGAACACCCCTACCATCTGTACATGTAGATCTTGAGATTGGGAGAGACTGGTACTCCCTTTTCTCTAGATAAATTAATATCCAAGGAGAGTAGGTCTGTAAGTGCATGCTGGGCAGTGTTGCCAGCAGCCTGTGGCACAGCGTCATGACAGCCTATGCAGACAAGCATGTGTGGTGTAAAGAGCCCATTTACCCACCAAACTGTACACACTGATGAATCTGAGAGCCATGTAGCCTTTGAAAGCAAAGAAATTAATGTTTGAGTAAAGGGAGGGTGTAGAAAGCTAGGAGGAGGAAGAGATGGAGAGACTTAGAGACATCCACAAACATAAGGGCTTCCCTTACATAACCCAGGAGACTTGCAAGGACAAGGGAGGGTCCCGTAGCACCACCAGTTCCAATGTAGTGGGGAGAGGGGAGAACTTGGTGCTTTACAATGACTTCGATGGCTGATGGCGTTCTCAGAAGGCAAAAGAACAAATCATAAAGTAACACATGTTGGAATGGACCTAAGAAAGCCTCTAGTCCAACCTCCTGCTCAAAGCTGGTTCAATTATGAAATCAGGTCAGGTTGCTTAGGTCTTCATCCATTCAGGTCTTGAAAACCTCCAAGAATGGACACTGCACAACCTCTCTGGGCACTACATTCCCCTGCCTGACTTACCTCTGTGTGAAAAAGTTCTTTTAGCAAGTCTGAACCGCTTCTGCTTCAGCTCATGCCTGTTGTCTCTTGTCCTCCAACCATGCACTGCCATGAAGTACCTGGCTTGGTCTTCTTGCTAACCTCCCTTTAGGTGCTTGGACGCTGCTATTACGTCCCCTCCAAAACCATCTCATCGCACTGAACAAGCCCTGTTCCTACAACATCTTCTGGAAGGGCAGGTGCTCCATCCTGGTGGCCCTCCACTGAATCTGCTCCACTTCATCTGTTTCTTTGCTGGTGCTGGGACAAGGCTGGACACAGTATTAGAGGTTCACACAGCTCCCAATGCACAGTCAGTCCCTAGCAGTCAAAGATGTCATGCCCAGAAACAGAAAGTGTCAGGAACCAAAGATTATATTGGAGGAGGTGTTAATTGGTAAGATCAGAGGAGGAACGAGTGAAGATAGTGAAATAATATGGTTAAAACTCCAAGTGTCTGTATATAAATGCAGTAAATACAGGAATACACAGATTATGATAAAAATTATGACTGCATTGGCATATCAGAAACATGGTTTTATTTATTTATTTACTGGGCTTGAACATTACCATATACAGACCTTTTTTCAGGAAGGACAACAAATTGAAGAGAGAAGATACTTTGTCAGTGAATAAGGCAGTATGTCTTCTCTGAGGTATGGAAGATTGACCAGTTGACAATCTGTAGCAATAATAAATGGAAAGAGAGCAAACACTGTCATTGTGGTGAAAGTTGATTATAGATTTTAAATTAGATCTGCCTGAATTGTAACTGTGTGAAAACCTCTTGGGAAGGGGATGCAGAAGGATACAGGCAGTTTCCTAAGAGAGTTTTTATACAGAAGGCATGGAGAAAGCAGCCAAATGGAAAAGGTCTTCTGTGTTCATTCTCACTAGTGAAGAGGAATCACCTCTCAATGCAGGGCTTAAAGGCAGCTTGAGTAAGAGATCATGAGGTGGTAAGAGTTTACTCTTAGAAAAGGAAGGGAAGAGAGAAGCAAATAATATTTTGAAGAGCAGAACAACTGTTGCCCATTTTTGCATCGGAGAATTCAACCATAACTTATTCTTGATACTACTATACAAAATGAAGAGAGAATGAAGAGGAAACATGTCATGGGGAAAAAGTCTAAAGAAAAGGAGAGCTGGCAAGTCCTTAGAGAAATTATACTATGGTAGGAGTACAAATAATCTTAATGTGGAGGATCAAGAGCTCATCAGTGCCTTCAAACAAAAGAGGAAGTGCACAAAAAGCTCTCTTTGTTAGGACTAAGCTTAAAAGAATAGTAGAACACATTGAAATAAAATCAAAGCCAGCCATGCAATGAAATATAACTATTCACAGATATTGACAGAAAAGGAAGAGGTGGTCCATTACTTCACAGAGAACAAAAGCCGTAGACAGTGTTGCTGAGGAGTATTCAAGCTTAGGACATTATTCCTCGACCTAGGTAGGAATAATCAGTTACACAAATAACCTGATGAGGAACAGTTCATTAGGTACATCTAGCTTCACTACAGTTAACAGCAAATTATTAGATCGCTACCCCTATTTTAGGATCAAGGAACTAGTAAAATAACAGCAATAATAATGATAGAGTCTAGATTTGTTATCTTAGTGCCCGTATCAGACCAATTTATGGCAGGAGAAAAGACAGTGGGCACATTAGAGGTAGGCTCTTGGTAGGGATAATTATCCCCAGATGACTACTGGCAAGAGGTGGGTATGGAGAGATGATGGTGGGTGGATCTCAGAGGGGAATAACATGTATTGACCGTATTTATCAAACACAGTGAGCTGACCACAAGATCCATAATAGTATATTGGTTCATTATAGTACAAAACATATATTAGCTCTAACATAGATTACACCTTTACTTTTAATCCCCATCACCGCTGAGGGAGCCATGAACTTCCAGCAAAGGATCTGACAGGGAGGGAGTAAATAAATGGTCTTTCAGGGAACCTGCCAGCTGCCACATCCCATGGAAATGGATGCTGGGAAACCAGTAGGTGAAACTCTCATTTTGAAAATTCGTTGCTGCTGCTATTCAGTTGTACTGTTGCTTTTTTGTAACTTAGGAAAATATCCTTTAATTTTAAACTTTGCTTACACAAATTCATGATGTTATGATTCAGAGGGTCCTATACTCCTGAATGATTTTCAAACTTATTAAGCGTCAGTGCAAGTTTCCCAGCTGGTGCTGAGAAATTGTGCCTTTCAGGAAGGTGAGAATCCAAGTTCTCTACTGAATACGCTGTCCTTCAAGCCATAAAAGACGGTGGTGCTTTTTCTATTTTTGATACTGAAAACCTAATGATGCTCAGGATTCCTTCCAGCATCTTCAGCTGAGCTGGAGATGTCCTGGCTGGAGCTGCAGACAGTGCCTGTGCTAGGGAAGGAGGCTGTATCACCATCACAAAAGGAGTTCCCATTCCCCAGAGACCCTTGCTTGAGCAGGGAGGAAGAGGTGTTCTTCCTCTTTCTCTGGAGGAAGAAGCAGGTCAGCTGAGCATATGGGTGCCAAGCGCAGGGAGAACTGCACTACCTAGGGTGGGGAGCACCGGGGTGGCACAGCGGAGTCCCTGCACGACACAGAGCTCAGCAGGAACTGTTTGTCAGTCATTTAACTGACCTGCACCTACCGCTTTAGACCACGCTAGCTGGTGTGTACGCAAAAGCAAGTACTTCTGAGGTGTGCTGAAGAAATATTTTTACACCATCTGTGGGTATTTCCTAACTGGTAAGCACAGAGACTAGGGAGCAGTGGTGGTGGGTATACTGGGGGATGACAACCGTATTACGCATATTTTGGCACTTCCTGGAACATCTGAGAACACAGGAACAAAACAACCATTTCTTTGTTATCTACAGTCCCCTTACATTTTTAAGAAAAACACTTCAGACTTTTCTTAAAGGTGTATGAGCAGAACCCTAGACTGCAGCTCTCTTCAGCAGCCGTAGCTCTACTCAGCCATCCAGACCTAGTACTTTATTTTCAACATCCCACTCTCTAGCAAGTTGTTGAAGCTCCATAGCAAAGTTGAGTACTTCAAATCCTGCCAGTTAGAGCTCAGTCCTCATTCCCACATAAACACAACCATTTTGCAAACATGATCTGATATTAATTACCCCCCTGGCACCAAAAGTCAGGATTTCCTGATGCAGCCCGCTAATGTAAAATGCATTAGTGGAAATGCTGGCTCCAAGGGGTTAGGTTCTCTAAATAAACATAGCAAAGTTTTTCTTTATTCGCAACTCCCAGGCTATTCTGAAAGACTGATTTCTCCAACAAGGGAAAAAAAAAAGACTAAAATCATCCTTGGGTTTTTAATAGGTTATAAATGCCTTTTTCTATTCAGTTGCAGGAACTGAATGTCAAGTTGTAGATCAATGAAATCTGACTATTTCTTCCCTTAGAATGAAGTTTGTCTGAGCTCCTTTCTGCTGTCATGTGCTTTGTATTGTCTCTCTGACGGCAGATGGCTGAGGATCAACAGGGCAGGATTGCACTTCTGACTTCTGAGTGAAGGTGACAACACTAAAATTTGTGGGTAAGAAAGGAAAATTTGTAAGAGCTAGGGAAGATTATTATGTCAAAAAAAATTCTTGATTTCTAAGGCACTAACTTAGAATTATTTTTCTTCCACTAAAAATGGGAAGGAGGACTCAAACAAAGCCAGCTTGCAATGAATGAGAAATGTTCAGCTCTGTTAACAAAATCTGGCTGTAAGGCCAGTGATTTCCATCTGAGAAATTGCCCGTGTCCTCATTGGCAATACCAGCTTAAGGCGTTGCCACCTTCTGCCAGTACCGCAGTGCATTCCTGTCGCATTTATGCCAAGACTTGGACATGATCAGGAATTTGATCTGGCTTGAGCAGAAAAATAAGGAAACATTTTTTTTAAAAAAAACAGAAACCAGCATGATAAATCCCCCAAGGCATTCCCAGCTCAGTCCCAAGCCCTGTTGTCCTGGGACGCCTGGCAGGCACAGTGGATGGTGAGAATAAGAGACAGCAGCAGCGGGAGCTAACCCAGACACGATTGCCCAAAGCTACCTATTGCTGAGCTGCTGCTGCACCAGGTGCCAGCAGCAAACAGCTGGGGATGTAACCTTGTGGTCTGTGCCAGCAGTGTTCGCAGGGCAAGAGCTGCCTGCCCTGCCTGTGCAGGGCCTGACACATTGGGGTCGCTCGGGGAGGCTCTCTGTGTGGGGCAGGACTGGAGTGCATCAGGGAGGTGTGAACTCCCATCTCTTGCTTGCCACACCACTGGATTCATGAGGTCCTCCGAAGTCCCATGCTGTGCAATTTCCACATGGGCTAATAAAAGGTAGCCTTAAAATGCCTGTGTGAGATGCCACAGAAGTCATTGAGCAACAAGTCATAAGCCAACTTGGACTCCCCTGCCTCACTGACGGCTCCCCGTCTTACTTATCCCCCGAGTTTTACAGTGGTCTTCGGAAATGAGGCCCAAGGTATCCATGCTTGTTCTGCCTCTTGTACTGTTGCATTTCATTTCCTTTCAGTACTTAAAGGGGGACTATAGGAAAGATGGGGGCAACCTCTTTAGCAAGGCGTGTTGTGACAGGACAAGGGGCAGTGGTTTTAACCTAAAGGAGGGTAAATTTAGACTGGATATAAGGAAAAGATTTTTTACAGTGAGGGTGGTGAGACACTGGCACAGGTTGCCCACAGAGGTGGTAGATGCCCCATCCCTGGAAACATTCAAGGCCAGGCTGGACGGGGCTCTGGGCAACCTGATCTAGTTGGGGATGTCCCTGCTCACTGCACGGGGTTGGACTAGATGGCCTCTAAAGGTCCCTTCCAACCCAAAGCGTTCAATGATTCTATGATTTCCCTACCATTCCATCCTTAGGGGTCAGGGAAAGGGAGTGTGTTAAAGCCCTAGTCTAGCCTTTTTTATACGGTATAATGAAGCTGAAATGGTAGTAAGGGTTTCAATCCATAAATGGCAAGTACTACATAACTAGATTGTCAAAATAATGTGTACTCAGTTCTCTTTCCATTTCAGAGCAGCTAAAAATACATGCACAGGTATGATAAGTTGAGGTGCAAATACAAGCATCTCATCCCCACGTGATTCGAAACACAAAGGCCTATTTAATATTACTCCACTACAAATAAACAAATTTGTATCTGAAAAATTGTCCAGCAAGTATAATAAAATCTATTCAGCTACTGGTCCTGACACATTTATAAGAAGGGCTGAAACCTGCAATAGGTTGAAAGAAAATTCAATTACAGTTTCAACAGAATACTCATCCAGATCAAATTTTCTTTGAATCATCTAATGAGGCACACTTAATCGCTGGAAAACTGCAGCGTTTTTTACAGCAGTTTTCAAATGTTAATTGCATCTTTTTATTTCAACAGTTTGTGAATGCCATGTCTGGTTACAAATTTAACTTTCTTGATTCCAGCTAAAATGAAAACCCTTTCTGTCTTGGTATTCTAGCCTTGCATATTCTATTCTTTAGTTGAATCACATCCTATAAAATATTTTACTTTTGTCTTCCACATTTGTGGAGGAAAGAGTGAAATGGCAGCTTCAGTCTACTCCAAAATGTTTTCTTAATCTGAAAAAAAACGTTTGCCGTACAAGTTTTCTACCAGGGTCAAGATCTAGGGGAGGGGGTAGAGGATTGTAAAATTTTGAAACTAAATACCTCTTTTCTACCCAGAGTTTTCAGAATTCATTCTTTGTCACACAGGTCTGAAAGGTTAAAAATAACTGTACCTCCTGAGACTTCTCCCTGGGCTGTGCTCTTCCCTGGGATTCTGTAAGCTTTTTCCACCCAAACTGGGTCAGCCTCCATACCTAATTTTAAAATCTCTGGGATCCAACGCTTTATAAAAATCAATGAGAACTTTCCCATTATATAATCCCAGCAGTCACATATGATATGCTCTGGCCTGATTCTGCTGAAGCTTGATTTTATATATTGAAATGGTGATTATTGGTTTTAAAGAGCTGTGAGCTCCTTGTGGAAAATTACGGGGAAAATTCTTCATACGTGGAGTCTTTCCTCTGTCGCTTTATGCAGACTTTTTCCTTCTCAGGCAGGAAAACTACAATTAAAATGAGATTGTTTCCTGTTTGAACTTAGGAAATTGTCTTTTAAGCTAAAGGTTGAGAAAGTACATCTGCTTAGGTTTGCTCTGATTGTATTTGTGATCTCTTTTACTCTCTGAAAATGTAATTACAAGAGATGGTAATGGAGATCACAACTATCTCTACAAATACTGTTTTTCTAGACGTTTTGATACCAGAGTTGTTCATGCAGCTAGCCTGAGAGGTCTGGGAAGAACTCAAGCAATATTAAATAATATAGGGAGCCATTACTATCAGACCAATTAAAAAAAACCACAAAATGCTTTAGGTATTTATGTAAAATACCTCATTGTTTTTCCAGCCTCTACTTACAGAGGCTTTGCTGTGATGCCTACAAAATATTTGACACCTGTTTGACTCCTCGCATGCTAAACCAGCGTCCATCATACTCACATTTTTCTGTACTCAGGCTTTTCTGGTGATATCCAGCTGTTTCTAGACTTAGACTGTGTATTGGAATAAAAATTTCTTTCGTCTGTGTTTATGCAGCACCTAGCACAGTGTCATCCTGATGCATGGCAGGGAATAGAAGAAGCTCCTGCAAAGCAAATTAACAGCGTCTTTGGGATTTAGAAATGACATGAAGAATTATTCAAGATTTGGTTCCAGAAAGTAAATCACTAAGTCAAATTGTTAACAATAGCTGTGACAGGCCGCTGGGTAGCAATGCATGGTTTGGAATATTATTGTAAACAATTTGACAAATACTTTAGATAATGAACAAAGTAATAAAAAATCAATGTCTGTTCCCAGATAATTTGTGAAAAAGAAAAAGGAGTATATTTATGAAATATATTGTTTCTGCAAATAGTTCACCTCGTGATTTCAGAGGGGAAATAGGTAGGAAAAGAAAATGAGCTCAACAAAACAAACATCGGTTTATATGTCAATATCCTTGTAAATGGCAATGACAGAAGGGAAATACACCTAATACAATATAGGAACAAAATAATTTCTAAACTGAATATTTTGTTGTGACTCTCCTGAACCTCACCAGCTCCTGAACAGTGACAAATCCGAGGGGTCACACGCTGCCGCCTGGCGCACGCTGGCGCCAGAGCTGTAGGAGAGCCCTGGCTGTGCCGCTCCAGTAGTGCCTCCCAGCTCTCCCACTCTTTCAGTTGCCATCCTGCACCATGTATTTCCTTTTGCTCTGTTTGTCTGCAGCAAATGGCTGTTTGGGACACAAACAGGCACGTTTCTGAATTCCAGGGGAACAGCAACCTGGCTCACAGCAGATTTCCTTATGATTTTTTAAGGACAACATTAATATCATTTATAGTCATCTTAATCACTCTCTTGGACAGAAACAACCGCAGAAGAGGGAAGCTTCTTCCAAGAGACTGACTCTGCCTTGCTTGTGGCTTCCCCCTTAATTAGGAAGCCAGAGGCATATGTCTGAAACCTACCTAGGATGGAGCTGGGCAGGTTTAGAAGCCCCAGGACATATATAATTTCAAAACTCAGCTACTCCAGACCCTAGCCAAGGTGCAGAAATGTCTGCGTGGCCTGCTGTCACATCCTTTCCTTGGTGGCGTTGAGTTTCACAACAGCTCCCCACCCCACCTCCCAAGGTTTTCATTTCAGTCTGGTGGATCACGCTTCTCCTGTTGGGGTTTGCAGGCAGAGGGGAACAGCTGCTCCAGAGAGGTACAATAATTTATTTTGTTTCTGACTGGAGTCATCGTGATTTTTTAATGGGTTATTTTTAGTCTGATCAGACGTAGGAGAGGAAATGGGTAATGCCATAGCTGAGATCAGGACGGAAAGCAAAGCCAGGGGGGTAAGGAAAACCTGCCCGTGCTCAGATGCCCCTTGCTGTAGGAATGCCCGCAGAAACACCAGCTTATAGCTTGGCAAAGCAAGCCAGTCAAGTGTGCATGTGTATGTGGGTGGGTGGTGGGGTGGCGGGGTCCTGGCAGTGCCCATTTGCTCTTGGTGCAGACGCTCCTCCTTGCTTCTGTGGGAAAAAGTTTGAGGTTGGCATTTTCAGCTCGCGTCTCCTCCTGTGAGGAGGGCGGCTGGCATTGCTTTCAAGGTGACAGCAGCCACCAAGCACAGTGTGCCAGCAGCAGTAGCACCTTGTGCCCAGAGAAGTCCCGCCATGCAGTCCGCTCCTGAGGAGCAAAGTGGGGCAGTGGTCTTTGGCTGATGGAATAGCATATGGGGGAGTGGGGACTCAAGCTGCTTGTGGGTCCTGGGGACCTGCCAGAGTGAAAGGAGGCCCTGGTCAGAGCTGGCAGCTGCTTGCTGTGCTGTCCTCCCACCCTGGCAGTTCGTCTGTGGGCTTCAACACTGCTTGCTGCTCCCCTGGGTGGCTAAAGAGCAATCTCAGAGCTCACCTCTTGAAATCTGTGGGCATCCCTCAGATTTCTGTGCTTTATTTCCAAAAACCAGAATCTTATTAGATTGTAGAGGGAAAGAATCTCTCTGGAAAAAGGATTTTCTCTGCCAAATGCTAGGACCCTAAATAAGAAGGAGACTGCAACTCGCAAACAGGCTGAGTATCATGAATCCCTCAGGAGGTGTCTTCTTTCCCATTAAAGCCCTAAAACTACGCAACATATATCTGGGAGTTTTATCTTCCTACTTTCCACACTATTATCTTCCATTAGTAGTAGTAATCTTCTAGGGATGTGTTTTCATTTTGTGAGTATCCTACTATGCAGAGAGACAGGAAAGCATGGGATCCGTGTAAGAGCCTGTTTGCAGTGAGGGTAAAACAACACCTGAAGAAGGTAGGTGGCATTGACCTCTCCAACCTCAGCTCTACATTTGTTCACAACTCAGCAAATATTTTTTTCTCTAGGATCTTAGGGGTAGCATTTGCATAGCATAGTAATAAATGCCCACAATATTCAACTCATTTTGGGGTGTCAGATGTTCTTCTGCCATTATGCCCATGAAAAGTCAAGATACCCTACAGCAGGGAGTTAAGCAACAGTGCTTGGCAGCAGACAGTAAGCACCGAACACTGCTACGATCAACGAAGGTCTAGGCGATAAATGGCTTGTATCAGATGTCTTGGAAAACATCCACTTAAAGAACTTTCTGTCCTCATCACTTTAGAGTGTGTTCATTTAAACTGAACACAGAGCATCGAGGACTCTAAAGTTCATTTAAAGCCTATGCAAGGTTACAGCCTCAAATTCACATTTAAAGCACCAAAGAAAAGGAAATCTGACTTTCAAAAAATGACTCTAAGTCCTAGTTTTAAAGATAGTAATGAAATGCCCATGGAGGGGAACTGTGAAGTGTATCCTCTTTCATTGGTTTCAGACATCCTCCTTGGCTTGGAGAAAAACAAAAGCAGAGTTGGGAAAGCCATTACAGGAGGGATTGATTTCAGTTTGTTGAGGTTACACAAGTCTTGCCCTGACTGCTCTTGTTCTCCAGGAGGCTAAGTGGTTATCTTAAATGTGAGGCAGTCTCTCCAGGTACAGCAGCCAGTCAGGCAATAGCAGGGATCCAGTAAAGATCTTAAAACCGTAACAAAAAAAAACCCAAAGAAAACCAGTCCTGGTCTGCCCAGAAATAAGTTTTTTTTCTTTTACCTACCTGACCTGATTCGCTGAAACATTATTTGCAGTACTGGCATTTTACCTTCAGAGAAGTATGAATTTCCTTCCACAAACTCTACCTCACCATCTGCACTTTGCTTTCCCTTGCACAGTCTGAATTTACTTTTCCTGAGGACGCATAAGCATCCTATTCAAACAAAGATCAAACAGCACAGTGTAGGGGAATCTGGCAAGCTTCATCCTCTTGATGAAGTATTACGTCTCACTGTACCTGATGGCAAACTATGTTTTAATAGCTTTAGATGTTAAATGCCAGTTTAAAAGGTGGCACAGAGATCCAGGCAGCTATAACCTGCTGGAAATCAGTGACTTGCCTAAGTCTCTTTATGCTAAATCTCAGGCTCCTAGCCAGAGAAGTTTGGCTTTTCCATATAATTTTCCTGCTTTTAATTCTTTGGACATTTTAAAAATAGTTTTTTAAGTCATCTTTTTGCCAGCAGCTAACATGGAAGCCTAGCCTAAAGTTATTTAAATCCTCAGCAGCCTTTTAGCCGAGCTTCACAGCCTTCCTGAAGGTCCATAACGTCTGGTGCCTGGATGGTACGATGGTTTGATACAGTCTGTCACGCAGTCTGGATGACTTTCCCCTTTGTATGAGTGCCTGGACCACTCCTTGGGCTGATTCCTTGGGTGTGAGTGACCCACAGCACCCACTCTTTCTGGGCTTCCCACAGCACATCCTGGCATCTGCTCTGCAAAGGAACTTTGCAACCAAACTGCTTGGGATCCCTTGGGACTGGTGCTAACACCCTGCAGCACGAGCTGGCCCTTCCCAGAGCACCACCTCCTCCACATCCCAGTGTATGCTGAGGCTTGAATGCACAGGTAAACCCGGCAAATGGTCTGAGAACCAAACATTTCTTACAATGGCAGGTACAGAGCATTTGCAGAACCAAACAAAACTCACCTCTTTGCTGGAAGACTTTTGCCATCTTGTTTGGACCTGCCATTAGATTAGACCCCCTCTTGCTAAAGGATGCTTCCCTGCCTCTAGGGCTGTAAACCTTGAGCAATCAAAAATTGCGAGTTAGATTCTCGCAGAAGAATCTGGGGCTGCCTCCCCAGAGATTAGATTATAAGAAAAAAAAAATCTAAATAGCATTTAAAAAAAAATCGGTGCCTTTATTTTTTTTAAACTCTTTTCTCTCCTTCCTTTGTGTTGTTTGTGCATCAACTTTATTTGAAAAACCAACATTTAACACATCTAGAAATTAACACCTCACCTTGCCTGCTCAAATAAGGATTCTGCACATGCTGAAGGCAAGGGAAATCCATGTCATGTAGCAGTTGGGCCTTCTTCTCTACCATAGCCTCATCTCTTCCCTATACTTGCTCATGTATAAAGGTTCTAAAATGAAGATGGAGGTATATTCTTTATGCAACCACTGCGAAATTATTTTTCAATACATATTTATGTGAACTGCAAACATCTTCAAATGTAAAGTTGTCATTACAGTGTCAACCATCTTGCTAACTGCTGGAAAACCCCTAACCTAAGCAGTGCTTTTTATAACTCAGCACATTAATTATATTTAGAATCCTTAATTATCTCTTTTCCATAGTCAACTCTAATAAATTCCAAACATTTAAAAATAATTTTAAATAATGCTGCTTTCTTTGCATAATTTCAATCAACTGCACAAATATCTAAATTAGATGGTGATTATACGACATTTGGTTTACTTTAAAAACTGGTAATTAGTTGTCCAATGCACCATTTTCTTTTTAGCCTCTGTTGTCCCTCCCCTTCACTGCCCTGGGACCTGCTCCTGGGGTTTATGAATGGTTCCTGTGATGCTCAAAAATATTCAGTGCAGTAAAATTGCATCCAGTAGAAAACTTTTGGGAAGAATCACATCCCCCGTTCATTACAAAAGTAAGTAATTTTATACGTGTGACCTTTCTGGTATTCCATAATTTTTGTTTGCTTTTAATCTGTTTTTTATCGTGGGTTTTTTGGTAGAAGGGAGACAGAGGATTGAGGGAGGAAGGTGAGCAGAGAATGAGGAATGTACAGGCAAACTTTTCAAAGAGAAGACAAGAGAACATCAGAAAGAAATTTTAACAGTCGAGATTTTCACTTATAATTTATCCTTTTGCAATACTGGTGCACATAGCATACCATAGCTGCATAAAGTACCCACAGAAGACTCCCCATATGGAAAACAGGTGATGCTATGGAGATGCCTTCAGAGGAACAGGATGATAGCATGAAATGGGGAAAAAAAATCAAGGTAATGTCTTTCTAAAAATCAGAATGAGCTGCTCACTCTAGACAGTTTCACATGTTAGAGAGAACTTCTTCCTGAAGAACTGATGGATTTTTTCTCTAGGAGACTTTCTGAAGTGATCAGCCCAGGGAAGGGCCACCTTTCTACTTAGATCTCCTGTTTGTGCTTGCTTAATGTACAGATTTAATAGTGTTTCCCAGTGGGGCAGAGATGAGGAGTCACAGGTTGAGTGTGAGTGCTGCTCCTTCCTGTTGTGTGGCCTCAGGCAGGTCATTTAACCTCGCTGGGCAGATGGGGTCTTCATTGCCTGCTCACCTTTGTGAAGTACTTTGTCAACTTTGGATGAAAAAGCAGTGCTTTTATGTGGAGATTGCTCTACGCTGGCTCTGTGGCAAAAAAAAAAGGCGATAATAAAACAGGGACTGAGTTTGCCCTTGGGGTAGTCAAAAAGAAGATGAACATTTGAAGACAGTTGAAGAAATATTTTCTGGCAGATGATCTCATATGAAAGAAGGAAAGTGGAAGCAAAGGGGAAATACGCCTAACAGGAACAGAAGATAGATTTGTGTCTTGGGGCTTCCTTTTCTGTGCCAGGACTTCTGTGATGCAGGACTCCACCCTCTTACCATCCTTTAAATTGCTCCATACTGGGGATTTCTTACTGTTATTGGAGTGAAGCGAAGACTCTCCCAAGGATATGTCTAAGCAAACTCTCTCAAAAACTGACAGGCCAAAAAGCCTCTATGGCTCCTGTGAGTGGTGAGCCTGGAGCGATGCTGAAGAGAGCCAAGAGCCAGAGAACAGAGGAAATTGAGCCACATATGCAGGCAGATGAGGAGAAAACAAAGCCTCTCAAATATTGGCTCGGTGTCTGTCTCCTGCAGCATCAAAGAGACAACATACAGCTTCGAAAAATCATGACACACCGGAAAATTCAAGATAGATCCTTTAACAGAAGAGAATTAGGAGAGCTGGTGGCCAGAAAGAAAACACCAACCCTGACATCATGATAATGCAAAGATATTTTCCTATTGACAGGACCGAGAACAACAGTAAGAACTCCTTAGGCTTCTTCATTACTGACTATGAGAAGAATAACAGCACCATTTTACAGATGGATAAACTAACTACCAAGGGAATCAAGTTTCTTGCTGTCATCACAAAATATACCTAACTCATACCTAGGCATGGATCATCTATACATCACATCATTCACCTGTCAATTTGCCTGTCAACTATTAAGAAAATACTTTGGTTATAAAGAAGGACTATACAATCCACCCAGCAGAAGATGATTACAAGGCACCCACACCACCCTTCTCTAGCCAGTCCATGTCACCATTAGTCTGTCCAGGTAAGGAGTTCCCAAAGGCTGCACACAAAATCTTCATCCACAGCCTGCAAAAGAGGTTTTAAAAATTCTGACTGTACCCCAGAGTTATCTTGTTATGTAGCCCCCCTCATGAACAAAACCGTGGGTACACGGTTTGGTTTTGGTTTTCACATCATGTGGCTACCTATGTTTGCACAAAGTAGGTGACAGTGTAAATATTACTTTCTGGGTCTTTTGTTGTTTTCCTTGTGTTTCGAACTCGTTCAGCACTGTGTTAATAGCAAGATGCAAGGCAGCAGAGACTTAGACCAACTGACTACCTGTTCACATAAGTGGATCTCTGCATGTTGTTTTTTCTGCCTCTGATTCCTATAAAGTGTTTTTCCCTGTGGGATTATATTTTAAGTTGCGTTATAAAGCTGGTACACGTTTCCCCTGTCCCAGGGTTATTTGTGCTGGACTGCAGCTATAGAGAAAACTCAAAGGATAGATGTGCAACTAAACAACTCAGACAAGATACAGACCACTATGAAATACATTATTAAGTAAAATGACATTTGATTTGTAGCTGTGAGACCAACCCCTTTTGACATTCAAGAGAGTACAGCTATGGGCTGCCTTGAAAGCCTCCACACATCGATAGAATTCTGTTGCTAGGAGGAAGGGTTTTGAAGTGGGAGGAGAAGCAGAGACCCTCTAGTCAACAGAAGGATCCTCATGTAAGGGTCAAGAGGGAGCAGAACTCAGGGAGAGAAAAAAATTCAGCTGACCATACTGTGCTATTCTCTATTCACTTTAATACCTACACTTAATGATACACTTTAAAGCTAAACCTCGGGAATGTCAGGAGTTTTTTTCTCATGGTGACATCCCATGCAGGAGGAATCTCCTGAGTTCTCCCTTTAAAACAGAAAGATGAAAAAAAAAAACTTGCCTTGGAGAAATTTCCTCTGGATTTGAGCTTGTTGGTGTGTTGTTTACTCAAATGATTTATGGACTGGAGATTAGTGAAGTCATAGCAACACAGAAATTGCCAAGTGAAAATAAAACCAGCCCTGTGTACTCTTATTGAACATAATCAAGGAAGCAGCTGACAAACAGGATTTTTTTCTCCCGTTATGCAGAGACTTTGTACGAGACAAAGACGATTCTCGCCTTTCAAAACCCTTTGAGCAGTGTCTGGCATTCCAATAAGTGGCATGATTCATTTGACTTCACCAAATAATGAGGTATTTTGTATCCTCCCATACCCTATATATAACCCACAAAGACTTATTTCCTTCTGGAGAAATGAATGTGCCCTTCTGGGAGGTGAGGGCTGGGAGGAAACTCATTCCCAGTGCTGCCACAGACCTGCTGTCAAGTTGCAGAGGGTGAGACTTATCTTTCTGTAAAGCTAGTGAAGAGCCATGGGTCTGAGCTGAGCTCATCCCCCGGCACTTCCAAAGACCACGGAGGGGGCCGCGCACCTCTGCACAGGGACAGCATCTTTTAGGGTAAGATGAACACGGCATCTGGATGACTGCAGAGGGAGCCCATAGGACTGCCTTTTGGAGACAGGTTCAGGTCCTCACCTTCCCGCTCTGCAGCCTCACGTTACTTTTCTAACCACAAAAGTGGCATGATGAGGATGATTGAGCATGTTGTTATGCCAGTGTAGCACATCAAAGTGGCAGTGCCACTTCCCACTGAGGTAAAGCAGGGCAGGATAAACTGCAAATGGTTACTCTAAATGTTTGTGGGTTGAACCACTGTATAAAACTTCTCTGCCATATCTCTTAATCTGTTTTATCTATTTAGATTTCCAGGCCCTGAAGAAGAGAACTCTCTCTTATTTTACTTTTTTGCACAGCTGCGTACACAATAGGATGATGTTCGTGGTGGCTGGAAGTTGCTGCTGCAATGCAGTTAATAGCTCATTCCACAAAGACCAAGCTTGAAATCTGACCTCGGAAGCGGTGTGACAGGGAGGTGGCACCTTGTTGGCTTCCACTGGCACATTCACAAGTGGCCTTGTAAGAGCACAGCAAGACTTTGGAATCACTTAGATTATGTGGAATTATTTATTCGCTTGTACACTGAGAACGTCCCTTTATGTAAATCTCATTCAGTCAAGGTAGTAAGTAGAGAAGAATAAAGAGAGTCTGTGGGCCTGGAAACCAGAGGAAGCAGAGATAACTGCATCTATGAAAGCTGCCAAACTCCAGCTAAAACAAGACTGAGGGAGATGTGTGTCAAGACCAGTGAGCAGAGCAATTTGTTGAAGTGGCAATTTAGGGACAGAAAGATCAGTCCAAGATCTAAATTGAAAACATACATCAATATCTTGCTGGTGTTTCTATATGTAGCTGAGTAAAAGCACATCACCTGAAAAGGGCAGAGGAAGGACAGCGCTTTTTGACAAGTTCGGGGTCTATGAAGGCCTCTTGGAGTCAGGCAAACACTGTGGTTCTTTGGGGGATGGTCACAGCTTCAAATTCACAAATCCAGTCGAGAGGTTGTCTAGAGGCTGTCAAAGATAAAACAAAAGTCCGTGTGGGGATGCAGGTAGTGGATAACCGAGAAGATGGTCATCTAGCAGAGATGCATATCTGCTGGTAGGAAGCAGAGGTGAGCATCCAAAGACAGCTGTATGAAGATGGGCCTCTCTGAATGTCTTAAAATCAGCATCAAAGAAAACAATCAGAAAATCTTTCCTCTGCTTCATACACCTCCATATGAACCAGCAGGCCCTCTGATGTGAGGCTCTTGTGACAGTGGATTATCCAAGCTCTAATCCTTCGGTGTTGTCTGGGAGGCTGTTGTCTCCTCCATTAGATACAACACTCCTGACCCCGTTGGGCTATTTGCCATGGAAGCCGGTGTGTGTTAGCAGTGTTAGTATCACTGTCCCAGACAGATTACTGGGAGTTCATATTCTACCACGTAGCATTTCCATGTCTCACACTGTGGTTGTTTTGGTCTAACTGCCTCTCTGTAGATGGAGTTCTGCCAGGATGGCTCAGAGAAGTGACATTACCTTTACCCAGTTCTTACTGTAACAAGAAGTAATAACATCTTTTTTACTCAGCACTGACGCAGTGGAATACTGCCAAACCCCTGGAAAGCCTCCAAATCGGCGCATTTCTCCTGCCCATTAAAAACTAATACAGTACTACCAAAACAGAAAGCACTGTTGACAAAAACATATTTTTCCCACAATTTAAGATCCCAATTCACATGTAAAATAAACATTGAATACAGATTTAATTCGCTTTTTACATCTTCTGATAGTGTATAGTAGGAATAACACCTCTTTTAAAGTAAACTAGAAAAAGGGAGACTTTCATGCACTGAATAAAGATCTCAGCTCACAATTTTGGCTTCCTCGGCACACAGCGCTAGTTTAGTTCCTAATTTCCTCTCGAGTGACTTAATGGTACTGTATTGCTTAATTATAGCAGTTGCAAACTCCATCCTCTAAGAAATATCACTGGGACCCAAACATCTGCAAGATTTTGAAGGAGGAAGTTACCACATAAAATACCCATTTTTGTATTATTTTGTGTTTATTAGTCCGTCACATGTAGCATAGCTACTAAGCGGATGGAACAATGCAGCATTTAAATAAGAACCAATGGTAATGAAATATAAGATATTAAGTTACACAAACTCTTTCTCCTTCAAAGACTCTGGCTACAGTAGGGGGCACTTGCACGTAACATGAGTTTTTTAGAAGCAAAATACAGGTGGACCAGAGATCCTAAAGGTAGCATATATCTACCGGGTCATCCTAGCCCACCTCTCCCCTAGTCGGTGAGCACTGTTCTCAGCTGCCTATTTATTGCTACTGTGTCATATCTTCTTTTAAATGTCCCAAGTGATATGGCTCCTATCCTTTGCCTTTGGGAGTCTTTCCTGGCCTATTAGATCTCACTACTGGGAAGCTTTTCCCCTGATTTTTCACTGCTACTTCTCTTTTTTGCAGTTTTATTCCCTTTAATCCTGGTTATATCCTTTTTATTACCTTTAATATTTCTCCTCCCTCCCCTCTTTTAGCATTGCAAGTGAACATTTGCATGTGATAAAAATAGTTATCCTGCGTCCTGAGGTACACAGGAGTTTAGGTTCTCAGAGCAAGGGAGAGAAGATGGAGCAGGATTCAGCATACAAAGCATCTCATACCTGTTCCAGCATATTTGGCACCACTACTTGCAGTGCAACCTTGATACCGTGCCACAAATGGCAGCCACCACCGCAGAGACATGTGGTCCTAGTGATGGTCTAAATGCAGTCGGGTGTGGAGCCAGTCGTTTTGCAGTGGCAATGCTGTCCACGGGGAGCAAGTTCACTCACATCAGTAGGCAAACTCAGTACCTAAGGTGGCGTGAAAAAGCAGAATTTCCCTCAACACACCACTATTTTTGATGAGAGCAGGGCAGAGATCGCTGTAAAGGAAATAGCATTTGCCTGTTCAGAGCCTATATGATATTTGAAACCTTGAAGTCCAATGAGTATGAATAAAGTTCAAAATGCTTTAATGTAGTTTCTGTTGCTATAGAAACTATTTCCTGGGCATCTGTACACACCAGGCATTTGTCTCACTTGGTCCCTGGCTGCCCAAAAGGGGGCTGGTGGGGTGTGAACAGAGAAGGTGGGGGAACACTGCAGAGGTACTGCGAGCCTGTATTGTTTCATATTGCCTTCTCTGGAAAAGGTGTTTAAAAAGAGTCAGTTGGGGAGCGGTGGTCTACTACTAATGGAAGAGTGGAAAAGAAGCATTAAGATCCAGAGATCTAAATTCATCCTGACGGAGCTCCAGTGGACAAAGGAGCTCCAAAGGGACATGTCTTTGCTGTGTGGAGAGCTTGGTCCATGTGACCTACCTGCCCAGACATTTTCTAAAGGCATCTGATTTTTCAGACTTTGTTATGAAAAATTTTAAGTACTGGTCTTAAGAGTTTCCCCTGTCCTTTCTGAAAGTGATCAAATGGGCAACAGCAAAAGAGGTCTGTTTCCTTGGGTTTGATCTCGCTTTTGGAATAGCAGGATGAGAAATTAATGGAAGAACAATAGAAAGGATGTTGGCAATGGAGAGAAAACCTAGCCTAAGACATTCCCAGAACTTTGTCTCTCCTTTCTGTATTTTGTCGAATTATTAAAATGTTAAAACCGAATAAGTAGTGCTTTCCTTCCCCATCACCTTCCCCAAGCACAGTGTCTAAGTGGGCCTATTTTGAAAGGTGGCTTTGTTTTTCTAAGCAGTGGGTATGCAATTGCAGCGAGGTCAATGAGAGGTCAGGCAATGCCAGTCAACTGGGAGGTCAGGCGATTTCTTTTCTCTTCCCTGGAAAGAAAATACTTACCTCTCAGCAATCACATTTCTTGTGGGAAGGGAGCGGAATCTGAATGGGGAATGAGGATAAGAATTTATGCATGCAGCTCCTATTAATTGTTAGCTTGGGTTGTGGGTATTAAAATTTGCCTAGACTTTTTAAAAAGTGCATCCTGCAGTCAATAGAGAAGCAGCGCGGTTCTCCCCCTTCGAAATGCAAAAATGAAATAAATAAATACACAAATCCCCATAAATAGCCAATGACATATAACCCCAGTTGGCCTTCTGCTTTGCCAAAACTGTCAGCTAGACGTAAGGAGCCTGTTGCTGCTGGTACCTCTGCTGTTGGTCTTTTTGCCTCCACTCTTCTCTCCGAAGACTTCCCCTGGAACAGCAAACTGTTAGCAGAAGACATATTGAATAACTGTCTTCTGAAAAACAGTTTCAATTCCCTTTCAATTCTTAATAAAACCCACTATGGTGAGGAACTTACATACTGCCCTTCGCGCTTTTTAATGAAGACACCTAAATGTTCTCAACATTCTTCAGAACTGTGCTCCTCCTGGAAGGAATTTAAGATTAATCTGCCTCCACAAGAAAATATTCTTAGATATCAATTATTAATGAACTCTTTGACAGAATTCCCCTAGCTTCCCCTAGCATGTCTCTTTTGGACATCTGGGCTGTTTTTCCTGGTGGCTTTGAAAAGACAAGGGGAAAACTTTGTTTTATAGACTTCCACTTGAGTATTAAGAACCACAAGAAGACCTAAAAGACATTTTTGGTTGAATCCACTTTATTCACTGAATAATGCTCCAATGATCCATTTGAACAAAGCTACTCCATAATGAAGCTGAGAGTCAACGAATGAATTGAGCTGAACAAGACTGGAAAACAAAGACAAGTTTCACACAGGTGTTTCCAAAGGGAAGCAGACTGGCCTTCATATCCCCAATCCTCTTCCAGGGAAGAAGAGCAAACCCTGCTGTTTCAGAAACAGCAACTTTTACGAGCAGCTGAATCAGGGAGGGAAAGAAGTAGCTCCATGGGCAGCACAGGGAGCAAAGCCTGCCTTCCTACTGCTTTGCAGTTACTTCTGCTTGCTCCTCTGCATTGCTGGCCAGGAAGCAGACCTGGGGGGGAGCCTGACCCCCAGAGCCGGGGGCTGAGGCTGGACCAAGGTGCCCAGGCAGGAGGCTGGGGACAGGCAGCAGAGCTAGCACAGGCAGTCTGCCTCTCTTCCCCTCTGCCAAGGCACTAATCAGGGTTTTTCTCCTCTATCCAGCTGTTCATTTTTATGAGACTTGTAGGCACTTAATGTCTTTGAGACTTCTATTGCTCTTTTCAAATTTGCCTGAAAGTCGCTAATGGGTTGGAGAATTATTAGGGGAGGACTGACTGACAGACAACCTGATTGCAGAAACCTTGTTTCCTCCTGAAACTGGGCTGAAAGCAGTGAACTGGTAGGAAAGCTTGTGCCACCTTCTTTGCTATAGACTTTTTTTGCATGTTGTCATTTGTATCCCTGCCCTATTTAATATACACCTCTTGAGCATGGACATTTATTACACAGCCAGATTGGCTGTACATAAATCTGCCGCCTATTCAGCTTGTCATCCAGCTTCTGGGAAAACATTATCACTGATAAAAAGTGCATTTTTTTAAAAGACCTGTAAGTCAAATTTCTACCACCTTTCAGCAGAGGTCTTTCATGAGTCCTTAAAGTGAGCATCCTCCATTCCTTACACTGGGTGCTTCTGCTGGAGAGTTGTTCCAAATCATTACTATTATTATTAATTATTATCATTATTAGTACTAATAAAATGAGGGGAAGAGCATGTTATTTGCCTCTAGGCTTTTTGCAAAAGTGGTCTGAATAATTTTGATTTGCCCTCTCCAAAAAGTGCTGCAGTGGCATCCTAGACTGTGCCCTGGAATACAGGAAAAAAAAAAGGATCACATAAAGTATAGGTATAATGAAATAATAAATATGAATTTCTAGTTTTTAACACTTCTCTTTTGTTCCACTTGATTCATAAGGACAAGAATAAATATCTTCCTCATTTTAGCTGGAGATCATCTTGGCTGACTAAAGGAGAACATTTCAGAACAATCAGATTTATCAGCCTTTACTTTAGGTGCTGAAGAACAGAGATCTTTTCTTCTAACTGATTTTGGGCATGGTAAAGAGATACTATGAAAAAATAACCAATAGCTTGAAATCCTCTGACTAGAAGTATGTTACCCTCATTTTTTCAGGTTTAGTTTCTGTCATGCTTTTGACAGTAATACTGTCTCTGCAATCAGCTACAAACACTCCTGAAAAGTCAAGACAGACATGGTTTAATCTTTAGAACAAATTCAAGAACATTTTTCTCAGCCCACCTTAATAATGGTTTATAGGCATAACAGATTTCACATAATAATAAAAAAAAATAGATTAAAAACCCCCATGTTGTTCCCTCCTGTTTTCAGGTCAATTTTTACTCTGCCTATTGCTAGCTCCCACTATAAATACATAATAAGTGCTCAGCACACACAGTCAGTGTTTTTTCCCCTCTCCCATTCAGCCTCTTGCAGCTGACTTTGCTTGGCTTCCAGGTTATATTAAGGCTTTTGGCTTTGTGGCTGTAGGGAGAAGTCTCAGTGCAGACGTTGAGCTTAGCAAGGGAGGGATGTGAATAGAGTCAGCCAGAAATACTGACAGTAAGTCAGAGGTGGGCAGCAAGGGACAGAAGAAGCAATTCACTACCGGCGAAGTTGAGGATTAAAAGCATATCATCGGGAAAAAAACCCAGCAGAATATGAGATTCTCTGAAATGCCCTCTGACTTAAAATCAGAGTCCCAATAAAAACAGAAATAAAAAAGTTCTGACTTGCTCTGTTTTATATAAAATTCCCTCTTTACCTTTCAGACACAGATCAGGTACGGGGTGTTTCCTTTCCTTCTGTTCTTTAAAAGCCAAATTAAATCTGTGGTTGTTTTATAGAGAAAATTGTAAGCTTGGGGGGGTTTATAAAAAGATCTATAGAATGAAAGGTTTAGTCTTTTGACAGGGAGCTAACAGGAGTGCTGCATATACTCAGTTATTGCAGCCTTTCTCCTGCAATAATTTTACTGACCTCAGCTCCAATTTTATGCTCATTACTCAGGCAAACGGCTCATTGTTTTCACTGGCAGCTTTGCCTGAGTATGAAATTCAAGATGAAGCTTTGAAACTGCAAAGACATTGTAGAAATTTGTAGCCATTGGATTGATTTAACATGAAGGCTGGAGTAGCAATACCGCAAGGTGTCTGAGAGCCTGAGACAGTGAAGACGTCAGTAGCCAGACACCCTCTTGCCTGGCCAAACAACCCCAGGTCTGACCTGGATGTCCTGCCTAAAATGCTAGGGGATGCCTGTGACATTAAGAGCTACATGGTAAATTAATTTGTAGCGTGAATACAGGTGGTGCACAGGTGAAATCTGCAATAAATGAGTGCCATTGCATTTTTGAATGTAAAACAATGCGTTGGGGCATAAGTGATTTGCGTCTGCAAAGATGTGGCTGGCATAGAAAATGAACATAGCAAAGGATTGCTCAACAGATCCACCTGAGTTCAAGAACCCATCAGAGTGGAAAGGGCCAAGGTCAGGGTGCGCTCCAGAGCTGTAACCCCTGGGTAAACAACCTTTCCAGGACTTAGCAGTTTTGCAAGATTTTAAGGAGCAGCTGTTAGTAGAGATACATCTCACTTCCTTACCTGACACTCGTGTTAGCTCTTTTGAAGAAAAAAGGGGAGCTGGAGGGACAGAGCCAGAGCTGCAGGGAGTCCAGAAGAGCCCACCGAGCTGTGAGGAGAGGGCCACGTCAGGGGATGAGCTCAAGGGAAGGGAGGGAAACTGGGAGAACTTTTAGAGGACATTGAAGTAGGGAAGGGAAGCTGTAACAGCAGAAGATGCACCACTATTTTTTTTTCCTTCTGAATCGAAAATCTTATCCCTGATCAGGGTTATGCATGAAGCTGTGCAGCGTGTCCCTGCTGTTTGGCTGTACAGGGACCACCCCAGTGTATCCACACACTGAACCAGGTGTCATGGAAAGCACGGACATGCCAGCCATGGGGATGTGGGCTGGTCCTGCGGCACAGTTAATTTGTGGAGTAGGACTCAGTGCCCCATGGCTGCCCAAGAGGCAGGAGCAGCAGAAGTAAGAGCAGGGCTGGAGCCTGCGATCGCGCACCTTCCCCAGCAATGGCACAGCTGTTAGGCAGCAGGATCAGGCTCCTTTTTGCCTGCTTTCAGCTCTGTGCATTTGGCATCAACAGATTCCTTGTCCTGCCTGGGGCTTCTGAGGGTTTCAGGGTGATGCAGGGGAAGACTGGCAGAAAACCCGGTGCTTTTGGGAAACTTGCCCAGTTCTAGGAGGGCAATTTGACAAAAACTTTTGTGTTCTGCAGGAATGTGTCTAGGTTGTAGAACTGGCATTTTCCCCTGTGGGGAGAGTGCATCCATGTTTCTGAATAGTTTTACCCAGGAGCAAGGAGGAAGACCTGCCTTGAGTGACCTGGCCCATGTCTTCAATTGCAACAGCTTCTCCCTTTGCCTCCAGCAGCTTTCCATGCAATGCCAGTAACAGTCACCTACAGATGTTGATTTAAGGAACTATATTATAAAAACCTTCAGACAAGGGACATAATTTTCTTTGTGCTGCGGACAATATATTTCTGTATGATTCATGTGTTCACTTGCGGTGCATTGTGTGAGGGACCTGCCGTGGCACAGAGTGCTCCTGCTATCCAGTGCCACCTGAGGTCTTTAGCTCTGCATGTCCTTTGGGGTAATGCAGAGAAGGGGGTGAGTGGGCTGAGGAAGCCAGCTCTGGGAGCTCTGCCTGGGAGCAGCCATGAGGCAATGCACCTCCTCCCTGGGCTGGGCATGGGGAGCGACTGTTAACACTCATGCATGCAGAAGATACCAGATGTATACAGAAATGCCAACTGCAGGTAGGTACTCCACTTCTGCAGCTGTTGTGGATATACTAGTTTTCCCATATTTTCAATTGTTTTTATAAAAAATAAAAATATGAGTTTATAAAAAAAAAGGTTTAAATAAAAAAAGGCCACAAGTACTGTTCCCTGTGTTGAGTGAACTCATATTTGTTTTTACTCCTTTCTTTCCCTGTCTGCCGAGCTTACCATCAAGCCAAACAAGCCTCTAAGCGCTGCCAACTGCAGTAGCAGGTTAAGTGATTTGGGGTATATTGTCTCAAAAAAGTTATCAGTTACCAGACTACATTGCCCTAAGTAGGACAGCGATTTCCTATTTCATCCTAGGGCAATTGTTTTTTGTTACTGGTGACTACTGTTATTTATTCCGTAATAATCTTTTTATAAGCTGCTGGACAACCAAGAAGGATGTAGAAACCTGCAAAATGTGTAAGTGTTTAAGATGGCCAATAATAAAGCTCCTACTTAAAAGTTTGTGATATTTGTTTGTTCTTTCTGTCCTTCCTAGATATCAATTTTCTCCCACAAGCTCTTGATTTTATTTTCTGTAAGCTTTGATGTACTTTTGCAAGCTCCTACCACTGCTTCTTAGACCTTAGCTTCTTAACTAAAGCCATTTATTGATATACTACATCTCTCAGTGAAGTCCTACATCAATAAATTAAAGATTAGTTCAGTGTGTCAGGTCTCCCAGAGCATTCTGGGAAATGTTTGCCACTTTGGATGTCTGTGGAGGCCATGCAACATCCTCACACAAGAAAGATAATAACTCTGGAAGACCTAAGCTTTTTCTCCACAACATCTCCTTCTGCTAAATATTTTTTGAAAGTCACCTTTTAAACTAATTCATGGATTCTGCTTACTACTAAACAAACAGGTGGCAGTAAGTTTATATACTATAAAGAAAGTGCCCAAACCAATTTTCAGCTGCCTGTTATTGCATTTCGTTTTTCCTGCTTTCTGATCTGATTTTATGCAGGCTACTCATAAACAGTTTTGTCCTGTATTTAGATGCATCATGTTCCTTCTGTGTCTCAGGCTCCTACTGTACTTGTGACAAATGTGACTGCAAGCTTTCCTTGCACTCAGTTGGTTGCAATGGCATGGACTGAGGTGCATTGCTACTGAAGAGGATGCCATCAGGCTTGTCTTAACTATTCATGTGAGTTACTAAAATGTTCTTTATTGCTGTTTTTACGTTGGCACTCCTGCATTCCTCGGTGTTTAGTTCAGGATTTTGTAATACTTACCTGCTAGGTTTTACACCTTGACTTTGCACTTGATTTCTACGATTTTACTTGGGACATGATTTCAAAATAGGAGCCAAAAATTAGAGTTCAAAGCTATATTTCCATTCCTGTACAAATGTTCTGATGGCAGAGCAGATCCCATTAATTTGATTTCAGAGATGCAGGGTAGTCTCTACTAGTCTCTACTAGTGCAGATGAAATCTTCCATTTTGGTGCCCTTCTACTATGAAAATGGCATCTCATTCTTCAAATACACATCCACTTCTTTGTGCATTCCTGTATGAAGATGGACATGGCCTGGTAAACTAGAAGTGTTTCGGGCACACAAAAAGCCCTAGTTAGAAGGAAAATGGTGCCAATCAGTTCCCTCTGGTATTTTGAATCAGTTGTTTGGGGAACATGACTTTTTCTCTGTTTTCTGCTCGTTGGTGAGGCAATCCAGATTTCTGCTGTGGCTGCACTAGAATGGGATTTGGAAACCTCTATGAAGGACCAGGGCTTTGCTGTGTTAGGTATTATTACCTAACTCACTAAGTGAGTTAACTCACTCACTAAGTGAGTGTTTGTGATTTGGGGGGTGGTCTTCACAAGTTGTTTACTTCTACTATTTGTTATTGGTGCTGAGCAAGCAAGTGGTCACAGAAGTCTCTTGACTGCATACGGAGAAACATTTGAAAGGAAAGCATAATGAATTAATAGCAGATTAACACGCCTTGTAATTAATATTTTGTTGTGCACAGACACCAATGTTAACATATGAATGTGGCCATTTGCATGAAGAGCAGTCCTTCTTCAGACCTTCACAGGGAACAAAATCCTGTTTGCACAAAGGTTCGTGAACAATGAATATAAACAGGGATATGAAGAGGGCACTTAGACACCATGGTGTGCTGGTTTTGGCTGGGATAGAGTTAATTTTCTTCATAAAAGCTAGTATGGGGCTGTGTTTTGGATTTGTGCTGGAAACGGTGGTGATAATACCTGGATGTTTTTGTTACTGCTGAGCAGGGCTTACACAGAGTCAAGGCCTTTTCTGCCTCTCACCCCACCCCACCAGCAAGTGGGCTGGGGGTGCACAAGAAGCTGGGAGGGGGCACAGCCGGGACAGCTGACCCCAACTGACCAGATGGGTATCCCGCACCATATGACATCATGCTCAGTATATGAAGCTGGGGGAAGAAGAAGGAAAGGGGGGACATTTGGAGTGATGGCATTTGTCTTCCCAAGTAATCATTACACGTGAAGGAGCCCTGCTTTCCTCGAGATGGCTGAACTCCTGCCTGCCCATGGGAAGCAGCGAATGAATTCCTTGTTTTACTTTTCTTCCATGCATGGCTTTTGCTTTACTTATTAAACTGTCTTTATCTCATCCCATGAGTTTTTCTCACTTTTACTCTTCCGATTCTCTCCCCCATCCCACCAGGGGGGTAGTGAGCAAGCAGCTGTGTGGTGCTTGCTTGCCATCTGGGGTTAAACCATGGTATGTAGTGATGGGTATACGATAATGGTACATACATAACCAGATGGCTTTACACAGCCAATTGGAACTGAACTGAATGAACGATTCCTCATAAACCCTTCCTGAGTGCTTAACCCAGGCTATACAAGAGATAACCTATAAGGTCATCTTAGAAAAAACTCTGTAGCTATTTAAATATTTTGTGGCAAAATCCTTAGCAGAAATATATCACTCTGAATTGGAATGTTTGGGAGCTGTACAGTCTGGTGAAACTTTGCACTGTAAGGGTTTATTATTATCCGTTCTGCCTTTAAAATGCAAGATGACAGTGGACAGAGTGTCTGGGAGGACGGACAGCCTACATACCCAAGCTTAATAGACATACATTTTTTTTGAGTCAGTCATAGTGACTAAGGTTGCTGTACTAACCCTCATCCGCTGAGGAGAGCTGGAGTCTTGAGGATCAGCAATGAAGAAGAAATGATTGTATTAATTGCCTAGCTGGCACTCAAAAATGGGCAGGTTTCCCCCCATTGCTAACAGACAAAACAGCAGAAAATCACTTAAAAAGGACGAGGCTCCTGCAAGTTATGTTTCTGTCATCACTGCACACAGAAAAGAAATACCGGATGCCATCCTACGTGTTCCAGGATGGACAGTTACTTGTGCACTAAACTGTGGTGTTTGGATGAGACAAATTCATCTCACCTCCAGGGAGAGGTTGCCTTGTGAAATTACCTCCATTTGTAGTTAATCTTCATCTGGTTGAAAATTCTCTGAGCTAAATTTCTCATCAAGAAATCAGTATACTCACATTGAGAGTGTACCAGGTACTCTGGGCTAAGTCTCCCAGGAGGTGTTCTTAGTGTGCCCCAAGCGTCATCCCAAGGAATGAGTGAAAACCCCTATATGTGACCTCAGCATAATGTGCTGTACATTCCCTGTGTAGGCAAGAAAGGTATCTGGGAACTGTTAATATCTGCCTCCCAGAGAATTACACGCATTAGCCCTGGTGTTTAACTCTGCAATGTTTCCCAAGAAATCCTACAAAGACAGTACTTTGGCCTGTGTTTCAGCAGAGCTGTGGTGCAGCAAAAATGAATAGTAAGAGTCACATGCAGTGCTGACTCCTCTGCCACTGTGTAACTGTTTGCTGTAGACATCTGTGGATGTATTCACACCCCTAGTTACAGAATTAGGATGTAGACACTTATAAGCAAGGCTTCGGACATTTATCCAAATGGATACTTCGGCTATATAGTTAAATACGCAGTAGTTACCAGTTATTAGGAATCTTCCCATATGCAGGCCATTGGTGAGCTTTTGTTAAAGGGAAGAGTAAAATGTAAAATATCGAGCAACCGTCTCTGACTGACACTTGGGAAACTAAGCTGCTGATGATTAATATCCCATTTACAATTAAAATCTGGCCTCCTTTTCTAATTTTTGTTGACGTGCTGTTGGTCTATGGACTCCTAGTAGAAAACCTCGATTTTTAAATAGACCTTGCTTTGACTTCCAATTACCATACAATTAACAATTCTAAAAATGCTGCCGTTTAATTTCACTGCTTGTGTTCATTTTTCTATGCACTCTTAATTTGTGATCCTAGCATGTCTTTTGTAGACTCTGGTTTAGTACATCAGACGTCTGTATTTCTATTTAAGACACAGAACTAGCTAGTCTATATATCTATATTGGATCTATCCTTGCTTCTGAACAAAGGAAAGCTCTACATAGCTTCCCCTTAATCCACTGCATTTACTTGGAAATACCATGCTGCGATTTAATCACGGTGGTTTTGAAGCAGAAACCCCCAGCCACGGGAGTCTGTGCCAAAGGGCCCACGGTCCCCAGCTGGGCCACACATGCAGAGCTGTGCCTTCGTGTGTGAAGCTGCTCAGGTATTTCAGTATGTGGTGTGCAGCTCTTGACTGTCCCCTTCAGCATCTCTGGGAACAAAAGGTTTAAAAATGCTCATAAACCCAGTTGCCTCTTCCTCCTAGAAATGCAACAAGAAGTAAAATGATCCATTGCATTGGAAGCCCATAAATTTTTCAGGACTTGCCCTTATAAGATGCTAGCCCCTCATATTTATTCCTCTTCTAACAACCATAAGGCTTCGAAATGGCTAGGGTCCCAGGAAGGATGTGGGGACACTGTGCTAAGTCAGAAGGAGCAGTGCCCAGCAGCACCCTGTCCCTGCAAGGGAGGTAGCTCTGTTCAGGGCTCGCATGGGGCAAACAACCAGCAGTATGGTTTGGGAACAGATGCCTGATAGAAAAAAACAGGGCAGGAAAGTTTTATGATGGCGCTTCCTCATTTTAAGAAAAGAATCATGTGAAGTTGTTGCCTGCCATCACCCAGCTTTGCACTAAATGATCCAAGGGGTCCCTTCAGCCCTGTGTTTCCATGAGCTGCAGGAATAGTCAAAAACCACCATGGAAAGAGTTCCACTTATCATTCATTTGGGTTTTTTTATTGCTGTATTTTCCCAGGTTGATGCTATGTTACTTTTTTCCCTAACACTGTTCTTGCTTCATACAAATACTCGGAGCTTTCAAGAAGAGAAGTATTACCTATTAGTGTGCCCAGGAAAGGTATTTAGTAATCCTAGGTGCCTAAACTGGTAATTTAACTTGTATTTAATGGGTGGATGCTTAGACTGGTAATGTTTGTTTATTTTACAAGACTTCCCCGGTAAACCTATCCTTCTTGTTGCTGCTAATCCCTAGCAGAAGGGATATGGGAAGATTACAAAAGCTGCCAGTAATTTTCAGGACCAAAATTCAGTCTCCTGGTACCTCCCTGATCTCTTCATTGCTTTGTTCCAGCAAAAGGCCCTTGGTAGCCAGAAGGACACTGGCTCCTGAAAGGAATTTCAAAAAGTGCATAAAGTTGGTATCTGCTTAGAAGTAATACAAAACAGGAGCATCTGCCAGAGACAGGAGCATGTTGCTGGCTTAGTAAAACAGCAGGGGAACCTGCTGTTGACCAGATTTGTCCATATCAGTGCAGGTGTCTCTGCAGTTAATAAGAATTACTATTTACACTTGTTTTCAGAGATTTGGAGACATGGGGATAATATAGATAGCCCGTAAGTCATAAAGAGCAAGTAGATATGACACATGTTCCCATTAATGTATAGTGTTACTCCTTGGAGTTTGTAATATTGAGACATTACAAAGTATGGTATGAAATACAGATGGCTCTGAATCTTGACTATATTTGTTTAATTAAAGCAGAATATATTCTGAGACAGATTTTTATCCTGAACTCAAGATGGGAAAAAGGATAAGCAAAGTTATATGTAAGCTGAGCGTGTTCAGAATCACCGAGACATGGCAGCCAGGCATAAGTGGGATTTGCTGTTTGCCTACAGAAAAAACAAAGCGAATGTTTAGGCATAAGCAATCACTTTCCTTTGACAAAGTGTGTTCTCATCAGTCAATAGATGCAATAGATGCAATAGAAGCGATTATTCAGTTGGTGTAAATGAGTCTCTCTCCATGCATGTCAGCACTGCGGAGGCAGATCCAGCTTCCCAGACATGCCTGCCCAGCAGCTCTGGCTCTGAAGGGAGAAACCAGAGTGAGGGACTGGGATGAAGGAAGGGGAAACCCCTCAGCAGTGGGGCTATTGGTCTGGCTACTACTTGGAGCCCAGAGAAGTCAGAGAACAGCTACTGGCTCTAGGAGGGTCTATTTTGCCCTTTTCCCCTCTTGCCTCTCACCAGCAGTAGCTTCACCTTGTACATCCTCACCATCCTGGCTTTGCTGGCCTCTGGCACAGGCAAAGGAGCCATGCAGCAAGGTGGCAGTGGCTGTTTTGATGCCTCCAATGCTGCTTTTTGAGGCAAGACTTGTTTCAGAGTCAGTACCAAAAGTCAGTCCTAAAAAATCTTATGGCAGCTGAGCAAAAAGCAAAGGCTGGCTGAGGGGGTGGACTATTGCAAAGCAAGAGCCTCTGAACCATGTGACTATTCATAATTAAAATGGAAGAAATTCTACTGTGTGCCGACTCCTGGCCGAGAAATGCAACAGGTCAAATGTACCTCCTCTCTCCCTCTGGACACACGCTTCCTCATCCAGCTCCAAAATACAAATTTTGAATCTGTCCTACTAGTCTTCATAGCTTGGGTTAGTTCATCCCAGGTACAGTGAGATACCAGGGTGTTTCCACAACATAACCTGCAAAAGTCTTATAGGTAAGGGAAGCAGGTTGCCTTGGAGAGGGGAGGAAGAGGGGTGCCAGCTGTAGCTGGCTGACATGTGCAGAGGAACTTGCTCTCTTTCCATGCAGTCTTGGCCGGCCAGTGCAGAGGTGGAAATATTAGAGGATCTGCACACATTTGCCTCCCATTTTGCTGTGTGGGGAAAAAAAAAGACATTATCAGATGTGGTCAGTTTCTGTGCAGATATATGCCCCAGTGACTATTTTCTTTTTGTCCCTATTCTTAAGTATAAAATAGGATAACTTTCACTAAATAACACCCATTGTGGTAGGCATTCTCATTTTCCAATATAACATGTTATTTTTCTTTACAATATCAGGTCAGAATAAGATAAACCCTTCTGAGAATCTGTACAGCCTATAATTCTTCCATGATTTCTTACTCTGTGGGTTAAATCTCATCCTATCACCACAGACACAAAGAGGAACACTACTGGGTAGGCTGCTCGGCTGGCTTTTGCCCTAGCAGTACAGAGGCTATCCTGACACATGTGGTAGAAGTGGCAAGAAACTGCCTCTGGTTCTGGACTTTCAGTGATAGATCACCACAGGATCTGTCATCTAATGGGGACCTTGGTCACCTGGTGGCCCCTCCTGAGCTAGCTCAGGGGAATGGGAAAGGGGAAAATGGGAAAAAAGGATGGTCCATCCTTAGCGGCTTGTCCTCCAAGATCAGGGAGGCAAGAGGGAGGGGGAACTAAAGGAAAAGCAGGACCAGGGAAGGTGAGTCTTGCAAAGATGGACCAAACCAGAAATGGGTCTGGGTGGGATAATGAACATGAAGATTTTTACACTTCACACTCCTTCTGACTTGGGAAATGGCTTTAAAAAAATAAATGTGTAAAGCATGTGAGAACATGTGGAAGAAGGGAAAGGGTCAAGAGAGAAGGCTGAAGTACTTGGTTCCTTTTGGATATTAACTGCTTCAAAATGCTGGAAAGGGACGATATCTTTCATACTTGATTTTTGCTGAAGTACAAAGCAAATCCTCTCTGCATTAAACAGCGAAGAGCATTCTTGAGAGTAAGGACCCTTAAAGACTCTTGTGTTTTGTTTTGGTTTTTTCCTTCTGGGCAATGAATGACTAGTCCCTTGACACCACTAACTGTTTATGTAGAAAAGCTAATTTCACTTCTGCCAATAAAGTTCTCTTGCCAGTCTGAGTTTCTCATTAAAATTAATATTCTTATTGTATGTCCCTATGTTTTCCCTTGCTGAGAGAGAAGCTAATAATCTTTCATTTAGGGCCAAATTCCCACCTCTTCCCCATCCCAAAGCAGAGGAGGGGGGAGAAGGTTATTGCATATAGAAAGGCACATTGGCAGGAACACAGTCCTTTGGAGATGTGCTTCATTTCATGGTAAGGAGAAGTATTTCAGTGACTGTATCTTTCAGTCAGGCTGCAGGAGACCTTGGTTCACTTCTCCCCTGGAAAAAGCTTCAAGCTTACATCTCATGGGGGAATACCATAACTAACAGGCCAGGGACTGCGGGAGATTGTTCCCAATTTCTCTCCAGTGAAGCAGCTCTATTTTGTAACAGAGAATTAAGTAGCCAGGGAGAGCAAGTACAGAGGCATGGCGGGGGGATTAGGACACTCATTTGGGATGTTTCAGTTCCTGCTCTACTTAATATGAAAACTTCATAGAGTCATTAGGATGAGAGGAGGCATTATTTCCCCCATTCGCTCTGCCTGGTGTGACGCTGGAGCTGTTAAGGGAGTACCTACTGGAGCATTCATCGGAGGTGGGGAGGATAAGGTGTTCTGAGGAGCTTGTCGCCCTTGTTGTGAAATAGGTGGGACCAGCTCAGTAGCCCAACTGTGTGATGTCCACCTGCGCGTGGGTGCAGAAAGGAGACAGCTGGGTACCACATAGCTTTGGGCTTAGCACGCCTGAAGGTGAAATTAGGTGGGAAACCCTCTGTGGCTCTAGCCTAGGAGGACTGTGTGGCCAAGCAATCGTTCATACCTGAGGCTTAAGCAAGTGTGTAGGTAATCCTGAAGTCCTACCCCAGCCGCAGTGGGGGATCGTTCTACCCTCACACATCCAAATCGCACCACCGCCATGCTGTCCTCATGCCTGAGGGGACACTCCCTTTTCCTAAGCAGACTAGTTCACACCAGGGTTTTCTCTCTGCACTGGTAAAACCAAAAGACTTGCTTACGGACAACAGGGTGTATAGAAGCCCAGCTAGAACAAATCCTCCCGTCAGGTGGGACTATAATAAATGGGAGCTTCAACTCCCTTTCCTCTTTTACATCTTCCTGCTGCCTTTTGGGCTTGATTTTGAGAGGGAGGGGAATGAAAGGGTGGCTTAGTGGGTTTAGTCGGTATCTTGGAAGTATGCTTGGAAGTAAGGCCCAGCCTTTCAAAAAATGTCTAGGAAAGCAATTCCTGACAACACTGAGAATAGCACTAATGCTAAATGTTCCTTTAATTCTAATTTTGAGACAGATTCCAATCTTGCAAATTAAAGATTTATTGCCTGAGAGTACTCAGATCACAACCCAACACAGGTTTAGCTGCTTTGTTCCATCCTGTCTGGAGTCGTTCCAGAAGCTAAGCTCCTGTATTAGAAACATCACCAATGCAAAGATTGAATGATCGATCAAAGCAATGCAGATTATGAATTCTCCTATGCAGTCTTCCATAAAGGGGATCTAGAGAAGCAGCTATTTTTTTTCTGTTTCTTTTTGGCAGACAGCTTTATGTCAAAGACTCTGTGAGACTGTTTTGTAACAACCTGTGTCCTTTATTTAAGGAGTTAAAATTTGCTAGAATAAATATTTTTCAAGTGAACAAGGAAATGACTTAACTGAGACAAGACACAAAAATGAAGTGTTCTGCACAATTCATCAGGATAGATCAAAGATAGCAAAGGGAAAAGGTATTTCTAACTTCAGAAACTCGAGAATAAATAGACTGTTACTGATGCAAACTCCCTCAAGAAAACAAATAGGATGCACTTTTGCTCTGTTTTGAAATTAATTCTAAGTCCAAGGAATGGAATACATAATGTGTGTAATAATTTCAATGTGAATCCCAGGGATATTAAACACTAAGTCTGGGCTGAGATCTCACATTATAAAAATTATTGAGAGCATGTCATTAACATACATCATTCAGCTACTTACTGTATTTGAAGAGGCTAGGTTTATACAACTACATAAGAGTAATACTTTGCATTCCAGGGCGTGCCCAAATAATCAAATTACGAAGAATGAAGTGGTTAGGGCTTGAGAGAGCATGGTAAACACTACAACTCAAAGGATCCTCTGTTGTGGATCAGATCTTGCTCTCTATAGACTGCCTGCAAAATAAAGGAATAAATAGGTGTGACATCAGGGATGTCTTTTTCAAACTATGTTGATATCATCCAAAACTTTAACACAAAGAGCAAACCCAGCAATCCAGCCGGAAAGACAACGAGCCACATCAGGCGCTGCTCCACTTGTTCAATTTGCCTCTCAGCCACTCAGTTTGAAGTGTGTCTGATTATTGATCATAATGTTTTCCTCATCACAGACTTCTCTCTCCTTATCGGTAAAGAATATTCACCCTGTTGTCATAGTTCACGTTTTGTTTCTAGGAGTTTTTCCCACTCTAGCATATGCTGTTCTCCAGATACTGCAACTAGGGAAAAAAGTGTATTTATATCTGGATTAATCTTCTGAGAACCAAACTTTTAATTAACTCATGGAAGAACTTTGAAGTAAGAAGTAAGAAACGTGGCAGAAGATTCTCTTGAGGCTGTATCTTTGTATTTAAGTTCTCTGCTAGAAAACACAGACCTGTCATCACTGATCCTTTTTATCATATTGGATCTCATCATGAAGGTGGGCAGCTTTGTGACTCCTTTTGATGTGAGCAGGTAGTCAAAATTCTTTATTATACCAGCTAGGAGGGGAAATTAGTGATGGAGATGTGTATTTGATAAAATTCTGCTTATTTACAGAAATCCTGCTTTCTTGACACAAGGAGGATCCAGAGACAGGCAGTTTTCATGCTTGAAGCTCCTTTGCAACTCCTTGTGAAAAAAGAGTGTATTTTCTGCTGCTCCCAGTTTTATTTGTGTCTGTCTACCCTCTCTTATCCCCACCGTCATGTTTTTCCCAAAATACCAAGAAAAGCCTTTCTCTTCTGTGCCACCCTTTCTCTATTGTAGGTGAAAACATACGGTTGTCTACCTCTTACAGTTAGCTTAAAGGCCGATAGCTAAACATACTGATCTGAAAGAGATAACCTGATGTACATCCTTACCCTCAACTCAGTTCACTGAAGTGGTGTCACCTTATTTCAAAGTCAAGAAACAGTCTTCCCACATTTTAACAAAACAAAATTAAAGAAAGCTTAGGACTTCCCACATTTATAAACTCTTCCTATTAAGCTGATTTCATATCACCAGGCATTCCTAGTGTTTACAATAATACTCTGATTCAGTTTCTTCCAGCTGCCAAATGGAAGGTTATCTTTAATGGACCCCTGAATTTCACGTATTCCATACTTTCTCTGTAAGATCCCTGTATTCTCTCTCTGAGACTATACTGTCTGCCAGATGAAGCCACTCTCACCTTCTGCCAGTATAAAGGAATTCTCAACACTGGTAGACTACAAAAGAAGCAACACTAGAACAGCATGGTCCTTTTTTCTGATACTACAAACCATGAACCAACACTTTCCTACGGCCACATGCATAATGAGGAGACGAGGACCTTCTAGGGATGCCCTACAAGAGATAACAACAGGTAGGGCAAGGCATAGTCCCAGCAGAAGTTGGGAGTGCCAACTTTAACAGTCCTCAATGGCTCCATTTTTGCCAGAGATGCAGGTGACTGCTGAGGGTTGCTTGACATACCACTGGCTCAAAAGCAACACTGGGGATGCTGAGGATCAGGTGTGGTTCCAGAACTGAAGAAATAGTCACCACCCAGCAGAGAGATTTCTAAACCCAGGAGGTATTAAGTGATTCTTCTAGTGAGGGGTATAGTTTTTTTTAATACAGATTCCTGTTCTCATCAAACTTATGGAGTGGTTCTGGTGCTGTTCGCAAGCCCACAACTGAACAGCAGCAGTCATACAAAACTTCTGCTTCTGGGAGAATATGAGGTATAGGACACTTCTACACTGTCTCAATTTTCTTGTGTCATAGGGCTAATTCAAATTTTTGCAAGCAGACCTTTTTCTTTACTTATTGATAGTATCTTCTGCTCAGCAGTAAGCAACAGGAACTTGGTCCTGGAGCAGACTTGCAAGAACTTTGCTAGGTAAAGTTTCACCAAGATTTTTAGGTCACATTTCTGATTTCTGCCACTTCCATCTTTCCTCTGTAGAAAAGATAGCAGAGTATGTTGCTATTGTAATGGCTTCTATGCCTGGAAACAGGACAGCTTATTTGCTGCAAACCAGTTCGAAAATCATTTGGTTCATTTGGTGTTTCAGCCAGCCCCCATCTTCAAAAGGAACTTCCAAAGATCATATTTGCAATATAGCTTTCCTATTCTTAGTAGGTATGATAAACTCTAACTCACTTATTAGTTCATCTATTACCTCAGTTACTCATACTTCTTGTTCAAATTACAGAGGTCCTTGTTTCAAAATCTGTTTTTCCAGTTTTTGGATGCATTCACATTCCCCAGACGTTCTTTCCATTTGAAATCAATTAGGAGGTTCCGTTTTGGATCTCCCAAATCCCTAGTCTTTTTGGCTTGTCTAGTCTAATAAATGTAAGGTTTGAGACAACGTCTACAATTCCTTCACATTTCACTGATTCTATTACACATTCAATTGCCAAAATTCCCATTATTGTTTTTAGCTGTCCAGCTTGAAGTAAAAATGGCTTGCTGGTCCTTTTACACGTCCCTAAGTTTTGCTTCTTCAGTTTGATGTTCTTCCATTTCCTGAGCTGAAAGAGAAGTTCTCTAGGAAGTAACTGTTTAGGAAGTCTGCCCAGGGCAGCCTTATGTTCATAATAATCCTTCTTTTCACAGGGCCAGATATCAAATGAAGTTCACATTATTCTCAATTTCATTTTATTAGGCCAAATTTTTCATTTTTATTATTTTTCAATAACATTGTGAAGCAGATTTTTATCCTTTTTCCCTGATCCAGAACTGCACTTAGAGAATTTGTAGTGACTGCCTTTCATCCTTGCCACCAGAAACTGTTTCCTCCTTTGGTCCACAGCTGCAAGGGGAGAATCACAATTTCCATGGTAAACTCCAGAGACCCCTTGGATTGTCTTTGGCTGCCATTCACTGACCTTAGTGTGAAAGCCTAAGTCCAGTTGAGCACATTTGAATTGATCCCTTGCCAGTTTATCCTGAAAGCCCTCACTGACATCTGCACATGCCAGAAACACAAGTTTCTGCAGCTTCTCTTGCAGTTCAGGTAGGATTTTCTCTTTCCGTTTCCTTTCTCTTCTGCCTTTTAGTTGCACCGGTATTGACTCTGTGGATGGTTCTAATCAAAAGGCAAAGGTTTGCATGAAGCCTCTGTTTGGGAAATCGGAGCCATGGCACTTTCTGGGCATGGCTATTCAGGCTTGCTGCTAGAACTCCTCCTTCCCCTCCATCTCATTCAGCCCATGATGTCATATTTAGCAAAGTAAATCTCAGACAGAGTTTTCCCTAAAACATATTAGGTATTTGCATTATTTGACCTATGAAAGTCCAGCCACTCCCACAGGACTCTGTGACTTTGCCAACCAAGTAGATGAACTGCAGTAAATGGTTTTGCCTAAGCTCTCTGACTGGCCCAGCTGAATGTCCAGATGGCTGGCTACCATGGTGGGTCTGTGACCAGACATTTCTTCCTGGAGCTGAAATTTAGCCAGTGAGTCCTTGTTTCTCTTCATCCCTGCTAGTGAGTTCCCAGCTGGCACTTCTCTGCCTTGAGGCATCTATGGCAGTATCATTGCCATTTACCTTTTTGCGCTTACCAATTCAGACTGGAAGTTTTGCAGCTGGCCTTCTCAGTCTGTTAGGACGTTTTGTAGTCATTACTCCAACAGAGATTTCACCTCTGCCTGCAAATCAGTTCAGCCATTTCTGGGAAACCTCCAGATGCTGCTGTAATTCCTTTTGTAAAGTTTCCAACTCTTGTTTTAGCACCTTCTGGTCTTGCTTTAATTCCTTTTGGCTAGTTTTGTTTTCTGAGAGCGGATTTGCTATTGGTTCAAGAAGAATACCAGCTCATAATTTCTCTATCTGAATGAGGTCCCAGTGTTGACACCAGGTTTTTATCTTGTGAACTGATCAGGTTATTCCAATTCGAAGGAGAAATTAATGGAGGAGACACTTCTGATACAATTCTGTTAATTTATAATAAAGTATGAAGTTCTGCTTTCTTAGGGGAAGTGTTAATCACGCACAGATTTCTTGCCTACAGCTCTTTCTGCTAGAAACCTGTCCATAAAATCCCCATATTATCCTTCCCTTCGGGCCTGTGGGAAGGTTGCAGATCTTCACAACGAAGGCAGAAACACCTTAAGGAGACACTTGCTGTAGTCACAGGCTGAAGTAGGTATATCAAGCCAAAGAGTTGCAGGCAGGACAAAAGGGAAATGTTCTGAAACATTTGGTGGCCACCAAAAAAAGGTCTAATAAGGATAGAGTAGGCAACTGTGTGACGGGGTTAGAGGTGAAGCGCATTCTGCTTCTCATGACTGTTTTAAGATCTACTCCAAATGTTAGTCTATTTTGGGGTCCCACATACAATAGCAGCCAGGGGAAAGCCTTCTTCCCTAAGACAGAGCCACAGCAACCCTGAGAGCACTGTGCATTAGATCTGTGCAGACTGCTGCATCTTCTTTCTCCTTGTACTTTCTTCTGCATAGCTCTACCTCAACAAATCCTCTCTATCTACGGAGTTAAGACTCCTAAGCCTTTATATGTCCTATATTTAGATGGAGCCATGCACTAACCTCCTCTTATAGATATCTTAAGTGAAGGACAACAATTAAATTTAAGCTCAGTACCTATCACCACAGAGATACACCGTTTCATCAGCTAGCCAGCAAGATATCAGACAACTGGTGAAAGAATCAAGGAGTCAAGGTTGTTGGCCAAAAGAGCTTATGAGTTAAGAGATCAAAACAAATTACAATCAATGTTGAGAAGAAAGAAGGCTTGGCAACACAAGTGGTGAGAAGATCAGGATAGCACTCCCATGGGTTTTAAGGCAGGACGCGGAGGAAGGAGATGGGAAAAGCTAGCTCAAATGGCATGAAAGAAGACAGAGAGCAGAGTGGAAGAAGGGGTCACAGGGAGCACTGTGAGCAGCAGCGTCAGAGCAATATGGGATCAATGAGGGAAATAGGATGAAAGGAGTGCGAAGACGAGATTGTACATGTTCCCCTAAGGAACAATGAAGACAGCTGAAGTTGATACACCACTGTCTTCTGATTGTTAGATACAGTTAAGGATTGGTCCTGTACAAGGACAGCTGCAGATGAAGAGCACTGCTAATTATAAATGTTGCTAAATTCCTCAACCTTTGGAGAGGAAAACCAAAAGTGCAGTACTGGTAGGGCATGCAGAGGACTTCAGAGGACTGTGGTGAGAAGCGAATTCTTAGAGCAGAAATGCTCTACAGGAGATGATTGCTGGCTTAGCCACTGACATAACTCCAGTTTGAATGCATCTGCTAGCCTCAGCTATGTCAGTTTGCTACAGGGAGAAACACCACCTTAATTTAATGGATCCTCAATGCTGCTGAGATTTTTCATTTTTTCTCATTTCCATTTGTTCTGACTAACAAAAAGACTAAAAGACTGTGAAAGTGTCCAGGTTGGAGATAAGGTGGTTTATGTGATCAAATGCAGGTGAGAAAAAAGCAACATCTGGAGCAGTATTTGGACATATTTCAAAAAGAAGGAAAGAAAATAGGAGAGGTCACTGGGATTAGCAAAATCCAAGAACAGAAGTAACAGTTGTAACCCTGTCTAGTGATCTCCCTCTCGATCAAAGCCATAGGATTGCACACAGTGATCTCTGAACAGCACCAAGTACCTGGAAAGATGACTTTCCCTCTCACCCTTCTGACATCCAGCCTCAGATATTCATAGCATCGCCAGGGATACCTGCAGCCCTGATAGTCCCAGTGAGACATCAGGCATGCGTCTCCTACACCCAACCTGAACTTCCTCCTAATGCCTCACTTCTTTCCCTGCCCTGTGGGCTGCGCTGTCCTCTTCACTTCCCACCAGCCTCAGAAACAGCTTTGGCTCCTTGCTCTCATCATACTGTGGCTCTTTGTAAGTACCAGCATCCCCTTGCAATCTCTCACAAAACCCCTTTTCCTTGCCTGTCCCAGTTTCTCAAGAGCAGAATTTGTAGTACACACACTGTGGCTCAGCCAGCAATTCCAGTGCCTGTGGCTTGTGTTTCTTCCAGATGTCCCTGCTTTGTCACAAGTAGACCATTTTAATGCTTTTTCTGATTCACCAGGTTCAGCCACTAGCTAGGCATCTGGATACAACTCTGGCCAGATCCTTGTGGAGTTCCTCATGTCACCCCGTGAGACTAACATAGGATTTCAGTTTTCTTTTGTCTGCTAAACTTTTTACAGTTTCGAGGGAGGCTCAAGATTCTGTGAAAACCATCCTCCTTTCCTGTTGCAGGGGTCATATCGCTCCCCACTGTGAATTACTTCACTAGCTTTCTGTCATCTTCCGTAACTGATATAAAGGAAGGCACTGTCTGTACCTGAGAACGTTGCAGTTTCAATCAGACACAAATACTGGCTAAAGGCTGATGCAAATGGGTCTAGGGGGAGCATCAGTAAAAGATGCTGAGCAAGAGGTGAGTGTAAGAAAGGATATAAACAAGTAGTAGGATGCAAACCAATTTTTTGGTAATATAAGATGATGGGGTAGGAATAGTACATCTATATCCAAGAATAAAGAGTTATACAGTATTGAAGAGAAGGATGAGAAATATGCTCTTTATGCATGAGAAAAAAAAAGTAGGTAAATGGTCTGAAAGGTTTAGTGATGTGGGCAGCAAAGCAGTAGCAGGATTGGCTGCCTGTTTGGAAATGAATTAGCAGTAAGAAAGAAAACAGAGGTATGCCCCATAATAGTGCATAAAAGGATAGAAACATAAAAAGGGAGAAAAGCAAAAAGAGCAATGCGTGTGTATGTAGAGGGGATTTCGTGAATATCTTTTGTTAGGAAGTTTATTAGCAGGGTATCAGAAAATTATACAGTCATAAAGTTACTTACACAAGAACATTTACAATATAAATGTAGTTTTCAGCTACGGGTTTCATTATCTAGTGAGTAATAGTTCAAGGAATGTAAGCTGGATTTTAATTCTGTCTAGCATGTAAAAGTAAATGACAATTTGCAGTGTTTGGTGCAATGGAAAGTATGCTGTTCAGATGCCTGTATAAATTTAAGTTTTATTGGCAGCCATAGCATAAACAAGGTGCCCTACCTGTTATCTCTTCATAGAGGATTCTTGTTGTGTTCAGCCTGAGTGCTGCAAAAAATATAAAGTCATTACAGCTTCTGGATATTTTTCTATACTTTGGGGTTTTCATCAAGATTCAGAACCATTTTCAGAGAGTGCATGCCCTAAGACCCTCTCTGTCACTTACAGAATGCTGCAAATTGACTCTATCACTTTACCCGCTGCTGTAAATTGGCTCTGAGCACACATAATGTGTCAGGTTTGCCTACTCACTTTCAGTTTTCACGCACCTCTACTGGGCATATCTAGGAGTAATGGGATGAAATTGAGCAAAGGAAAATTTACACTGAATATCAGGAAAATTTTCCTAACAGTGAGATCTATTAGAATGTGGAATAGTCCCCCAGGAAAAGTGATGGAAACCCCATTGCTAGAATCATTAAAAATAGACTGGAAAAAACCACAGTAAAAATACAGTAGAAAATAATCTGCATTGTCAGGGGATGGACAAGATGATTCCCTAGGTTCTCTCAGGCTCTAATTTCTAGGATTTTAGGAGCTGAGCTCCATCAGTATTAAATTCCCTGAATGCCCAAGATCATCTAATTGAAACAATAGAAAGTTTGCTCATAGGCATGCCAGGGAGACTGCTCAGTAATGATCAGGCTGCATTACTGCTGAGAGTGTATCACTTGATCTGCACTGTAAAAAGAAACAAGGAAGGAGACAATTTTTGTCACAATTTACGTTTTGCTAAAGCTGTTCTTGTAAGTCAAATATGCCGGCTTGATTCAGCATTGCTGATGTTATAGAAAGAGATCTTTAGAGTAGTAGGTAATAACAGAGTCCAGATCACAGTTTGTAGTGACGGAGTTTTGTATCAAAAGCTAACCGCACGTGTTCAGAATCAAAATTTCCTCCTGCAACACACGTACTTTTTACCAGAAGTCTGTGCTCCTTCCATAGCAAACAGATGCTGTGCAATGCCATTTCATTCGTCTATGGAAGACTTGCCTGCATACTGAGGGATAACAGATTAACTCCATAGGGAAAAGACACCGATTCTGAGTTTTTCCTCTCTAACATGAGCTTGCTATTAAGATTTTCCCATTCTCATAGGTCTCGATGTTCCACAATCAATGTCGAAATCTCAACAATCTCAAAGAAAAAATGAAAAACAAATTGCCCAAGTAATTCCAGGTACCGCAGCCATACCTGAAGTCAGTGCCACTTTCTTACGTTCAGCAATATCAGTCACTTCCCTGCTTGCTGTGAGCAGGACACCAAAGAACAAGGAGGGAGAAATGACTTGGCAAACCACACAGGACAACAGACTATCCTACAGCTGGCTGACGAAGCCACAAAGTCAGAAAATCCTTTTATCTTTTCCTGGTAGATTGCTATGATGATTTTCCTCTCACTTCTTGCAGTACTCTCACAGCCCTGATGACATGCCTGTTGGAGCGGGCACTTTTCTGGGGCCAAACATGAAGACCAAGAAGGTGAGTGAGGTGGAGCATTGCTCATGCTCCTTCTGGCACACAATCCTCCTCTGTCCTTATGCATGTCCTGGAAAAAGCCTGTTAGAAAGACCCTCTGCCCGATCACGCTGCAGGGCTCCTGCTGGGAAGTTACTTACCATAACAGCTGAGATTTGTAACTTTTATTTCCAGGTTTGGCTGAGAGAAAAGCACTGGAGAAACTGAAAATAAATAAAGCAACTGCTCTAGTTCATGGCAACTGCTTCCCAGAGTTGCCTCCTCAGCCTTTAAAAACAGAAAAGCTTTATGGCTCAGACCTTCAACCCCACTGTGGATGCTTTGTCTTTGCAAAGGGGGTTGAGGGGAAAGGGCTGCAGACATCTAGAGGGTCTTCAAGGGCTGTTTGTGGCCAGGAATCTCTGCTCGGTGGCACCCCTTGTCTTGGCAGCACTCTCAGGGAGATGTGCACTTAGGCAAGAAGCCAGCCGGTGACTCCCCATTCCCCCACATGACTGTGAGGTGTTGTGGACTTAGTACCTCAGAGAAACGCAGCCCAGCAGGTGCTGCGCAGCTCCCCCTCCTCACCCCCGCCAGCCCAGGCCCCTGGGTCACACAGCTCAGGCTCTCCTGAGCTCCCGCAGACCTCACCCAGTTGTCTCCCTGCTCCTCAGCCAGCTCCGCTTCCTAAATTAATGCAGCCATTTCTCTACACCACCTTCCAGAATCCGCAGGTTATAGTCCTCAGCAGCAAAGCACGGCATTTACCCTAGCATCCCTCCCCCACTTTGGAGGCTGCTCTTCACTCATGCGATGTGCATGCATGCCATGCAACACGTGAACATATCCACTGATTAAACAGGAGAGGCAGCAATGTCCTCCTCCTTTCGTGCTGAGGACTGTGAGGGTCTGGTGAGAGCCTGGAGGTGCCAGGAGATAATAGGACTGCCTTGTAATTTCTGACCGTCTTTCCCTAGCTGATTCAGGTCATTAGAGTTATTCTGCAACATTCTCTTAATAACCTGCAGACACTCCTCGAACGCTGAAATCACACACAAAAGGCCAAGGTTTAGGGAGATGAAGACAACGCTGATAATGAGTCCCTGACTGATTAAAAGTAAATACATTTTTATTCAGAGAAAAGGGCATTTGTTACCACAAACATTTCACCTTCAGCACAAATAGGAGTTGCGCTTACATTTACTAAGGGATTATAGGAGCACTACAACTAATTACTTCCCAGCAGCTATTGGCCTCGAGTTAGATGTAAGCTACTTCTGGCAATATGTGGTGTGGGTTCATGTAAAAGGGGGGCAGTATTTTCATTGTCTTGGTAGAAAACAGTGCAACGGTGAGACGTGAGTGAATATACTATGCATAATGCAATACAAAATAAGAGCTTATTACAAGGAGAAGACTCAAGGAGATCAAACAACATTAGTCCATCCCACCATTTTATGTTATGAGGGAGATATTAATTATTCTGTTTGTATTTCGTAGATGGCCTCGAGTTGTACAATTATCACATAGGAAGGTGCACATTACTTGCTGGAGACAGATTCCAGATTCAGACTCCTTGATTACCTTCAGTTGCATGAAGTCAGTAGCACATTGCTGATGTGACCTACTCAAATTATAGCATGCTTTTGATCAGTAGAATGTTATTTGTCCCTGAGTTATTTACCAGACCTTTGGTGTGAGATTTTAATTTTTTCTGGAATCCCCACACAGTCACATCTTTGCTATTCTTATGTGAATCTCTGAACTCCCTACTCTTCCATCCTGTGATATATAATTTTTGCTAAGCCACTGGCAAGTGATGACATTATTTTAAAATATCTATTAGGATTCAAAGAAGGAGGTTCCTCCAGGTCCAGGCAATGAACTGCCCTGAAATTATTGAGTTATTCATAACTTCAAGCAGTTATAAATTACTTCAATTAACCAAGTCCTGTAATTACAGCAAGAAGCTGGGTCTTGTAGCATAATTTCTGGTGTAAATAGTTTTTAGTGCATGTCTTAGGGAGTAAAAACTCAGGGCTAGCAGAGAAATGGTCATTGTGATCCTGTAAAAATACTTGATGTTTCCTAAACTGGATCTGCTTTAGATCATGGCGAAATAAAACATTCACCTTGGATAAGCGACATATCCTTACTCTGATTAAAATAGCGCTGGAATAGTGTCTTCTAGCCCAAGTGAATGCTCTCACTGGATGGTCTATTTTTCACCATGACATGAGAAAGATCATCCTTGAAGGCTTCTCACCAGAAACTTTGTTTTGACAGTTGGCCTGTAGCATCAAGAGATTGCTGACTGACTCTAGATAACCTCTTTGAGGCAAAGCCCGGACTGACTGGCCTCAGGGACCATATCACAGAGCAAGCGGAGACCTCAGAGCACCTCAGCACAAGAGTCCAATAGCCCTGTGTTGTCACTAAGCAGAAGTGCAACACCAGAGACTGGCCTCTTCTTTCACCTGCGCAGCTGGTGCTGGCACCACCGAGTCCCCTTCCATGCCATGTGCTTTGATGTGTCTTGAGTATAGAAAGCACTTATGGAATATAAGAGTACTTTAATAGCAAAACCAAACAGATATTCAAGCTGTTGGGTTTATTGCTCTAATTCCTGATGGTGGAGGTCAACACACAGAGCATCTTCCAATGGCTGGGAATAGCAGCTGGGCATGAAATTGGTGTTTATTTCTGTGCTTCCTTCCTGCAGTAATGATGACTCCAGCCTCTCTTTGCTAGTAGACATACCCCATTGTTAACTGTACCTTCAGAAGGAGGCCTTCTGGAGTGTTTTTAAACCTGAGATATTCCTACACTTGCATTATCTTCCACACAGTGAAGATGTCAGTGAGAGGCAAATAGCCCTACATCCAGACCAAGCAGAACAAAACAGTGATTTAGATTTCGTATCATGCATTTTTGACCTTTCTGTTGGAAGAATAACACTGAGCTTGTTTAAGAGTAAAAGATTGATGTACATCTTGTTCTGAAAGCAATGTTGTAAAAATGGTACCTTCTTACTCAGCAGATCTGTTCCTGTTGTGTATTGAGAATCACTGCTGCCTGCATTCAAAACTAAAAAGTTTATGTTTTTTTGCCCTGCAAAACCAACACTCTTCAGCACAAGTGAGCTGGTTCCTCTTTATTGTATTATTAATAAAACTCTGTACTCCTTATCAGTTACCAGGCCAGTCAGTGCACACACTGATTGTTAACAAGTGTTCCTGGATCTCTCCCTTTTTCACCTTTAGTGTTGACATGAGTGGAATTTCTCCTTGTGGAAGAGGCCAATAATGTTTGCACAGCAATAATTCTTGCATATTTTTGCTGGCAGAGATTTCATCACCTGCTAGTGATGCATTGGAAGGAAAGAACATTGTTTTGCCTTCAGAGTATGGCTGACTTTGCATTGGAAAAAAAATTACAGGTAATAGCAGAAATCCATAAAAAGCAAACTTCCACTAAAGTGAATGGGAGTTTAAATAGAAATGAAGTAAGCAAAGAGCTCAGGATTTGGCCCTGAGAAATTCTATTCACATGAAGCACCTCTTAAGACTTTACTGAATGGACTATTAAACACAGATTTCTTAGTGAAGGTCATCTTTTACAAGAGGGCAAACATGCAAGGCAAACTCTCAGCACTAAGTGTGTTTTTATTGTAAAGACAACTTGTTTGCTTAGGTATGGATTAGCTTTCCAAAGCAAGAAGTACAGGAAGATGTTAAAACACCATCCTTTACTGCTGGAGCTAGTAGGCAGATTTAAAGCTTCTCCCCTTTCTCCCTCACACAGTTCCCCACAAAGAAATCAACGACAATTACAAGCAAAGTGATGCAGAAACCATGATCTTTCCCATGTCAACCTGGAGAAGATGCCCCACTGAAACTAGAGACAACAAATAACAGTGCATGCCTGTATACTAGTTGCTTGTTGAGATCTTCAAATATAGAGGCTTCCTTTTAATGAAAAAACATAAAATTTCTCTCTGTTTTGGTTACAGGTATGATAACTGTTTTTATGATCTCCATTAATGACAACCATTCCAACGTCACTAATCGATATGGTATTTTTATTGTTATTTCCCATTAAGAGGTTGTCCAGTCTGTTGTCTACAGCAATTGATGTGAGTAAGGAAGTACTCCTCAGTGTTTGATGGCATGCTGCCTACTAGAGACTTTGACAGCATTTCAGGTCCTATTACCAGATGGATGCTAAACTCAAAAATTATAAGAAAGGGTTAATGGGCTGGAGTTGTCAGGCTCTCTGGGGATTCTGGGTAAAATCCTTTGCGGACTCCTGAGTTTTAAAGAGGAAGATCAGAGACCTGCTGCTATTACAGGGGTTTGCCTAGGACCAGCAGGGGTGAACCCAGGTTTCCTCCCTTGCCCAAGATTGTACAAAGGTCAGTTAAAACAAACAGAAATATTTCCCTCTCATCCTGTCCTCCAAACTTAATCACTGTCCACCAAATACTTCTGTCCAATATGGAGAGACAGACAAGAAACTCGGAGGAGTGAAGCTCTTGGACTGACTGGCACCACTACATGTTTACGCTGCTTAGAGGGTGAAATTATTTAGGTGCTGTGACCTCTCAAGATCCACTTATCGCAGTCTGAAGTGCGCCTTAAAGAGCACATGGGCCTCTGCGCGGCTCCCCCATGGCATGCCGTGAAATTCTTCTGGATGTGCTCTCTTCAGCTGCAAATCCACCTTCCGACGCCACTACACATTCTATTAGTCTGCTGTGCTTCCCCTTCAGCATACATCAGCGCAGCTCTTTATTTTAGCGTTATTAATTTTTGACATGAAGTCGCTCTAAACATGGTAAATACAGAAAGTAATTGGTATGTTAAACAGGGGAAGCATAATGAGTCTCATGTACGAACGTGACTCGCTCCTGCTGCAGAGACGGACTGAAACAGAATACACAATCGCGCTGCCAATTTCAGCAGGAACTCCTTTACCAAGTCCCCGTGGTTCACAGGCAGTGCCTCGACCTCTCCTGTACTTATGATACATCCAGCCACAGTTTAATGGCTGAAATGACTTTGAAGCTTTCCCAGCGGAACCAATTTTCACCCTCTGTGAATACAAGCTCCAGCCTTTCAGCAAAGAGTTTAGTTTGGTGATAAGTTAACATGTGAGGCCAGCCTGAGAATAAATTTTGACTGTTGCCCTGATGGTAGGGTTTTCACATTGCAACTCGTGGCGACGACATAGGGCTTTTTGGGAGAGACGCGCTCTCCAGACTAATACTGGCTGACGGGGTATTTTGTCAGCAAGGAGAGACGTTCCTTGCAGCTGGCAAGGCTGCTGCTGGCTTGTCAGCACTGATGGCAAATCTTCGCCAGGAGGAGCAGGTTGGGAAGTCATAGCACATCTCAGCCCGGGCTTGCAGTGCTAATGGGTTGATTGTGAAATACAGGGCATGAGTTTTCAGGGTACAGATGAGGAATTCTCTAAATTTGGCTAGAAGTCAGTGGGAGAGTATCCTGGTTTCAGCTGGGTTAGAGTTAAATTTCTTCGTAGTAGCTAGTATGGGACTATGTTTTGGATTTTTTCTGGAAACAGCGGTGATAATGCGGAGGTGTTTTAGTTGTTGCTAAATAGCACTTACACTGGTCAACGACTTTTTCAGCTCCCCGTGCTCTGCCGGGTGCACAAGAAGCTGGAAGGGGACACAGCCGGGACAGCTGACCCCAACTGACCAGATGGGTATCCCGCACCATATGACATCATGCTCAGTATATGAAGCTGGGAGAAGAAGAAGGAAAGGGGGGACATTTGGAGTGATGGCATTTGTCTTCCCAAGTAACCATTACACGTGATGGAGCCCTGCTTTCCTCGAGATGGCTGAACTCCTGCCTGCCCGTGGGAAGCAGTGAGTGAATTCCTGGTTTTGTTTTGCTTCCACGCACAGCTTTTGGTTTACCTATTAAACTGTCTTTCTCTCAACCCATGAGTTGCCTCACTTTTACTCTTCCGATTCTCTCCCCCGTCCCACCAGGGGGGAGTGAGCGAGCAGCTGCGTGGTGCTTGGCTGCTGACTGGGGCTAAACGATGACAGAGAGGGAGGTATATTAGAAAGGGTGAGAAGAAGAAGATTCAGAAAACAAAATACACCAACAACTTTTATAAAAGCTTCAAAAAAACACCAACACCAGTTTGTTTCTTTCTCTTAATTTTAGCCTTTTTAAAGACTCTAGATTTCTAGTTTTGCCTTGGGAATAATACACACCAAATACAGTTATTCCAGCTGTTATGTTATAGTTTCAAATCCATTGAATTTTGCCCAGAATCAAGGCTGAGTGATCAGAGCAACAATCCAGAATTAACAAAACACATATATGCTGCTTGAGATGCCATTTTCCTGCCAGCTCTATGCCTTTTCTTTTAGTGGTAATACACAAATAAAAGCTACACACACTTGGCAGCAGGATGGGACCATAATATTTGACCAAGGATAGAGCTGACATACATCAGCAAAATGCCCACAGACAGCATAATCAGAAACCTGACCTGTCTGCTGCTCTACCAATGGTACTGCATAAATAATTAATCGTACCTGCCAATGTAACACATAACACCAGGTAGTTCTCTGCTTTTTGTTTTCTACGACAAGCCTTGACCTTTTCCTGTGTTAGCTGTCGTAGAAGAAGAAACTGGAAAAAAGAGAGGAGACCCTTGTTACTTGTGTAATAGCCTACCTGCTTTCTCAGGTTATTCTTGAAGAGGGGTTGTTGAAAGCATATAAAATATCTCAGCAGTGCCTGGCAGCAGAGAATCAGCAGAAAAAAGCAGTATCTGGCTGCCTTAATCTGAGTTTGGTGCACAAACTAAAAGAACCCATAGACAGAATTTTTGCTTGGGACATTTAAAATCAGGCATATAAAGTCCCATAAAATAGATACCAGGAAACAAGCGGGTTCTGATAGCAGGATAGATGTAATGGCGCAACAGTTTCTTGCTATTTGATTTTACGACCTGGGTTGCAGATGAACCCTGAAAATACTCTGGAGACAATTTTTTTTCCTTTTCTTTTTAACACCTTTGTGATTTAATTTAAGAACGACATTTCATTCTGGACAAGAGGCCCATGGTATAAGGCTGACAGCTGAGACATGAAACACACAATCTGCAATTCAGCAAGCGCATAAATAAAAAGAGCAAGTTAGCACTGGTATCTTCTCTGAGGAAACATCTGAGGTAAGTTTCAAATGCTGAAATGAAATACTGGATTCAGCTGAGGTACCTATGCACAGTTTCAGGCAAACAGCCAGCAAATGTGTGTCCCTTCTTCTTTGTTTCCCATTCTACGGGTTATAGTATTATTACTATTTCAATTTAACATATGTTTTCTGAAGGAGGATGGAAGCCTTGCCCCATGTAACACACATAGCTCTGTTAAAGAGACCATAAAGCTCACAAAAAAAAAAAGAGTTAGAAAATCCAGCACAGTAATTTCAAGAGTAACTCCCAGAACCTACATGAATAGCATGCCTTAATGATGCAGAAGCTGGACAACAGCATATGATCTCATTAGGGATATGGTTTCAGCCTGGGCCTGATAAACTCAAGTATGTAAACTTGCACCTGCACTTTCCAAGTGCAAATACCTGGCTTTGCTTTATAGAAAGAGTCAAAAGCCCGCATGCTCTCTTTCAACAGCCTTTTGTAAATGCAAGGTTTGGAATCTGTACCTGCAAATCACATTCCTGGACTACTCCTACTACACCCTAATAACTGCAGTCCTTCTGGCTATGCTGTCTTCAGTACTTCACTAAACATTAAATGCATTCACTTTAGAAGAATCACAGAGCAGTTGGCTTTGATCGCAGGCAAAGAAGGAACAAATCCTGAGTCTGAAACTTTGCTCCTGATAGATTTGTCACACCTTCTCTTCCCGTCAAGTAAGGGTTACATTTCAGTACCAGACCACTAAGCACTAGTTAGCTGACAAGGTACTAGTGCTCAGGGAAGGAGAGGGACCTGCTGGAGCAAGTCCAGCAGAGAGCTACCAAGGCGATCAGGGGGCTGGAGCATCTCCCTTATGAGGAAAGGCTGAGAGACCTGGGTTTGTTCAGCCTGGAGAAGAGAAGACTGAGGAGGGATCTCATAAATATTTATAAATATCTGAAGGGTGGGTGTCAGGATGATGGGACCGGACTGTTTTCAGTGGTGCCCAATGACAGGACAAGGGGCAATGGGCACAAATCGGAACACGGGAAGTTCCACATGAATATGAGGAAAACAACTTTCCTGTGAGGGTGACAGAGCAGTGGAACAGGCTGCCCAGAGAGGTTGTGGAGTCTCCTTCCCTGGAGACATTCAAAACCCACATGGACACGTTCCTGGGCCCCCTGCTTTAGATGTACCTGCTCAAGCAGGGGGGTTGGACACGATGATCTCCAGAGGTCCCTTCCAATTCTGTGATTCTGTGATTCTGTGACAATGCAGAAACATTTTCCAACTCTTGTTCTCAAGCAGAAACCTTAATCTAGGACTTGATCTGGGCTCATACATAACTGTACCTCTTAGACCCTTCCCTGAGCTTGTCTGAATGCTGATACCAGCCCAGCTGCCTGAAATCTAAGGAGACAACTTGAACAGTTTCTCAATTTTACAGTTAAATGGAGACCCTTCAAACTGGGACATTTGGTTCATGGGTAAAGAAAGGTAAAGAATCAAGACCTGAAGCTGAAGATTAGGGTTTGTGTTTAGACTCATCATGAATTTGTGATGCACAACCATTTGTAATGCATGCTCCCCTTTGTCATCCACAGCTACTCAGTCTGCAGGGCAACAGGCAAAAGTATCAACAGAAAATGCCCAATGATAGAAGTGTATAAACATGCCAGGTGGAACCTCTGAACTTTTCCGAAGTGGCTTAGCTCCTTTTTAGATGCCATCAAAAGCAACTAAAACAAAGCCTTCAGAGCTGGCTGCGCAGTACCCTCCAGGAACAGCTGGAATCACCGGGCTCATGGTAATGGTCTGCCACAGCTCTAATCAAGTGCGTGTGTGTGTGTTTTATTTTCACGAGATGACAGTTCCCAAGTGAAAGGACACTTCAGCTCTGATAAAACTTTCCTTCTATTGTCTGAGTTTTGTTTGTTTTCTGGCAAACCCCAGCGCTGCCTCTGCTTTCTGTGCAGGCATACATTTCCCATGCTTGTGCAGGGAGGCCAACCAAAGTCTTTGGAGGCTTCTCAGTAGTATTGCCTGAAGCAAATACCACAGCTCAATAGCAATTTAATATTGTAATCAGGGAGCAAACTGTGCAGTTTTGGCACATTGCGATAATTATTAACTACATGTATTAGTGTTGTGATTCTAGTAACTAATATTTACAAAAGGTTCCCTGTGTGGGGAAGACCTCGCCTAGACATGAGCAGTTGAGCTATTCCTGAGTGATTGTCAGTGGGCCTTTAAGCTTGTGCTCATGCTCGCTTTTACAAGATAAAACATCAATACTTAGAAATTGTACTTCAAAAGACCTATTTCATGAATAATAAATTCTCAGGGTGTAAAACCATATGAAGCACCAGAACATTCTGTGAATTTATGGGGAAGTTTTCTTGTGGAAAAAAAAAAACCCTGGAAGATAAGATTAAAAAAGCACATCTCAAACTCCCTAACATAATATAAAGGAGATTGGATTTAAACATTAAATCATTCTTGCTCTTAGGATTTTTGTTTCATGCCATGATGTGTCTTTTTCTCCTGCTTTCCCATTGCTATTAGAATTAATGACCTTATGAACCCCAGTTCAGAACTCACAGGCAAGGGTGGATATAAGCAACAGCAAAATGTTCTCTAAACTCGAAATCTGTAATTGACAAGTTAGATTTCTCCATGCAGTTATTATGTCTAGGCTGACTCCAGGTTGAAGCAAAGCTGCATTTGTGTCTTATGTAGCTCTGGTTGGCCTGTTAGTTCTTCACCTAGCAGAGCATGGTGGTAAGGAGCGACAGTGCTTGGGTGAGCACATTAGCATCAAACACAGATGCCTGTATGCTTGACTAACTTTAAACCTCATAGCATTCCTATTCAGAGCACATAATCATATTTATTTCAGTAATCAACTGTGTGCTTTTCCAAATAGGCGGAGACACAAACAAATACATTCTTGACATGGGGTCTCTTCCAGTCTGTGAGCTGTGCCACATCACTGACATGCATATATGGACAGGAGGGAAAAAAATAACCCTTTATTTTCTAATAGGATTGTAGTTGGGAGAAAGGTTTTTCTCATGCAACTTAACCTCTGTGTAGTTTCTTCCCTTCAAGCTCACCCATATTTCACACAATTTTTCTGGCAGTATTCAAAGTGCCTTTTAAATTATGTATGCTTTTGGCTAGTATGCCAGACTCGTAGTCTACAAGACTAGACTTCCCTACACAGAAGTCATGATTTGACATTGTTTATTTTGCTGTGTAATCACATCAGATAAGGTAATGTCATAAAGATGACATGAAACAACCATTTGTAAACAATACATTGCCATTCCTTCACCAATTGTTTAAACAAACCAACAAGTAAAATATACCCTTAGCTTTATGTAGTTCCTATGTCACAGCAGCCAGACATGAACATGTATTTCTTAAAATTCAGACCAGTACTCAGTGTTAGATCAACGTGGAAGACAAAGATGGTTCTTTCCATGGGTTTGCAATATACTCACTAAGCAGGAGATGACTGAGGGATGCTGGCAGGGAGCAAAAGTAACCAGGGAGGCAATGCTGGATAACATGGTCAGCAGTGATCACAAAGCACCAATAAAGAAATTACAGAGGCAGAAGGACAGGCAGAAAGAGAAAGAGAAGCCAAAGGAAAATAAGATTTCAAAAAAAGGTGGGGAGCGATGTCTGAAGTTGTTCACAGGTTAAGGAGGGCAGAGCTGGCTATGAAGAGGTCAATGAAGACCTCACCTCACTGCAAGGCACTGGAGACAGGTTGAAGGAAGTTTTCTGGGGAGGGGAGGAGGGAAAACACTGGAGAATGATGCATCCGATGTGTGTAGGGACAGGGTAGTCACTGTAGCGGCAACTGGGGTCAGGTATACAAATTTATGAAGTACATAATATTAGTATTAGTGTATATATAGTATTAACAAACTTGGTAATGTTTGCTATGTAAATTTTGTCCATATCAAAGGTCAATACAATTTAAAAAATTTCTGTCAAGAAGCAGTAAAATGACATGCCTTATATTTATTTTTGTATTTTACAATATATAAAAATAAAAAATGTTTAATGATAATCAGCTAGTGTATGCCCTTTATATGTGTGAACACAGCTCATCCAAGTCTAAATTATAAAACACAATATTCATATGTATTGCTTCCCAATTCACAGTTTTACCTGTTTCATTCCAAGTATATATTTTACGATTAATAAACCAGACACTCTAAATTCCATTATTCTACATGTTACTGCTAGGGCATGTAGGCATAACATTAGTTTTTATAAATTTCTTAATTATAGTAATTATGTCAAAGAAGATATGGTAAGCATATTAATATTTTAAGTAAATATTTGTGCTTGTTTTCAGAATTAGTAGAAACAGGAATTTGGTTACAGTTAGGGTTCTTCACTGGTTCCGAGTACTGTAAAAAAGAAGATGAAAGGTAAGTGTATGCCTATCTTTATGTGCTTAGCCTTTCTAACCTGCTGTGAAAGCAGCAAGTTAAGGGGACTAAGTACATACCTAAACATAAGCATGTGCTTGACTGCTTTGCTGAGCTGAGGCTGGAGAAAGTAGGATGATGAGGTTTCTGAAAGGGCTGCGGGCACACTCACCACATCAGTTCAGGGATAACATATAACTTTTGCAGCAACTTCAGCAACTTAATGATTGAAGGGACCAAGGATTCAGTTATGCAATACACTGGCTTTGGCAGCAAAACCAGTTAAAATTCTTTTTTTTCTCTTAAGCAGAGACTTAGTTCTAGTGAACCAGTTCAAATCATGGCCTCGATACTGTCATGATTGCAGAGATGATGAATTTTGGCCTTAGAACAAATGCCCTCCAGGGTGCAAGAAGTTATTAAGTCAGGTTCATGTTGAAAGCTGTGGAGTTGTATCCTGTGTCCCTTTAAAATGTATTTTGGGGTCAGATACACAAAAAAGCTCAGGTACCTAATACTGGCCTGACTCTACCTGCAGGTGCCCAAGTCTGGACTTGTGATCCTAAAATTCTTGGATAATTCTGGAGGTGCTAAGGATTTTGATATTAAAATGCACCTTATAGTGGATTTCTAAAGTTCAGCTTCTCTGCATGGCCAGAAACACCTTTATCATCCTTAGCAGTGTTTGGCTTCTGTCTCCGTCTAATCTCTTGGGATCCACAAATAAAGGGTTTCTCAGCCTCCAAGTGGAACGCTGCTGTAGATACCTGTGATGAAGATTAGAGGGAAGGGGAGGAAAGCAGGAATTAACTCTACTGTCCTTTCATCTAACAGTTCAGTGATTAAAAACCTCACACAGTATACAGCAGAAATTGCATAAAGTACTAAACAGTTAGCATAAGCTGTTGCCATTACTTCCTTTGTACACATTGTAGTTTGATATTCTATGGTATAAAGCAAATGGTCTAAATTCCACATTATACCATACCAGGCTACATAATGTGGTAAAACCCAAATGAATAAACAAATGAAATTATAACTGAGGCACCTTCAGGAGATCATTAGAATATTGAAATGTTGTGAGTTTCTTGAAATCTTGAATGTTTACCTCAGCAAGTCCCAAAATCTCCCTGTTTTTCCACAAATGTTGAGAAAGAAAGTCTGAATGCTCTTGCCTCTCAAACGAAATTACTCACCCCAGGCAAATAGATGACTAGGACTTTTCAAAGCTGGGATACACTCTGTGGTTATGAAACTGTGTATATATAAAAGAGAGTCTGCCTATTAATATTTATAGACAAGAACAGTTAAGCAAACACTAAAGCTCCGTAACTTTTTACGATAAAATATGAAGCTTGCTAAATATGTGTATACCTACATAAATAGATTGTATTTTCGGCTGGGGGGAAGGGTCAGAGGTGGTGTCTCTGTATAAACAGCTCTCAGACCAGTTCTCCCCCATCTCTTCCACTGCTGCTGCCTGGGGCTCTAGGTTTTTTTGCCTGCTAAGGCCAGCTGCTTCCTTGCTGGTTGGATCCTCTGCCATGGCCCAGGCTGCCTCGGGGATGGCAAGGGACCACATCCACCCTGGCTTGCCAGGCTCTCCCGGCTGCATGCATGCGTGTGGTTTATCTGCCTGACGGGCCCAGGCAGCAAGGCAGAGCTGCTCATCTCCTCTGTTTCTTATCTTTCCCCCGCTTCCCCAGCAACAGTGACCTGCATCACCTTGCCTGAGTGCATCAGCTTTGCTACTGCCGGGACCTGGTGCAGGCAGTTGTAATCAGGTGCTCTGCCCAGCTGCTGACGCTTTTGAGTTTATCACTGCTTACCCTCCCGGTTCTTCCTGTGACTATCAATAGCACAACATCCAGAGGCGAGGCGCTGTGCCTCCTCACGTCTAGGCTTTCATGGCATTATTCCTGAACAATGCTGTACAGACCAGGGCTGCTACAGCACCATTATAGATCCCTGGTTTTAGCTGTGGCTATGTCTAACTCTTTGAGAAGTGTGCAAGGGAAGGGGGCAAATACAGAGCACAGAAGCCTTGAAATTGCCCACTAATACTCCAAACTCCCTGGTTGAGGGAGCTGGTGGTCTAGATCGGTGCCTTGTGTTTTCAGTGGGGCTGCTGTTGGGCTGCCCCCATCTAAGGCTCTGCAAAGAGTTCCTTTGGTACTTCCCCTTGAGCTCACCTCTCCCAAGGAACAGATTTTGCAAATGGTGGTGTTAGTTGAGGATTTTTAGTCACACCTCCTTAATAAGAGAGCAAGGGGTTTATTTAGCATGAGAAGGGTCTGAGAAACATTTCACGGGTCGCAATGAATGGCCGAGACCATTTCTTAGTGATACAAGGATGACAGAAGACAGTGGGAAACAGATAATTTTGGCAATTTCAGGTAGCAACCTGGAGTGGACTGGAAAGGACTCACTGGGGCTGGCCCCAGGTCTCCTGCAATGTAAGTTGTGGGAGTCCTATCTGAGACGTGTAACCTGGAGTCCCAATTTGTACGTACACAACCAGCATGCAGAAGAAATGTTAAACATTTCCTCCCTGCTCTGAAAAATGCTAAAATCAGAAACTGTTAAAATCAGAAATGTTCACAAAGCAAGAACTTTATTGAATTATCATTATGGAAAAAGGTTTTGGAAAGAAAGTGTCATGACTGTCAAACCGTTCTGCTTAATTGAAGTTCCAGTAAATTAGGGCTACTGAAGTTTTATGAAAACTGAAGTTGAAATGAAATTTTTACAAAAACATCAGACCAAAATATTCAGCTTTATCCATGTTGGGTTTTCTTGGGGTAGTGGTTCATACATTTTTGAGATCTGAGTTAGTGACAGGAAAACAACTCAGAATCTCCAATCCTGACAGAATAGAATGCCTGTTTCTTAAATAGTTCTATATATGACACAGGAACATCACAAGGCACTTTCCATCATCCTTTCATCCAGTTTTAAAGTCCTTTTTAAGAACAAGCTGATACTAGACATTTTTCAAAAGAAATATTGCCAGAATTAACATGAGGAAAACTGTAGTATCCTTCTCAGCGTCTTGGAGCAACAACAAAAAACATGTTGAACATGGAGGACTTTCAAATTGTATTTTGCATTTACACTATCTAGATTTTCATACACAAAACTTGCAGCAGATCTTGCAGTGTGGAGTGGATTGCTGAAACACTCCTTGGCATGTGTAGAAATTCCCTTCAAAGTAACAAGCTGGGGTTGGGGAAGGTTAATGTTGCCTCTGATGATTTCTGAGTCTGAACTGTGTCCAATGCACAGCCAGATCTGGCAGGCAATATTCTTGCTGCCTCCCTTCCTCTCCTGGTGGAAAGCTTCCCTTCCTTGAGCAGGTCAGAAGACCTGCAAGGCCACCTCACCACTCACAGGAGCACAGTGCATTTTTCTCTTCGAGATGCAGCAGGTGATACAACTAGAAAGATTCTCTGACACCTCCCAGTATGAAACCCTTTTTCAGATGCCCGGAACTCAGCCAAACTTTAATATTAAACGATAATACCTTTTATTTTTCCTTACATCAAGACACAAAGTCAAGATTTCACACACTTTCATAAACTTTTTTCATATTGAAAAAAGCCCGATCTGTGATCTCAGGACATTTCACAGCAGTGCTCCAGACCTGTGTCAGCAGATTCTCACTGTAATTCAGGAAAAGCACTAGTTAATTTTGATTTCTCCGTGCTCTCTTCGGTTCTGTTGTCGTAATTAGAAAGTCAACATTTACCCACATCTATCATGAGACCTAGGAAAAGTATTAGTTGCAAACATCTGATTTGTTGAATTTAGTGCTCTTTCCTGATTGTGGTTGATCAACAACCACATTTTAATTTCTATTAATTTTATTCACTGTATAAATTCTTCTGCGACTTGTTCACGTGAATATATTTCAGCCTATGTGTTGCTTACAGACTGGATTGCATATCAGAGTTTTTGTGAGTTGTAATTCACTATTCAGTTTGTATGTGAAGGATCGTTTGAGTCCCAGTCTATTGTTTCTGGTCTCTAGGTGAATAGTCTTCAAAAATATAAAGCAATTTCAAGATGACTTCTGCAGAGAGTTTGGAAGCTTGTTGGAAACAAAATTCACAGGAGTATTTGTTTCACCGTCTTTTTAAATATAAATTTATGAACAAAGGTTTCTCCTATAGACGTGTATGCAAAAAAACTGGTGAACTCCTATTGAAAACAACAGAAATATTCTCACTGAAATGAAAAAGAAACCTGTAAAGTTCAGTGTGGATAAAATGGTGAAATTATTCTCCAATTAAATGTGTGGATGTTTTCACTTAATTTTTGTCTTCCTTAAACTGATCCCAGAAAGACTGTGCTTGTCTTCTTTCCTCCCTCCCCCTGTTATTCATATACCTATAGGCATCTCTCTGGCCTCAGAGACATCTCAATAATTTTTTTCTATTCTTCCCAAACAACAGCATGGGGGAAGGCTGAGCTTTTAAAAAAGACCTCAACATTGCAATGCTATTTGGAAAATGCAAAAAGAACACAAAAAGAAGCTGTGTATCTTTTCCTGAAGCATTCAAAAGTCTCTTGAACAGAGGGAAATGTACTGCTAAGTACAGCCCACCAGACAGCCGCTGGTGCTTGCATGCTGAAGGGACACGACTGAAGTCCATCAACGCAAGGTCACCACCGACCACTGCCACATTGGAACAGGCTGCCCAGAGAGGTGGTGGAGTCACCATCCCTGGAGGTGTTCAAAAAACGCATAGACGTGGCACTTCAGGGCATGGTTTAAGAGGCCTGGGGGTGTTGGGTTGACGGTTGGAGTTGAAAATGCTAGACGTCTTTTCCAACCTTAATGATTCTATGATTCCATTAAACACCTCTGCCCAGTTTCCTGCATGGGCATTGGTGGCTTTTAATAGCAAACTCTGTGCATTTCTTTTAAGGGGTGGTGTGGGCCAGCTATCGGTATTGAGTGCATTAATCCTGAGCTGTGCTATGATCCTCTGACTGCCAAAAGGCGTCTTCTGCCTCAGGGGCCCCGATGACGTCCCACCTTTGCTACGCATCGGGGAGCTTGGAAATATCACCGAAAATGTTATTTTGGAGACGTGTTATTTGCAAAGGCGGGGGTGGAGGGGGACGGGACAGCTATAGGAGCCAGGGCTGGACCTCGGGCCTGTAACCTGGCGGCTGCACCCGCTGGTCCCGGGGGCCACAAAAACGTGGTGCCACGAGGCAAACCCGGGCAGACGGTGCCTCCCCCGGCCGGGGCCGTGGCGGCGGGGCCCGGGAGGGGTCGGTGGGCCTGGGCTGGGCCGGGGCCGGCGGGGCGGCCTCACGCCGAGAGCCGGGAGCCGTTGCCATGGCGACGCCGGCAGAGCCGAGCCGCGGTGCGGGAGCGCGGCCCTGGGAGCAATCGTATCGATTAAACGAGCTTTCTATATTATTATTTTTATATTTTTACTTTACTTTTAAGGAGGAGGAGCAGTGGGGCGGGCGTCCCACTGCGAGCCACGCACGGGGAAAGCACCGGGCAGAGCTCGTACGGAGGGTGGCCGTCAGGGCCTGTCGCCATCCCCGGTAGCGGGGACGCGGCTTGTGCCGTGCTCTCCGGGGTGAACTCGCCCCTCCGTACCACACGCGGTAAATAAACTAAATCTTCCCTGTGCCAAGCCCCCAGCGCCTGCCGTCCTGGCGGCGGGCCACGAGGTAACGTTAATTTGTTTTTGTGATGTTTAGGGACAGCACTCGCCAGCAGGACAACGCTCGAGCCCCGCTTGCCAGGTCTCCTAAAGTCACTGTCGGCCTGTGGACACCTCCGGTTGTCCCACAGGGATTCCTTGGATGGTGGGTAAGGACCTTCCTTCTGGAGGAATGGCTCCTGTAATATTCATTATTCTCAGCCTGACCTCAGCATGAGGATGCGATGACCTCGTAATAACAGGACACCCCTCGCTCCCCAGCCGTATGACCTGCTCGTCTGCGTGCATGCCTGTGCCATCTTCTTGCCTCCCCCATCTCGGGAAAGCGGCACAATACGGTGCGGCAGTCTGCTGGCGGATCTGTTACTAAAGGAATTCATGCATCTTGCATCTTGAAGATGCATTATTAATGCCTGGACAAATCACATCAGGTGGAGCTCAGCAAGTCCCTGGCACCGCAAAAAGGAACAAAGGCTGGTTCTACAAGAGAGAGAAGGATGAGACAAATTATAACAGCTGGGAGTTTCTTGTCAGTAAGATGGCATAAAAACAGAAATGCTAAAATTGTTTGCACATACGGCAAGTTTATATTTTTATTGGGAAGGAAATTACACATTGAGCTGCAAAGAAGATACTTTATTCGTATCCTAATAAACCTCACATTGTTGGGCATCTTTGACTTTCACGACCAACTGGGCCGGCTTGCTGGCATCCAAATTACTTCCAAGCACGGTTTTATTTAGTATTTGGAAAGGGCTATAGAGACTGGATTTGCTAGCAGAGGGCCTGCTTCTCGTCTCCTTGAAGTCAATGGCAAAACGCCCATTCGCTTCAGCAGTAACAGGATCAGGGCAGAGTTTGTAGCAGTCTTCCAAAGGGGAGGAGGCAGCGTTGCCTGCAACAGCACATGGGAAGGCATGGACCCCAGCCTTCCAGGCAGAGAGCAACAGTTCTTCATCTCTCTAACTCATAATAAGAAGATCTAATTTGTGCAGCACTGGCTTTGATGCCAGCTAATATTTTTGTCTCCATGGTGCAAATACTTACCCCAAATCTGGGTCTTGCTAGCTTTCTTGCATTAGGAAGGGAAGAGGATGTTAGGAACCCAGGATTTCTTCTGGAACGGCCCTATTTATTTACAGAGGATGCATGCAAAGTGCTATTACAGCAAGGCAGGAGCAAGCAAGGCAGTTTCTTGTTTCGAAGTGTAAGTCTCTCTTCCGTGAGCATTCTGCCAGGAAGAACTGTATTTTGATTTCACCCCATGACAATGCACCATTGCTTATTGCTTTAGCAGGTGGCTTTCCCAATGTCTTATCTTTCTCATTGTTTTTCACTCCGTCACACATCCACCTACAAGCGTACAAACCCCCAGCTGTTTTACTCACAACCTTCACCCAGGAGAACGCTGGGTTTGCTCTCTGCTCTTGCCCTTTCTGCTTGTCAAGCTGAGCCATGCTCTGGGCGATGACTTCTGTTTCTGTTGCCACTAAATTAAAGGGGACTTAATTGTTCCAGTTAGTCTTAAAAAGTGTTCATTAAATACCTTCTGACTTTCACCCACCCTATATTTTGTGATTGCCATTTCAGCACATCAGTGCATTATTTTTGACTTCAGACTGACCAACTGGAAGGCAGTGTTTTCTTTCCTAAAAGCCTCTAAAGGCACAGTGGTAATTTGTGTTTAGCTGACAAAAAAAACCTCAAAACACTTCCAGACATCTTCTACCAACTTGCTATTTTTTTCTCCCCCGATATATGATTCTCTAGGATTTCTATCAAAACTATTTATCTAAATTAAAAAAAAAATATGTTATCAAAGTGCTTTAAAATAACCTGAAGTAATTCTTTTATCACTAAACCAGTATGAAGTGCATTTCCACTAAGTCACTGAAAACAGATCTAGCCTTTGGTATGAAGTGGAGAGAGGAGAGTATTTGTTAGGGATCCACATGAGACGGTAGGAGATTATTGAGATATCTCTAGCCATCACTATAGTGATAATCACTCCCTCGGAGCAAAAGATAAAGCCCTTCAAGAAGCAGGACCCAGTGAAGAGAGGGAAAAAAGAGAAAGGACAAAACAGGCAGTTTTCGCTATAGCAAAAAGTAAAAAATGTGTCTCTCTCATTGCTTAATGGCAAGCTGATAGTGGTAACCTTCTTTTGCCAGAATCGGACAAATGAGTGAAGACCACGACAGAGGAGCATTGGTGTGAGGATTATGTACAGGCAGGCATGCGCTGTGGATACTGTGGGGTTGTAGATTACCTACACCCAGACAGGCGATGGATCTATGGTTAGTGAGAACATGTGCTCACAGACAACCAAAAATGTAATGTTAGTATATAAAAGGACTCAAGAATAACACATCAAATATTTAAGGTACTGCCATATAAGGGAGCGAAGCATCATGGTATTCAGCGTTGTGTTCAGGATTAATCAAGCACTATTGAGAAAAGTTGGTTATTGGGAAACGGGAGATTGTGATCAGCACAACCAAAAGGACTGAAAGCATTGGGAGGCTTTGTGCAAAGAGAACCTGCAAAGATGAGGCCGTTTAGATGTGGCAACTCTTAAGTAAGGAGTCTTTAGCCAGCCTTCCTTGGGACTGAAGAATGGCAGGGCACTTAAGGCATCTAGAGAGTTCTTAAAAGCATCTAGAGAAGTCTTCACCTGAAGACTGTGCAGACAGACACATGGCATTCGCTCCGGTACTCAAGGCCCAGGCAGAGTTAAAGCACTCTCAGCAATGCCTCTTGTTTCCTTCAGTAAAACACTTGTTTGATTAGACCCAAAGTGCATCTTCCGTTCATTGCCTAAATTCTGAAAAGAGGATTTTATTTTATTACATTGCAGACTAATGATTTCTAGCACATTAAAAGGGGGAATTTTTCCAAAGCTACTTCTGTGTAATCTGTCAGTTAAATAAGAATCTTCCTGGCATCCTAAAGGAAATGACATTCTATTTAAACATGTTACCTGCTGATCTACTGGAAAAGCAGGCCAGCAGTTTTTTTTGTTTGGTTCGTGTATGCATGTGTGTGTAGTTGTTTCATGGCTCCTGGGTAATGTTATCCATATTTTTCTGTTTGGAGAATCACTTTTCCCTACGCACTCACCAACCAACATGAAACCACCTAATTATATTTTCATAATCATGATTAAAAACCATCTAAATTATCCTGCTTGATGTACTCAAAGAGTTTGTTGATTGCTTTTTGATGTGTATTAGAGCTTTTTGCAGAGCCACATCAAATGGTTTGCTCCACAATGAAATAAAAAAATCTTGTAATATACATATCTTTAAAAATATATATATAATTTATATTCTGCTAATTAAGCTACATCAAAACCAAGTCTATCACCATGAAATAATTGTGTAAAAGCTACTCACCTATTACAAGAACATTAATTTCCACTTTACTTTTTTTTTCAAAATACCAATTTTATCTTATACAAGGCAATTCAGCATTTCAAAGCCTCAGAGTCTCAAAGTGTTTTTCCACATCCATGGAGACCTTAAATCTTGAATACAAAATCAAGTTTTAGAATAGAAGACTCAAGTAAATAATGTTTTCACGTAGAATATGCTCCTTCTGCATAATGGATCACAAACATTTTAATTTTTTCTCTGTGTTGTTTTCACGTCTTAAGTATGCCACACCAAATTGACAAAAGTTATGTCCACTGCAGAGGAGGGGTTGAAGAGAGGAGGGGAGAAAGGAGTTTGCAGAATTTACCCCTGATCCTGGGTTTGAGACTGATCCATGGCCCATTTTACCAGGAGACTATCACAATGTACAGATGTAGGTATGGTGCTGGTCTGGTTAATCCTGAAGGCTGTTTTGGGACAATGTCATGCAGAGGGTCAGAATTTAGTGGAGGCTGGGATTCTTCAAAGCAGTGAAGGACTTTATTAGATCAGTCCATGAGCACGTTGGAGTTAAGGTTTGCTTCATGGCTGTCCAGCACTGATCACAAAGTCAGCACTCATTAAATAATAAAAAAAATACCTTAGAAAACAATTAAATAATTCAAACTCTGCCTACTTGATATCAAATCTGTTGTCATATCAAATATTCATGCGAAATAAATCCATAGGTGTGGCTGTATGAACAGAGTGCAAGTGCAAATGTTGATGCTTTGCTACAAGTTGACGGCCAGTGCTCTAAGGCGAGAGCGCGGAGGTTGATCACACATGCAAAATTGTCCTCCTCCACTGTCGCCTTCCTTAGCTCTGTGTGTGTGTGTGGAGGCTGTCTCTCCTGGACACCTGTAACATGCTGCCACTTAACCTGTGGTATCAGTGACAGCTATGGGGTATTCAAGTACAACTCCGTTCATCCATGTGTTTCCAGTTTGACTTTCAGTAAATGTTTAATGATCCTTTTCAATTACTGGACCAAACAGTATTTGACAAGAATGCACCTTGTCTAATACTAGCACTTAGACAGGAGTGCATTTTTTAGATAGCACTTAGCATCCACAATGTTGTCATGATATCTGTGAATGTACTCTCAGGTTGATCTTAATGACCCCATTACAAAGGTCTTCTCATGCCTTGCTGTGTTATCGTCTCTCTTTCCTTGACTTTACTGATAAAGAGCTGTCAGAGTTCACCTGGGAATGCTCTTAAACTCAACATCCTGGGTTCAAGACCTAAAAGGACATTGGCTTTACTGGCATGGCTGAAACTACCATTGATTCCCCGTATGAAACCATGTGAGACTGGTCCTTTGGCTTCTCTGGCTGAGTCTCATCTCACCTGTGGCCCATGTGTATTGTGGACCCCTACGCTGTGTGTCTCATGCACCCCTCAGCCTCCCTGCAGGGGAATGGTTTCAAGTATGGTGGGGTCTCACTCTGGCCACTGCTCCTGGGCTTGATGTCCACGGGAGCCAGGGCATGCAGCAGCAGAGGCTGTGTCCTACAGGGAAGGCATGGGCCTGGGTGTCAGGACACAGCCCATACAGAAGACACACAGGTATATAAAATAAGACAGATGACGGAATATTGCTGTTCAAATGACTTGGCCAAATACTTGGCAAGTAGGCAATTAAATAAGCCGTTGTGCGATATAGCTGCAGAGCTGTGACTGCCCCTTCACCTGGCATCCAAAGGCACTTTCTGTAGTTCTGAAAAAAGACAATGAGTTCGCCTCTAATGTTACGCTCACATCCTCTCCCTCTTAACTACCATCCCTTCAGCCCATCAGGGTATGAAAACAGGTATGAAAACAGGGTATGAAAAGACACCGTCCCCAACCCCTTCCTCCACAGTAATGAACAAATAATGGGATATGGCAGCCCCTTGACGGGCTCTGGAGACGCTCTTGGAGCATGCCCAGCATAGCCTGGCTACACTAACTTCCTTGTAAAACTCTCTGAAGGCTTCACTTTCTTTTAAAAGACTTCTGGAAAAGCAACTACCACCATTTCTATCTTGCATCAGCCTAGAGGTTAGGAAGTAGGATACCCATATTCTGTTCCTACCCTTGCTGGAAAGAATTCAAACACACTTCTAGTCATTAGACTATAGGTTTTTCTGGGAATGCTTTACCACTCTTTGTGAAGCTGCACCACTGTGCAGAAAAATGGTTTGAATTCACTGAGAGATGGAGAAAGGGCAAGTGAAGGCGTGACTCCCCAGGCTAATGATTAGGCAGCTTTTTTGGAAGTAGGAGGAGGTGGGCTTCAGTTATTCCTCCTGTTTTCTGCTTTAGCTCATGCCTGTTTCATATCATGTCCTCATTCTTACAGTTAAACTGGTGCATTTTGGTATTTTTGAACAAGAAGTTACAGTCTGACACCTACCTACCGTGCATGCTCACTGCGTTCTGCCTGTGCAGTGATTTTATTCGGTGTATGTCATTGAAGGAAGCTGAGGTTTCTCATCTCTTTCCATTTATATGGGATGGGATCTATGAGGCTGATCCAGTCGCAGTGAAAACTATTTTTGTCAAATTTCCCCCTGCCCCCCGCCAGCCTTTTTCACGGTGTCATCTTTTATTAAGATCACATTAGCGCTTCTGGAACAGCCATATTTTATCAGGATCTCTCAAAAGAGGATGAGTCAGACCATCTGATTTTATTTTGTTAAGTTCATTTTTGATTTGTTGAGTTTAGTTCAGATATGAACACATCTTGTCCAATTTATCTTTAATATAATACAGACGCTGGCACAGGCGCTGATCTTGGTTACACTAGTGTAAATTTGGGGACGTGCCAATGGAGCGCTGCCAAGGCCATATTAAAATTTCACTTTCAGCGTGGCTAGAACTGCTAGCTTCTCAGGAAGCAGGCTGCTGTGGTGGGATGAGCCAATGTACCACTTCTCGATAGATCTGCAATTCTCTCTTGGTTGGAGAATATCCCAGGTAACCCAATACAGCCGAAGTCAGACAGGGCCAAAAGGCTGCTTTACATGCCCTGAGGCTGACTGAACCGCTAGTTCACATAAGCCTTGACTGACGGGGATAAACTGGTGGGATTTAATGAGTAAAGAGGGAAAAATGAAATAAACTTTGTACGGATGGCAAGAACCATGGCTAGTCAATGTATTTATCGCCTGGCTATTTCCCAGAGTCATACAGTAAAACAAAGAAGAAATGAACAGCATCCAACCTGTCCAAACCATATTTGCTCAGAATTAGCACATGCTGCAAAGCCTGTATCAGGAAAACAGGAGTTCTGTGTAATTCCCCCCCAGTTTATGTGTGTGCCCAACATTCTGCAGTAAGTGTTAAAAATGTGAACAACTTATTGATTTATCAGCCACCTAAGTACTATGATTTATCAGTATTCTGATGGATTTTCAGATTTTGGCCCACGCAACCTAACTTCAGAAAACCCAGCTTAGCTTTCCTTGAAAACCTCTATTTTTTTTTTGGTACTTTGTAGGTCTGAAGGCTGCTTGACATCTCTCACTTAACTGAAGCCAGAGCACATGATACATAATCCTTTTAATATGCACTTAATGCTAAATCAGTGATAAACACGGGGTAGAATTGACCCGCTTCTCTGGAATGAATCACGACAAGCCTGGGTTGGTGGGAATGGCAGCCTGCTGTGAACATTGATACCTCTGTAATTATTGATTTATGGAACTCTCCTGTCTTTGATCAGTTATCTTCCTACCCTTTGCATGTTTATTTGGTTGTTTAATATTGCCTGTGTTCTAACTTGTGAGCTCTGTGGGTTAGCGATTCACTTTGTGTAATTTTGTAGAGGCAGCTTGCACTCACTTAAGAGTCCTTAGAAATCTCTGCAAAGAAAAACTGTAAGGGGTGAGTTTGCAGTCTTTGTGGAGCTAAAATGCCTTTCAACATCCAGGCCATTGAATATATGCAGTGCTTTTGCCATCTTATCCTGATTATTTGAATCAAGGTTTGATTTGTCAAATATTTTACAAATGTTTAATCCTTTCAACAAATAAAACTCACCATTAAAACACAGCACACTTTATGGCCAAAAGTAATAGTCTGGGATGAAGCCAACACTGGGGGTGAATGGGGTCTGCCAGGCCTCCGGGCTTTACGTGGACCTTTTGGGACTGCCTTCCTGAAGGCCCCTAGTGTAGCTCCCTGCAAGGCAAGCCCCACAGCTCTGGAGTGTGGAGGCTGGACCTCTGGCTTACCTCTTTTCCCAAATGGAAGACCCAAATTCTGGTCTACACTTTACCCCTGACTTAGTAAAAGCTGCAAGATTTTGTGACAGCACAAGACAAAGCTTTTTAAAAGAGTGTAAGGCAACTTGAAAGCCCCTGGGCATAAGCAGACATCTGCCTGAAGCTCTCAGAGGACTTGGGACTTTGAAAGGTGGGTGAGCACTGATGGGTGGTGGGGAAGAGGTTGTGATTTACTTTTCCCAGTAGGGACCACAGTAGGTACACAAAGCCCCTGGACTATGATGCCTAATGGGCTCATGCTTATGCAGCAAAGCAAAATTTAACCCAGGTATGCCACAGGGTAAGTTTGTCAGCAGAATACTCTCTGCTGGCATGGCTGAACTGCTGCCAGTATCCAACCTCATGGGTTTAAGTACCTTTGCACTGTCCTGTCTATGCTTTAGGACTGTATTGTCCTTGGGGAAATCAGCCCTTTTGCCACCAAGGTTCTTGTCAGCTGTGGGTTATCAGGAGGTCCACGGGAGCTTTGGTCCTCTTTGTCCTGCTGTGTGACCCCTGCCTGGCGTGGTGTCCAGCCCCGTGTCACTTGGCTGAGCTGTGTTCGTGTGGAGATAGGGATGGCTCCATTCATGTGATGGCTCCATCCATGCGATGTCTGCAGAGAGAGGTGGCCTGAGCCTGCCCTGTAGCCCCACTACATCCTTAAGAGACCCTGCAAAACCTCAGCTTCTGTTTCTTACCAAAGTAGATGGTAATGTCCTTTTCTCCCACTGTTACTGCTTGCTCCACATACTGCAGGAGTCAGATGAGATTTGGGGCTGGATGCCAAAGGCCTGGGAGCTGTGATCGGTTCCCACTCACTGCCACTTGCTGACTTCACGCCCACTCTTGGGACCCCCAGGCAGATTGAGAACCACAAGCAGAGCCCACAGATGTGTCCCCCAGATTTTATGATCGCTCAGGTACACACACTCTGGCAGCAAACTTCTTTCTCCAAGAATCAAAGAGATTTCAGCTTGTTTGCACCAGAGGTGCTCTCTTAATGATGACGGAGCAATAAACATGTGACCAGGGCTGGGTGACCCTGAGGTGGTGCTGGAGACTTGACTGTTCACCTCTGATCCCTGCTGGTGAGGTGACAGGGTAATTTTCACCCTCGCATGCCCCAAGCTGTTCTTGGTGAATTGCATGATGTAAGGGTGTAAGGATGTAAGGAAATGCCCTCTCCGATGAGGGCATTGCCTAGGTAGAGTCAAGAAGATTTCTAAAGCTAGCTGATGGCTCTGAAATAGGAACAAGATAATATTTCCTTTCTTGTCCTCTGCAGTCTGTGGGGAGAGAATAGAGACAGCCACCACTCATTTAGCAAGAACAATTCAATTTTTAAGAAATGGGAAGAGCCACTGAAAAGCTCACTTGACTTAGGGTCATTTAAGCAGATAGCACTGAAGCAAAACTGATGATTAAGAGCAGCAATTATTTTTATATACATTATTACATATTATTCAAATTCATTGCAACTGGAAAATAATGCATCTATCACATTCATTTTCTATTAATTTTCTTTTATATAAGTCCTACAAATGTTATAAAGAGTCTGAAAAATAATTGCTAGCATGACTACCCTATCTGCAGCCAAATAAGCATTTTTTATTAGACCTCATTTTATAAATGGAATGTGGCTTGCAAGTTTGAATTCAATCCTCCTCTGCTCTGCACTAAGCCATATATTGGAGAGGTACAGCATTTAAATGTTGCCAAGATACCTTTGCAACCAGAGGGCAAGAGAAAGTTCAGTTCTATAAAGTGAAGGCTTAGATTCTGGAGAGTAGAGCCAAATCTGTGGAGAAAATCCTAAAATTGCAAATACTGTGGATTTAGATTGATCCTAATAATGCATTTTATTATTTAGATGTAATAAAAATTCAAATGATGTGAAAAATAGTAAAACCTCTAGTTTAGTGAGGGAGACTGAAGTGTTTTTAGACTATGCTACATGAATGCCAATGTAGACAATAGAGTTTTGATAGCTATTCATCTAACATTTGCAGAAAGACATTAACAATTTATCACCCTTCACTGCCAGCTGCAAACACATAATATCATTCACAAATTATGTATTTAGGTTTTGGGAACATGAGACGTTTTTTGTAATGCTAATACCAAGACTTGTGTGTCCGGAGATACTGAGCAGAGTGTCTCTGGCCCAATCCTGAGATCTTTGATATTTCTGTTGACATCAAAAGTGAGAGCCATACGCGAAGGGTTTAACACTGCCATCTGCAGATGGATGTCAAATTTGCTGGGTTTTCTCACTGTTACACAACCGTGTTTTCACTTAGCAAATCACAACCGTTAGGTTGTTGCCCTTTCCATTCACTGCTGGTTACCTGAAAGTCTGCTGGACATCCTCTGATTGAGTTTTTCTGGGAATGCTAATCCAGGCTTTAAACACTAAGTCAGTCTGTCAAAATATCCTTTCTGTCATCATGCCTCATTATTGACCTTTCCACCCATGAGGGGACTCTGAACAACCAATATGAGTCAAATAAGCACGAGGCTATTGAAGATGATGTGCACATCCTGTGTTCTAGGACTGCTTACAAGCCGCGAAACTTAGAGCTGATATCTTCCTTTCACTTAATAAAATTGCCAGAAGGGAAGTACCTTCGCTGACAGAATGACTATGTGAATGGATGAATTAGGATTAATAGACATTTTTAATGATCTTTCTAAATTGCTTATAATAGAGAAGGCATTACAGCATGTTTGTCTCTCCACAATGCCACCCCAGCATGGGAAAGATGGCAAAGAGCAAAGATTAGACACAAATGACTTCACGTAAATAGGTAGCTTGTAGAAGAGAGGTAACAAACTAGAAGAATCTGAAAATCACTGCATCAAAGAGCTAATCCCAAAGGTGATGTCCATGGGATGCTTTAATAAGGATGAGGTACGTCTACACCAAAACCCAGAACCTGCTGCAGAGATTCGTGAGCTATCAAAAACCTGAATAAGCAAGTCCATGTGGCACAGTGCAATGTTGCGGGGAGTTACCAGCTTGGGCTTCAGTCTGGGATACCCTGCGTTGATACTGCACTGAACCCGAGGCGTATAAAGATCTGCCGTGTACACAGTCAGCTTTGGAGTCTGAGCACGTCACTCCACCGTGCTTCTAGTGCTATTATGGGCAGTATCTGCTGGAGAGATAGAGACCCAGATGATTTCGATTCTATTGCAAACTCTGGTGGCTGCCTGCAGTGTGACATTTAACACAAATTGTTTCAGTTCTTTGTTTTCATATCTAAAATTAGGATAAAAGAATAATCATATCCCTTTGTAAAATATATCTGAATTAAAAAAAAATGAACGGATATTTGAATCATTCTTTGATTATTAATTTATTCTTGATAAAGATTCTGAGTAAGGATTTTAATTAATAGAGACAATAAGTAAATAATCCAATTGTGGGGGTTGAAATAAATCAGTTTTAGCAAGTTTCATAGTCTATCCATTCTTAGGGGCTGATATTAAACTGGGCACTTGTCTGCTTCAGAGAGAGTGGTATAACTTTACAGGAGAATTTATTTTTGAGAGGGAAGAGCAGACCCCATAAATGAGATATTAATATTTTTTTCATTACAGCAAGGTCACATGCAGCTGCATTTTCAAAACCCAGGTGTTCTGCACTTTAGGCGGTAGGTGCTCAAACAGATCTCTGCATGCTGCTCTGGCTAGGAGTTTTCAACAGTTATCTTAAATGCTGATCTCTTCTAAAAATATGACCACATAATTACATGCTCAGATACTAAGAACTGTGATGGTGGTGACTGGAGGCATGTGTACTGGTTCCCTGCTGGACACTTGGAAATTAGCAGTCCTTGCCTTTACTTCACAACGGGATTGCTACAAACATTGGCCTGCCGTTACAGATGGCTTCCTTGTTCTCTGCCTAGCAGCGACAGAAAAATGATGCACCCAATTACTAGTGCCAGTTAAAAAAAAAGTGCACAGCTCATTAGTTTGAATGGGTGTGCAGTTCTGACCTAGTGTGTCATTTACATATTATAATGAGTCATTAGCATATGCTAATTACAAGGCTGAGCCTAGCCCTGGCACTTCTAAAAGATGCTGGATGATGCTTCATAGATGCTGGCTAGCATTGGCTGCATTCTAGATGCCGGCTCCTGCTTTAAGCAGCAGCCTGGGCTGGCTGGCTCCAAACTCAGTACCAGGAGATGTCTGCATTTCTCTCTGTGGGAAGGACTGCTGAATCAGGTTCAAACTCAAGTCCAGGCTTTTTGAGGGAAAGCATGTTGCATAAGGGCAAAGGAGATTTCTGGGAATCAGTCATAACAGGCAACCCTCTGTGATCTGCAAGAGAAGCCGGTCAAAAATGGATGGAGACCTGCAGACCTTTTGTAAACATGACAGCAATGTCTAGTCCATTCAGCAAAAAGATACTATCAGAAAAAAGGCAAAGTGTCAAACCCCTGGGATAGTAGCTGAAGATCTATATTGCAGACCTTGAAAGTGCCATGAGTAAGAACAAAACATGTTGAAGCTGTATTTCTCCCATGTCCCACACTTCTAAAAATGTTTCAAACTTGGCTCACTTGCCTTGGGGTCCAGTCTCCACAGTTTCACCTACATTTGCTGCAGGAGGGACACAGCTCCTCCCTGGCTTACCTTCCACCTGCCACCACAGAGCAGGGAGCAGGGGACCCTGGCTGCCCCTCATGTCCTGAGGGAGGGCAGGGGAAGGGTTTGTTTGCCTTTAGTTGAGCCTGCTGAAGTGCTTTGGCTGCTGCCTTCTAGGATGGAGTCACTTACAGCCCCTTGAGATTTCAGACTGTCCCAACTCATTCTAGTTAGTGGTGTTCCTGAGATAATTTACCTACTGTGTTTGACCAGAGCCCCTCACCTCTCTGCCCTGGGGTACATCCACCATACCATATAGCATCTTTCCTATTAGGAAATATGGTTTAGCAAGCATGACAGTGAAGCATGGGAGCTGGAGTTCAGGGGAGATGACTCCACCCCAGCAGAAATGTTGTTGATGTTTCTCTTTTTCTTTGTGCTGTCCATGAGCTGCCAGGGGAGTGGAACAAGGCAGTGTCGCCTGCCATTCTCATGCTTTCTGGGGAACCGTTCCTTTCTTCTGCAAGCTGAAAGCGTGAAAGCGCTGCAATAGTACCTTTCTCCTGCTTTTTGCTTATATTCCTCTCCCATTGATAGTCTCTCCTATCGTTACACCTATCTGGGTAAGATATGTGGAGTGTGAAGTGTGGAAGGTGCCCAGTTGCATGCACAAATCCAGAGCAGCCTTTGCAATACACACCCAGTCCTTCCAGCCACGTTTGCCTCTCCTGTCTAACGGGGGGGAGTTGACTGTAAGTGGTGCTCACCACGTGCCCAGTGCCATGGCTGCTGGATATCACCTTCCTAGCTACTGGTACCCTTGCCCACCTTCCCTTTTGCCTGGAGAGGGTGAACCACACTCAGTACTGACAACCCTCAATACTCAGAAATCACGTGTTGAGCACTTATTAAGCATGGGATTGGCATTAAAATCACAGGATATTAAAAATCATGCATTCTTTGTGCCTGCTGGTTCTGGAGCCATCGGGGTCAGGGTCTCTAGGGCTTTTCCTTTAAGCATTAGACATTGCTGGAGAGGAGGAGGGGAGCACACTCACACAAGTCTTCTGACTTCAGGGGTTGGGGCTGCAAGAAAACAGACAACAAATGTTGTGGAATTGATTATAAAATTTGGCAATGCTGCACATGTTTTTGTCCGTGGGCAGGATAAAACAGGCAAGTAAGGGCTGAGTCTAATTGAAGCTTTCACTTTTTTCTGTTGAATATGCTTTTCTAACTCCTCATGATCCTGATCTCCATTCTGCTAGACACAACCACCTAGAAAAAGATGCTTCCTGTGTGTTTTCATCTTTAACTCCATGTTTCCTCATCCTGAGATTTCACTGCCCGCTACCAGAGATGATGGCTGTTATTATGTGACTGAATTTCACTGCAGCCAAAGTATCCTGTTTTTCAAACAAACTTCTATCAAGTAGAAGTGATTAGCCAAATTAATGTGAAGTTAATGTCCCAAAGCAGCACAATTTGTTCTCAGAACTTCACGCGACATTTAGCTAACAGCTTAAAGAAAGGGTTCCATTTGATAAAGCGATCAGAAGGAGTCACAGCAATGAGCTCGGATATGCGGGGCTTGGTATAGTTTTTCCACTACCATAAATTAAAGAATAAGTATCAAATAATGTATTTAGCCAGGCAAGCATATGCAAAAAAAAACCCACCAAAAAGCGCCATTTGGAAAGTTTCTCGCTGTTTCCATGGTGCATCTTGGGAACAGTAGCTCTGAGGGCCACCAGCAGAGAACAGTGCTGGGGAAGGAGGAAGAGGTTAGGCTTGGGAAGGCCAAAATGCCAAACCTGAGGTTTGGCTGAGGTCCAGGTCCTTCAGCCCTTGACGTGTCAACACTCGTCCTTACGCAATAGCCATCGCTTATGGAAACCTATGTCCAAATCACGTTTGGAGCAATAAAATTCTGTCTGTAGGACAATGGATGTCAGCTGTTTCCAGAAAGGCTCTCAGAGGAGCCTACCCTAAAGGATGCTGAACACTTGATAGTGATCTTTCGCACAGAATAAATCCAGAGAGTGGGAAGACCGGGACGGTAGTCCTTTTGCAGGTGCATTGCCTGAGCTGCCTGGGGAAGCGCACGCAACACCTGCTCAGGCGCTACCTGACTGGAGTTGAACCACTGCAATTAGTCCCTCATTTTAATGAGCACCAGAGTCAGTCACATCTTTTTTAAATCACTCCCGTGTGTTTTTATCCTTTGAAGTGCCGTTAATCCTCCACTACCAGCAAGATCAGTGAGGAAATGGCTCACAGTACCACTCAGGTGTGCTGGGCACCTCGCAAGATCAGGCCAGGTCTATATGGCTTCTTGTTTATAGTTTTCAGGATCTACATTGGCTGCAAACAGGACCCTTTCAGAGGGACCACCCCCCATCTGCCAATGGGGTATATAGCTCCTATAATGTGGCTGACTGACTGTTTGACCTAGGATGGCCTTAAATGGCAGTGTGGCCATTCCAGATGGATGGGTTAAGATTAGCTCATAGAACTCTCCTCTCAATTTAAGCATATGTCTTCTTTGCAAGGACAACTCCATGTTCTCTAAACCCAGGCTTCACACTTGTTCCACTTTCCTAGGACTCATTGCATAATTGTGAATCGCTCTGCCCATTCACCTCAGCTAATGCAGGTAAATTATAAAAAGGTTTTCAGTATAGTAAATATTCAGAGGATGAGTATCTGTCTGTCGACCAGAGCAATTCTGCTTGCACTTCAGTATTAAAGAAAACCTGCAAATTAGCATTCCATCAGCTACAAATCCAGCAACTTTGTGGGAAGCTTTTAAGAACATATTCCGTGGTCAGATGATTGCATATTGGGCTAGAACCAAAAGTGATTAAACATTGAAATTAGAAGCCTATGAAATAAGCTGGGATCCCTAGAAAATCAGTGCACAGCTTATTGTAAATTTGATTATGAATTTTTTAGGCACTAAGTAGACAAAATTACTGTTAATCACATGTAAATTGAGATACTGGAACTAATCCACTGAAATTAGTGGGATTTTTGCCATTGATTTCCACAAGAGCAGGATCAGGCCTGCTCTGAGCAAGGAAGGGGAGGTGGAAAATTAATGTCTTGAAGAAGAAAGGCTTAGGCCAGGTCTCACTATCAAAATGATGGATGGCTCAGTAAGTAACCAGCCCTTGACTCTCTCTCCCCTAAAAAGGCATCATTAGCTGAAAATCTGTGCCAAACTCAAGTGCCACTTCTGTTTAAAAAAAAAAAAAAAAAGTTTAACTTTTTTAGCATGGTGTGTTAATATCAAAGGTCAAAACTGGAAATTGATTTACCAGATACGTGCTGATGAAATGTTTGGTAACTGGCACAAGGAGTAGAAATCCAGTCTGTAATGGGGTGTCAGTAGAAGGGTTGCATTTGCTGGAAGTGCTGCTGTGGGGTGTTCTGGTCTTTTCTGCCTGCCATGGCTGGATGGCATGGGTAATCTGCAGAACACTGCAGCCTGAAGTCAAGTAAGCATTCTTACTGCAGACATAGGTTCAAGTAATATAGGCACAGAACCTCAGAATTAGAAGTAAAAATCAGCTGCATTTCAGAGTGAAACAACTGCAAGCTAAAGAAATAAGTTTTTACTATCCAGAGTTCAACCTCAGTATGTATTTACCTACTGTGGCATTTGGGAATAAGTAGGCACAGTTTATGAATCAATTATTGATGGTGCTGTAACCCCCTCCATGGTAGGCCAGAATGCACAAATGGCCTTTGCACTTTTAAGGTACAACCATCCAATATTGATCACTATTTCCTGTGCTGTTTAACCTCATGGACAAATCATTATCAGCTCACATTTATGGAGCCAGAGATTCCCTAATTCTCCTTTCCCCCTTTCCTGGACGCAGCATAGCAACCAAGGGCAGAATGAGCAGTGAAGTTAATAATCACTTTAAGCTTCCTCTGCACCATATTCTCAGGCTACTGGAGATCCTTGGCAAAAATTCATCTTGAGACTGGCTCTGCACTGCTCTAGCTGAGTCCTCATTCCTGAGGACTCATTCAAACAACGACAGCCACCGGCCATGGCTTACCAGCCATGCTGCTCCGTCTGTTTTCTCCTGTTGCATATGCCAAAGCCTAGTGGAAGTGTCTTTACCCAGCCTGAGAAATACCTTACATAAGGTAAATTCTCCAGAGGCCCTTTATGCATGATTTACAGCATCATTATGCTATCATGCAGCCATAAAACCTGTAAAGTCCCAAGCACTGAAAGCAAGACACAGGCTCACGCTTTCCTCTAACTGCTCCTGTACCTCCTGAATATGTGCAGCACAAACTGCCTCTCCCCACCTCCACGACCCTACGCGATGCCCTGGCAGGTCGCAGTGGGTTGCCAACCAGTTGCATATTACATGTGATGCCCCTGAGGGAGAAGAGGGCTGGAGAGCCCCTGGCAGATGTGGGCGTACCTGCAACGTGGCCGGGTGACAGGAATTGCATCCAAGTGCCGTGGCTCTTCCCACATCATCTGATGCTAGAAAGTTTTCTCCAGTCAGCAGATAATCCACTGCACAGTCTCAGCTGTCAAAAAAGGAGAAGCCTGGGAGTCTAGGCAAATGTGAATTACACACGGCTGCTCGGGTACTGTGTTATGACAAGCATATTTCTATCCATTATGATCAGCTACCCAACAAGAAATCATTTTGGTATCACTGGCTAGCTCTATGTACTCACTCATTTGAATATAATGACTTTGGTTTCATCTGAAGACTTAAAATTCCTCTGGGAAAATCTGCTTTTTTTTTTTAAATCTTCGCGAATTGAAAAATTTAGTAGCCATGGTTGATTTCCCATTTTGATGGGTACATTGCTTTCTAACTATCTCTCAGGCAGAGTATATCACCTGAAGTGTGAAGTTCTATAAGCACAAATTATGGCTGATAGTGAGGCGCCTTCTTTTTTTCCCCTAATTAGTAAAGTTAATTTGATTTAAATGGCAGTTCTGCTGAGGTACTTGTATTTATTCTGCTTTGAATTCACAACCGTTCTGAAAATATTTGCAAAATATTAAATGGAGCTATAAGTTTCCTGTGGTCAAGAAAAAAGAACACCACAGATTATTACTCAAACGTGCTATTCCCAAACATTTTGAGAGGGCTTGCTTTGCTTTATTCACAGGCTTTGATTTTTTAGGAGTGGCGACTTCTTTTATGTGGCAGAAAATTGCAAGTTTCAGCTACAAACACCCAAGAAAAACATAAATCTGTTTATGAGAAACACATTGTCCTAAGACAGTCTTTTTCAGTCTAGTCTGTTTGCAGACTCCTGTGGGTCCCAGCGCTCCTGCTATGGGGACTACAAAAGGTAAGCAAAACCAGCATGCCCACTGCCAGTAGATTTTCATTTGCTGAGCAGAGATCCCCATCTCCAGCGATAAATCCTTAAGGGTCCACAAATTGAAAAATGTTGAAAACCACAGCCCTAGGAATTGTGCTCCTACCTTGGAGCTATCTTTGCTAATTGGGCAGAGCTGACAAGCAGGTCCAATATGGTGAAGAGAGATCCCCAGATTATTAACAACATGATGGCATCTGGAAGTTTTGTAGAGCAATAGAGGCACAGCTGTAATCAAGGACTTTTTCAGCCTCTTGTATAGCCCATCTGTTAAGGATTTAGCATATTATATATAACACCCTCAGCGACTGACTTTGATGTGTGTTCAACTGTGAAACATCTTTTGTAACTAACGTAAAGGAATTAATGTTTATTATCTGCTAGGTCCTCAGAATGGAATCTCTGCAAAAGTCACCAAAATAAATGATCTATGTTTTCAATATCTATGGAATATTGATATCAGATGGATTTACTCTGCTATACAAAGCCCACTACATCATGGACATTTTTTTCTGGATTTCACTGGGATTCTAATCATGGCCAAACTGTGCATAAGACAAAGGAGATGGGTTAAACTTAGGGTACTCAGATTTTAGGTGGAAAAAATAGGAAACAATGTGTAATGAACAAAACTACATTTCTATCCGATATGAAGTGATTTATTTTAAGTATTAGAATACAGTTTATTGCAAAGTATCGAAACAGTTTGTTTGTTGTTTTCCCCCCTTCCTTGGTGCAGCACAAGCAAAGAGTAAAGGATGTGTCCTGGCCAAATTCCAATTTGGGAAATTACATTTTGCCTGACCCTAAATTCACCCTACAGTGCCAAAAAAGAAAAATAAAAAGCCTCCAGTCCTAAATCATTCTCTGTTGCGGTAATTATTAATCAGCAGGTATATCTGATGGCTTCCTTCAGTTTTGGGAAAAACAGATCATTGTTTGCCAGGCTCTCTATTAAGTTACTATGCTTTCATTCTCTAGAATGAAAAACATATTATAAATATAAAATAACTGGTTTGGGGAAGCCTTTCTTTGTTTCTGAGCTAGTCTACATCTTCAGTAACTGATGTTAGAGTAATATCATCTCCTTGCCTTCAAATTTGTTTTCAGTGTTTGACTTAGCAAAGGGTTCCTTCCCCTGTTCTTCCTCAAACAAAACTTCCATTTAATTCACAGAGGGTTTGTCTGGGTTAAGAGTGTGTGCAAATCAGTCAGGATTTCAGCACTTGGCCCTTACAGCTGCGTCATCTTTTCAAGGACAGTTGCCAAGATGTCACCATTACAAAGGTTGAGAGACTAACTCCAGGTACCTGACAATGGTCCGTAGAACCTGGAAGAGCATTTTGCTATTCCAGGAGCTGCCCAAGCACACAATGTGCTGAGCTCCATCGATTGGGAACACCTGTTTGAGGTGATGTTTCAGCAAGTGGCTTTCTTCCTGTAGCTGGGTCAGGAAATTTTTTCCTTAATCTTTTGACGGGAAGGCTGAATTGCTGTGATCTCTTGTGTCATCCCCCGCAATATCTGTTAGTGCTCCTATTATACGATACCAGAAGCGGGTGATGAAGGAGTGTGAGGAGTGTATGCCATGTGGTATCAAGCCCCTGTCATTGCCACCAAACTGTGCACACATGCTGCGAGGACATGGAGGTGCCAGGGAGGAGCACACAGCCCCAGAGCCGTACCAGGTGCTTGCCAGGGTGCTTTTGGCAGTTCCCAGGGATCTCATCTTATTAGTGCCAGTGGTCATCAGGTGGAAATGAAACTAAACTGTGTTCACATCCCTACAGAATCAGGGCTAGTGAATCTCAGGACTGGAGTGCCCTTCCAAGCCTGCTTTAGATCCAGCTTTATTTTCCCTGAAGTCAAAGTCACATTAACAATCTCCATGTCTCCTCCTTAACTATGCAATCCAGCAGCTTTCTTGAAACTGATAAATAAAAATAAACGATGCTATCACTGCATAATTTTCATGTCTGTGTTTTTGATTTTTGCAGTTAGAGCAGGGCAGCTCTGCACTTGAAGAAGTCACCAAGATACTGTCATTTTTAAGGTGGACTATACTGAGTACTTACTTTCATTTAGAGATAATAGACTCTAAAATTGGACAGTTTTGATTTACAGACATAAATTAGTAATAAAAGTCTCTAATGACTTTAAACATTTTGCGTTGGTAATTAAATTGTAAAGGGGGCTATAAATGGATGGGAAGAAGATAATATGTTGCTGTTAATATTTATTATACGCATTATAGGCTTGACTTAAATATTTGCGGAAGAGGCGAAACCCTTGGCACTAGGCAAGGAACAATGCCACACTGAGTGACAGACCCTGCCTTGAAGAGTCCACAGTTTTGAGAAAGAAACAAAACTTGCAAAGAGATAAAGTGATTTTCCTGGGATAACACCATTAGTTCTCACCAAGGATGCTGCTTCCAGGCCCGTAACCCTGTCCACTGCACAGCAGTTGCTGCACAGGACATAAAGGACAGGAATTATAAGATATCAAGTTCCCACAATACCAAATAGAGAAATATTTTTACTTGTGTTCATAACAGGTTCACTGTGCAAAAAAAGAGTGTGTTTTCCTAGACATCCACCTCAGTAATATGTGAGAGTTCACTTAGTCTGGCCAGCAGATGCTGTACGTTCCAGAAAAATGAAAGAAGAGATTGACAAAATCAGGATCTTCTAAGAGGATTGTGTAGCTATGTTTTCATTGTAAGTGGAAGATGACAATTGCCTACCTGAGTGTTCAAAAACCATCAAAAAGACCTCTCACGAGACATGCAATTGATCTTAAAGTCACGAAATATATAAATAATACAATAATAATTTTAATAAAGGTCTGATGCTTGTATGTATTTTATATTAAACTCATAAAATGTGTGGTATGCACATCGAGGCTTCCTCTGTAACTGTAAGTTAAACTTTCTTTTTAATAATGAAAACTGAGAACTTACTGGAATCACTTGGCCCTGGCATGGATAGTGCTCAACAAATACCACAGATTGCAAGACTCATGAAAGCAAGAACCAATAATTGAGATACGGTCAGTTAAAGAACATTTCTGCCTTTACTGGACACCTTCAATCCCTGTAATGCAAGCTTGCTCACCTTAAAACAATCTTTTTCATTATGCAATTACTCATCATTAAAAATGTACTTCTCATTTCTAGATCGATTTATTTATGGTATCACCCCACAGCAACAGTATCTTCTTACACTTTTTTTCTGGTGGTAGTTTCCTCCCTGTTAAAGTTTTTGAAGACAAGACATGCCTAAGCTTTTGTCTTCCGTGAAGAAACTCTACACATCTCCCATGTATGCAAGACCAACATTTAAACCGTCTAAAAAGACATACTCAGTTTCGTCCTTATCACACTTTGTTGCTTTCCAATGAGGGAAAAAACCCCCATTTTGCTAAATCGGGGAAAAAACCCAACCTAGATTTGTTTTAAAATGTCCTGAACTGGCTGACAAAGTTAGACTGTTTACCAGGCAAGAAATATTTCAGATATTCATTCACAGGTTTACAAAAAAGAACAAACCAAAAATGTATGTATGAATCTTGGCTGGCTTTTCCTGACCTTGAAAGTTCATAAAGGATTATTAACCCCAAAGTTCAAGAAAATTGCAATAGAGATGTACTCAGACTGCTGGCAATTTCTGAGAGAAACTTGCAAAGATCAGTATCATAGATTTTGATGAGGGGAAGGGTTTTGCAAAGAAATGGTATTGGTTTTTAAACACCCTCTCCGTGGTCAGCGGCAAAACAAGAACAGAAATTGCTTAGGATATGCCTTAAAGCTCAGCAAGTTTTTGAAGGGATATATTCATGTATCTGCCTATCTGAAACAAAGCAAAAAATCACTGAGTGATTGATTTTTAGCCCAGCATAAAAACGTTTTATATTTTTGTTTTGCATTGCTCTAGATGCTATCCAGTGGTTCAGTACTAAACAAACAAAGATAAATTAAGTCATTCACTCTCAGAAGCTTCAAAAGTGATGTGATAGTGTTGGTGATAACCAGCTAGTCTTATACAAAGTATTTTTTCTTGCTTTCATAGGAGGATCACAAGAAGAGACAATCTTACCCAGTTCACTAATTAAATTAACAGGATGAGTAAGTATACATTAATAATACATAATTCAGATGCTTTTCACCTCCATCATGAACAGATTTTATGAGTTGTTAACTATTTATTATGGTGATCTCTCATGAAATGAAGGAATATGAAACACAACCACTAGGATCCAATGTCAAGTTTAGGGCCCTGATTTTCCACGCAGGTTTCTCCAGTTCTTGCTGATGTCTATCACAATTCCCATGGATGCTATTAGTTAAATAACATGGTGTACAATATCCCATAGTAAAGTGGTAGATTGCTGGAATAATCTCCAATGTGTAAATGTGTATCAATATTTGAATCCTCTTTATGTTGCTGGATGTAGCAGAATACTGTATAAGAACATCCTGACTGGCTCAGATTGGATGTCTGCCTAGTCCAGTAGCCTATGACTGACAAAGCCAAATAGGAGATGCTAGGGAAACAGTATAAGAAAGTAGGAAAGAATCAAAAGATCTTTGCATTGGGACATACTGGTGTTACTTGGTTGCTTATTGTCCAGATGGCTTCCTACAAAGTCAGAAGGAAGAATACCGTATGGGCTGAGGTTGAATCTACACTAGTGTTTTGGTTGAAAGAAATAATTGGAATTTTACAAGAATTTCCAGTTGTATCCTTTTACCATGTACTAGTTTGATTCATAGTGTGGCTTTGGTGCATGTGAGTAAGATTTCTTTGAGAGCAAACTAATTAAGAAGCTCTTCTCCTGGTTTGTATTAGATGCACTTAAAATCCAGATGGAGCCATAAGGGTAGAAACAACTGGCTGGTGCTTTGAATGGCTTTGAAACACAGGCATGATAGGGAAGTTCAACCCAGAGGACCAGGCTGAATCTAACCTGAAATAAAATCCTGTAATTGTATATAGTGTAGATGTAGAGACTCCAATGCTGACCTCTCAGGCTATGCCTGAGAGGGCAAAGCTGCAACTCTTTCTTGAACTACTGAGCTGCAAACCAGTCTCTTTCGAATACCTTTGTGCAAAGAGACATTAGCATAAGGAACTCCATAAAAACCATGACTAATGGGAATTCATAAACTTATGTAACAACAGTTAATATTAAACAATAGTACCTACATATCCATGTCTCAGACATCATTTTAGTAGCTGCTATCTTCTTGTTTGCTGAAAACAACATTTAGCTAAGAAGTCTAAAGCAACAAAGTGCAAAGGGAGAAAGCTTTTTTCTTCCTCTCAAATTGCCCTACAGACTTTACCAATTAGTTTATTTGACACTGAATTTATTGGAACACTGGATATTTTCAGCAATATTAATGAATCACCTGACAAATTTAGATAAAATGGTATTTGTATGGCAGGGCAGAGGGCTGCAGGTACTGGTCAGTGCTTCAGAGATGAGTGAGAAAACACAGCAAGAAGGGACTGCGTAGTTACAGAGTGGCTGCAGACTTCCCTTTCCATGCTGCGTAGTCACATCTTGGACCTCCACGTCAGAATTCCCCTGAGTGGCATCTGGCATGTGTGGGAGGGTGTACGTACAGCCACACTGGCACATAACCATCTAGAAACTAGCTGATAATGCAGGATGTATTGTAAGCTACTGTTGCTCTGAGCAGCAATAACTAGCTGCCTGGCTTAGGGAATTGTAGGGCACCAATCACTGTAGAATCTAAGTGCCAATAATGCTTAACATTTATTTTACACTTTACAGAGTTAAAGTGCTGTACGAACATTAGCTAATTAATTATTGCATCTCCCTTGTGAGGTGGGTCGGTTGGTAAGTATTAGTCCCATGTTACAGATAGGAAAACTGAGATGCAGTGTTTTCCCCTTTTATTTTTCTACTGCATTCTGTAAAGCTCCAGAGACTATCTGGATGAATTTGCTGCAAGTTACTTGCCCAAAGCCACTACTCAAGTTGGGGGCCTGGGCAGTATTATGAAATTGGACTTCTCGTTCCCTGTCTCTTGCTCATTCCTCTACGCACTACGCGGCCTGTTTCTGGATGGTAAGGAGGCTGTTATGTTGCAGCAATCGCATGAAAAAAGCAAAAAAAATCAAACCTAAAGCAACAAACCCAGTGCTTTGACAGATCTGCTCTGCCCAGAACTCCAAGCAACTTATCTGGGTACTCTGCTACCTCTGTTACAGGTTTCCCATAGGCCACCAGAAATAGGGTAGATATGCAGTGGCTTTTGAAAAGGCATCCGGAGGCAACTAGAGAACCTTGCAAGATATGAGAGCTCAGTTAACCTGCTTGGAAAGCCCAGAGCTGTGATGGGTCTGGGAAACCTGAAAACTCAGTAATATTTCTGAAAGCTTTCCACAGTGTCATACCATTCAGCATTCAAATCACTAGAAGTGGCCCTAAAGCCAAACACCGACTTTGTTGCTCGAATCCAGGTTCTTGCAGAAATCGAATTTCTATTAGGCTTGTTTTTTTGGGGGAACAACTCTCAGGGGCTTGCTAGCACTTGGAGATGTGGCCCTTTGATTCCTCTATGGATTGCATTAGTAAGCCAAGCACATTCATAGATGTTTTAAAACATGACACCATTGACATAAGTCAAAAAGTTTTGGAGTTTACAAAACCGCCAGACCTTTTCAGTAGCAAACTGGATGGTTTTCAGAAGCCACTGTCTTCTCCTTTCAGTCTGCTAGTACATTCGGTTTGATGCTCCTTTGAGTTCTGAACTTTGTGAAGTAAAAGCCTTCAATCTCAACCCTGCAAGAGGGACTGGAGTGTTTTCTACATGTTTGCAATTACAGCCCAGAACAAAAAGGTGAGGCTGATACACTGGGCACCCACTAAATTATTATATTTTCTGGTAATGAAAGGGTTTTGAAATGTGGGAGCTGTAAGGTGGCTATAGGTGGAGCATCCCCAACATTGCTCTGCCTTAGATGGGAACACTATAAACGTCAAGCGAGCGTGAAAGAGCATACATTAGTATTTTAATGAAAATTGTCCAAAATACTGAGTGATGAAAGACATACTTAAGACTTGAGATGTTTGGAACTACTTGAATCTGTGAGTGATACTTCCATGAATATTTTCTTACTTGTAGGGCTCTGACTTTCTCTGTGTTGGGTATTGTTGAAGAGAAAATATTCTGACCATAGACAGTAAATGGAGAATCAGTCTACTTTGATTTGTACAGGTTATGTTTGGAATTGGGAATGGATCAGTCCCAAGAATTTACCGACAATAAGTCAGGTCCCCAAATCATCTGATGAATATTGGGTTATTATTCACTAGTCACCTTTTGGTAAGCCCAGATAGTATTTTCAGCCTTGCTGTTGCACTGAAAGTGTAATTTAACTTTTTTTCATTCTTAGCTATGAAGCTGATCTAATCACATACCTCTAACAGCTAATGCTTTAAGAAACCCCCAGGATTCACCAGACCCGGCAATTTCAAAATGCGATTTATAAAACTAATTGCAATTCTTCATGTAAGTAGAACTAATTATGTGTATGTACTTGCCCTTTAAACACCAGTTCTGTTTTCTCTCTGAGACTTTTGTGGTTTTAATTTCATCACCTCTCTGTTTATTGTTCTTAATCAAATTGTGCCCTCAAGTGATTAAGAACTCAAGGTTTCATACTTTTCTTTAAGTATGTGTTGGAGAGAAGAGGGTTAATGCAAACATTTTCATGGCAATATTTTGAAAATTTATATTATTAGTTTGGTTGATTTAAATACTTCAAAGTGCAAACAATACAAATATTGCTGTATTATGCTAGTAGTCAGGATCCAATGATAAGAGTTTTCCTATAAAATTATTATAGATAATGTAATAGCAAGGCATCTGCTTCAATTAAGCAGGTTGTCTATCAAAAATACATAATGAAGAGTGCACTTGATTTTAAAAATCACTTTAAATAAGATAATACCTAATCAGTAACATAAGCAAAATTATAAAAAAACATATTTAACTTTTTGTTCTGGCAGCCGCCTTTGAAAAACCATTTCTGGTACCCTTCCCTGGCATTCGCTAAGTATTGGCAGCCTTGGCAAACTGGCAGGAAAGAGGATGCAGAAATTATCTAATTCAAATGTCTGAATCATTACGCGTTGGCTCCGCCAATCTTTATGTCCTACCCTCGGGTTCTCCTGCACCGTCCATCACTGCCGTGCTGGGGATTGGGCTGGTGCCTGCAGCTAATGAATACTGCATTTCCTCCTCTCGTTTCATCTCACCTATCGAGATGGAAATGTGAAATACTGTACGTTGACTCTCATCCTGCCTCCTACCATCCTCATAACCATGAAGCAGTGTCAAAGAGGGGGAGGCTTGGATGGATGGTTTTGGGCTGCTCTCCCTCCTGACCTGGTACCTCTACTGGAAAGCTGACACCACTTGCTGTGGGCAAGTTGTAATATGGTTTGTTTAACAGGGTAAATCATGCTTTTATCACTGGATATAAGATGTGGTGGAGACACGTTGTCATGGTTACTTAGCCATTTCCCCAGAGTCACAACACCAGTGTCCCAGAGGGGACATAATTCTATTTTATGCATATGCATGAGGCTAGCAGGTGCTTTGGCACTTTAATTATATATTTTTTAAATGGCTAACTGTAAAATTGTGACAGAAGCATAGAGTAAAAAGGATAAGAAACGGACCTGGAAAGCAGTCAATAGGATTGTCAAGGAAAAGGAAAAAAAAATCCAGGTTTCTGAAGGCTGCTGCCAGAATTTAAAATAAAGTAAATAAATATGTTTCCTAATTATGTACGAAAGTCAGGAGATGCTGAAAATTATAATCTCCAGGTAGGAGGGTATGTGAAAGAAACTTCACTGAAATGAATTCTTGTATGAAATTTTTCTCTAGGAAAGTTACTCTGCACATGGAAATGGCAAGAAGAGTGGGAGTGAGAGAAACAAGAAGGAATAAAATATTAATAACTCTTAAATAATTCAAACCCCCCCCCCCCCAACAATAAAACATGTAGCTACAAAAACTGTTTAAAAATTATTGGTATCATCAGATGACTACTTTTATACCTGTTCAAGAGGTTTTTTTAAGTTACTGCACTTCATTTAGCTGCTGTGTCCCCATGTCAGTCTTGACATACGAGCTCCTGCTGTCCCGGGTGTTACTGACCCTCAACTAAAAAGGACTACATATTTTTAGCTCAGTACAATAGGAAGTAAACCAACCTTAAGTCAAAATAACTTATAAGGGCAAAGATTTCCTAAATTATCTTCAGATATATCAGCTGCCGTGTAATTACTGTACATTCAAATATTGTACAAGTCTGTGCATGATTTTACAGTTAACTAATATTTGGGCATTGATTAATGTGTCCAACAGTAAGATGAAATCAGTAAGTCTGGAAAAGCTCTCAATACTGATACCTACCGTACATGAAAGGTACCATGCCGAAAGAATAACCCTTTACAGCTAATTCACCTTATATGGGTGTTCTACCACTGAAACATAAAATTCACTTTACTACTGCTGATCACGTCAGGGATGTTTTGGACTTAATCAAAGATTTCTGGAGTCGAGAGGAATAAACTACAGTCACAGAAGGTGAATAACCCAAGAAGAATTTTTTCTGAGTAATGTCCAGATCTTTTGACTGTACTTTCTAAAGGGTGTCGGGAAACCACTATTTCATGTTATTATTTCATATTAAAAATAAATTTTTATTTAGTGGAAATGAAAATGAGGCTTTTCTCTATTTTTTGTGAGTGACATCAAGTCAGATCAGGCATTATTTTGTTTTGAGGACATTCACTTGGGATTTGCAATATATGATATGATCTTTATTGTGTTTCAGGGATATATAAAGATACGTCATCTCTCTCTATCTCCCTGCCCACTTCTCTTCCCCACTTAATTTTTTGCCAAAATTTATATATTTCCACAAAATATTTTAATTTTGACAGAAAACTGCATTCCAGTGAATGTTTTGTCAAATAATTTAAACCACTCTGGTTTTATGTTCTTGAGCATCTTTTTTAAGAGCATCATGTTAAGTTGTGCTTTCATGGGCATTTGGCTCAGCCTCAATGCCCTTTGCCACTGTAGGGTTGTTTTTAACTTAGGTCAATGCACAGGACCTGCAAACAGATTCAAGAAAGGGGCAGGAAGAAGCAGAGGTAGGAAGAAGTGGGAGCTGCTTACCGAATCAAGGAAGATGTTTGTGTAACCACAGGTTTTGACAGAGCGATGATAACGTGTCCCCTGAAACACTTTATTTCTGAAGACAAGTTGAATATATCCAGGCCCCTCTTTCCTCAATACCTGGTATTCTGGCATGAGCTCAAGAGGCACAGAAGCCAAAGAAGCCACGTTTACCTACAGGGTGAGAAACATCCACAATCAACCAAAGTGAGGTGGGGACTGAAAATGTTGAAGAACATTGTTTTCCCCTGTTGCAAGTTTGACTAAATGTTTATGTTCTCCTGGAAATATTTCATCACAACGAAAATGCATTTTTCTCGCACAGGTTCTGATAAAGGTTGAGGCTCTGTGTTCGTTACCAGAGTTCTCTTCCAAAAAATCCTCTTATGCAATCAAACTGTATTCATTTTATGAATGTTAGAAGCATTTTTTTCCCTCCGTTGTGAACTTGAAGTCTGAGAAGTATCTCGTCTGTTTTCTGTGACATTCTGGCTAGCTAATGTAACTGCACTGTTGTTATTGACACGTCCTCTGAACTGCCCGTTCCATACAGCCAGAAGAGACTAAAGCAGAACACTTGAGATATATTGCAATTTTTTTTCAGATGGAGCAGAAACTTCTGAAAAGGCTCCACTCTGGAGTATAGCCATTTAGCCAAAACCTTTGGAGAGATGTGTATTAACGACTCCCTCAAGGCAGTGCCAAATGTTAGAGTCTTGTACTGCTCCGGTTTCGCAAAGATTTCTACAAAGAAGTATTGCCAAAAAGAGTTAGTTTCACTTGCTAAGTTAACAATTCACCAAAGGAGTTCAAGAAAACCTGTGTGGCTGTGGCCATGTTTCCTTCTGGTTTGAGATATCCCATGCCCTATCCAACCTACCCAGAACTGTTGGCTGGAAGTTACTGTTCTCTAGGCTCTAGCAGCAAAGCTGCTCCTGCAACTCCTCTCTGACTTGGGTTGGTCTAAATGACCCATGTTAATTAATACCATTGAAACAGGTCTTCACTGGGACAGCCAGATATTAGTGAATTGGGTTAGGGAGAGCTCATACAGCTCTACTAAAAGGCCTGAAGGGACACTGTGCTCCAGCAGAGGCAAGGACTGTGTAGGTGGGGTGCTGTAAGGGCAGGAATCCACTGAGCTGGCAAAGGCTTGGGGGCAAGGAACATGTCTGTGGATTCTCCATGTAAGTCCTCCAGAAGAAACATACTGCTTCAGTGGAGCACTAAAGCATGTATTTGCACATCCCTGAAATGAATGGGACAGAAACTAGGGAGAGACCCCAGCCCCACTGGAGCCCAGGGTGAAAATTCTGCTGATTTCAACAGAGCAAGATTTCACACCTTGTGTGTAAGTACTTCACTGAATGGGCCCTGGGACCCTCCAGATGCTCAAAGCTAAGTACAAGAGGAAGTACTTTTGCCTAATCAAAGACTCAGTCCTTCTTAGAAGGAGAAGTGTGGGTTTCTGTGACACAGCTCTATCAACTCTGCTCCTATGTGGGTCAAGTGATCAATGTGCCAAACACAAAACTTACTAGGAATGGAAACCAAAACAGTCCTCTTGCATCTGCACCACCAAATCCACCTTAGGGGCTTATAACACCCGAGTTACTGCTGTATTTAGGCACCTCATGTATTTATCCTCAGAACTACTCTGTAGGGTGAAGCAGTGCTGCTAATCCTGCAGTACTGGCAGCTCAGCAGGGACAAATGGCTGCACAGTGCCACACAAGCAATTCACTGTCAGGCCTCGCTCTCCCACAGCTCAGGCTAATGCTGCTGTGCTTGAGACTATGTCCCCTCTCACCACGTGCTTTACAAAAGGCCTATTGCCTTGTGTACATTGTGGTTTTACTGCATGAAAACAGAGATGACTACCACATTCAAACTTGGCCTAGAAAGCTCTACTCTTTCAAAAACATCATGACATGGAGCTTTTATGGAACTATTCTTACAAGAGAGACAAATGAAATCAGTGGCGGAATTGATAGCTATAATAGATTAAAGAGGAAAATTTTGCTTGAGAAGCATTTGTAGGAAGCCAAACCTTGACACTGATGAGTGACTGGGCTCCAGAAGGGGCTGGGAGGGCTCATTCCTCCCAGCTCCTGAGCAAGAGGACACAGTGGCCATTGTACATTGCAGGAATAGGCTGTTAGATTTGCATAGTGCCTAGCACCATCTGATGCTGGTTCATGCCCGAGCCACTTAGGTGCTACCTCTCTGTAAATACAACTGTCGTTAACTTTAAACTCAACTCCATAAAGTCCTTTAAAATCTGGGGTAAAAGTGAAGAGTTTTGCAGGGACTGAGTAAAGCTAACTGGAAAAGATACTGGGATTTTGCTCTTCTACACCTAAAAACTTGAAATAACATAAAACCAGGAAAAAAATGTCAGGAAAGGATCTTAGGAAGTCATCTATTCTACACCTCTATCTTTTTTTGTAACTCTATGGCATCTTGCCCTACTATGCCACCTCTGACAAGGGCTCAAAGGCCTCTACTGAAAGAAATACCACAATCTCAATAGGCAATGTTTCCTATTTCCTTATAGTCCTGGTCAGAGAGGTTTCCTGAAGTCAGCCCTGAAACTCTCTGCTTCTGTTACTCAACTCCTTCGCCATGGATTTGACAGAATATTTCTATGTCCTTTAACTACTTTTTACGTACCCAACTGACACTAAATCCATCCTCAGCCTTTTTTCCTTTACATTAAACAATCCTAGATTTTTAAATCTTTCTTCCAAAGTCACCTCTTGCTCACCCCTTTCCTCCTCTTTGCTTTTTTCAAAAAGTAACCTCCCCTGTCCCCATGGAAGGCTAGACACAGCATTTCAGCAAAGGATTATCAGTTCTGAGGAGAACTACAAGATTGCTTGAAAATGGACAAACAGGATTTCTGTTGAAACTAGACTGAATTCTTACCTGCAACTTGCCGTATTATCTGCAGCTGAACTGAACCACACCCATATCAGACCTTTACAGGATTTCATGATAAATACTTTTGTTTCGATCATAAACCACTGTAATTGCAATCCAAATTATTCCCTATCTGCTCTATAATCTCTTATAAGCATATCAGGTAGAATACCATCAAAACCTTACTAAAGTCAAGGTGCATATCATCTACTAATTCCCATTAACCACAAAGCCCATTACACAGTCAGAAAAGAAAATAAGGTTCATTTGACATAGTATGATACATAAATATTGTTTTCCAGATGCTTTACTTCTTACAGAATTTTTCTGAGGATTGAAGTTACTTTGACTTCTTCAATGACTCCTCAATTCCCCCTTTTGCTTAAATAAAAGCACAATATTGTGCTTTTCTAGCTATCTAGTTCTTCATTCCCTCTCCACAAGTTCCCAGGAACACTGCTAATGACTCTGAGATAGCTTCAGCCAGTCCTTTAAGTATCCTATACAAAATTCATCAGACCCAAAGGATTTAAAAAAAATTGAACTTAAACGAATACTCTTTACCTATTCTTTCCCTTTTCTATGCAAAAATCTTTTTTTGTTTCTGATTTTAATCATGCCAGCTGCATGCTCACAACAGACCTTTGACTGATGAGGATGCAGGAACCCCACTTCACACATAGGCCTTCTCTGCAACCTTTCCGAGACCTCTCTGCCCCATGATTGTTCAGTCAGTGCTGCTCTTGGCTTACGTCTTACTCCTAACGCACATGCAGAATGATTTCATCTTACCCTTGGTGCCTCTGCCTAATGGTTTTTCAGTCTGTGTTCCAGCTTTTCTTGTTCTGTCCCTACATGCTCCTGGTAATCTTTCATACTCAGTCCATACTATCTGAACATGGCTTTTTCGTTCTGTGCACCCCACGCACATGCTGGTCAGTCTGTCTCCTACTGCAGGAGCTTCCCATTTCCAGCATCATCAAAGGCCCCTTGCTACCACTGAAAGCTTCACTCACTTGATCATTTTTGTGGTCAGTTGCGATGGCTCTCCCACCATGTAAGTACCCAAATTCTTTTCCTCTATAATTATTACCTATAAAATTTTCAGGCAGTTTTAGTCTTTCAGGCAGTTTTAGTCTTCTCTACATGCCAGGCTTCCAGCAAGTAAATATATCCAGGCTGAGGCAACACCCCTCCTGTTTCCCCCCTGCCTGTTCTTCCTTTCATATTATTATTCCAGTCATGCGAATTATCCCACCAAGACTCTGTTATGCCAATTAAGTCATAATTTTGATCTTGTATTAAGACTTCCAGCTCCACCTGTTTATCCCAAATATTTCTTCCATTAGTATACAGACATCTGAAGTGTTCAGTGGATTGATTCACTATCCTCCATGTCTCTCCTGTGACCCTATTATGAATACCAAAACCTCTGAAATTTTAGGCCCCTAGCAGGCTGCTCTTGTTTATGCTCACTTTTTTTTTCTCCCTAGTCAACCCCTCCCTCGATCCTGCTTTAAAGCTCTTCTAACTAGGTTAGCAGTTTGTTGGATGAACAGCATGGAGTCATTGCAGCAGAAAAACCTGAACACCCTCCAGTAGCATCTCAGGCTGTGGCAGGCAGCACCCCTTCCTCCCCTGACCCACTTCCCCTGAACAGGAGATCCAGGCAGCAGAGAACCTCTCTTCCCATCAGAAAAGGGTCATCCACTTCTCAGCTATTCTTGCTTTTGGGGACAGGACCGGCTCTCGTAGCTGGGATGGGGGGTGTGATTTTTCCTTAGCACTGGGATTTAAATATTGCTTGCTCCCTGGATAACATACCTGTTTTTGATCTCCACAGGTATCATCTGCCTCAGGAGGGAACCAGCTCCTGCATCCCTACCTACTGAGAAGCTGTTTCCTTCTCCATTGCCGGTGCTGCTCCTGGCTGTAGCTAGCCAGCCTCTTTGTGCTTGAAGATGTCCTCACACACGGCTTCCTCAGGCCCCCCGGCTCCTTTCCCTGCAGCTCCCTGACTTGCCACCAAAGACACCCGGGGTACAGGCACCCTCTCCTGCTGTTTGCCTTCCTTTCCCCACTGGACGGGAGAGAGAGGCCGCATTCCTTGCAAATCCAACACAGTACAGGGGCTGAGGCATCCAGGATCAGCATTCCCCAACTGAGATGCAGCTCCCTGGTACAGACCAACGTCAAAGCTTGTCTTCATGTATGGGTACAGCCAAACTGATCTCACTCCACCCTTAAACTGAGAGGCAGGGAGCTGTTCTTCTCTGAGAACAGGATAGATGCTTCAGGGTGCATCTTCTGTTCAAGGCCATCAGTGCATCAGCCTGGGCACAAACCCACAATGAGCTAGCTTCAGCCAGTCCTTTAAATACCCTATATAAAATTCACCATACCCAGAGGACTTGAGAACACCAGAGAAGGGAGCCTTACAGCTTCCACATCACAGCTAGCTTATCAAGCTGACCTGCTTGGAGTCCAGGCAACGCGAGTGAGCGTCCCACTGCTTCTGTTCGTGCAGGCATGTTGTAAAACGTACGCTTGAGCCTCATTTTTATAAATGTGCAAGACGACAACGCTGCCACCCCAGTCAGTCTTGTGATATTTTTTCCTCCAAACTATGTTCTAATGAAAGAACATTTTGTTTAGCATGTGAAATGGTAAATATCTCAAATCATAGGAAAACATACAATACTTGCATTTTGTTATAAACAATAAGTACTTACTAGGAAAACACTAGAAGAATGAAACCCTCTTCCTTTTCCTGTTGATTATGTGTGCTATGCTTTCAGGCAAAATGGCATTTCCCTCCAAGCTCTGATGCTCCATTCTTTCCCAGCACTTGCTGTTAACACAACTTCCCAAGTTATTGTTACTCCTCTTATTGATTATTATTGCCAATACATGGAAGGCTTATAGCAGCATCCAGCTCCTTCAAAGGCAGTGCAGACACCCTCAAAATAAATCTGACCGCATGCTCACAAAGGTAGGGGAAGGTGTGAAGGACCAGCATTAATAAATGGGGATATCAATTGTACAAGAACTATTGTAGCCTATGCACCTGTTTATCTGAATGTGTTATTTTATACCGAATGAGGAAATTCTAACATTGTAGTTGCTGCTGGAACTGAGTTGGGCAGATCAAAGTGATAATTACTGCATTCTAGAAATCCCTATTTTTGATGAGGTTTTTTAAGCCTATAACAACACACAGATCCAATTGCGAAAGCTTAAAATTGCCTCTTCAGTAGAAGCAGGGCTTTGATTTCATCTAATTTGACCCTTCTACCGCACTTGTAAGTGCACTCCAGTGTAGCTAGAGATAAAAACTTTGAAATTTAAATGTGCAACTTGCAGCTGAGGTTGGATTTGCGAGCTAGGACACAGAGTACCTTTTGATGAGCAGCAGTTTTCATTACAGCTGTCAGAAAATACCTCCCCATTAGGAAGCGATGAGTACATTTAATTCAAGTCCAACCCTTCCAACACCATCACTTACAGACACTCTTCTGCTCTGTGAGTGAGGTTCTAATAATATGCTGAGCCATGTGGGACACACCAGGGTGATTAATGCTTGGATGTGAACATACACTGCACAGAGTATATATTTCCCCCTTAAATGAATATATCTGGTTTTCATTGATATTGAGGTAGATTTGCTCTGTACTTGCTCACATGAGGAAGCATAGAACTGTGGGATCTATCATTCAGTAATAGCTCCTGATAACACTAACACTTGGAACACGGCAAAGTAAAAAATGTGAATTCATATTCACTTTTAATAAACTGGGGTAATTAGTCAGTTGAAGTGCAATAGAAAGTGACAGCCTGTGACACATAAAAGACTGCAGACTGACAAAGACAGAGCTATTCTTCATTGCACTAACATCCGTTTCTTCATCAACATTGAATTTTTTCAGTCTCTTGGCATTTCAATTACATTGTAAAATGAAGGGCTAAAATCCTGGCTCTGCATTTTTTCCTTTCCTCTTTGAGACTAAAGAAAAGAGATGAGAAAAACCCTCTCTGCAGTTTGCTTCTGTACCCCCTGAAATGATGTCAGCGGGCCATGGCATCCATGGTACCCCTGACATGTGCAGGAGGTGGTGTTCAGCCTTGATGTCTTCAAGGTGCTGCTGGGACTGTGAAATCCTGCAAAAGGGAACCTCCTGGAAGACAATGAGAATGGGGCAAAATAGGTAAAAAAGTAGCAAAAATGTTTGTGAGTAAAACAAAATTAACCATGAAACTCAAGATGCCTCAAACACTCCTTTGCTCCTCACCAGCATAAGTTCCCTCTGCATCCCCAGTGCCCAACACCTAAGGGGAGTCTAGTGGGGCGGTCAGGTAACTGACTTCTGACAGGAGTGTCACATTTCCGCCTCACCTGCTCCCCCTGTCCCCAGTGCTCCCACCCCTTGTTGGGCTGCGCTGCAGGGTGCAGGGAGCCGGGAGCAGCAGCGTGGCTGGCAGGGCAGTGCCCTCACCCACAAGGGATGCAGCCCCATGGTACTCTATTAGAGCAGGTCATCTGGTAATGGTACCAGGGTCAGCCACAGCCCAGGTCACCAGGGTGTAAATGCAGCTCCCGAGCCAAGGTGAGAGGCCCCAGCAGGGCTTTTCCCCACTTGTGTGACACAGCTCTCTCACAGCAGCCTGGTCCCATGTCCCACAGCCATGACTGGAGCCTCAGTCATCAAACCCAGGGTGGGGGAAGAGGCTGCAGAGCCTCGTGGCACACTTAGAGCCCCGGGAATCCTTTACCTTGTGTTGGCTCTGACTCTTGCTGGACCCCTCTGTGAGCTCATGTAAGTCGCTGTGTCAGTGTAAAATTAATTCCTCACCCTAAAATGGATAGCTTTCTGCTCAGTTAGCAAACTGAAACAAACCTCTGAAGGGCCCGACCATTTCCCCAGCCAGTGAAAGCAGAAGAGGAGGATCATGGCACTGGGAGCAAGAGAGGAGAGAAGAGTGGTGGGTACAGGGAGGGAAGAGGGGAGGAGGAGGAGGAGGATGGAGCTAAGAGCTTGCCTTTCAGGAGCAGCAGTGAGTAACCTGTCTCTGCCTAAGAAATTCCTGGGTTTTAGTTTCTTCTTTCTCATTATGATTTTTGGTAAGGTCCTCATCTGAGGACAGAAATGTTGTTATCTTACAAATGCATATGACGAGCCAGCTACACTTGAATCATTTCGGTGGTTGGTAAGGTTAAGGCTCTATAGAAAGAAGCAGTACCTTTTATTAGATCACCTGAGACAATGGTGAAAAACAGACCACCTTTTAGGGACCCAGGTCCTTCCTCCTCCAGAGATAGCCTCACTTATCACCTTGGAACAGCCTGGTGACCAGAGCACTGCTACCCTTCCCACCATTCAGGTCCTCTGAAAATCTTACCATAAACCTCCAGCAGAGAAAAAGAAGAGTATTTTTACATGAAGAACAAATGACATTTAAATCCTTTTTTAATGACATCAGGACATTGTGCTGTGCAAAGCCTCAGCTTGTTGACTGGTGAAACCTCAATGACTTACCTCCCAGGCGTGCTATTTCGTTAATTTTTATATATGGTTTTGAGAGCCTTGGATGGACGGCACCAAGGCTGTGCTGTATAATTTTCTCAGAAGCCTCACAGTCTCATTTGGTTCACTCATATGTCAAAGCAGCTTTTAATTTCTCAGTTGTGGGACTCAAGTCTTAAAATACGCTAGCAGCCAGAAGCTCCCCTTTAAGTACCTGAATGAAAGGGTCATGTTTTCAACTGTTTCTAGCCTCCTGCAGTTTCTATTGTTTTAATAGAGATGTGCTGTTCAAAAAACTTAGCTCCCAGCTGTAGGCATGAGCACTTCTACTGCTGTGACCTAATATTTCTCAGCACAGTCACCTCCTCTATCACCTCAGTGAAAAATAGATCTGGAGGGGACCTGTAGTCTAACTAGCATCCACAGAAAAATGGTGATGATCTGAACTACCTCCACTGCCTACCTTTGAGTCTTATTTTTCAGTGAAAAAGAAGTAATATGATTCTGTGATAATCTTTGCAGAAGTGAAATAAGCAACCATATATTGAATAGATCTTACAAACCTCAGAGAGGATAAAAGGCAAAAATGTGTTAGCAGCATTGTTGGAATTATTCATTTGTGAACTGTTTTGTTGAAAAATATAGCCCTGAGGTGTGCCTCTCTGTCCTTTCATCTGTCCCTTAGGTGCTCTGCAGAAGGTGCGACCTGGGCACTGTGACAGGTTGCTGAAGGCACCTGTTATCTTTTCCATTCTCTAACTGGACTTCTTATGTCTGACATCTTTCTTCTACCAACAGTAAAGTGTTTTTTGGTAACTGGCTAAGCCAAAATTCTGTATTTTAAGCAGTCAGGGATATGGGCCTGAACGTGTGCTTATAAACTTGAAATTCATTGCTTGTAAATGCATGTCTGAGTAAAATTTAGGCCGTACGAATTAGTCTTCCAAAAAAGGCATGAACAGATTGGATCTGAAGTGCAGGCCAGTTCCTCAAGTGGCCTAAGTATTGACTCGGGTATTGACACTGGTGAAACCAGACCATTTTAGACCAGCTGAGGGCTCTGCATCTGTTTTTTTAAATTCAGGGAACTTTTCACAGAAAGGGTTTTATTCTCACCCTGTTCAGCCAGCTCTATTCATGATCAGAGATAGAGTGTTCCTCTGCCAGGTCACTACAGAAGTGAGATAAATGTGCAGATGATGAAGAAGTCTTAATCATAGTTTACTTTTAACCCTTTGATTTTGTTCATTACCTCTGGAGTTATTCATCCTAGCAAATCACATCGACTCTGGCAGAAAAGGCAAGGGAAACAAACTGGAGCCTGTTTTCACCTTAAGCAGCCAAGTGGTTAAAGGACTGGCATGTAAACAGCTCCGCTACACCTATGCTGTATTATGAAGTCCAGTGGGATTCTGCTTTAATCTTGAGAGGGAGTGTGAGGGGTTTGTTTTTCACAGGGGCTTTAGCCTACAGTTAAGTGCAAACACCTGCTGAAGTACTGGTAATTAGTAGGTAATTAGTAGCTAATGTTCTTAGAATTTAAAAAGAAAAGCTTACATAAGTAATTACTTACTATTTCTTATAATGTGCTGCTTTTCCTGAGATTTCATATCCCCAGAACATTTGCCAAGTTCCTAGGTTCCTCAACATACTAAATTGTTTATTAATTACACACGTATATTGCTTGTAGAAAAAATAAAATGCATTAAAACGCTGGAAACAGGAGTGAGTTATCTTTTAAATTACAGCACAAGACTCACTGGAAATGACAGAATTTGCGGAGGGTAACAGCTTTAGGAGGAGCATTAATTTGGGGCTGTGGGAGGAGGACAGTGGTGGCTGGAGCAGTGAAAGCAACAGCTGGGTAGCCCAGAATGAGTTGCTTTTTTCTAGGATAGGGAATAAAGACACAAAGCAAGAAGCAGCCTTTACAGTGGGTGTTTTGCTCAAGCCAGTAAATGTTTAGCACATCTGTGGACCCCTGATTGGATTCACGCATTCCCAGCTCTACTCACACATTTCAGGTGTGCTAAGAGTTGGAGGTTGCTCTGGCTCTGCAGCAAAGCTGTTTGAATGGTGTTTCCCCTCTTGTAGAAGGATCTTTTCTGGATCAATGTAAGAGCTAAAACATCTGCCTTGTCAAACTCTTTCTGCAGTCAGCATTCGCCATTTTAATGTGAGAAGTATTAAGGCAAAGCTGTGCTTCTCTAGGTGCTTTAGACCATAGCTAACAGATGATGCAGCTATGGGGGCTGTGATTCCACTTACCAGCTGCCAGCCTTGGTTTTGCAGCATGTGGGTCATGCTTTATACAGAGGCATAAGAGGGGAACACCTGCTGAGGTCTGTCCATGACCGGATACTCCTCCCCCACCATGTATCCTCCTGTGGGACCCTACTTGTTGCTCAGTGTGAGCCCCTTCCTATAGGGCAGCACAGTATACACAGACCTCGTCCTCTCTGATGATGACTCCTGTGAGGTACAGTGCGTACAAAGGCAGGTTTAGTAACAGCAAGGACCACGTAAAAGTGAATCATACTTCTACAGAGTAGTCCTTGCAGGAAAGAGGTTGGATTTTACCCTTTGAGCTCCTGCACTGGAGGGTGGGGCAAAAAAGCACTGAAAGATCGACCATCTTCCCTGAGCCCACACTGTGCAGCAGGGCCCTAGGGACAGCTGAGCTCTTTCAGGATCTTTTCTTGTAGGATGGGGGCTTTTGGAAGAGACAAGATAGGAAAACCTCCCTGCTTTCTGAGGAAGCTCACCGATCTGAAGGAGCAGCCTTCCAGACCATGGTTGTGGTGATGGTGGGACTGGCCCTGGAGATCTCTCACCTCCTAACTTCCTTTATCCTGTTCACCCCATTTCAGTTGGGACTCTGTAAAACAAGAACTTGTGGGGCAGCTTTGCCAGGTCTGTGATGCTTTAACAGAAAGGTGATTCAGCTGGAGATGGAACCACTCTTTAAAGATAAACCATGAAGCTGAAGTGCTGCTTTTATTATTGCTATTCAGAATTAAGTTTTGTTTTTTAGCTTGGCTGTGAATAAGAAAAAACAAACAAACATTCACAAATTGGACTAATTGAGATTAAAGCTGCTGGTAGGCACCAACTTAGCATACAGCTTGGGCTTCCTCGGGGTTTTAGGTCCTCCAGCATTCTTATTAATCCTTTCCAATCAATTAAGCTGAATGCAAATGGCAAAAAGAAAAATTAAAAAAAAATTAAAGCAAAGAGGAAAAATCGCTTCCAAAAAAAAACCCGAAACAAACCACCCCAAGGGTGGGGGAGAGTTGGCTGTTTCAGCCACACATAGCTCTTGAGAAAAACACCCACATTTTCATGCAGAGTTTTAATATTAGCTGTTTAATCTCTTTGAGAAGTACACCTCGGAATGCTCCAAGCCTGGCTGTATCTTAATAGCAACTAATATCAACTCCTCTCACACAGAGGCAGCAACTCTCTGAGGAGGCGCTTAAGCGCTAGGGCAGCATTTGTTTCCTGAACACCGGGTCTGCTGTCTCCTGGTGAAGACAAACCAGGTAGTCCTTTGTCATTCACTTTTGCTTTAGACTCATACAACATTTACCACAGCTCAGGATTTCCAGAGCTGCAAATGGCATTGCCTGTCAGGAAAAAGAAAACCCCTGAATGAAGGCATCCTAGGTGATGAAGATATTTGTCCTTGCAAAGTCCTTATGGAAGAGTGGTTTTGTGTCTCTCACACTGTTTCTTTCAGTGAAAAAGTGCTAGCTTAATTTTTTAATTAAAAATAGTGCATGCTTCATACTTATATGGTAATGATTTGTAAAAGTATTTATGTTTCCTAAATAAGCAGTAATTAAAAAAATTAAACAGCAAATCTGCAGCCCTTTAGGAGCTATTTCCTGCCACTGTGCTATGCACCAGGGATGCGTGAGGCTTCCTAATCATAGCTGGGGACGAAAGCAGATTATTTGTGCTTCAAAGGCATATGTCTGTACATCTAAACTACAAAGTGCCATCCCTATGTTTTAGTACCATTATTGGTGTAGGACTGAGAATGGAGTTGTTGTGATTCCGTTTAAAAGGAAAAATGTACCCCTCAGACTGTCTATTTTAATTCCTCATTCTCATAGCAAGTTTCTCTCAGAAGGAGAAGCTAAGTTACTGTGGATGGAGGTGTGGTAAGAATATTGACACAGGAGGATAGTCTCATATTCCTTGAATTGCAATAGAGAACTGCTTGAAAGAGCGCAGAAATACCACCCTGCAGTTTAAGAAAGGAAGAGTAATTAATTCAAATAATTTTGAACACAAATTGGCATTAAAGTACAAACACAATTTGGCCAGGACATTGGATTAATGTACCTTGCCAAAGGGTTTATGGCATTAAATCTTCTAATCTAGCCATGCTTTCAGACCTGAACAAAAGACCAATTCTATAACTCAGTCCCCGTTGTGGTCCCACTCCATGTGCCCTGGGGTTCCTAATGCAGTTTTGTTTAGCTTTTTCATAAAGACCAACCTTGAATAGACATCATATTTTTACTGTTTCTCTAGCATGCTACTTAAGACATGCCTCACCATGAGGACTCAATTCAGTTGTCTAATCAGAAATGTCAAATGCTGTTTAAGATGCCCTGTGGTGCCTGAGACATCCGCTAGAGCTGGCTGATGTAACATGTCACCAAGGGAAGGCTCATGGCTTTCTGGACCAGGAACTGCTTCTTGTCCCATATGTCTATTGGAAATACCAGGCTTGTTTTGTAATGATCCAGGCTGGTGGTGTAATGAAGTGATAGTGCATTTGAATTCCACTGTGATAGCCAGTTTCGTTATTATCAAGCAATATATTCTTACTCAGAATATTGTTTGTTTTGATCCTCTATGAAAATTTAGGACCAGATGGAAAACAGTTTTTCTGAGGCTACTACATCTTCCTGGAGAGTTACTGGAGAGATGAGCTGGATAATGACATTTTGCAGCTTGATTCCTGAAAACTGGTTTGATTTCGGGTCAGTAATTTTACTTTCGATGCCAACTGATGGCAGATAACAGAGCAAAAATACACATGTTCTTCTCTGTCTGAGTCTCAACTGGTGCATCATTTACCCAGCTGATGTATCAACTCACACCTGAAAAGCTGTGTGCAAGTTACACAGGACAACATTTATGCGTTTTAGGCTAATTTTACTCTCAGTTATATCCATTCCACTCCACCTCTTTCATTGGGGTTGACAGGTGTAAATTTTTTTCTCTGTGACCTTATACAGAAATGAACGAGATCCTTCAGGACTTGGTTGCCTGTATATTCATAATAATAAAGTAATCACAGTGATCATATAATGGCTTCTTTTTCATTACTGCCTTGGGGGACTTGCTCAGCTCACTTAATTGGTAAGTGGTTGATGATCCGTTCTGGTCAGGCTTGGCCTAAGTTAAACCTGGGGTAGAGGTGGGTAAAAGCTGCAAGCATATGATGGCTCTTCAGTGTTGGTTGGCATATGAGTGTTACGTTCTTAAAGAACAGATACACCTCTTGGGTTTACAGCAAGCATGTGTCTGTATCTGAAATCATAAAATGTAAGTACAGTTCATTAGCACCCAACACCAGTCTCAACAGCAAGGATCTGAACTCAAGTGGGCTGAACCCCTCATTTCCCCCATGTCCGGGCTGTGGCAGATGAGTGAATTCACGTGGGGGAAGGCAACAGTGCCAGGCTGCAGTCAAGCACCTTCCTCCAGGGCTCTTGAAAAGCCTTTCTGAAGCTTACACTAAACCTACACACAACCAGCCGGACAATATAAAGCCAAGAATAGGCCAAAGAAGGGGCAAATATTGTATGCATCTGAACAGTTAATTCTTGCCTAATTTTTAGTGAAGATTTCTGCTTGCTTTGAACATATTATTCAGAAGCGTGTCTTGATAAAAACTTCTTTTTATAAAGACAGATATTCACCGCTACAAGAAATTTTAATGTGTTTACATAAATAAAAAAGCTCACAGCCTGTTGTCTTTCAAGAGCTGGATGAGATGAGAAAATGGATAGCAAATTAAGAAAACCCACTCTACCAAGCACTATGAACTGAAAGAGATCTTCTTTTGCTCAGCTAATGGTATGTCAGTTGTTCTGGAGAGCCACAGTTCCTGCATTGTAGTTCTCTGTGGATCATGTAACACAGCATCCGTGGTTCTTTGCAGGACATCTGTCATTATAAGAGTCTGATAATGACAGTGGATGCCTAATGTCAGCCATTGTGTACAGCAAAGAAAAAGGCAAAAATATTCCTATTAGTTAAGCAAATCAGTTGCTTGAAAAAACATCTCTGGAGCAGAAGCAATCACCTGACTAACTCTAGCAATCACCTACGGACTAGAGGGGGTAAACCTCTGAGTGACTGAGATAGTATAAGAAATAATGGGTATTCCAAAAATGCTGGAAGTCATAAAGTTCGTAATTACTTAAGTGATTTCCAGGCCTTGCTAATGATCAAAATTTGTATTTCTTGCAATCAAGGAGTTCCTCTCCTCCGTAAGTAGTGCCTTTGCATAATTTTTATGTTTATATACATGATTTCCATACTTACTATGTTTTTATGTACGTATTCCAGGACAGCGGGTAGATGTCACTGAACCACTCAGTGACAGCACAGTATAACGAAGGCAGCAAGAAGAAAAGGAAACACAAATTAATATACCACTTGAGCAAGACTTTATGTATCAAAAACGATAAAAAACAGCTGTGCTCTTTGGCTTACATTATGCAGTGCTCTACATCTGGAGGTGGCACCCGTACAGGCCACACTGTCATCACAATGGCAATATCTAAAACCTCTGAATGCCACCAAAGACTTCCAGCAGAGAATGTGTGCACCTTATAGAGACTGCAGCAGCATTTAGTCTTGTTTTGTTTGGTATCTTTCATTAATTAAGGGCATGTCTTAAATCCAGGGTTGTTTTATCACTTAGATAAGTGAAAAGCTGTAACAAGGAGTGACCCTTGTTCGAAGCCAGCTCAGCAAGACGTTCAGGCCTGGAGAGCTAGTGTGGTGGGAAAGAGAGGCATGAAGAGGTGAAATTATTTAATTGCAGTCACGGAACAGATCAGTTTTGAACCCACGTTTCTTAAACCCAAGCAATGCTTCCTCACTGGCCTTCCTGTGACAGAAATAGTCCAGATGGATGTTTTGACTTCAGCAATGATTGCCACATGTTCAGATAATGTGATGTGAGTGCCCTACACAGCTAGCTCTAAAATAGCATGGGTCCTAGCCTGCACCAAGGTTTCCCTGTAAGTATAGTACACTGCTTTCTTCGGTGCTCATTAGATGCATGTAAATGCCCGTCAGAATTTATGTCCTGCTTTTTTTTTATTTTCCTTCTTACTTTCACAGGTCTTGTCTCTTTAACCACATAATTCAATTATTGAGCATGAAAATATTTTCCCCTTTATTCTGATTGTTCTGTGGCTGATGATGGTGTGAGGTGTCATGATGGAGTGCACTCAAGCACCTCTTAGATGAGCCTATGTATTTGCATTGCTAATTTCCTGCTTTGAGAGGGAAGGGAATGGTTGACTTTGTTCCTTCTTTGATTCATAGATCTGTCTCGTTTTACTGAGGATTGATTTCTGTGTAGGCAGGGAGGGGGGGCTGGATATATGGTTTGACTTGCTAGCACTTGTGCACAAGTGAAGTACTGCTTGTTTGCAAGCAGATATTGAAAAATGAGAAAACTATTGCATTGCAAAGGAATTGTTAAGGTGTTTGTGAGAAAGCTCTGTGTGTAAAGACCTGCACAAATTGATGCTTTTGGTCTGTGTGGACCAGAAGAGGGAGAAGATCCAAGGACAACTTAGAATGGATAGTTTGAAGCAAATGGAAATCGTTGATAACACAAAAATAAATGCTTTGCATGGGCTTAGTGTTAGCATCGGACTCTTACGATGCTGGTAAGAAGCATAAAAGCCATAAATCAATGGAATGCTGAAAAGAATAATGTTTCTTTAACAAGTGGTATAAGACTTGGAGGCTTAGCCCAGACCAAGTACAAAGTAGAAAGCCTCACAAAAAATAATTGAAGTCCCTGCAAAATATTTCAATTTTTTATTGATTGAAGGCAATTATCCCTTAATTGCATATTTAAATGAGGTATTAGGAGGTTTAACTAAGCAATGCCTCTTAATTGCTGCTGCACACTAGGTGTCACAGATTGTGTTTATTTCATATGTTAATTAAAGAGAATGGGTATTTTATTTTATTGACTAGCAGGCTCTTCAGGCTGTACTGCTTAGGACCTAGGATGTCTCAGGTGTCCACAGGACCCGGGGTATTAATGTAATCATTAGAAACGTTCCAGTTTTAAATGAAGAGGTGTATCTCCATTTCATGGATATTTTCAGCCACTTAGACCATACATCAGTAGGGGGAGGGAGAACCTGAACCCAGGTAATGTTAACTCAAATGATACAGAAATGCTTAAGTGCAGGCACAACCACAGCAAAGGTATGCATGTCAAGAGCACGGGTCTTTCTTGTCTGTGCTGAACACGCAGCTCTGAGACAGTGAAGCAGGATCTAATGAGGCTGAGATTTGAAATACCTGGCATGATTTCCAGGCTATGGCATTAATCTTTGAGGTTTTGTCATGTGTGGTGCATACCTTGGAATTAGCAGCCCCACCAGTGCGAGGCTGGGGGGGAAGTGTCTGGATCCCACATGGAAGTTCTGAGCTGTTTTTTGGCGATAGTTGTACAGGAATGGAAGGGTTTCCTGAAGAAAACTTCTTGTCTGACTAACTGTGTACCTGCTTAAAGAGGGCCAAACTTTAAGGTGGGTTCGATTTGTCCACTGGCATGTAGTACATGCCGACATGGTACAAGGTCATACACTTCAGGTTCTGGGAGTATTCACTTTTTCTATAAGATGAAAATAATCAGCTGGAAAGTGTGGAAAAGGCAAGAGACAAGGTATCCTGTCTAATCACAGGAGTACTATGCTGTATCTATATGGAGGGGGCAGATGGACGGATACTGCAAACCGGCCAGAAACGAATCTTCTCTGGGACAGAAACTGTACAGCCGTGTTAGTGAGGTTTGTGCCTGAGCTAATAAGGCCCATTGGGAGGCAGAGCGTGTTAATTCAGGAATAATATAACACTCATGCCGTCAAACAGCTTCTGGATCAGAGCAAGTGTATCTCAGAGCACGGGCAAAGGGGACGTGTCTGCCCACACTCAGGGCAGCTCAATGGTGTGGTAGGGCTGGTGAGAAACCAAAGGTGGTTTCAGGGCGTATCAGGCATGTGCCTGCTCGGGGCACGGAGAACCTCTCAGAAATACATGTAAGGAGAAGTGATCTGGGGTTGGAATCAGAGGAGAGAAGAGCTGCCAGAATTACCGGGGGGGGCAGCCTATCCTATTATGGGAAACTCTGAAACAGCGTATTTTGTCTGGAAAAACAGAAGCAGATGGCAGGAGCCTGAGCAATCTTCAGGCACAGGCCTAGGGCGATGGGCTGCGTCCTTGCCCGAGGAGGCAGTGATTGACTTGGAGCAGGAGCACTAGCTCCTGCCATGTCTCAGCTCTCGGGGCTGCTGCAAAGGCAGGGTGCAAGCGGGTAGAGGAAGATGGAGGGGATGAAGAAGCAGAATCTCCCAGCTGGTTCTGGGGGAAGGGATCTTGAAGGAGAAAGAGAGAAATTCATGGAGCCATTCCCATTCTGCCCAATATTTTCCTCCCCAGAGAAGCGCAGGGACCCTGCCCAAATTCTGTCCAGTTCCTACCAGTTTCTGCTCCCTCCCCAGCATCTCTTCTGTGGGTCAGCATTAAAGGGAAGGCTATTTCTCTATTACTGTGTATTCACAGAGGTGGCATTGATCCATACAGGTGATGAGGGCTCAGCACCAGGAAAACTGGAGACCCATGAGAGCAAAAAGGCAAAATTCACATGAGAGTACATGGGCATAAACTGGCCTTGAATCAGTTCGGGCTGGAAATCGGGTCAGTCTTAACTAAACAGCAGAGCAGTGAGGTTCAGAAATGGCCTTCCAGTTAGGGCAGTAGAAGGAAAAAATATTCTGAAGCTGGAGCTGAACTGGTTTATTTATTGAATCACCAGTTAGTGTTTTGGAGCTGGTCATTGATGCCAGGAAATAGCTCTTCCAGTTCTACGTTCAAATGTAATATTCCTCAAATTGTGTTTCTGGTGTGTTTTTCTACCTTTTGCTGAATGTATGTGGGATTTTCAAAGAAGCACCAAAATCCCATGACTGTTCTTTAAGCACAGGGCGTCTGGCTTTCTTCTGTGTTTCAGAAAAAACAACTGGAGCCAGTAATGATGAGATGATCATGAACATCATTTCTGCCTTCTGTCAAGATATAAAAATGCAGTGCCAGAGTAAGAACCATCAGCTTGAAGTATTGACTGGACTGTTAGACTTAACAGTGAATTTTCTCTCTTTTAAATGTGTTAAATCCGACCCTAGATTAAATTTAAACTACTTTGCTACAGCATAATCCACCAGGGGCACCCTGACTTTCCATTGACTTTAATGGAGCCTCTACTGAACAATTAGAGCAAAGCACAAAATATGCAGTGTGGCTGTAGAGATGAAGTGGTTAACATCTTTTTTTTTTTTTTTGTGAGTAATTTCCCCTTTTAGTTTTTACTGTGTCACTATGTTAGCAAAGCCTAAGGGTTCAAATCTGAGCTAACAAAGGGCAGCAGCCTGATAGTTTGTGTGTTGTTACGGCTGCTTACTACATCTATCATTACAATCTCACTGTGACCTTGGGCTTTCCCCACTGGTTTATCATCTATTCTTTTCACCTCATATGTCTGCTGTAAGCTCTTTGGGGCACATCGTTGGTTTGGTGATCCAGACCTACAACAACAGGACTTTATTCTACATTGAGGCCTGTAGGAGCAACAGAGATACAACTTTTAGAAAGAGGGCTAAGAGATGCACAGTTTAACAGCAGGTCTTTTGGAAAGGCAAATGCTGCCATGTTGAGTGTGTCCTGGGCACCCGCAGCGAACTGTTATAGGGCCAAACACAAGGGCTGAGCCATACATGGCAGCATCCTACAGAACTGGGCAGGGAACACCTCTGCTCTGCCTCAAAATACAGGCTGCTACACTGTGTATGTAGGGGCACGTCAGCTGAGCTGGTGCAAGAACCCATAGGAAAATGAGGAGGCTTGAAAATACCTCCAGTTTTGAAAGAGTTCAACTGCAGATTGATCAGATTCATCAGCAGGACATTTCCCTCCAGGACAGAACAGCAAGCTGGGAAGTTTGGATTTTCTCATCCTCTGCTGCAGCCTGTTGATTCCTCTGCTGAATCAACACAAGCACAGCTGCCCCAGCAGCTGCAGAGGCTTCATGAACTGGTGGCACCTTGATGTCTCCCATGCTTTCCTGGCAGCAGGACACAGTTGAGTCTTTGAAAAACTGAGGTATTTTTGTCTAACTAATGTCTTTGGGCTAATGCAGGGGTGCGGGGATGGAACGTAGCAGCTTCTTAATGATTAAAGGGGAGATCAGACTGGACAATTTACATTCCCTTTTGGCCAAAAATCTGTGGAACAATATGTTGTCCCTCACTGGGCAAAGACTTCTGAGAAGCCCATAATTTAGCCCATAATGTGGGAGAGGTTTAATATTACGACACACAGCACAATGGCTTGAAGAGAACCAGACGGGTCTTGACATCACCAGCCTTTTCTTCCCTTCAATTCCCCAGCGTGGTTGCTATTGTTCGAGTCTCATCATTAATGGCATTGGAGAGGGATCCAGTGTCGGCCAACTGCTAGGGCTCTTACCACTGTATCATTATTTCTGCTCCTAGTAGATCTAGACAGGACCATGATCAAAATATCGCTGGCTGCCAGCAAACTTCTGCTGCCGTGAGAGGAGCTGAAAACTGCTGTTTGTGAGGGGAGGACGGAAATTTCAATGTTAATCTGGTTCCCAGCTCTGGAACTGTTTAACTGTAGCATACAAAGCCTTCACAGTACACCAGGAATTCAGTCGTTTTATGCAGGTCAGCCTTACGATGAAAAAATTTATATCAAAATGTTTAGCTTCAAAAAGGGTTAGATTCAATTTCCTGGTGAAGGCTTGAGTCAGTTCTCATTTTAATCTCACCTGTGTGCCTGCCCCTAGGTAAAATGTCATTGTATTGTCACGTCTGATTGTAATAATCATAGTCACTTGGCCAGCAACAAAATCACAGCCCTGAACATTCCTGATGATTTAGTCCAAATTCAGATCCAGATACGTCACCTGTCCCATTTCTGAAATGAGTGGAGCCATTGATTTGCACCTGGATCATCAAATTTCGAGGTGGCTCTGTCCTCTGAGGTCCTTGCTTCTATCTTACCTTATCTCCTGCTCCCCAGAAAACCTTTTTCCTGCTTAGGGCAGCTGCTCCAATGACTGATTCTGAAGCTGCTGAAATAATGCAGACTCTTCCCCTGTCCAGAGAAACCAGTGGTGCCACATTGTTTGTGTCTTTCCTTTCATAAGTAGTCCATGAATATGCTTCCTTAAGTCACTGAAGGAAAATACTTCCAAGAAAAAACTCCTGTCTTGTCTTTAAGAAAAATATTTGGACTGGTAAAATGCATTGTACTATGAAGGATAGTTCCAATTTACAGACTCATGAGCTTATGAGTGGAATAAGCCTCCATCCTTATCTTTATGTTACAGCAATGGCACCCACATACGATAAGTCTTCGCTGGCAGAATTTTGAAAAAGTAATTCCAGTGCAGTGAATATAAAATAAATGCTATCAAGGAAAAATATTTTTTGCTCCCCTGGAATAGAAAACATTATTGAAACTGTTGGATGCCTCAGGAGTCTATTCATGCAAAATCTATTTCTGCAGTCAAAATATATTCTATTCTGCAGATATTTTTTCAATATGTGACTGAGACTTCAAGACAGAAAGAAATAGCCATTTTGTCCAGGAAAGAACTGGCATGTGGTCTGGTTTTAGGTGAGCGTAGATTTTTGCATGAAAATTATAGTAATTATGGGTATTTGTAAACAGCGATTTTTGCACTTTAACGGCCTAATCGCATGGTCAACAGCTGGAAGTTGCTCTATGCAGATTCTTACCTAACACATAATAAAAGTCACCCTTTGCTGCATTTCCACAAAGAAACAAATTATAGCACAAAAGAGACCTGCCAAATGCAATCTTTCATCCTCTTCTGCTTCTTAAAGAGGATGTTTGAATATTCTGATTTTAAAAAAGGGAAAAAACAAAAGGCAAAATAATTTATGTATATCTAAAGTGCGTGTCTAAAGAAAAAAAGAATGGAAAATGCTGATATATATGTACTACTTAGCCATTTATTGTAATATATGCATTTACTTTGCATTTGAAAGTTGACATGTCATGCATGGTACACATCTGTTCCTTTCATTTTTAATTCTTTTTTAAATACATATTTTTAATTTCTCCCTATTGTTTCCTCAAATGGTTCCATTACAGCAATTTAAAAGCATATCCAACAAGCAAAACCACACAAAATGACTTGTCATATTGAAAATCTTGGCAACCTGATGAAGAATTTGCTATCTAACTGGGAACAACAACAAAAAAAGAAAACCAGATCAAATCCGACCAAACCCGTCTTCCCTGTAGACTGCTGGGAGACACCTCAGTTTAGCATCCTGGTCCCCAGGTACATTGGATGTCCCAATCCAGGTGTAGCTCAACCAATTTGAAGTTGCACTATCTGGCATTGGTGGTTTACATTAACTTTTTTCTTGCATTTAGAAGTGCCTGGGAAATACAAGGGCAGATGCTGTAGCTCAGTTGAGAAATGGTAACTTCAAATCCTTGATTTGCTTGTGATGAACACCCTTTATCCTTAGGCTTTCTAATGAGATGCTGTCAATATGTATCACCTCTAATCTTCTGCATTTTTGCCCCTGTTTCTCTGCTGAACGTCAGCTGACAATTGTGCTCAGGATGTTCTATAGCTGAGTTTTCAAAAATGAGCGCATAAAGACTCATGATACACCCACAGCCTCACCAGGAGATGGGCAGAAACACACAACTCCAGCCCTCTCTCTTCCTTCCCTTCATAGCTACTTCTCTTCAGTCAACTACCTAATAGTTAAATAGATTGTGTTACTAAGCATTGAGTTATATAAAGCTGCACACCCATGTGTTAATTTGTGTATGGAATCAGTGAATTTGCATATGCAGTTCTTAATGTCAACACTAGCTACTGGAACTTGAGTATAAATTTAGTCTAAAACTTGCAGCGGGGGAGAAATGAATGCTAGGGAACTATGGGGGAGGTTGTAGTGAGGTGGGTGTTGGTCTCTTCTCGCAGGTCACTAGCGATAGAACAAGAGGAAACAGCTTCAAGCTGCATCGAGGGAGGTTTAGATTGGGTATTAGGAAAATTTTCTTTACTGAGAGAGTGTTCAGGCATCGGAAGAGGCTGCCCAGAGAGGTGGTGGAGTCACCATCCCTGCAGGTATTTAAAAGACATGCAGATGTTGCACTTCAGGGCATGGTTTAGGAAATATTGTAGTGTTGGTTTGGTGGTTGGACTTGGTGATCCTAGAGGTCTTTTCCAACCTTAAAGATTCTATGATTCTATGAGGAGTGAAAACCATGAAGAACTCCAAAGCCCTTATAGGAAAATACATTTTAAAGGGTCAGCAGCAGAAACCAAAACCACCTGGCCCACAGACCCCTGTCCATGCTGTTTTTCTGGGCTGAGGGTGGGATGCCAGTCCTATAGGGCTGCAACTTGAACCTAAGCATCCCTACCAAGCCCCAGCACAGGGAGGGCTCAGAGGAATGGACTGGTAACGCTCTGGCATAAAACAGGTCCCACGTAGCTAATACCTGCTTGACATTTTGGGCTGCCTTCCAGGTCTGGGGCAGCCACAGCTGCTGCTGAAGGCACATCATGGTGCAACAGGGACAGAAGTGAAGGTTTCCCTTTCTTTCTCATGCTGTTACAGGGACTTCCCAACTGCTGGCCAGGTTGGGAGACACAGCTCTCATGTGGCACTTGCAAGTCTTACCCCGAGGCTCAATCTTACCCCTTCCTTGCCCCTTGAAGCCATCCTCCTTTCAGTCAGCAGGCACTTGGCATATATTTGGGTTCATTTTGCGCTTTCTCCCTTTTTGCTACTGTATATGTTTATTCCTTGTTAATTTATGAATTGCTGTGAGTCTTTGGCTTGACTCTTATTAAATATTGTGCATTTTAAAGGTGTTTAGTTCTTTCATTGCTAGTATTAATCGCTTCACTATCAATTCCCTATTCCCATCTGTTGTTTTGAAATAGCATTATATATTATTATGCCTCTTCATTGCTTCGGCTCTCTGTCACAGCTGACTGCTTGTTTACCTCACCCTCTGTGGAGCTTCCAAAATCCTTTTTCTCCCTTGTTCTCATGGCAGTGCTCCAGTTCCCTGAACCCTGGTGTGTTCTTCTGAGATTCTCCTGGGTAACCTTTAGGGCATCTTGCTCCAGAGCTTTATCATGTCTCTCAGTTTCTCTCCCTCTTCCTCCCCAGCTACCTGTCCTGTCCTTTTGCTGAAGGTAGCTGCCCTGTAGTAGCACCAGCAGAAGTGGTTCCTACCTGTAACTCAGACACCAGCCTGGCACCTCAGCTGAAATCACCAGCATGGAGAAGAGGCACAGCTGAGTTACTGGGAAGCCTCCACTGACTCCATTCACCTCTGACAGGTCCCCCTCAGGTTGCCCAAGAGCACCCATGGGAGTTGATTAGGTATTTCATGGCAGAATTACCTTGAATGTTGCTGTAGTATCTTGTTTACTACTTTTTTTCCTGCTTATCCTTTCCTTCTCCTGTAGCATTTTTGTGCCCTTTTCCTGCCTAATTGGCTTCCCAATTTTATTACCTCTTCTTTCCTCCCTGCTAATAGCAGGGTTGTTTCCACACTATTTTGTCACTTCTCTACTACACCTTTTTTCTCCTCCAGCCATCTAGCCAACATATTTTATGTTTCCAATATTCATGACATCACATGTCATTCCCACCTATGTTTCAGGCTGTTTCAATTCTAGCGTCTGAAAAAACAAGGTATTTGTGCTTTAAAGGGACAATAATGTCATTAATAAAGTGGTTTTTTTCAATAACCTTTCATAGGATCATCCATAATTTGCATTTTACTCCTTGCAGTGCTGAGGGCTCATGAGAAGAGATGATAATAATAGTAAACACCCCTTCAGCCCATATCACCCAGCACTGCCATCTCTGCAATCTCTTCTCCGCCCTTCACAGTGACCTTGTCCTGCATTGCCTGTGCAAATTCCTGCTGCTCCTTTCTCAATCACAAGGAAAATTTTCTGTACTTGTTTGTATGACTGTGTATATGCAGAACTATAATCCTTTTCTGGAGGACAGGGAAATACTTCTTTGTTTGAAAACATAGCTGGAAAGAGGAACATCAGTCTGGCAGAGGGTTAGGAATCACCATGCTATGCAGGCATCATGTCATATAAATCCTGTCATACAGGGACCAAGCTCTGTCATTGGGAGGAGCCATCAGCTTGATGTGTTAACCCTGTTCTTCCATTTGGAACGATGTTACTGAGCTAGAAACCTTTTTTCTTATTTTTCTAATTTCTAAATTTTCTAAATTTATTAGAGGCCAGTTTCTGTCCAGTTGTTCTCTGCTGGGTGAGAGCCATCTCACCCAGCAGATGGCTCAAGTAGATTTATTTTTTCTCCTACGACAGGTATTTACATGCTGTGTATCCATAGAAGGCAGTTTTGTAGGCCTTCAGACTTCATTTTGCTAGCTGAATATACCAAGCTCCAGCTTCACTAGTAAGACTGTTTCCTAAGTATCTTAGTAGCCTTCTCTACATCAATTTCAGTTCAAACGTCTGGTTTTTTTAATGTAGGTAGCCAGAAGAGTAGACAGTATTTCATACAGTTATCATAATACTTTCCTCTTCCTGCTGGGACTCTTGCCTGTCATGGGCTGGATTTTGCCTTTGCAGGGTGGGTCCCATTGGCAGCTTAGAGTCATTCCTGCTCTCGTTAGCTGCTTTACCAGCTTAGCCGCATCTCAGTCATTTTCAGCTGATAAGAGCTCTGTTCACAGCAACTATGGTATCAGTCCCTCAATGCACAAGCTTGTGTTGCACATTACTGAATTACTTTTCTTTTATTCTATTCCTTGAGTGCATCTATTATTTCTGTCTGCTACCCTGATCTTCTTCTGTATTAACACTTTCTTTTAGCTGGGGACAATCAGTAGTATCCCACTCAGGATCCCAAAGGTAAGCACTCTCCCTGTTTATATCCAGGCCTTTGGGAAATAGAGAAGGAAGGAAGATCCCAAAACTGATCCTGGAGAAACTTCATTCATGCCTCTCCTTCAGCCCAACTGTTCTCTTTCCAGTACTGCCAATGGCAGTCTTCCTTTCAGCAGGCTCCCACTCAACAGTTTCTCCATGCATCCCTATTTTCTCTAGTATAAGAAATAATTTCCCATCTGGCAACTTATTAAATGCTTTGCTGAAGCCCAGATAAATTATACCTACCATATTTCCTTTGTCTAGAAGGAAACCATTAATCTTTTAAAAATCCGATCAAGTTAGTCTAAAACAGCCTACTGTTAGCAAACCCAAACCCTTTGGTAATTTTTTAGTCCATTCCCAGTTTATCTCCATGACTTAAATTATTTCTTTCTTTCAAAATTTGTTCCAAAGCCTGCAGATATTTGTGGTCAGACTAACTTGTAATTGTCAAATCTTTTTTTTTCTTCTCCCTCTGAACTGTAGGTACTGCATTTGCTATTTTTGAATCCCATGAGTTGATAGGCTTGTCATGAATACCTGCAACTGTTCATGTAGTTTCATGTGCTCTTTCTGTCTGAATTCTGAATGAGATTATCCAGTTCCTCCCAACTGGAGACGATTAAGCTGTTAGATTTTTGCTGTTGTTTCCAATGGGGTAAAACCTCATTCCCATTATCTACCTTCTCTTGGCCCTTATGTTCAGTGTCATTACTCTTATTAAAGTTTGAGCTAAAGGCTATTTAAGTGGCTTTTTATCCAACAGGACCATAGATCCTTCTTTTATCCTTCTTGCTAGGAATACAGCTCTGAGATCTTATTAGCACCAGTGATTCGAAGAATCACTCTTCCCCATCCAAGGCCATGAGACATGCAGTGTGTTGACTTTGGCAGCTAGGGCACTCTGAGCACTTAGTCCATCACAGCTTGCACTTTTGAAATGGAGAACATTAGTTCCAGCCTTACTTCTGTTTATTCTTCAATTTAATACTAACTGAATCGAGGCACAATCATTTGAGCCAATGCTGTTTCTCAGCTCAGGTCTACTAAAATGTCTTCATTGCTTACCCAAACCAATGGAAAATTCCAGTCATTCTTTTAATATCTCTCTGTAATGAACACAACTGTATGTATTATTTATAATTGTCTTCACCAGCTACTTAATTTCAGTGATGCCAGAATGGCCAGCAATCTTTTTAGGAGGCATTTTGTCTCAATTTTACTTAGTAGAGAGGGACAGAGAGCCTGGCAGGCAAGAAGAATCTTAAATGTAAGTGGAGATGATTGAAATTTGACTGTGACAAATTCCAACGTTTTTAGCCTGAATTAGCTTGAAACATAGAAGTATATATATTAAAAGGGGAACTTTTCCAGGTCAAATGAACTGCTCGAAATGTTTCATTTTGTCTTAAATCCATTAGAAGTGATTCAATAGCCTTTTCATTTGTTTTTCCCCTCTGGTATTTAGAAATTTGAAAAAAAAAAACCTGACCTGCCAGAGATGAAAATTACTTTAATATTAAATTTTCATATTTTGATTCTTCCTAGAAAGTGTATTTTTAAAATTACTTCCTACACTGTTTCATACCAGGCAGTGGATTAAAAACACGCTCACCCTGTAACAGAAATTAAACAGGAATGTGAGATGCATGTGATCAATCACAGCTAAGCAAACTCTGCAAACTGCGAAAATGTTAGCTGAATTATTCTCACTCTGAACCAGGGTTCTGCTACGTGTATTTCTACAGTGCATGCTTCTGCTTTGTAATCACTGCAAGTTTGGTGGCATGTTTCCTGGGAGGGAAAAAGGTCCCTTGATGCAAACGTTACGCTGACTCTGGTAGATTTTGAGGGCTTGTTGTCTCTGCAAAGAGGATGGTCCTAATAAAGAGGCATCTGGGCCTTCTTGTCTCTTTTCTTCTATTAAGATATGTCAGGCTAGGCTCTGGACAGCTGGATTGTGATGTTTTTGCCCCCAGGGTGTTTTGGGGTAGTATGGTAGGAGGGCGTTGCTATCTCCAGGAGCCGGTGAATCTGAGAATGTGTCTCAAGGATGAAACCTGGAGAAGTGCAAAGAATGATTTCATCTTGATTAATTACACAGTATCGATCCTCTGTGGAAAGAGCAATTATCCCAGACACTCTTCTCGCTGAAGTGAAAGCCACGGGGAAAGCCACTCTGTTAAAGAGGATGAACGTTTTCCCTCCAAAGGGCTCAACTGGTTTTATCCTCAGGGTCTGCAGTGTTAAATTTAGACTCAAAGGAAAAAAAAAATGAGCCTTAGTGTAGATATGCCCAGCTTATATCAAGTGCAGCAGAAGTTGCACAGACAAATGGCAGGGTTAAAACTTGACCCCAGTCAGTAAAGTGTGAAATTTAGTCTCGTGCATATTTTCATTAATGGCTTTGTCCCAAGTTTTCAAAATTGGCAAAATCAAAATCCTGTCTGTTGAATGTTACCATAATGAGGATGTCATTCTCCCTCACCCCTTGCCTTTCCAAGCTGTGGATATCTCCTCCATAGGCATTGATCTGAAGGATGCCAGATTCCACCTTATGCATCAAGGAAATAAAGCTTCTTTACCAAGAACGTGAATCTGTCAGGTGCAGGCTGTCTCACAGAGGTATGCTGACATTGTCTTATCTTCTGATCGTGCAAGGAGGTGTGACTCTTGAAATGTTTGTTTGTTTCAGTGGTGTTAGTCTGTATTAATCTACAAGATGTGCATATCAATAGAATTTGTAGTACTGGCCTAAGATCAATTTTATGCTCAAATTAAAGTCTGTTCCTTTCCCTGACATTTTCTCTGTGTTCTTTATCACCAGGCTGCATTGTCTGAAAGGGAAGTGTTTCTAGACAGTGAGGGGCAGAGATACCAGCATCCAGTCAAATCAATGCTAATCTGTACCCCATCTGCTTGCTCTCTTTGGTGGGCCTGAAGCTTGGTTCTCCACCACCCCCTCAGTCCAAGGCTGTTGTGACTCTGCAGCCCTCCATGATCTAAAGGCCTGAGAATTTCTCATTTTTTTTGTCAGTGCCATCATTCTGTTTCTGCCCCTTGCCGTGAGGTAGGCAAGGAATTTGAGGTAGAAACCCCCTTAGCTGTAGCTGCCTTTCCCTTTGAAGCCTTGTGGGTCACACCAAGTCTGTGCAGATCCCCTCAGGGATGTTACACTTGAGCTAGCTATTTCAGCACTCTTCTCTTTTCCCCTGTTGGGCTCCTGTGTTAAGAATCACTTGTGTTAACCACTTGTATTAACAAATCCAGACAAACTGCTAGCTTGTGACTGCTGCTTCTATAGCATAGCTTAACCATCAGTTTCCTTGCTGAACCCGCCTTGATCCCTTGTTTACTGAGATTTTGTCCTGATCCACTACCCTTCTTGTCCTTGGATGTTGGTCACTATGGGAAGCTTTATAGGAAGGTCTATATGCTTTGAGAAATCTTTCAGTCCTCTTTCAGTCAATGCCATGCCAAACATAGAGAGCTGTCCCTGCTTTTTACGAACAAAATGCTCTATCCTTCTGCTCAGATTCTGCAAACTACAATTCCCATAGTACCACTAAGAGAAACACACAGCTTTGGTGATGTCAGTGTCTTGTACTCAGCCACAGTTGGGATTTGGAGGAAAACAATTTTGTAGGTATGTATAGTATCTGTAGATGACTGGCTTTTGTAGCAGCAAGCTCTATATCAAAATATTTTCCACTTTGGGGAAGTGGGTGAAATGGCCAATGTGATCGTAATGTAAGCTATAAAAAGATCAAAGTTGCAGTGCTCTGCAACAGCATCATCCATTGAAATGTAGCAGGAGCTCACTGGAAAAAAAATGTTCATGCAATATATAAGACATTAAAAATTCTGTTACATTACTCTTGCCACAAAGATTGTAATGAAAATGGGAAATGGCACAAACGTAACCCATTCTCATTACAATCGTTAGATTGTAATCTTGTGCTCTCCTTCTCAAGAGAACGCTAAATGAGATTTTAAAGTATGGAAAATAAAGGAGCAAATAGAAACTGGAAAGCAAAAGAGGTGAGGCATGATAGACTGTTCCTGCATTCTTATTTTTTCAGTAAAGTAGGAGAGAACAGTAGGATTTCAACAAAATATATATGCTCGCATAGATATATTTCTTTTTTCTTTCTCCTTTGGAAATATATTATTTCAGTAATCTTATCTCCTTCATTCTCACTTTAAAAAAATCCCCAAAATCAAAGAGGCAAAGTAACACCTCAGATATCTACATCAACAGACTTATTTTAACAGTGTAGAATTTGCCCTTATCCGTCATAGTAAGAGCTGAAGGTAGCACCTCCCAGTGAGAGAGAAGAACTGTATGACTTAGGAGACTACCAATTAAAAATCTGTCAATCACAGGTTTGGATCCAACCCTGATTAGATAGTAAGTGAAAGTTGTTAATATTAGGTGATCACTACGGAAGGAAGTACCTGACCTCATTCTAATCCCCATGCAAGTATTTAAATGACAAGCTGTGGCTGTCACTCAGTGGTGCCATTGGTACTGCCAGCAGAAGACTAAGCATTAAATGAGTGTAAGAAGCGATCTAACCCCATCTCCTTCCCTGTGACTGTAGTTCATGCACAGGGTTTGGAGCAGGTGTAACAGATACACTCCTTCCAGAATCTGATGGGGGAGGAAAGGGAATTCTTGCCTCTCCTTGGGCCGTATGTTCAGGAGCTCACAGGACCTCTTACAATATTAATTAAGGGAAAAAATCTAGAGAAGATTCAGAGGCAGAGTCACAGAAAAGGCTCAAGGCCCAGCGTTTAATAGCTCTGTTTTTCTCAGAGAGTCAGTGGAGGTGAGTGATCGTTAAGCACAGGAGTCAAAAGGGCTTCTTGGTCATTGAGGCTATGCCCCTACAGAGTCCACATGGCATCCACTCCACGCGGCCCTGAAACAATACATCCTCATAGACATCATAACACCTCCATAAGAAAAGAAAATGCCTTTCCAACAACAGATTAAAAGCTACAAAAGCTCTAGCTTAACCCAAGGAGAAGGTAAGAAAGATTAAAGGCATCAGAAATAATTTAGGTTTTTGCAGTTGTTTGGGAGATGCATCTTCTTGTCTGGCCCTGGATTTTATGTTTGCATACTTTTCTGCTCACTCGCTCTGTTTGGTGTGGGGTTGGGTTTTTGAGTTGTGGGTTTTTTTCGTTCACTTACTTTGTGTTTTGTTCACCCACTGAGTTTATGTTGAGACCCTGAACTCCCTCTCTTCCGCTCCCTTCCCTCACTGGCCTTCCCCAAGGAGCTGGCCATGGCCTGCTCTAAGTGCAAGCAGAAGATGGAACCTGTCCCTAAAGACAAATCTTCTGTCATAGCTTCATGTAACCTTCCATCTCTCTTTGCTTAATGGATACCCTAGGTAAAACTTTTTTGCTTACTTAAAATATGTAAAGAAATTACAAAGGAAGAAATCTGGTATTTTCATGGGTTTATACCAGAATAAACCTTCGTTGTCCTTGTTGTTTGCAAACACTCCCCAAAGGTCAGATTTTTTCTTATCCACATATAGATGCTGGAGGTGACATGTTAATGATTTGACAAGCTTTCTAGTTGAGAACCAAAGCTAATCCTCAAAAAACCACACATAAATCTTGTCTGTAACTTCAAAATGACTTGCAGAGTTTTCTGTAATCTTGGTTAAAATGTTTATATCTGAGATGACCTCATATTTGTAATGTTGCACTATCAGGAAAATGTTTAGAGCTGAACTAGAGTTCCTGACAGCTCTTCTATGTTAACTATCAAGAGATTTTAGACTGCTGAGAAAAACCTGCATTACAGCTGGCTGGACTGCATCTGGCCTATGATAAATAAAGGACTTTTAATTTCCCAAGTATCCAGTCCCTCCAACTCCACAACCCACAAAAATGAAAAATAAAATTTTCATTCCAAAGCTTAAAATTAATTTAGTTTCTGTTGTAGTGCTGTAATAAGTATAACTAATTTAACCAGTCAGCAGTTCCTTCCATTGGACATTAATTTTTTAAAGTCTGCAAGTTAATCAACCTGTTTTATGGTGAAATGTGTTTTTACACCAAAACTCCTCATTATTTCTTTTTTATTTTTCTGTTAAGTGTCTGGGATAAGTGAAAATAGCTTCTGAATATAAAAGAATCAATTAATGTTTCAATACAGGGGAAAAAAATCATTCCCCAAATGGGTAACTTTTGTTCAGTGCTGCAGACTGTTTCTCTTGCAGCTGTCTTCAGAGCATGATCTGTCAGTGCCACCTGTTAACTAGTCTGGTCTTTACAGGCATAATATATGGTCAGGAAATGAAGAAAATCCTGAATTTTCTCTTTTTGATTTTAATAGTCCCTCTGAAACATGAAATCAGTCCCAAGGATTCAGGAAGCCGCATCCTCACATCTATTAGAGAAAAATCAATCAGAGGGCACAGATTTTAGGTAATGGAGTATGCTATTTGTGGGTAAAGATGAGGCTTTGTGCCTGAGAGAGTTAATATCCAAAGTCAGGCCTCAATTTGGACCGAGCCTTTTTGATATCACCCTGTGGCTGCAGTTGACATTTGGGTTTTCGGTTCCTGCTCTCTGAGGAGGGACTTCCCGCAGGTACAGCAGGGGAAAATTCTTCATCATTTTAAGTGGGAGCATGGCAAATCCACTCAAGGACCATATGACAGTGTTTCCCCTGAGAGTAGGGGACCACACGCGTGTCCGTTATGCCTAAATGAAAGCTTCTAAAGGGAATGAAAAGTGTAAGCGTATCCTTTTGTCTCTCTCCTTTGTTTTTGTTTATACATCAAAATACAGCAAGTGCAGTACATTTGCTCCCTGGACCTTCAACCCATCATCTCTCCTCTCTGCAAATCAGTTTGCACCTCAGTGTGTCTCAGCTGCTGCAATAACTATAATTCCAATCATAGCCAGCCACTTTAATGGGCTTCTTGTGTCCACTGGGAAGAGCTATCCCATATGCAATGTCATCTCCCAGCACCTAGAGAAAGCACAGTCTTTCTGCCATGTTTTAAGGAGAGCTGCAGTTCTGTGGTGACATTTGAGAGCTTTCATTATCTCAGTGCAGGAATCTCTGGGGCACACTCTGGTCTCTTAACATGTCCTTGTTTAACAGCACTCCTTACCTTTGGCTGCCTGTGTTCAGCTAACCAAGTGGTGGCAGAGATGTGTATAGTCCCTCTTAAATCATTCTGATTTTCCCAAGTCCCTCTGCAGTTTTTTGATGGAACATATGGCAATGTTATGTCTATTTGAAAAAGCCTTTGCATCATATGTTTATACAACTGCTCACTATCCCAAGACAAAAATTCTTTCCTGTTATTGCCCATTTGCTGACTAAAGAAATTATCCTCTTTATGTATTCTGGTACTTTACCTTGATACCTTACATGTTTAATTATGTAGTCTTCGGTCCATAATCCATATGATTCACTCACCATATAATACAACTCACATCAGTTTTATTTGTTTTAACCCTCGTCCTTCCTTTCTTGCTTGCTTTCCTTTGTCAACCTTTGGTATCTATTTTGTTTTGGGTCTCAGCCTCACTCCCATGAAGATTTCTCTCCTCAGTGACAAAGCAGTGATTGAGTCCAGTGGTAGAGGACTTGACTCAGAGGACAAGAGTTCCTGATGGTTAAAGACGAGACGTTAAAAAAAGGAAAAAACAAACAAACCCCAAAGGAAACTCCGGTTATGTACCACATAAAGGAATAGCACCAGAATGGAGAAAAAGGAATGAGTTTTGTGGCTACAGAAATGAGCGGAGAAACAGCATCCTGTGTTTGGCTCTTTGTCTTTCTTCCTCTGTGCTTCCAGCCAGTGATTTCAGTCATCCATGGAAATCAGGGATTTCCACCAGTTTCAGTGGGAAGTTGAGTTGCACACAATATCTTTCCATTCTCCAATTTCCTGATCAGAAAAGCAGGAATAACAAATTTTCTCTGCCTTGGGTTAGAGGTGGGTGAGACCAGAAAAACCCTGTAATCTTTTAAGAGTAAAAACAATTTTTCCCCCTCAGGTCTGATTTGAAAAAAGCCCAACAACCTGAAATAAAGCTCTGTGTGGATTTTTTTTCCTCAGAAGGAGCAATGAAGTAGTTTTTAGAATAATGTTTAAAATGGGTTTTTTACAAGTGAACTTCATTCCTTCAAAATCCTTTCTATGACCACGGACTATGTCAGATGAAGTAACTTTATTTCAAAGCATGCAATATTAGGAAAATATATCCAATATAATGTAACTCTGCAGGTAATGGGTTCAATTTCTGTTGGCCCTTTCTATTGTACCGTCTCCAATGCACTTTAATGGGCATATCAAGGGACTCTGTGCTCATTTTTTTAGGCTTTCTAGAAATTTGGACTTTTTCTGTCTCTGCAATATTACAAAGGATATCTATTTACATGGATTCCTTAGCTCCACTGATATAATCATCCTTTCTATTTACAAGTCAATAATATCAAGGTTTTCTTTTCAACATTTTGTTCTTTGCTCTCTTTAGACTCTTTAGATTTTAGAAAATCAGTCAATTGGCAAAAATCAAATGCAAGTGTTTTCATACTTGGTGTAGCTCATCTCATATACTAGGTATATTTGTCACCACAGTAAATAAAAACTTTTTGCTTGCAGTATATACCCATTTTGTAAATATACCTAGCAGCACTTCCAATACATTTCTATTTTTTGATGAAAACACCTTCCAAACTTTTTCCCTTATCTTGATTTTTTTTTTTTTAGAAAACGTGTTTTCAGGTGGTGAGGACAGCTGCATGGTGAATGAAATTTATTAAAATCATTCTGATACTCAGCAATAGTGTAGTAATAGCTGTGGTAGTATACTACAGAAGCAAAATTAAAGGTTTATAAAATATATTTCCTCCTCACAGGAATTTTGCTTCTCTGATTCCAGGATGAGCTGGTCACACTAGATCTGTTTTTACCAGAAGAGGCTGGAAGGTGGTACCAGAGCACGTAAAAGCTCTGTGTTCATGGTGGCCCAGCTGACCAGAAGAACAGGCTTTGGGGTGAAGTCCAGAGCAGTTCTGCTCTGGGGAAGGGAGAGGAGGGCTTTTATGTAGGGAGAATATAATCATCCAGCCTGACATCTGGAAATGGCAGAAGGGTTAAACACCCAATACTGGGGGGAAAAGAGGGCCAAGGAATTTCAAGTGATGATTTAGGACTCAGTCCTGGAAGCTACACGTTGTAGGTGGACTTCTGCACTTATGCCCAGCGCAGTCACTGTTGGCCATGCTAAGGGGATGGTGGAAAACTGTTTGGTTGCACAACACACATGAAGATGCCAGAATGCTGATGGGAGTTGCTCTCCTGACTCAACATTTTACTCTGCCTTATTCTTGGGCTACAAGACTATCCAGCTTCTCCTAATTGACCTGATGGTCTTGCTGGAAAAAATGAGTTGTGATGGCTTATTTCTTCTTCTGAATTATTTACAGGTGGAAAATATCTGTCTTGCTGGATCTTACCCAAAAGGCAATAAAATGTTTCTTGCAGCCTGATACTATGCTTTCCTCCACTTTTCATTTGGCTAGCAAAAAAAATTGTTTCAGTCAGATCTGAATAAAATTTCTTTCTTCCTATTTTTTTCTTCTGGTTTAGGGAGTGAAACAATTATTTACACCACCCTACTCCTGATAGAAACCATATGTCTGGACTGCAAAGCAGTGAGCCTTGCAGTCCTACTTCTGGCAACTGTCCCCTGGCCACAATGGCATCCCTCAGTGTTCCTAATGGGAATAGGTGCCGTGGAGCCCTTTGCATGCCATCAGCACTTCCCAGCTTCCAACCTGTTACTTCATTTGCCACCACCGTCATCCAGCAGCTGTTGCAGCCAGGCATTTGGTAAGCTGTGTGGCACAAGTTATGCTTGGAAGCCCAAAACCCTCAAAAACCGTGATGCCAAGATGGGTCAGAGATTAAAAAACCAGAGCGATTGAGTGAGTTTAGTTATCTGGATTCCCATCAGCTTGGAGCCTCCGCAGAGCTTGCTTGTGTCCCCTAGAAAAAAACGTGATACAAAGACTCACCCCACAGCAAAGAACTAAGCAACCTGCCTGCTGGCCTGGCTGGGACTGCTCAAGGAGGACCTAAACTACCTGGGAAACTGAACTTGGGGGGAAACTGCTTTTTGCCATATGATGCAGTCTCTCTTCGATCTTCTTCATTTTCCTCCTTAGGAAAGCAAAGCTGTGCTTTTATAAAACCAACTAATCTTCATTTGTACAGGGGCTGGAAGTAACCCCAGCCTTGCTGGGAAAGTCCCAGTGAATTGCGGTGGAGATCACCTCCTGATCAGATGGAAGAGGATACATGAAGGTCTTTAGGGAGATGGTGGTTTAGAAGACTGAAGTTTAGTAGGATGTTGCTGGTGACAGTACGAGAGGGTTAAAGGCTTGGTTAGCTCAGGATCTGAAGGCTATCCTCCCACTCACGCAGCCTCTGTGGCCAGTAGGAGACCCTGTGAGCGCCTCTCCAGCTCCAGCCCCTACATCCTTGGTCCTTGCCGGTACAGCGGCTGGAAGGACTTATCTCTTGCGACTGAGCGTGGGTATGATTTCTTCCAGCTGGGCGGCATAAGTGGAGCAGGACTCAGCAGGATGACTTCTGCCTTCTGCAAATATGCTTAACTTGGCCCAACATGAGCTCTGTCTGTGGAAAATGCGGTAGGAGGCTGCGCTGCGGATCTTTTATCAGCTGTGCAGATCAGAAGGGGAAATTTCACTCTATTTCTCCCATTTCTAATGCAGCAATATTTCAGCATTGTGCTTCAACCCATGGTTCACAGCTGAGTGGTAGGTTTATGATTTCATGAGGCCTTAGACCATAGTGTCTTTAAATATTCTATAAAACACATAGGCTAATCACCTGACCTCTACAAACTTCTTGGAAGAACTTGTATTGCATTAGCTAATGCATTGCAATGTCTTACTGGAGCTGCAGAAAAACATTTTACATTAAAAGCAAACCTGTCAAACTTGCTGCTTTGCTAGCTTCACACAAAACAGAAAAAAAAAGCCCTTTAACCAGGGCAAAACAAGATAAAACCACAAACTTGATGGCCTTTTGTGCAACCTCAATTGGACATTGCAGCTGTATGCTGTAATCTCAGAACAGAGCCTTTATCATCTAGCACTGACCCATAACACAGTGTTTTAAATAAAAAGCAAACCATATTGTCAAAGCAAAAGTCAGTATCTCAGCAGGTCTGGCCTCAAGTGTGGGAGCATGAAGGGAAAAAACAAAAGCTCAGGGTAAGGAGAAGTCTGGATGGGTTTGAAGGAGAGAAAAAAAAACAACCTCTAGAAAAAAAGAAGGGTGGAGCAGAAATAAAAATACTTTGGAGAAGTGAATCTCTACAGACTCCAAAGTGTGAGGGGAAAAAAGGCCTAATTCTTGCCTCGCCAGTGCCTGAGCTGATGTGGGTCAGCTGTGGTGGGAGAAGGCCTCAGAGCTCAGATTTTGAAACATCTGCACAGAGGTGGTCCAGCAAGACCACTGTGGCAGAGATGGTATTGTGGAAGATTTGGGTCAGGCTGTAATTTATGGGCAGGCTACTCTAGGGCTAAATAGCCAAGGGGCGCAGCACCGCACTCCCCCTGAGGAAAGTGACCAATGCTTCCCTCTTGCTTGGGGGGGACGACATTGTTCTGTTGCAGTCAGTCCCATGAAGAGCAGAGCCACGGTCTCTGCTCCTCCTGCCCTTTTGAGTAATTTGCATGTGTGGGTGAGTTAACACTGGGTAGTTCCCACTCTTCCTTGAATTGTGCTTCTGCCCACTGTGTGGCAAGCTGAGACGGATGCAGAGGCATGGCTGAAGTCATAGTCCTGTCCAGAGACAGGGCATGCATTTCTCTCTGTCCACAGCCCTGCTATATGGGTTTGCTCCTGTCGCATGTCCTCTTCCTCTCCACAATGATGCCAAGTATTCCACAGGGAAAGGTTCTCCTTTCCATTCCTTTGTGCATCCTTGCAAGATGCAGAAGGGACCCAGCCTCCAGCAGATGTCTTTGAGAAAATGCTGGCTCCTGAAGAGTTTCTCACAGCTCCAGGAAGAGCTATTGGGGGTTCATCGGCTGGAAAGCTGAAGGAGTACTGAAATGGAGACTGTGGAGAGTGAGGTTTGGTTTCTACTGTGGAAAGCCCCTTGCCTGGAAACTATTTAACTGGCTGGGCCTCAAGCAACTGAAATACATTTTTGTCTCATTCAAATTCTTTCTTGCCAGGGTGCCTTGTTTCCTACTTTGCTTATTCCTTGGCAGTTTCATAAGTGTCATTAAGCTTACTTTAGAAGGGAGTGGGGTGAATTCACCTGTGATGAAAAAGAGGTGGCTGCATCCCTGGCACAAAAGTTTATGGAGCTGTCTTGCCCTCTGCTTCAGTAGGGTACTTTGCTCAGGACTATTGATCTCTAGGGAGAGCAATGTGTGTAGACCCATCTGAAGTCCCATCTGCAAATGGTCTCCCATCACAGGGAGGTCAGAAAAAGGGACAGAATAGGGACCTATGTCAGTACCAGGAGAACTGGCTGCACTGTAAAGCCAAGGACAGTAAGATCTCTGGTGAAGTTGGCAAGTTTTGTAGACAACATGGAGTTGTTTTTTTTGTTTGTTTTTAAATAAGAGAGTCACTCATTCTCTTTTGTAAAGAAAAAGTAAAAATATCTCCTCAGTTAGATGAGCCAGGTGGAGCTGAAAGTCCTACATCAAACCCTAGGTGCAGACAGAGGTGACAGAGGGCATCACACCTACTAAGCATTATCTGATGTATTACAGTAGAGCCATCCAGGGGACTGAGCAATAAGATAATTTAGGTAGCACCATGGGAATGTTGTATTGGTCAATCTTCTTTTTACCTTTTGAGACCCTTGCTGATATGTTGGTCAAAATGGCATTCATACTAGGGAGTTTCCACATTTCTGTGCCCTGTTTTTCTTCTCTAAACAGCCCAGCATGCCTCATGTGCTGTGCATCCCACTCAGTCCCCTTGTGTTGTCCCTCCTGTGCTACTTACAGCTGCCTTTCCTGCCAGCTGGCCAAGGTCCACCTCTGCCCAAGGCAGAAGTGCCAAATGGCTTAACAGGAGATGGTTTCAGCCTGGTGATGCTTTTTTTGGAGGGCCAGAAAGAGAGAAGACCCTGGAATTGCCTATCTGGCATGTTGTGCCATTAACACTCCCCATTAAGAGTCAACCACAAGGTAAATCACCTGGCTCACACTCCGTAAGGACTCAAAACACAAAAAAGGTGTTAAAGCTTTCCCACTCTGCTCCAGGATCCCATCAGAGATCAGCTCTTTGCTTTGCAGATCACTGAATTGCAGTAAGGAGTTTCAGACAAAGATGGTGCTTTACTTTGGCTTAGGGGTCATCCCAAGAGCACAACTTTGTGATGATGGTTTCTACGGTCATACCAGCTCTTGGTAAAGCATGCTTTGGTGAGCAGCAACAACCACAGTTCTTAGGCACTTATTCATCCGCTAACTAGGCTGCCCCAGCAACCCTTAAATGTGACCACTGTCCAGCCCCACAAGTGTGGAGATGCCACACAAACAGGCTGTGGAAACATCTTACCCATTCCACCTCCCACCAGAAACCTGTGACTGGCTTTCAGGCTTCCGGCATGGGCACACTGTGTTATGACCATGAGGGCTAGTGCTGGCATAGGGAGGAAAACAGTGGAAGCATACTGCTGGGGAGGACAGCATCACAGAAGCCTAGAGCTGTTAAAACTGCCCCAAGCTCATACAAGGGTGGTGGACCTGGAGGAAATAAACGCTGGAACAAGGATGAAAGCGTCATTATACTGCTCAGGGAAAATAATTTGGAAAATATTAATTTTTCTCATTCTTCCAGTATATTATTTAGTCCCCATCCCTTTTCCTCCCCCATAACACCAACCTGATGAAAAGGGAAGACAAGCCTGAGAAAATGACTATTGTGTCAAAGATGTTGTTAATGGACAGAGAAACAGCTATACTGCAGCTGCACCTAAGCCCTAGAAACAAAGACTGCTTGCGCACAACTGTTTGTCTAATTGCAGGTTTTTTTAATAACTGTTAATTTTGCATAGTAGTATGTGCACTCAGTAAAAGACAATGATTGTCCACAATGTTCAATTTAGTGTATTTATTGTTACTTATGAAAAAAATCATTGAAGACGTCTTTGCGTTCATGGGTCTGAGTCTTGCACAATTCATTGAAATGCTTGGCATCACTGCCATAAAATACACACACTGAAGATAATAAAATCCAGCTACGCAGTACAGTAAAAATCCCCACAAAAAATATAATAAAATGGACATATGAATCTTGATAAAATCTGTGTACCACTATGCTGCACATTCACGCGAATTAGAGATGTGCAGTAATCCTGGATGAAGCTTTATATAAAAGCACATGCTGTCTTCAGAAGCAACAGAAAATGCAAAGGGCGAATACAATGCTGTCTCTCTCATTACGCATAACTGTAACCCTTCATCGAGGACTCCTCCTTGGCTGTGTAAAATGTTCTCCAGTTCAGCAAACCACTCATAGCAGGTTCCCTTCCCTGGTGTCACAAAGGCCATGAGACACTGGGCGTACAGTACTTGGAGGCTGATAGCGCTTATCAACCTCCAGGTGTGATGTTCACCCTTGTCCTCTATCTGTCAGCTTCCCAAATGCATATTTCACCATCATCCTACAAATGTAATCTGCAGCTTCTAGGAAAAGTTTCTGGTCTCCTGGCCCACTAATACAGTCCATAAACTGGAGTGGCAGAGAGGAAAGGCAGAGATGGCCTCCCAAAATGTTTAGAGCAAAGATTTCCAGAGAGGTCACTGAAGAAAAACAGCCCAGAGCTCCTACAGGTGCCAATATTACCAGCCTTCCTATACCACTAGAAAGATACTATACATAATGGTGAAACTCATGATGACTTATAGAGCCTTTGAAGCAGCCCAGCAAAGCACTCATTGCAACATCAGTTGTTCATGAATCATGACACAAAAGGGCAGAGAACAGACATATGGGATCCTCAGTGGCTTCAGCAGAGCCTAGGAGCCCTGAGTCCCTTTGTAGTGGCCAATCCAACGATCCAGTGCGACAGCACCTTCTCGATAGCAGCATGCAACTTCCTTACGATAACCACAGCATTTCATTGCCCAGCTTGTTAGCTCAGTCAGTGCTCTTGCAGGTAAGAGCTCCCTGGGAGATTTTCTGTCACTAAGCTCTGAAGTGAGCTCTGCACAGCCTTGCAGAAAATAATTTTTAATACGCGGACGTCTGGCTTCTGCTTTTGCTCACTTTGGATGTGCAACATCTCCTTAATCACCGCTCAGTGCTGCATGGGTGAGCTGGACCATGGTTCTCCACTGCAAGAAATGACCCTGGAGAAGAACAGCACCACCTGACCACTGTCTCACAACAGCAGCAGGAAAAATCCCACAACACGCACCGCAAAGCACCATGCCGGGATATGGGGTATGGATTACTTTGAAGCCTCACCCTGGTTCTGTGGTGTCAAGGATTTGAGACAGGGACAGACCATTGCAGGATAGTTGTGTGGTTTCTTTGTTCCATTCACGCTTGTTTGCAGTGGGTTGTTTGGTGCAGATGATGTAAAACCTGTACCAGGCATTCGGGTACAGGTAAGTTACAGATAGATGATGAAGGGGAAAGACCACATAACCACTTCTACAGCTATGCTAAATAGGATGAGGAAATGGTTTGTGGGTACCTATGTGCAGGGAGGGATGTGGGTAAGGAGAGTTACAGCAGTGGAGTAAAATTTGAAGAGTGCCTTCAGAAAATGACAAAAAGCTGAGCACAGAAAATCTCCCACCAGGAAAATCTGTGAGGATTTAGGAAAACTTCCCATGACCTAAGTAAGTGGCAGTGGCTGGATCATTTAAAATTAGTTATGCCAAGTCCTAGCAAAGTGCAGAGAACTAGATGATTTTGGGATGAGTTTTGTTTTGCCAGCTGAGGGCAAACAAGCAGATCGGTGCATGTCTGAGCTTTGTCTGAGCTCAGCTGCGCGACATGTCTGCACAGCAGCATGGAGTTGTGAGTGGTGCACTAGTGGGTGAGAAGAAATTATGCCGGTGGCCAGTGCCCCAGGCAGTGAGTCCTTGACTAGCATTTGTGTTCCTGTTGTTGCTGCATAGGCTGGCCACAGAGATGCTAAAATGTCCATGTCTGCTCCCACTATTGTCACACCTTCATTTGTTGCACTAGCTCTCGCCCTCCCAGGGCTCTCATGCAGACCCTGGCCAGGCTCTGGCTGCCTCTGTGCTCATGCCATCATTTCTTTGCACTGCTCAGATATAGAGAGGAAACTTTATTTCTCTGAAACCACAGCGGTAGAGTTCCAGGGAAGAGATAGATGCAGAGAAGCAATATGCATGTGGGTGCTTTGCTGAATGTGTCTGTGCCTGCATATTTCTCTGGGAAAGGGCAGTGCAGGCCAGTGGCATGGTTCTCTGTCCCAGTTTCTCCCTGTCTAAAAGAGGAATAGTGATACTGACCTACTTCACTGGGGAGTCTGGAAAGACCACTTAATGTTCCTAAGGCTCTTTGAAAATAAAAAGGTCTGTATCGGTGCTAAGTATTATTATTCATGTATTGCAATCCTAACCTATAAAGGACTCTGCTTTAGTAGATTTTCAGTTACTCCAGCAGCTGAAAGAGAGGTTTCAGATTTCATCCTTAGCTATATACAGGTTAACAGCACACACACAATTTCATCACAGGCGTAAAGATAAAGGTGAAATCTACACCAGTGCTATTCTTTATAGTGCATTGCCTTGGTGCGGAGGAACTCTGGTTTCCAACATCTGTGAAAGTTTAGCTGAAGTGATGTATAAAGACTTTGTACCAGCTAACAAAATCAAGCATTCGTGAGCTTGATCCTGCAGTTTGAAATTTTCCATGGACTTTAGTAGGAGCTGGAGTAGTGCCCAAATCAGAAAGGCAAAAGGTTAAGTATTTTACTATGCAACAAACATTAAGCAAGGGAGTGTATAAATATATAGAAGGTACAGAGTAGTTTCATGGAGGACTTTTCACTTACAACTTATTCACTTCTCTCCAACAAGATCAGCGATACAGTGTGGCATGTGTAATTCTAAAAATCATAAAAATATCAAACAGGGCTTTTTACAACATAACATGCATTCCTGACATATATTGCTGTTCTGGCAGTGACTTATATACTACACATTTCCAAGATCACCACTTCTCCCGTTTGGATTATGCTGACCTCCCAGAGGAGATGACTGCATATTGGATCTTGCACCGGGTAATGGAGAAAAAAAAGGACAGGGTTTGCATGCAGGCAGGATACCACCTTCCCAGCAAGAGACAGGATTATTACTTCATTAAATCACATGGGAGGAGATGTTATATCCACCATGAAAACAGGCAGAATGTGTTCATAGTATTTAGAAGTTACTTGGATGTGTTACACATGATGCCCTGGAAGACGGTGACTATTTGCCCTGGTTTTACTTCTCTGATTGTTATTAGGAGCATCCTCTTCTAGTTTGCATTCTCAAATAACGGTCGGGGAACATGATGCTATTGCTCGTGCATTCAAGGGAGAGGGTGGGTGGTCACTTGTCCAGGACACTGGCAGAAATGTTCCCTTCCTCACGAAGGCCTCCCACTCTCCCCTTCTCTCGATTTTTGGGTAGGCACACAGAGCCAACAACTGCGTTATGGAATACGATCAATGTAAAATGGAGCTGCCGAAGAGATTCTTCTGTTCTTCTTATGTACTTCCATATATTACATTTAATATCATAACAACGAGAAGAACAAAAAGAAGTGCAAATCTTGACTGTGGAGAGCCATGCTTTCCCTGTTCCCTCCTGTTTCTTTAGGTAATAGAAAATCAATGGGCCTTTTTATATATGAGGCACATCAGAAGCACTGAAGCTCCCATCCTCCCTTCATATATGAATAAATGAATTTGTTTACTGTGCTGTCTGAACAAGTGTGTTTTAAAACAATGATGGATTTCAGTGCATTAGCTCCAGCACTTCTTTGCAGCAGAGCCTTTGTCTTCCACATTTCCTAAGAGCAACAACTCATAACATTTCCTACACAAGCTCCTTACACACCACCTCGTGACTGAAGGGGGGACTGCAGCATGCATAAAAATGTCACCCAATACTACATGATTCAATTTCTGGTTGAAATACTGGAATATTCTTCATCTCTTCTCATTTCCCATATAGCAGTTTTCCCAAATTTGGTACAGCTGCTCTAGCCACTTACCATTGCCCAGGCGTGTGCTTTTTTTATGGCTTTTGGTACAACCATCCATGTTTTGAGGTGATATTTCAGAGGTTCTTTGTTTTTTCATCAAGAACTGTTACAAGGAATTGGTATTTTCTATTAAACATGGTTGCTAAATTTCTCACTAGCCGTACATTTTAAGAATTCAGTACACTATTAACAACTGTGTTAACTCTTCACTGTAAATGATTATGCTCAGTATGGCTTTTTCCTATATCCTGGAACTATTTACATTATGAGTCATTGATTATTTATGGAGATATTCATGGTGCTTTTCTTGGACGTGCCGTGTAAAGAAATCAGTAGGCCTGAGGGAAAGAGCAACGGGGAGCTCTTGGGAGTGGACTTTTAGGTTTGTTTTTACATTTTTTAAAGTCTTCAGCACCATCAAAATCACTATTAATACTTGGCATTTTTCTATCAGCCTTTGTTGGAGAATCTCAAATGGAAACAGGCTTCCAGGAAGCAAGCATAATGATAATACTACTTATGGTGCTATGATCTCCATTGCACAAACAGGCTGGATGAAACCTGGAGAAATTGTAGGCTCAACCCTAAAGCTAGTAGGAATTTTGACTCTGCTGCTGCTAGGCATGAGGTGACATTGTTGACAACTTTCCAAACTCATGGAGAAAGTGTGTTTGTGGAGCAAGTATCAGAACTCAGATTTCCTGACTTTTGACCCATTTGAGATGTTACAGAGCATTGGCACCCACAAGGACCGCCTGTCCCCTCCCACACTGAGAATATAGGGTACATTGTGCATTCTGGGCTAAGTCTCGGTTTCAACACAGGGGACCTTCAAATCGGTTTTCATTTTTGGTTTGGTTTGATTTGCTTTTTGTTTCTAATGTGGTGGTTTGAGACATTGCATGTGTGAGAAAGGGAGAGAGGGAATGGCATGCTACCTAGGGACAGAGAAGTCCAACCTGTTTAAAAGGGAAATGTTGCTGGAGAAACACAAATTGGAGCAAGCCACATCATTAGGAGAAAGCTGTCTATCATTAAGCGCTATGTAGTGCACCCTGTGTGCCTAAAGTAAGTCTCCAGGGGATATACAATCATACTTGCCACACGAGTGGAAATGCTAAGGATGAGCCACTGCACCGTCTGGGTGTCCACCTCCCACCTGTGTTAGCATCATTATATGCATGTTGGGCTGACTTAGCATGCTGAGGAGGAAGATGGCCATGCCATTCTCTTTTAACATCTGGGTAATTTACTCTGTGAGTTTCATAGAGAGGGAATTCATTAATGCAGATATGCAGGATGTAATTATTCAGATGATGCTGTGGGAGGAAGCTGTACAAAATTTGCAGAGTGAATTCTGCTGGTACCCTGGGCAGTGCTTTTCTGGGTGGTCTGCCTGAAAAAAATTACACCTAGGAATGCCTTGATGACTTCTCACCAGGTCCCAAATGGCAGCTCCTCCCAACTGGCATCAGCGGGAGCTGTTCTCACTAGGCAAGTGCAATATTAGAAGAATCCCAGTTAGCATCCGTCACAACAGAGAGGAAATCTGTGGGAACTACTGATCACTGATATCAAAATTAATGAGGTTTTCCCTCTCTGAACACGAGGGCTGAAATGTATGCTGACTACAGGGAAAAAAAAAATCCATCCATGGATATCTAGTTTGCCTTTTTTATTTGTATTTTTTTCCAGGGGTCTTGTATAATTGATGATGCTGCCTATTTGGCAAAGGAATTTTCTGAGCACAAAATTTATTTTAATAATAATTTTTGCCCATTAAACAAACTGTTGTTTTTTCCCTCCCACATCTGAAGCCAAAAATCACAGGATCACAAAACAAATCAGCCTAATTCCACTGTGAACTTTTCTTTTGACATTCTTCTATTTTTCAAAGAGAATAAATGTGTTGTTACATGACTGCTCTTTTCCAGACAGAAGAAGCAGAGAGCTATTTTTGAAGCTCCTTAAATCAGAAGCTCTGGCTCTTTACAAAAGCATCCCCACAGGATATCAGGACTGTGTTTGGAAACATATGTGATAAAAAAAAATCAAACCATAAAATGAACTGGGATCACCTTGTAATTGGGCAGGGAAGACTTCCTGCTGCCGTCTGTATTTTTGTTAAAAGCCAGTGCTTCTGCATTTCTCACCTTTTGCTGTGAGAGATTGTACACAAAATCTCTGATTGCCAAGCAAATCAAAGCCAAGAGGGAGACCCCCTGTTTGGAGGAGACCATCCCCCTCCTATATTCTCTTTTACTGATGTTATGTGGGGAAAATTAGATGTACAGAATGAATCAAAAGTCCTTGTAAAAAAATAAAATAAAAACACTACCACTGGAACAGAGCTATATGGAGGACCCGGAGGAGATCTTAGAATGCATCAGCTTCCATATAGAGCGGCAAGCTAATAGGCAGTTCATTGAAGCTAAAGTATAACATAAAACATAAAATTACAGAGAAAATGGCTGAAAATATAATAAAAAATAATTAAAAATCGTGTAGGAAGGTGGCATATCAACATCTGATGTAAATACAGACGTAGGAAGTGCAGTTCATCATTTGAATGGATGATACAGTTGAAAATGGTAACAGAATTTGTAGAGTTTTAATCTTCTTTTTTTCCAAAAATCTGAGAAAACCCCAACGGTTACAGCAACAACTTTCCATTTTCTTCTGTCAGAAGGTGATTTCTCCATTTTACTCAGCTGCCAGAATTCTTAAGGAAAAAAATTACTGTACGATTGAATTCAAAATCAAAAAAGGAAGAAAATTCACAGTCATTTTCCTGGTCCTTAAATGTTAAACATCCTATGGAAAGACTAGTCTCTCCACCAGTTAGGCATCATACGAACCTTCTAATAGAAACCAGACTTCTATTTTTCTCTTTTCCGCTGCTTTCCACTCTTCAGTGAAATGAAATTTCAGCATTATTGAAGTCTTACGGCAAAATGAATTTTTTCATGAAGATGTAAGACAAATTGGACAAGGCACTGAGACAATACAGAAGGAACAAACAGGCAGCATTCTCCCCTCCTTGGACATATTTATAACTCAGCATCTTCTAGCAATGTGTACATCATGCTAATGATGTTTTTTTTTTTCCTTTCATAAATTGGCGCCTCGAATTAGCTCAAGCACATTGGCAACATTTAGGCTGCAAACTTTTTGAGGATGGAGTGTCTTTCTGTTTTCTGGACCAGGACCTGATTCCTAGACACAAGGTCAGTACTAAAACTGGTCTTCTAGCATTGAGAGCGCCCTTCGTATATGAGAGTGTATCTGTATTCATCTTTGACTTCAGACAACATATGAGAATGTATATGTGTGTGAGTGCACAGAATAATGTCTTTATTTTGACTTGACATTTATGTATTTTCACCTGTGTAAGTACGTGTGTATATGTATACACACACATATATATATCTATTTGTATGTTGAGAAGAACGCATGCTCAGTTTGATGGAACCCACGCAGCAGCAGTATGTTACAAAGCAAAGATAGCAGCGACGCTTTTCCAGGCTCCTGCATCCTTTTCCTCAGCACACATAGATAAGAGTTCCTGGACCAGGAGGAAACATTCTCTGTAATGCAACTGTGCGACTTTTCCAAGACTTGGCAAGGATATTTTCCCTCTTTTTTTCTCCTCATCATCCAGCATGCTACATACCTAGCCAACACAACAAAGGGCATTGGCTCACTCCTTAGCGTGGCCAGCATTTTTTGCATGTATGCTTAGATATTTTTGCAATTACAGAGGATGTAGTAAAGGCAAAGCTTTCAAAATGTGGCCTTTCAAGTTTAAAAGAAGTGTTTCTTTTTTTACACACAGATACATAAAAACATTCATATTGTAATAGTATCTATACCCACAACAAGGATCAGGAATCTACAGTGCAAAATACAGCTTAGGTATAAGTGAGATACGGCTGAAAACAGTTGATGTCTACATTATGAGGGGCCTGAAATCCAACAGAGCTACTTTATAGTGCAATCTACATATTTTAAAAATAGCTTATTTAATAGCTGATAAAAGCAGGGGTCAGCTTCCTCTGAAAAGCAGGAGGTGCATGACTTTAAATATGTGCAGTTATTTTGAGAACATGGGTGATTAAATTCTAGCAACTCTGCAATTTCAAATGCAATTGGAAATAAAGGACAACTGAAAAATATTATGTCACTTGCTCTGAGGTTATTTTGGTTTTTTTTTTCTTCTTTCTGTTTCCTATTATTTCTCTCCTCTTTCATCTTCTGCTCTGTACTCTCTTGGCTCAAGCTTTGTTCAAGTTTCCACCATCCAAAGTAAAAGACCTCATGAATATCTATCTATCTGTCTGTCTATCCATTTACCTACCAATCTACTGATGTATTGTACCTATCTATCCACAAATACACACAAAAACACACACATAAAAATTGGTTCTTTACACAGTATTCAAATATATATGTCCAATGTTTTACCTCTCTACTTTTATAATAATTTTCCCAATAATATTTGGCAATGGGTCTCCCCCTTAGAAAAATAGGAATGAAGGGGAGAAATATCAGGAAAACTTGTAATTAATGGCTTTAAGTTCTCATCTGATTTAAATGTTTGCATAATTTTGGTTTCTGTGAGTGCCTAAAAGGAAGCCAAAACCCACTCGCCAAGAGAGGCAAGCCAAGAAACAGGAATTCACAAAATCAGAAATCATTATAAAAGTGGAAGGGGAAAAGATTCCGGTTTAACTGATAACTATTAGAAAGTAATGACTTCTGTCTCTTCACTTAAAAAAGATTTTTAGAAATTCCATCTCAATGGAATTTTCAGTCATTAATGGAGGTTTCAAAAACCTCCAGAGAGGGAAAGTGAATGGAGGTGTTAAATGCGAAAGCTTATCATGGGTACCCTAATTCTGCCTCAGGCTGCCCACCCCATATTATCCTTACCTGTGAGCCTTACCAGTGTTCCTTTTTGAGAAAGGGACTAGAAAAGTAGAAGCATTTCTGTGCACTAGTGGAAATTCAATTGCATAAAATACTGAGTGAATGTGTAGGACTGGATCAAAAAAAGGGCTCTGGCCCATGTTCATGGCTGCCTGTATGTTTCTTGTTAAGGACATTTTGGAAGTATTACTGAAGGTATTAGTAAGTTCTAATATTATAAATGAAGAGCCAATATTCTCTCCCTTCACCAGTTTTATGGCTCATTGTAAAGCCACAGCGTTTTGCCCACGTCAGCATCTCAGGCAACACCCATGGGAGAAGGCATGACTGCGCTCCCAGGACTGGGCACTAGTATAACAGGTCTTTCTTCATAGAACCAGAAACCAGTTGCATGTAATCAAGTAGAATATAAATTCAACACTTGATAAGGGCTGTCTGTTGCTTACATCTAAATGAGAATTCAAGCTACCATGTTGGTTCACCTTACAGGTGGTGGTGCATGGTTTACAGCAAAGGACAGGGGATTTTGTGTGATGTAAATAGTGTACAGGAGGGAAGGATGCTGGATGGGTGCTTCTTTTTCACCCCCTCCCCAAATCCAAATTTTCCAGTTCTGTGACCTCTAGCAGTCCTCAGCCAGGTTGAGGGTTTGGGGTGGAAGGGAGAGGTGCTGGAAATGGTGTGGTTTTACACCAAGCTGTGAAAATATGTACGTAGGGACGACATTTTTTTAAATGACCATGACAGTGCACTCTTTTTTGAGCACAAAGGTGATTGTTACATTGAGAAAGAAAAATAATCAATGCAGGGGATTATTTTTGGTGGATATATGAAAAAATAAAAATATGAGGTAAAAAATAATTCATTTCATAAAGGAAGTGTGTCACTGGGTGGAGTCCCAAGGATATACTGCCAAGACCCTGTACTGCATAATATTGATAAACCAGAGAATGAAAATGGATATGATGCCATTTACTGATGGTGCAATGTTATCTTCAATAGTAAAACTCAAACTTGACTAAACTGAGATATGGAAGAGCCTCATGCCATTGAGCATGGAGCTACTAGGTAATAAAACAGCAGGTGAAATTCAATGCTAATAAATGCAAAGTAATATATATCTAGACAAAAATATGCTAAGTACACAAGCAAGACATTAGGATCAAAATCAGCTGTTGGTACTTCAAAAAGCTATCTTAGAGTCACTGGGATTTGCTTTATGAAAATATTAGCTCAAAACATTTAGCAGTGGCTAAAATTGAAAAAACTGATTTTAGGCATTACTGGGATATGTATAGAGAACAAATGATAAATATCATCACGCAAATGCATATGCTTTTCTGTCCTATCTCAAAATAGATGTGGTCAAACCATAAAATTTACAAAAGAGGGCAAAAAAGGTGGTCAAAGCTGTGGAGCAGCTCCCAAACGTGAGAAAGATTAAATAGAGCTGGCCTTTTTACCCTGAAAAAGAGATGATCAAGGAGGGATAAGACAGAGGTCTATAAAAGCACAGAGAAGGCAAATGAAGGAAATGGAGGTTACTGTTCACTACTTCTCAAGATAAAAGAAAAAGCAGTCATCAAATGAAAATATTGGGCAGCAAGCATAAAATAAACAAAAGGAAGAAACTCGAAGTCACAGGATCTTGAGGCCAAAATTATACATAGGTCCCAAATGTAATAGGATAAACTCAGAGAAGAAACATCTGTGAAACGCTATTACAGCACAAAAAAAGCAAGTTCCCAGACTGGGGACGTTCTAAACCAGAGTCTGTACCTGCAAGTCTTTATCAGTGAAGCTGACAGGATGTTGTGAGGCTATACAGGGGGCAAATTAGAAGGGCCAAAGCCCAATTGGAATTTAATCTGGCTGCTGCCATAATAGACAATAAAAAATATTTCTATAATTACATTATCAACAAAAGGAGGGCTAAGGAGAATCTCCATCCTTCGTTGGATGTGGGGGGAAACACAGTGACAAAGGGTGAGGAAAAGGCTGAGGTACTTAATGTCTTCTTTGCCTCAGTCTTTAATAGTAAGACCAGTTGTTCTCCTGGTACCCAGTCCCCTGAATTGGAAGACAGGGATGGGGAGCAGAATGAAGTCCCCATAATCCAAGGAGAAATGACCACTTAGACACACACAGGTCCATAGGGCTGGGTGGGATCCAACCAAGGGTACTGAGAGCTGGTGGAAGTGCTCACCAACCCAAGTTCAGTCAGTACTCCTGGCTAACCAGGGAGGTCCTCGGTTGGCTGGAGGTTAGCAAATGTGACACCCATCTACAAGAAGGGCCAGAAGGAGGATCCAGGAAACTAGAGGCCTGTCAGTCTGACCTTGGTACTGGGGAAAGTTATGGAGCAGTTCATCTTGAGTGTGCTCACCAGGCATGTGCAGGACAACCAGGGGATCAGGCCCAGTCAGCATGGGTTTAAGAAAGGCAGGTTCTCCTTGACCAACCTGATTTCCTTCTATGCAATATGACCTGCCTAGTGGATGAGGGAAAGGCTGTGAATGTTGTCTATCTGGACTTTAGTAAAGCCTTTGACCCTATTTCCCACAATATTCTCCTGGAGAAACTGGTTGCTCATGACTTGGACAGAGGTACTCTTTGTTAGGTTTAACAAGGCCAAGTGCCGGGTCCTGCACTTGGGTCACAGCAACCCCATGCAATGCTACAGGCTTGGGGAAGAGTGGCTGGAAAGTTGCCCAGCGGAGAAGGACCTGGGGGTGCTGGTCGACAGCTGGCTGAACATGAGCCAGCAGTGTGCCCAGGTGGCCAAGGTGGCCAACAGCATCCTGGCTTGTATCAGGAACAGCGTGGCCAGCAGGAGCAGGGAAGTGATCGTGCCCCTGTACTCGGCACTGGTGAGGCCACACCTCGAATACTGCGTTCAGTTTTGGGCCCCTCACTACAAGAAGGACATTGAGTTGCTGGAGCATGTCCAGAGGAGGGCAACAAGGCTGTTGAAGGGTCTGAAGAACAAGTCTGATGAGGAGCAGCTGAGTGAACTGGGGTTGTTTAGCCTGGAGAAGAGGAGGCTGAGGGGAGACCTTATCAGTCTTTACAACTACCTGAAAGGAGGTTGTAGTGAGGTGGGTGTTGGTCTCTTTTCTCAGGTAACAAGTGATAGGACAAGAGGAAATGGCCTGAAGTTGTGCCAGGGCAGGTTTAGTTTAGATATTCGGAAAAATTCACCAAAATCTACCAAAAGGGTTGTCAAGCACTGGAACAGGCTGCCCAGGGAAGTGGTTGAGTCACCATCCCTAGAGGTGTTTAAGATGTATAGATGTGGTGCTTTGGGACATGGTTCAGTGGTGGACTTGGCAGTGCTGTGTTAACTGTTGGCGTTGATGATCTTAAAGGTCTTTTCCAACTTAAATGAGTTGTGCTTCTAAGCTAAAGCCTAAGGATGCCTCAGCCTGAAGTTCCTGTGCTTCTTCAAAAAATAAATTTCTTCACTTGGAGATTTTTATTTGTGTGGGGATTTAGCCAAGAAACTTCAGTTAGCTTTTGGGGGGGGTGGGGGGTGGAGCTGTAGACTAGCAGATGAATGTTTTGTGCCACACTTCAGCATGAGAACTAAATGACTGACATACCTAGAAGCTGTATCTAGAGGGCTAGCTTCATCAGCAGGCAGATTTCCATATGACTGTGAAGAGAAATGGTGGACACATCTTTGCACAGAGGTATTTTGTTTGCTTCCTGAACTCTGCTTTGGAGAGAAATTCTCGAGCAAAGGCGAGTGATGCAAGACACTGCAGGTACTGGAGTGATGCTCTCTGCTTCCGATGGCACTGCTCCTTGCAGGACAAACTCAGATGCTAACTACTGGATCGAAATTTGCAGCAGAGAATGGGAACAAAGCAAATATGAAATGCCTGTGTTGTTTACAGACTCTCCTCTGCTGCATGTTGTCATCTACACCGGTCACAGTTGCCCTGAGCAAAGAATGTTTCTATGGAGAAATCGCGGCAGCTTAGGCGAGGTGAGCAAGGACACCAAGTGAGAGCAGGGAGCTGTAGCTTGTATTTTGGTGAACTTAATGACTACTTTTGAGGCAAAGACTTGAAGGCCAAAGTCTGACAGGCTGTCAGGCACTGATTGCCATTTTCATAAAGGGCGCTATGCAAGTGTAAGTGATTGATAGATTGATTGATTTATTTTGCTGAGGCTCCTTTGTGGTCTCCTGGGGGGATTTCTGGCCACACCTCTCAGCCTGAAAGCACTTGCTCTGCCTGCTGTTGCTTTTTTTTTTATTTGCGGGTAATGAAAATTTGTTATAAACCTTCCCTTTCATCTGTACATGGCAGGCTGTCACACAGAAACAAGCCATTCTGGAACCTTGCTTCCTTCCAAATTGCTAAATATTTTTCTTCAAATTGCTTCCCTAATGGGCTAGTATAATAGGAGCAGCATGCTCTCTGCCCACGCTGAAGATGCCAGAGCATTTGTCCAGTGCACATGTGTGTTGGGCACAATAAACTCATTGCCTGGCCTGGAGACAGTGCAGCACTGCTGCTGATCTAATCTATACCGCACATTCCTTGGGCGCAATCATGCACGCAATGGATATAGACATATATGCACAGAGATAGGTACTTTTGCCTCCCCTAGGAAAATGTACCTCTTCAGGAGGCAGCCAGCTATACATCCTGCTTTCCTGGGGAAGGAGCAATGATTGCATTTCATAAGGTGAGACACAATGGCAGGCGGAGGAGGAGGCTACACAGCCACCGAGTAAGCCATGCGAGCAGTGACAGAGCTGGGCTCACTAATGGACTGTCCTGGCCAGTTTTTTATTGACTCCAGTTGCTGCTTTTTGGAGGGGCAGGCACCAGCAGTCCCCAAGGTCAGCAGTTCCATGTGCTCTACGCTAAACTGTTGCTGACCCACTGCTTTATGAGCCTAAGTGCTTATCCAGGAACAGAAGTGAATAGGTTGTGTGTGATAAGAAAATAATTTGCCAAAACTGCAACAATAAAGAAGGCCTGATGGGATCTCTTATGGTATGAATAGCCTGGAGCAGCTGCAGATTTCTCTCTGCTTTCACAATTATTTTCATTTTTATAACAACTAAAAAGGGAGCATTGTCCACAGGCTCCTGCAGCCCGTATTTTCATATCCAAATCTAATATTTCCACATACAAGTATATACCTATTACACATTGTGGCTCTTTGTGAATAAAAGACAGGAACAGAAAAAGAAAGAAAAAGGAAAAGCCTTCTCAGATAAGAGGCCTATTGGCACACCAGCTTAACCCATTCCTCCTTTCTGTTTCTCTCACAACCCTCTTGCTGGATTTCTGCAAGATCCCAGAGCAGCCAGCCCAAAGACAGGTGGAGCAATGTTTCCTGGCTGCTGTGCACAGGTGACCAGGAGGGCTGCACACAGGGCAGCTCTCAGTGCCGTGAGGGAGCTTTGTGCCCAGGGAGAGCCATCCTCCCCCATCGTCTGCAGGGCTGGGAAGGTGACTCATACTCTCCTATCCCCTACCCTGTGGTAGTGTCTGTTGAGAAGGCTGAGCAGATTTTTGCATGGTTTCTCTCTAGGTTTACAGAGGGGCTTCAGTCCAACAGCTCATGCTGTGAAGCCCTCGTGATCTCACCCATTCCCCACCTCCCCAACCCATCTGTAGTGTTTTTATTGCCCTGGGAGCACAACTGGGTATGATGTTCACCCCATGCTCAGTTCACCACCCTGAACAGCCCCGGCGGTGCACAGCCTGGTGGCAGGCCCTGTGCTATGACTCTCTCACTTGCCCACCAGTCCCCAGGCTGAGCAGTGGTTTGCCCAGAGAGGGCTCCCTGTGACCTGAAACCCTGGAAGCCGTGCCCAGGGCTTCTTCTAAAAGCTATGCCAGGGCCATGCTCCTTGCACAGGTACCACACACAAGGGAGCCCAGGTCTCTGAAGCTCACCAAGAACATCAAAAACTACCAGAGAAGGAAGGACGCCTAAAAATAAACTTTTCTTGCAGTTCAGTTCTCCATAAGGAGAACACCAGACTCCAGCCTTAGATGTCACGGCAGGGTCAGTTATGCAGAGTTCAGAAAACAGTTGTATAAAGAAAGACACAAAGAAATGACTCAGATTGTAGCCGACCGCCTTTCTGATTTCTCAAGAGGTCTCCAGTGAATCAGGCTGAATGAGCTTTTTGTTGCCTTTACTGTTTACAGGAGTAGCTGAAGTCAGAGAGAGTTCTCCTGTCTTACTGCTGACAGCTACAGTGTGGCAGGGCTGTGGTGCCTTAGCATATAATGATCAATCTCATTTCAGTTCATTTTGCTAGAATTTAATTTCCACATGGCCCAGTGTGACCACATCCCACTAATTTCCCACTTGGATATTTTCTTAAAACAGAGAGACCAGTTGAAGATTCTGCAACTCCTGTTGGTGAAATAATAATAATAATTTACATTTATTAAGTGCTGTTCTTCCCAAAGGACTGCCCAAATGCTTTCCAAAATTTGTGTATGCAGGAGTCCCTTCACCAAGAAAAAAATGCAGCTGCTTCATTGGTACACAGCAGCACTAGCACAACAGCTTAGGATAGGGAAAGAATCAAAGGTTTAATGTTATTACATCTCTGTGGTTCTGTTACAGTAATGCCCAGAAGTCCCAAGAGGGACCAAGGCCCCACTCAGGCTGGGTGAAATAAGTAGTAAGGTAATTGAAAGAGAACCAGGGAACAGAAAATGGTAAAAAGCACACTAAAGAAAGAGTAGGAAGAGAAAGAGAGTGATAGATAAATGAACACATGATCACATAGATCTGAAAGACACGATAAAGTCATGGGATTGGAAAGGACCTGTGATGTTATCCTGTACACTCTTCAGTCCTAAGGCAGGTTCATTTCTAACTATTTAATCACTGGTAGACATTTCTGTAACTTGTTCCTAATGATCTCCACTGATGGAGATTTTACAGCCTTCTGAGGCAGCTGCTTCTTAGCCTGTGCTCTTCCCTTACCATTAACAAGAACATGAATGTTTCTTGCTATAATATAAACAACTTGCTTCTTGTCTTATGCACAACAAAATTTTTGCAGGCTCTCATTTATTTTGGAAAAAAAGGAGATGTATCTGATAGCAGACTTTCTACAGAGGTGTTAGGGTGAGGATGTTTAACACCGGTGTTATAACAGGCATGTGCCCTAGGATGGGATCTAGAGGAGGACATGGTGTGGGGCGGTGTGGAAAAGGTGCTCATGGAATGAACGGGCAGAGGGACGGAGGCTGCCATGTTGGAAACTGCAGTCCTGTGGGAAAAATGACACATGTGGAAGAGGTGATGGACCTTGGCGTTCAGACCAGAAATGTCTATCTGCATGTTTGTAGATAATTCAGAAAATGTATTTTAATAGTCCATAAGGGAACCAAAGCAGGAGGTAAAGCGACTGAAGCACGGAGCTGGACCAGGCAGTTGTGGCAGCAGCACCGGGGAGGGCTGACAGGACAGTGGCTGCAGCAGTGAAGGACAGAGGGGGAGAGGTTGTGATGGTCAACGTGGGCTTAGCTAAGCAGGGTACCTAGGAAATGCCATGTAGGCACAGGCAACAGTTTCTGGAGGAGAAAATAAAAATGGCCACTATAACATGAGTCTAAACGACTGAAAGGTTAATGACATTATCATCAGGCAGAGGAAGAAGCAGAGGTGTCTGGGAAAGGAAAATTAGTAGCTCTGTACTAATGAGCTGGTACCAGCAGGACCTCTGTGAGGAGAGTTTGCTGATGCAGGTGGAGATACAGGGCTAGAAGGAATAAAGGTATCCTGCAGATACCAATTTGTGAGCATTCAGAAAGAATATATGTATTGATTTGGAGCTCCAGCTCACAAATATGAACAGATACAGAAAGCTAAAAATCATTTCTTCTCTCTTATTTTCTCCAGCAAGAAAAACAGTTTTAGGTGTTAATGTCCTCTCTACCGAGTCTCCTGCACCCCCACCTTTTTTGACCTGATTTGGAGTACTGTTTATTTGCCAGGCAGGAGGAGTCTTTCTAGTTCCTCATCAACAAAACATGCTAGCCTTGAACGTGACAGTATGCAACTAGTAGTGTACAGCAGAATGTGATCTTTGGAGTATTTTTCCTGAAATGAGATTTGTTAGAGGGACTAAGTAGATGCCACCAGGAAATTTCACAAGTCTTAAAATTTTCCTTCCTTTCCCTTTCCTTCTCAGGGAATGGAGGATGCTTTGCACTTCAGAGGCAGTGCTCAGGGGACCCCAGCTGAAGGGCAAAGTGCATCCCAACACCCAGACCTCCTCCTCCTTGGAGACTACCCAGACACACATTAAAACTGAGCTTTGAACTGACCCATGTCCCATCAATGTCTTTTGCACTTCTTTAATGACAGAACTTAGCAAGGCAGATTTGAGCTTCACCTCCACAGACCCAGATCCACTTGTTTAAGTAGAATATTTTTTTTGTTTATGCTGCAGGCTAAACAACTAGGTTTACCTAGGGTCTCTTGTTAAAATGAGCCATCTGTGGCAGCTGTGGTAATTATACCCAGACTACTGTACCTTTCATGCAGAGCTCTTAGATTTGTGTTGAGACTTTGAAAACAAGAGGAACAATGGCACAAGGGGAAAGAAAATATCTCCTTAGCGTGAAAACTATCATGAGGTCCTCCCTTTTTTCATTTTCAAGTCTTCCCTGGATTAACCACAATCCTCAAGTTACTCAACGGTTGTTCCCTGCGACAAGGGACTACAAAGCTATCTGGCGGCAAAAATCGGATGCCAGTCTGAGGCAGGTTTTCACCTCCTCCTCCTCAATAAATGCTTGCCCACATTTTACTTTGGTGAGCCAAGTAAATCCAGTATTTGTGCTGCTCTGAAATCTGGGCTACATAAACACAGTGCCACAAGACTATCATAAGAGTTAGTCTCTTGCCCAGTTTTGATTCCATTCACCCATTCTGAACTCCTCTCCTCTTGCCCTAGCACGACTTCTGCAGCAGCTGCAGGGAGATTTTCTCCCCCCTGTCTCCAAAGCCATCAGGCTGCTGTGAATATGAAGCAGCAGGAGTTACTCCAGAGCAATGCCAGGTATTTCCTCCTCTCCAGTGGGGGCTGAGCACACTGCCCTGGGGAGGGTCAGATCTTTGAAATCAGTTGACTTTCCAGTGCTGCCAGAGAGAGGGTAAGGCTTAACAGCAGACAAACTTCTGCATGGCATATGCTAATTTTCCCTACTTTCCTCTTTTTAAAATTAAACCACACATTGTTTTCATACAGTAGTTACTTAATAGTGAAGTATCTGAAAAGCCATGATACTGGATGAGCCTTTAAACTTCCAAGTTGTTGTTAATGCTACCAAACATAATGATTTTTATATCTCATTTTCTCCTTGCTAAAACATACACTTGAACAAATGAAAATAAGAAAAGAAAGATTGTGAGAACAAGCATCGATGTTATCAACTGGAACTGACAACAGCAAAAGCAACCGTTGATTCTTTGGGCTTTCACAGAGTATTTTCACATACTATATTTCTCCTATTTGATATTTTCCACTGTGAGTTTTCATACACTGTAGAAACAGTCCAGTCACAAGAGCAAGTCAAGTTAACATGGCCAGGAAAGTACAATAGGTTTGATTCACGCCTGCTCTTTGTGGCACTACCGCGGCAGAAAGTCTGCCCGAGCCCGGGGGAGGTCAGAGTGGTGCAAGGTTCACAGCCCTTGCTGACTCCCTAAATGAGTACAGCTGATGTGGAAAAATGCTGTCACCAGAGCAAAGGGTGTTTTCATTCACCCTAGCCCCTGAGCAGCTTCCAAATCACTAACAAGGTGCTTGCAGTACCAGGACATGATTTAAAGCTCCCGTCCACAGGGCCAGTCATCTAATGAGCATCTGCCCCATTTGGTTCAAGAGCGAATCAAGTCCATCACGTCTGTTGTCTAAAAAGTCATGGATAAATAGTCCAATAACAAACACTATGAAGTAATTTCCTGCACAAACTTCCTGCACCCTGGTCTTTACCACAAGCTCAAATTTCTTGTGTGGGCTCAGATTTTTAGCCAAGAATTACGGTATATTGCTTTCCATGAGAAGAATTTCCCACTTAACAGATCTCAGGACTCTATTAGACCCTTGGCTAATGGAAAACCATAAACCATCCCAGAGCTTTCTAGAACTCCATGGAGAGCTGAAAGTGCAGATATTTAGCCTCTTCAAGGGCCAGGGACTGACAGAGGACTCCTTAAAGGAATGCCAAGCTAATAGAAGTTCCAAACAATTTCATTTCAAACAATTTCCAAAGGAAGAGATGACTATTTTAACATGAATATGATTTAATGGCAGCATTAACTCTTCTTCAGTGGTGTTCCCTTCTGTTTCTCTGCTTGATCATATCTGCCACCAAACTCAGGGTTGTGGGCTGGGTTTTTTTTTCCTGGGCATGTTTTTTTTTACGCTACTTCTTTGTGGCTAGGTCTGTTTGGCTGCTAACATCGACCAGTGCAGTTGCAAAGCCGCGCACCTTGTTGCACATGGTCCCAAAGGCGTGCAAAGCAGCTGGACCCAGATGTGCTCTGTCCACCCTCTTTCCTGTCCTTGTCCCCTGCTTCTATACTATAAACAGTCGAGAGTTGGCTCAGACCTATCAGACTGTTCATCTGCCACTAGGAACTCGCCAGTTGCTGGCTCCACACACTTCTGCACTGGCGCTGTGTCAGGGCAAACTCATATCATTATTAACATGTCTGTACCTTGTCCACAAGTTGAAGTATAGTGGAGAAATGGGTCCTACTACCACTATGTCTTAGCAGGCATATCCCATGGATTTCAATTCACCATAGGCACTGCAGACTTACCATTTTTCACTTTAGCATATATATGCCAGTTAATGTTGGACAGGCCCTGTCTATTGGTAACTGTGCTTTTTTTGAATGGCTGCTCATGAGTCTTTTTTATTTTAATATTTCTTAACTCATCCCCTCCTAAAACAAACTCAGATTCATTCATTAAAATTAAGGCACTAAGATTCCATAGAGACAAATCCCGGAGAGGACTGATAAATTACACAAATAAGCTGTATTTATAATACCTCTGATGCCTCCAAATAGGCATTTTATAGAAGAGATGCTCCAGCAAACTGATAAATCTATTCTCTGATACTGCAGCTAAGCTGCATTTCAATACCTGAAACCATCTGTTTGGTACAAGCACACACTTAGCATAATATGAATACCATAGCACACAGGTACCTTAGCATAGTGCACCCCTTCATTTTCTCATAACCAGCAATTATAGGCCAGGCAGAGAGGAGCGTGTGGTGGGCTGAGAAGGAGGGAGGAGGAGAAACGTACAAAGAAGATGGATTTTCTTTTTTCCTTAATCTGTGCGGGTCTGACAGAGCATATGAAGATCTGTAAGCCACAGAGTACCAGTGAGACAGAGACAGAGAGACAGACAAAATTATTTCCTTTGCTGGGTCTTGCAGTTTGGAGTAGTGGCTGCCTTATTCGCAGGACTTTTTTTCCCCAGACGCCCACCCAAGAACCATTCAGCTACATTTATTATTCTGTCAAATACAATGTGCAATAAAGAGCCAGTCTCCCCAATGATGGGTACCTGTGTTCATAGCTCCACAGTGAAACACATAAATCACATGTGAAGGGCAATGCACATGTGCTTTTTGTTTCTTGTATCACCTTTTATTATCTTAGGACTGAAAAGTTAATAACCCAGTGGGTAATCATGCCATTATCAGTTTACATTGTAGTAAAGCCCATTCAAATGATGATTACATATGTTAATGAGTGTCGTTATAATGCACTACACAGTACATTACCTTCAATAAATATAATTGTTTATACACTTTAATGAGGGGATGTAATGCCCCCAAAACTAATGGCATGGACTGAATTGTGATTTATTGCTGGAAAACTTTGCCATTAAGAAAGAAAATCTCACAAACCCTTTCATGTTTATCTAACTTCTTTCCTTCTTTAAAAGCTGCCACTCATCTTTCCCTCCTTCTGCTTGCAAGGGGGAAATAGCTGTAAGACATTTCAGCAGTGTTCCTTGTCAATGTCCACCTGAAGAAGCAGGAGGTGGGTTCATTTAGAAGGTTTAATGAAGATCATTATGTTTACCCCTTAGTAAGGCTTAATGCGTTATCTGGCAACAAAACTGATAACACGTCAGAATTTTGGCTGCAAATCAAGCAACGGGAAGTAAAAATGTTGGTTGTTAAACTACAGACTAGGAATAGAAAATAAGGTTAAAGATGACATTTTGGCCAATGGTCCTTCATCTAGCTATAGAATAGTCAGAGAATAGTTGGCTGCGCAGAGCATTCAAAGCTCTCCAGCTGGGAATGAAGAAAACTAGAGGTGAAATGCCACCTGATCTCTTCAATCTCTAGGTGCTTTCTTTTCCAGAGGAGTGAGATAAAACCTTTCTTTGTGGACTCAATAAGAAATGACAAAGAGGCAGAGAATGCTAAACCAGGCAGCACTGTGCAACCGGCCGAGGGTGCAGTAGGCTGAGCGAGATGAGCTATCAGCAACTAAACTGCACAAGACTGGAGTTTCCTCTTTAATTTCCCTCCACTTGGTTTCCTTCCTGAATGGCACCGCTGTGACATTTCCATTACTGGTGAAAAGTAGTGTGCTTTGTACAGTAGTTTTTTCTCCTATTGAAGTTGGTGGCAAAAACTGCCATTGATTTCAACAGCAGAAGCAGCGATCTAGCTGCGGGGGCACGGTTGCTTCTGCAGAGGGTTTGCATGCAGTATGTCCTAATTTTGCTCTCATCAGGGTTGGAAATTAAAAAAAGTTTCCTCAAGTCTTGAAGAATAAATAAAATGCTGAAGTTTACAACAAATAATAACAGGAATTCCTCTAAATGCTATTAGAATTCAGGAGTAGCAGCAGGGAGCATGAGAAAGCTGTGTGTGAAGGACCAGTATGAACTAAAGTAGCTTCTTAAGGTATATTCCCAAATATGTGTACACACAGTAATTACTTGAGAAACTTTCCAAGGATCACAGTCATGTTCCAACTAGTTTGAAAGTCAGTAGTGTAAAAAAACTTTGACATTGAGATGCAATTTGTGGTAAGATCTAATTAATTTTTTTGCTCCTAAGAATAATTTATTATTTACACTTCTTATTATATATGTATTTTAGCTTCATTAGTCTGCAATGCTGGAAAAAATTATACCTTCAAGTCCTATTTATCAAATTAATGGTGCAATTTCATAGTGACACATTCCACATTCATTAAACCAAGTACAGTAAAAATGCATTTAAATTAGATTAGTGTGATGTAATAACGATTCCAGTGTACGGGGTGATATTCTAGCAGTAAAGAAACACCCGGATTGAGTTGAAAGCAACTTTGAGATAATTTTTCAAAATTGATTTTGGCACTGGTTTAAGTGAAAGAATAAGGTCTCTACCCCCACAGCTTGCTCTGTGTGGGAGCACAGGGCTCTGGGTGGAATTGCGGGGAAGGAGTGGAAGCCCCACGTTCTCTGCAGAAGGCAGCTTTGTCAGCCCCATGAAACATTGGAGAGGAACGCCCTCCTGAATTCACCTTTTGCCAGAGCTGACCTCACATGCTGCCGCAGAAGTTGCTGACAGCCCCTCAAAATCCTGACTGTCCAGGCTGTTTTATTTCGCACAGAGGCTGACAAAGGCTCACAAATCTATGCATGCATCCGGATGCATGTACAGGTGCGGCTGCCTGGATGCAGGGCCTCTCGGAGGTAACACCCATGCCCTTTTGCCTCTTCGATTACTGCTCTCTGGCAGCGTGTGAGCATCCTCCAGGCCAGAGGGGCTGGGTGAATATTGGTCCATTTACATTAACTTTATCAATCCAAGCGTTCCTGACCACAGAGTGAAACAGAAACTCTAGCTGGGTGCCAAATTCACTGTCCACGAGAGGCTTATAAAATCCTCCTGCCTCCCTGTACCACATACCACATACACTGCCTGCTTTAATGACCCTGCTGTGAAACAGCCAGAAACTCCCATCACCTCACCATCATGTCCTTTAACACCAACTTTTAGTTTAGCACATTCCCTGTAGCTTAACTTTCCTGGCTTGGGCTGATGAGTGAGAGTCCCCAGTAAGCAGCAGGTTGATGGAGGTTGCTGGTCAAGGAATAAACCACCAGGAATCCATGTCCTGAAACTCTGATTGAGTTCCCCTCCCTCCACATGCTGATACTCCTCTTTCAGTCTTTGCAGCCCAGCAGAGGAGTGTTTTCAGCTGGCTGACACTCAACCCCACACTGCTCCAATATCACATTAAAGAAGCAAATTAAATCAGAATAGCTCCTTAATAAAAAAAATCTTTCTTCCAAGTATCCATAGGGAGTTTTGTATTGTGTGTATCTGTCTTTCAGACTGTAAGCCTTCAGGGCAGTGACTATCTTTATTTCTGAAACACAAACAGTATTAAAACACCATTGGCACTTAATAAATCAGCAAAACTACAATCGTTACATAGGCTTCTTGGTGAGCCATCAGCTACCTTAACACATTAACAAAAGCATGTCCTTTGCATTTTGGCGTGTGGCTTGTGTGTGGTGTGATGGCAGACTGAGTGGCCCAGATTTTGGAGGATGCTATCTCCTCACTGAGGAAGCCCTGGACCATTGCAGGCATCTCTGTGGAGACCTCCTCAGACACTTCTGTCCTGACCCACAGATACGGTCTTACCAGGGGATATAAGTTCATTCTCCATCTGGTATCTCTTGAGCTGAGGTGCAAAGGAGGGTGGGAAAGACTGATGGAGGACTACTAGAACTTCTAGTTTAGAGGATTTCATGTCAGCAGGAGTTATCAAACACTTGCTCTGCAGTGGCACAGGGTTGTGCCAGCCAGGGCTGGTACAATCCTGACCTAAAAGGCAGTGCCACATGGTCACTTCTGAGAGGACTGAACTTGTAGGGGCTACAGAAAAGAGCTGGAGCTGAGCTACAGTGGTTTTAAATGGATGAACAGGGAATGGCAATAGGGTAGGAAATTAAGACTCTTCTGGGTTGAGCTGGGTGTGCATTAACAGCAAGGTAACGGCTGCATTTTCAAAGGACTACATCAGCCCTTTATAAACCCAAATGTCATTTACAGACTTAGGCCTAGATATACCCTTGCCAAAAAAAAAAAAAAAAAGATTTAAAAAATTCTCCTTTAAAGATCTCCTAAAAGGGTGAGTTGAATCACTGTGCACACATTCATGTATTAATATAAACAATTAAGCTTGATTAAAAAGAAATCAGTTTTGCCTCTGGCCTGACTGACCTCAAATTTCTAAGGGCTGCTTTTCCAGTCCTAAGGGCCTGAGCTATGTGTCCTTTTGACTTCAGCTTCTCAGCCTGTCATGCCCAGGCATATCCTTTCTTCCACACTTCCTCATCCCCTTCTTCCAGTGGATATAGGCCTATTTAAACAATTAAAGCTGTATGCCTCTTACAGCCTTCTCCAGAAAGCAAGGGGCAAGATACAACCAAGTCAGCCTGAGCAATCGGAGACAAGGAAAGCAAATCAAATAAAACAATTGCTAAAAAAAAATAATTAAAAAAAAAATGAAACCTAAGCTGAAATTTGCATTTACTCATCTATCTCAATTGAAGATTTCTGCTACCATGCACCATATGGTGCTGTGTGAGGCTATAAATACACTGCTCTCCCAAACCCATTTCTAATGGCATTTCCCATCAGTAAACAGGTGCTCCTCGCTTCTCCTGTGCCTCTGAGCTCAGAAAGCTTGAGCAGGTACCTTTGTGCACCTACAGGAAGCAAACGCAACTTGTCAGCGGGCGTATTTCCCTTGCATCGGAGAGAGGTTATATTTTCATGATGGTGGAGCACACCCACGTTACAATGAACATCTGTGGCAGCTTTCTTCCTCCATCCTTTTCACTGACATCTTCGTGCCCATCAGCAGGCTGATCCAGTACCCAGAGGCTCTGCTTGTGTGGATCTTTTGCCATGGCTTTGCAGTATCAAGTGGCACTGCAAAGTCCCTCACAGGACTGAGTAGGTGCTCACTCCTGCCTGCTCTTCTGCTATTCTCTATAGGGCTAAAGAAAAGAGAGCAGCCAATGCATCCCCGCAGGGCAAGGGTTTTGCCTTGGGGAAAAGCTGAGAAATCAGTCAAGAGGCATGAATGCTACCCGGAAAACCTTGAAAGGTCTTGCAAGGTCTTGCTTAACAATGTCTCTGGACTTTACCTGTTTCAGTGGCACATTTCTGTGCCATTTCCCTGTAGGAAACTAATCACGGTGATGGAGCACTACACCATACTGTAGTCTGGTGCAGCCTGGGGCCTTCCTGCCCTCTCTGCATTTATTTAATGGGCTGGAGTTTGGTTAGTGCTCCCTGCACACTGAGAAGGAAAAAAGGGTAGAACCAGGGTGTACATTATGAGGCAAATCTGACTATTGCCTTACAAAGGTACTATCAGCCCGTTGCCTTAGACTGGGGACAAGAGCTCAGGCTATTCACATCAGGTGACCACGTTTTCTAATCCATTGCAATGGTACAAAAATATCCAAAAGGTCAATATATTGTTTATACCACATCAGTGATACTAGGGGGAATAACAACCTTCAGTAAATCCTATTATTTTCACAACTATACTAATAACATGAGAAACTATAGATATAATAAAAGTTTATATCTATAGTTGCTCTGCAGACACCTCCTCTGGTATGGTATAAATATAATATATGAGACTTGGCGGTGTAATACAGTTTTTATTTCAATTTTTTAGGGATGGCCATGCACATCCATAACTCATGAAAATAAAAAGTGTATTACACTGCCAACTGTTACATATTCCCTAGTAAAGCAAAAATGGCAAGATAAATTTTATTTTTCGCTTCTCCCCACCAACAAAGTGTCTAGCTGATATGGTCATGATGAAGTGTTAGAATAAATATTATTTATCCAAACTCTTACTATGCCATAACCATGTCTGTCCTGTCTATTTGTCAGTCCTGTCTTTCTGTCAAATGCTGGATACTTTCTTTCTTCCCTGCCTGTTGGCTTTGGTTTTAATTTTATGCTGCTGTACTTGCTGCTATTCTCCTTAGGACTGGAGGGAAGAGAGATTGCCTCTTCCCGTGTCCTGCTCTTGAATTTTCTCAGACACATTCTCTTTGCATCTTAAGAGCTTTAACATCTGTGTGGGACACGTGTGTTGGCTTGGTAGCATAGGCAGCACTTCTTAAAGATGTGCAAAGTAGTGAAATGAAGAAGTATCCCAGCTGCATGTTGTGCGTAAGTGGAGCAAGAGGTGAAAAACCCTATGATTCATAGGTAGGGATGGGGAAAGAATTAGAAACTTGAGTGCGGCAGGCTAAGACTCCTATACCTAAGAGAAATGGAACAAATATGTCACTCCCATACTATAAAAAGGGAAAAAGCGATAAAATCCTGCTTTGTAAAGGTGGTATTATATTACAGTCAGCTCTTGAGTATTCACATAGCAATGAATCAGGTGGCAGATTAACTGTGCTGGGCTTGTAGGCAGTGTGGTGCTGCGTGGATAAGAGCAGACCCAGGACCACTGAGGGCTTGGTGTGGGAAACCTCCACGCATGGCAGTGGGAACAGGCAGGGTCTAGCCTAGTCAAGAGTTGTCTGCATACTGTGCTGCTGCTGCCAAAGCCAAGCTGCCTCCTGCAAAGCTTGCTTGGGTTGCTCTGCCCTCTCTGCTCCAGGAGCTTCAGTGTGGGGTGAGGGAGGCTTACTCAAGTTTTGACAAGCCAGCCCTGCATTAGAGGGCACATAACATCTGTCCAGCTGCTCCTCTGTCCATGGGGCAGTCACTAACGTCCTCAAGACTGGAATAGGAGCAAGAAACCTTAATCCCTGGGAAAGTCCCCTCGGTGACACTGGTGCCAACCACCATTTTCTCTCAGCATGTCTAATTGATTAACATAATTAAATTAAACTCAGACAAATGCTCCCAATGTATTTAGTTTGAAGTTTGCTGCTTCTGTGTTGTATGTGAAGTAACCTTTCCTTTCCTTTCCTTTCCTTTCCTTTCCTTTCCTTTCCTTTCCTTTCCTTTCCTTTCCTTTCCTTTCCTTTCCTTTCCTTTCCTTTCCTTTCCTTTCCTTTCCTTTCCTTTCCTTTCCTTTCCTTTCCTTTCCTTTCCTTTCCTTTCCTTCTTTCCTTTCCTTTCCTTTCCTCCCACCTGCTCCTTCTTTCTCCACCTCCTCCTTTCCCTCCCTCCCTCCCTCCCTCCTTTCCTGTCACTCTCTCTGTCCCCTCCTGCCCCTCCCCGCTCCACCCCCATCCCCTGTCTGACTAAAGGGATATTAGGAGACCTTGGGTCAAAGACCAAGAGATGCTGTGTCAACTGCCACATGAAAGAAACAGAAATTTGAGCTTCCCTTCTCTGCAAACAGCCTGAGTTCTCAGCCTGTATGGAAATCTGCCTGGACTGCCAGTACCTTGTGTCTCTCCCCTGCAAAATGTGCATCCACTACCTCCTTACCTGGAATCCTAACCTGGAATTGGGATGGAAAAAAGGAGTTCACACAGTACAAATGCAGAAAAAATAACTTCCTAGCTCTGTAGAGATACTACACACACACAGAGAGGTCAATAACAACCATCTGATTCCCTTCAAAACATGTGTATAAGCTGTGAACGCCCAGACCAATGCCCAGGCAAGGAGAGAAGCATGCACAAGATGAAGAAAATGCAGGGTTTGACACAGCCCAGCTGATAATATGGTTTTCATTACACCCGCAGCATACTAATACCAGACCACTGCACAGGTGGGAGGGAGGTGCTTGAGGGCCAGTGAACATGGAATTTTGTCAATGTGTCACAATTACAAAAACACCTGTGCTGAATAACTTTGAGCATTGATCCACTGTGAAGAGTCAGTGCTCAGTAGCCCTCAAAATTTCTCATTTCTTACCTGCAGTGGGTTGGTCTTGTAGTTGAGCAGTGGTTGTACAGAACTTCCTAAATGTTTTTCTTTCTTCTCCCTTAGGATGCCTGTCACACAGATGCACGGTCCCTAAATTGCCACCTTCCTGTCTCTGCATTTTTCCTTTCATTTCTCTTCTTCTTGTGCAGTGAAAGACATTAGGGATGGAGCGATAAAAACACATGATAAAACAGCATCACTGGGGAGATCTGTGCCTTGGAAATAGGGACAAAGTCTGCACTCAAGCAAACTTTCCATTGATGACTGTGGATTATGCCTCATGACAAAAGGCAAAGGAGTCCTTAAAACTGTATTTGCCTAATTAAGATCCTGGTTTAGCTAGAGTGCCTGATTTAAGGCAGATGACTCAGTGTTGATGGTGCTGCACTTTAAGTTGGGTACCTGCCTAAGTACTTGGCTGAATGGAGGCCCAAGCAATGTATCTTAAAAAGAAATAACAGTGGAATACAAGGGCCATTCTAACCACTATATATAATTGACAGAAAAATCAAATCACTCAAAAAGGTGCTGCACTTACAGTGAAAAATAATAAATAAGTGACTTACAGATTGCCAACATGACAGTCTGCAGCAGAGCAGAACTCAGAGAATTCAGCTCCCATTTGAATTCATGGGAAAGCAGGGACTTTGAAACTGCTAAGTTAACTAAAAATATATATTGTTAAAGCCAAAGAATTTATTTTTCTGTTTGAAAGTCCCTCTTTTGCTATACAGAGGAATAGGATCTGAATTCTCTGACTCTTCAGCATCATAAAATCTGGAGTGCCTGCTTGGGGAGGTGTCAGGAAAATATTGGTTCCCATTCTAGGCTTACATTATATTTACACTGTGGCTCACTGAAATACTAAAACAGTAAGAGATATTATAATTAACCTCTTCAATTTTTCCCCAAAGATGTATCGGGTTCAATGAACTGTCAGTCAACTCTCCCACTTCCTATTAGAGCAGGGGTTAATATGCAGGACCGATAAATGAGTCCCATGAAAGAGGAGAGGCAACACAGGACTATGAATGGCATAGGAAGGTAAATATTAAGTATGTTTTTTGTAACAACAGATTTTCAAATGCTCCATGGCTGTTTTTCAGATGCGTCAGTGCTCTTTTTCTATGCCCCTACTTCTAATGGCACACCCGGCTATTGGTGCAATTGTATGCCCACTCCTTCTTCGTGGGAGCGGTTTAGGTCACTGGAATTGATTTGCAGACATGTAAACCTGATGCTCAAGGGTATGCAGGCATGTAACTGTCATTGGTGTCATTGGGTGTTAGGCTCTTAAGGACAAGATGGACGACCAAATATCTTACTAAATGCTAAAATGGTCTTAGTTGTGCAATAACACAAAGTGTCACAGCTCAGTGTTTGAAACATTTTATCTTAGAATTTCAACTTTTATAAATGTAGGTCTATCCACAGTCCCCAGTGTGCAACTGACTGCATTATTTATTATTTATCATTATTAATTATCACAATGTATTATTTATGCCATGCAATAGGTATGCACAGTATTTTGCCAAGAAGCTTCCCTTGCTTTCACATTTATTAATTTCCAGAATATTGTTATGCTGTTTGATTTGGAAGTGAATCAAAACATACCTAGATATTAAAATGAGTGACAGTGAGAAACTTCAAAAGGTCTCCTGTTTTCAGTTGAGAGAATCAGGCAGCCATCTGGGGTCCTCTTCAAGGTCACTGCTCTCCTTTCCAAACCTTGACACCCATCCACCAGAAAGAGGTATCTGGCCTTTGGGCACAGTCTCATGCTCTAAGAGCACTTCCCTGACCCCCCTGAAGCCACAGCATAAAAACCAGTGCCTGAGCTGCAGCTAAGGGTCACAAGTGGAACTGAATTACCTGATCGCGGGCATCCACTTACTGGTAGTATGATTTCCCTTAGGTCTATTGTTTCCTAAGTTGTGCCCAGTATTTCTCAACATGAAGAGGGCTCACTGCTATGTTGGTCTCTGTACCGGCATAGTAAGAATAATGTGCCCAGAAGGGTGTACAATATTTGTAAAGATTAGTATTGAAAGAAGTATAAACAAACAAAACAAAAGCTGCCAATAAGGCAGGATTTTCAAAACTGCCCTGGTTCTGTGATATGCCTACATTTCTAAAGCAGTTTTGGTAGTCTCATATCACAACTCAAATAGCTGTTATCTATAAATTAATTTATGAGTAACAAGGCTTTGTCTTAGAGTTATGACAATGGGTGAGGTCTCAGGCAATTTAACATCATGAGCTGAACACAGGTTGAGAGGAAAGCCCTGGAGGTCCAGGGCCTCCAAAGCCTGGCCTTATTATTTGTTATTATATCACAGCTGTGCTACTTAATAACTCCTTTTTTAAAGAAGTGAAGCACAGTTGTAAATACAGAGAAAGCTCCTGTTCCAGGGAGCTCACCACGCACAAAGATGTAGCGGGCTGGTGAAAGAAGTGAGAGGAACAGATTAAGCACACCTACAAAACTGCATTGCACTTTTTACACATGCAGAAAAGCTATAATCAGTTATATTTTTATTGCCATCAGAAATCAACATCACTATCAGAAATAAATGTATAGAAAAAGGGGAAAAGATTTTTAAAATTTCTTAATATGCATATTCAATAGACAGAACCCAAATAAGCAGGTTTTCTTTTCCTCTGTTAATGTTCAATGAAGGTTTATTGGCATAACCTTCCAGCTAAACCACCTTTAAATCACAATAATGACCGTTTGTAAGCCAATAAGAGAGACTCCAGACTTTTGTGAACTGTTTCAACCCAGCTACACTCCAAGACATGAGGCTAAGGATGAATTTTGAAGTGACACACCTCAGGACTGCAGCTTCTGCAACCCACCAGCAGTGCTGTACACCAAGCAAGAAGGCTGCACCACTCGTGGGGGGCTGTGAATGTCAGGAGACGGCAGTGCGAGCTGCTGCCTTAAGAGTGAGAAGCACATGTCATGCTCTTTGCTAGGTGCCTGTACAGTCCAGCCCAAAACCTAGTCAGGAGCAAGGTAACTCCTCCTGGAGAGAATGGAGAAGTACAAACTAGTGAGGACAGACAGAAGCATTTGATGTTGATGGCTCATGCCACAGGAGGGTTATTGCCTTCTGTGCTACCATGGCTTTGTATCACTGCCTTCTGAAGAAATAAAATCAGCACTGAAAGGTATTACTGGGCTTCAATTTCCATAAAAGCAGGGTGACAAAGTTCCCCTTTCTTTATCCTGGTGGAAATCGGGGGCAGTTCTGCCTAAATCAGCAGTGTTACAAAGATGTAAAACTGGTCAAAGTAAGGGACCGGCTCAGTGACAATGCAATCTCTCTGTGAGCTTGGCAGTTCATTCTCTAGCTCCAATAACAAAAACACGGAGATGTGCTAAAGCAGCAGGGGTCCTTAAACTTCTTTATCATCTGGGATCACATCTTAATAGAAGGACTGACTGATGAACACCTCCCTTCCCATTCTCCCATCTAAAAAGATCACCTCCTCTTCCACTTCCTATCATATATCCTCCCTGTGGCAAAGCAATAGCAATTACAGGAATATTAGGGAAGTAATTAATATATTTTAGCCTTCTTTTAATGAAAATCAGCAGCTGAAAAAAAGGAATACAAGCCAATAAAGTGTAACCTGTTATCGGTACCACATGCCACAATTTGGAAACTTGTTTATTAGAAGCCAGAAAAACATTTACACCCATTTAACAGTATTTGGTTAGCCTGTCCTGTGTATTGCTGGATAGGTAATATCACATAAAAGGTTCACACTATCAAAATGAAGCTGTTTTTTGATTAAGAGATCTAATAAGAGAGATGGAGCAAGTTCTGCTAACATTACAGCCACATGTACATATATTGATTTCCTGGAGCCTCCTTCAAATTCTCTTGCGGCTTCTTCTGTGCAGGTTCTATTGGAAGTGCTCTAGGTCCAGTTACGTGTCTGCAGAGGTCTTGCCTGGCAACACCCTGCCAAAAAGTGAACAGAACATGGTCAGGTAGGTGGATGGCTAATCTCACTCTCCTTCCCTCAAGAGTGTGCCAGAGGAGGTTTCTGACTGCACCAGTGGTACACTTCCACCTTTGATAACTCAGACATTATTCTCAGCAGACAGTAATGGAGAGGAGCTTCTTTCCAATTGTTTCTTTCAGTTTGTTTCTAAGTATCTGCACCGTCCTGGGGCTGCTGATCTGTGCTCTGCTAATCTTCGTGGCTGTACAAAGTATCTTTGTGGCATTGCTGCTTCCTTCTGCAAAAGCTTAACCAGAGCCAATGGGATCCTGCGTTTTCACATTTTCCAAGAGCTTCACTTGGTGATCTAAATTCATGTTGCCCTCAAGCTGCCCATGTCTGGGAAATATGTCCGTATCAGCTGCTAGAACACTGACTTGGGCCGTGCTTCCTCTCTCAAGTTCATTTTGGTGTTGTGCTGTGGTTAAACCTATGCACTGCTCTACCAGTGACCCAGCAGTAGGTGACCTCCTTCCCCTTTTCCCTAGCATATTGTCTGAAAAAGTCAAGTGATAATGGCTCATGTTTATTGGTTTCTCTTCAGTAATGTGCATTTCCCACTGGTGTCAAAATGGTTTAGACTGTACGTTGCCAGCACTTGTTCATACTTCTTCGGCCTAATATCATGACTTACTAGTGTTGGAAATATCTTGCAGCTGTTATACAATCCAGATGGGATCTAATTGGTCATCAGTCTAATAGCATAGCTGCAAATGGTTAGTTTCTTTCTTCTGCCATGCATGGTAATTGAGTCTCCAAATCTGTCAACAGCCTGTTGGTAGGCAGCCTTCTCTCCAGTGGGCAGCTCCGTGTGCTTAGACTCTGCAAGCATTGTTATATTTTTCCCCTTCCGGGAGTTGACACGTTCAGACATTACATGATTGTTTATCCTTTTCCTGCTGTTCATAGGCTGAGTTTTTCTGCTGACATGAGCACTACCTGTCACAATGTCTATGCTGGACCATGAGGGCAATATTTGGTTGGTATCTGTCCTCTCTTCCAGGAGCTAGGAACATCAGGAGCTAGGAACATCGAATGAATCACCAGTATCATTCTGTCCAGCCTTTTCCAAGAGCAGACACCCAGCCCTGCAATCAAGAGGTGACCCAGAAGGATCAACAGAACATCTGCTTCACTCAGGCCAAAAGAGTTTTTCACCACGTTGCAGCATGTTATAGATATAATAGCAGAAGACCAATGACTATAACGTGCCATGGAAAGAGGGAGAGCACAAAAGATCAAGGATGTAATCAAGGTCTGAGAAATATCAGGGGACCATTAGAACAATGCCAAGATAATCCTAGAGAGTGGATTGTGCAGCTCTTTTGCTCCTCTTCCAGGTTATTGTGTTCAGAAGTTAATCACATTTCCTTGTGTTCTGTGGATCTCACTGGCATCATATTCATGTACCATATGGATACCATAACAGTATCATTTATTGTACAGCCTCGTCTGTGGCATCCTCACAGCAGACATATAGGTTGATATAATGGTTTCTTTTCCAAAGTCTTCCTTCCCACAACTCACACATGTTCTTCCAAATTATACAGGGGCTGGTACATACATTACTGGAGCAAGACTTCTTTGTTCAGCTTTAGATATTCCCAGTCTCAACATCTAGGTCTGAACTAGATGTCTAGACCCACTTTTTAAGAAGGAAAAACTATCCAAATTACAGTCCCTAAGGCAGACATCAAAAACAGGGACAGTGAACTATACTGTTGAAATGCCTATTTCCTTCCTTTAAATCCAAAGGGTGCCTACATAGCCAGAGTGCCTACAGCATAAGTGCTGAGAGTCAGGTGGGGTGAATCCCACTTCTCGTGGAATATCTGAGGTAATAAAGACTCCCTCAGACCTTCTTTGTCAAGACAGTTTATCTTTACAACTTCTCATCTTTAAATTTCCGCTGTGTCACACTGACGCCTGCTCACATTGCACCATCTCTACTGAAACAGACTAAAAAATTAAAGAAAGAGTATTGAATTTGCTTTGATCTAGTAAATTCCTGTGTGATGCTAACTAGACCAAAAGTTCTGTGAACATGGCTTTCTCTTTTTCATTCCTAGCTGTGTGTAGTAAAGAAAGTGTCTAAGAGCCAGTGAAAAAAAAGGGTTCTTTTTTACAATGAAATGTCAAAACAGATTAGCAGATGGGACTTGTTCCACAGATACCTACGGTCAAAATAGACAAGACAAACACAGGTGGGAGAAAAAAAAAGGAAAATGTGGTTTAACAATGCTGTTTTCCTTCACAACTCAGCAAGACTATGTTTTAAGTATTTCATGCATTTTCTTCCTCTTTCTCAATAGCCCATAACAAAAACAGTCCAGAGCACAAGCAAAGAAACAGGAGCGTTTGAAGAGACAGTGTTTTGAGTGCCACTGTTGGCATTAGTCCATCAGGCTTTTGCTAGATAAGAGTGATGCAGCTGCACCATGTACCGGTATCCTTGCTGGGGGAGACAGATTTCCCTTGGCCTGCTCTCCTGCACCAAGCTCCCTTTGGGTGCATTGCTGTGCAGTTCTCAGTGTCTTTGCCTGACAAATCAGGTCTTCTTTCCAAAGGAAAGTTTTCTCCTTCATAGTCTGACCTGGCACTCTGATAGTGTTAAACAGAAATTTCTAGGTGCGTGTTCTGCTCTTTATATTAGTTTTCTGAAGTTTGCCTGCCCAGCCCTCTCTGAAAGCTTCCAACAAGACTAGCACTCCAGAGTGACTGCTTTTAATACAGACCTTGTAATACAGAGCTCACATCCAGCTACTACAGGCAAGAACAAATTTTAACCTGTGCTCCAGTGTGAGAGAAAATTGCCTTGTCTGCACAGGAGCTCAGAAAGAAGCTCCAGAAAGAAACGATACGTCCCAGTTCTCCTGTTGATAGAGTTGAATTAAGCTTTTTAATGAGTCAGCTATTATTTTTCCAGCCTTAAATCTGTGCAGAGTTGCAATCTGTGCATAGTTTAACCTTCTTAGCTTGATGTTCAAATACAAACCTGGGCAACAATGAAGTTATAAGGTTTCTCCTAAAGGTCTCCATGAAGACAGGCATTTTCAGTGAGCAGCTCCCAAAAAGCAGAACAGATATTTTTAACAGTTGGAAGTCTGTTAGCAGAGACTCTCACAACATTGTAGACGATTAGCATGGGGCTAAAACAGGAATGAAAGTGTTTAATTTGTTGTTACTCGAAGCTATCGTTTATGTCTTCTAATAGAGAAGACCACCGATGGCCTAAAACTCTGTATGCAAGGCCACACCTGTAAACATCAATAACTTCTTGAAAGAGCACTTATGGTAGCAACAAAACCTGAGGTATCTATGATAACATGTGCGTTAATACCCAGCACACAGAGCTATCATTGCAGCCATATCAATCCCAACATCTCCCTCCTAAAACTTGAAGCAACTCTCAGGGACTGGGGAAGAGAACACAAAAGGCGTTGTGAACACCGGTCTAGTCCAAGGACGGACACGGCAATCCTGCACTGTTTCCCTCTTGCCTCTCGTGCTTGGTCTCCCCACTGCACAGGCTGGGGCTGCAGCCTGCACGCTGATACGGTAGAGAATATGTTGGCAGCACTTGTATTTTACCATCACAAGTTGCAGACTACAAGGACTGCTTGCTTTAAATGTATGACAATGCTGCTGTCGTTGTAAATTATACTTTGTTGGTGAGCTACAAGGAAGACAAAATCCTCATGTCTCTGACATACACTTTTTTCATACTAGATCACAAAGATATTTATAGGGACAAGTTGTGTACTGGGTTATAAAACAAGAGACCTAGTTCATGAAAGGGATATTGAATGTGAAGTCAATATAATTTCCTGGTTTCTTATTTATTTTGCAGTTTTATAGAGCGGTCCTAATATTCCATTACCATGCTTGGGATGCAGTCAGACCATCTGGGGCTGTTGTACTCATCCCACTCTACCTGAAGAACCACACGTCCTGTGGGGAGCTGGTCAGTGATTCAGAATATAAGAACAGTAGGTTGGCATAAAAACTGATAACTCTTTAGAAAAAGGTCCCAGCGAAGGCATGTCTTCTTGGGAGCAAAGCCAAATATCTGGCAGGACCAACTCTTCAACCCACAAACAACTTGAGGTCAGAGGAAAGAGCAGCCGGGGCTCTTCATAATCAGCCACCATCCACAGAAAGAGATAAAGTACTGAGGTGACAGCAGCAGAGCACAGAGGCAGGAGCTGCCTGAGAGACGGCCGTGAAGCCAGGCGGAGGGGTGGGAGGAGAGGTCAGTGGAGTAGGGTGATGGATCACCTCTGAGGAAGCACCCAGCAGACACTCAGCTGTTAAAGCTCCAGGGTTCCAGCAAGGACAGGAAGAAGCCACTGCAGTGCCACAGGAGGAAGAGGAGGAGCTAAAAATAGAGGGACCCATCCTTTTCTCCAGCCATAGATAAATACCAGGCAGAGGTTAAGTGAGCAGGGCGAGCCCTGTGAGGCATCTGGTTACGAGAAGTATGCTGGCAGTCATGGAGGTAAAGCCCTTCCCATGCCCCACCTGCAGGTTCAGCCTTTCATGCTACTCCTGAAAGATACACTGGCAGAGCATCCTTCTTCTCATCCTCTCAGGGACCCAGCTCTTCCATTCAGGGGGACTGTGAGGTCTAGAGCCCAGTCCCACCTCGCGCCGCCTCTGAAAGGCTGCTACGCTGTGCAAGTACTTTGCTTCTAATACGGTCTTCATATCCAGCTGTTACAAAACAGCAGAAAACCCTGAGTCACTGAGCTAGATGCTAATGTGTAGAAGGAATACAATTCAGGCAGATGAGTAATGCATGAAAGTCTGGGAGACGAGAATACAGCATATTATTTCTCAGGAGTATGTACAAGGACTTTTATACTAGGCCCAGTTATATATATTGAGTATTCCTACCTATTTTCCTGACTTGCTATTGTTTAACTTTTGTAAAAGCAAACTGGAGATTTTTCTTAAGGAGAGGCTTGAAGGAGGGGGTAGAAGCTTTGTCAATCCAAGAGAAAGATGTCCCAAGTTTAAGAGATGGTATGAATGAGAAACTAATAAATGTTGGCGCCGTACAGCACTGCAGATTCAACACAGAACTCAGCAAAGTTTGTCTGTGTAAAGGTTCTTGATGTATACTTGTTCAGACCTGGAGCTGATTTGAAGCAAAACTTAAAAGTACGGTTCCAAACTTTTTCAAACATCAGCCCTGAAGACTGATTCAGAAAGGATTCTGATCAAAACTCCTCTTAAATAGAAAGTGCCATGTCACTCCAGCTCCAAATGTCTCTTCAAATTCCTTTGGACAGTTTCCCATTACTTTATCTCATGCTCATCCCTTTGTCAAACCAAGCCTTGCTAAGCATCTGCTAGCAATAAGATAGAAATGTCAACTATTGGCTCCCAGCATCTTGACTTCCAAGTAGCTTCAGGAAGGACCCTTCACGGCCCATGATTCTCTTTCTGAACTTTCAGCTGCTCTGATTATCTCTTTCCCAAGAAACAGCCTCACATAAGAACAGCAAACTCTTTTTCTTTAGAGACCTAGCCGCTTTCCTAGATACACTCATTTCCTCTGCAGATACCATGGGAGAGCTACTATGGAGTTGGCCAAAATGATAAGCAGATGCCACTCAGCCCTAGCCTCTGGCTCTGTGTTGCTCTTGGTGGCACATGCTTTCTTCTGACAGCCTAAGCATAAAGCAGTGCCACCATTCTTTTCCTGTGGAAAAGTGCTCCCATCCTCCAAAGACAGGTGATGGCTTTTGCTCCCTTGGTGGACGGTGTTTTGTACCAACCTGAGAGTCAAGGGACCAGGTCTGTAAGTCTTTCCCTATTGCATAATTTCTCAGGAATGGACAAAAAGAGCTTGCAATAGAAAGGATGTTGGATATAGTTTAGAAACCTTGTTTCTGTCTACGCAATCATCTCTCTGATCGCCTGTGGTAGCTCTTGTGTCTGGTATTTCTCAGTTTTGATGGGCAACTTTCTTCTGCTCCGTAGTAATTCAGTGGTGAGAGCCCTGGTTCCTCTGTACATAGTACAGAAGCTAGAAAAGGTCCTAGGACTTTTCTGGGTCAAACAGAAAGCATACTTACTGTAGCCATTCAGGGCTAGACTGCAATCTGCTGGTTATAGCAGACACTTGCCCTAGGGGTAGCATCGACGTGTGGGGTGGCTTTCAGAAGCATGTGTTCATCACTGGAAGCGCAGTCTGTCTGTGCTAGCGTGGGCATCCCTCTCTTCAGGCACACTTTTGTAACATTCTTTCCCATAAAAGACTTGACCCTGAGAATTTTTCATCACCGGTATTTAACCTCCAGTTTCCTTTGCTGTAGGGCCAATCTCATCAGTGTGGTCTCGGCAATGCAATGTGCCAGTGGGGAGGTGATGGGCCCCTCTCACGTGCTGGTCCCTCCTGGGCACAGCTATTCTCCTGAAGTGACAATACTTCAGAGTCTGAGGGAAAAAAAGACAGCACAGCACTTTTAAGCTGTCACGAAGGAAGAAAGGTTCCTTTCATTTTATGTTTTGTTATATAGCAGAAAAAATCTGTCACTTTGCAAGACGCTTGCAACAAACAGCTTTAAAAACTGATTAAGTGGTTCAGCTTTACTTAGCTTTTAATCACTCAGCAGCTGTTTACTCCACAATTCACAGGTACATTTATGTTCCCCTTTAGTTGATGTTGTCAGTCTTCTTCCTTTCTAGCTCCTAATCCCCAACTGAGTGGAACTGTATGTCCCTTTGCAGATTGGACCCAGGTGTGGAAAACGAATTAGTTATGAACGCAGCACACCTATGCCCAGCCCATCAATCAGGGTAAGTACCCCAGAACTAGCAACAGATGACTGGTCTTCACTTCAATGGCTAACCCCTTCTGATATGTGAAAAATGGGCATGGTCAGGTAAGAATGTGGAGATACCTTTTTTTAATCTGACAGTGATGGTCATTCTGTACTGCCTCAGTTTAGCTCAAAAGTAAGTTGCTGTTTCAGTGTTGGGTGAAAATATGGGGCCTGTAAGGATTCAGGGTTAGCAGGAACAGCAAGGTGCAGTGAATCTCTGCAGAGCCAGGAGGTCTATTCTCATACCAAAGTTGGATTTGCTGCAGAAGCCTGAGGCTTCTGGGGTACACACTTTCATCTCTAAATGGGTCTCTTAAAACAAGATTCACAAATGTGTTCCAGTAATAAGTAATGTGACTTTATCAATGGGCTGTGTCCTATTTTGTTGTCTGGGAGAACAACCCAATGAACCACCACGGTTAACAGTATTTCTACCTCTCTATCATATTCTGAGGAATGACTTGGCTTTAAAAATGCACCAGAACCCCCAAAGAGTAGGAAATCCCAAGAGCTGATCATTTTGGAGAATGAAAAGGGTCCAAATGGGTGCTAATATTTCACAAGGGAAGCTTTTAAATGAATGAAATACATCTTGGCTGTTAATAGTGAAGTCTATGATTATTACTGTGAAGATCTGCTTTGCCAATATTTTAAATGGAGAATGAAAGCATGTGCAGTTTTTAGGGAATTTTTTCCCTTTTCATTGAAAAAACACACTGCACATGCAAATTAAAACTGCATTTGCCATACAAGACTATAACGTTTTTGGCACATGTACTCAGCATGCATAAATGTTGGCTGTATTTAAGTTCTCCTAGACATATATAATTAATGAAATACATTTGTGTATAGCCTCATTTTGTGAGCAGCCTAAATTTAGACTGCCTATCCGTTTGCAATGTAAATCTTCATTTTGGTTGGTATATTAAATGTTAATGCTTGTGCTAATTTTTAGTCTCTAACCTTAAGGCAGGTCACACATTGCTTTATTAAAATAAAAGAAAGAAGATTAATTTAGTCACTGGAGTCAACAATTAAAAGTACATGGGAGTTTGGACAAAAAAGTAAGGAAATGATAACTTAATGGCAAAAGGCATGTCCTCCAACAGCTAGGCACCATGGTGTGATCCTTATTTACTTTTATAGTGCACCCCATTGTGCCTATGTGTTGGAAGACATATGTCATGTTTCATCCTCAAGGGCCTAAGTGTGAATTTCCTGTTATTTTTTTCACAACTTTAAAAGTTGTTTCAATGAAGTTTTTGTTGGAAGAACTTTAGTAAAATGTGTTTTATATACTGTCTGTGGCTAACCGGGAAAAATTGCAACCCCAAAGGAAAATAAAGAAGAAAGGCTACAGCCCAAAGGAAAGAAAGGAGAGGGCTGGAAGTGGAACGGAGCTGTAAGCTGGGCTGGGAGTGGGGACGGCGGTCTTTGCTCCCCGACAGCTCCACATGCAGGCTCGGTGGCTGGCAGCGACCTGCAGCCCCCACCAGCACTGCGGAGCTGTGCATTCTTTTCCACTATCCCAAAAGGAGAGATGCTTTGAATATCCGTGGCCACTCTCACACATGGCTGGTTTTGTTGCCCTTCTTGCTCGCAAATTCTCCAGAGCGGATGTGCACACAGTGGCCGTGGGCATACGGACTTCCCCGGAGAAGGCTGCGGGAAGCCCCTCATGGGAAGACTCCTCCGATCCCCACAAAGCAGCAGCCTGCCTGGAAACATCTAGTAGGAAACAGGGACACTCCGTAAAATGCCTTTTTTTTTTTTTTTTTGCCACACTAAGAGCTAATTAGTGCCCTGATTTAGTGTAAAAGCAATTGTGAATAACCATTTTAAGCTACAAGATACTGGGTTTCTTCATAGGGTTTTCACTGGAAATTTTTAAAATTTCAGCAAACACTTTCTACACCTTTTCTAAGGCCTTTGAAATCTCCATCCGGTGCCTTAAAGCAGAATCTCTGATATACAATTTTTCCTCCACTTATGCCAAATATAGCAGAGAAATGCATGGAAGCCGAGCATACTCAAATTTAAGGCCTTTGCCTTGCAAAAATCACCTAGCTAACTTCAGTGAACAAAACTTCACCAACAAAGCTTTTCAGCACCAAAATTCTGTACAAATGCCTTTTAAATGTTTCAAATTTTCTAGAATTAGGCTGTCACTTTTGCAAATGTTCTGTGAAATTTTAGCAGCAATTACTACTAAGCAAAACGTTTCAAAGAAAGGAATTCTAAAAAAGGAACAAAGATAAAAAGAAATAAGCTTGCAACACTGGCTTGGGAGTCAAAACTCTCTTGAAGTGGAAATTAAGCCCAACCCTGTGTATGAGAAGCCGTGTGGTATAGCGGAGCGGACGCATGAGCACTGTGTCTCCCCATGGGGTCTGACCTGTACGACCCTGCAAAGCCCGTTGACTTTGCTGCTTTCTGAGCCCCTTCCCATCCATTACATAGGGGACCAGCCACGTGTGGATGGGCTGCTTGCTGGGTGGAAACTCTCTCTGTTCACATTTTTATAGGTTATTTTTCATGGTGTGATATCTCTCGTGTGGGTTTCTGGTCATTTCTATATTTACAGGGATGAATAAATAGGGGCATACTCTATGGTGAAAGTAAAAATGGGATATCCGGTAAATTTGACATGAAACCTGCACGTCCCCATCTTACAACACAGAAACTATTGGTCAGCACTGATCTTATCTCCTCCATTTTAGGATTTGTTCTTCCAAGAGAGATCATGTCCCAGGAGCGCACACCAGTTCCTGAGTAACTTACACAAGCAAAACGTTCGCTCTTAACACAAATACAAGCAATACCTGCCTCCACAGCAAACCCACTCATCCTGTGGCTAACCAAAAGCTTTCTAAACAAATGTTTAATTCTGCTGGCTCCAAAAGAATGGTGGCACTTATGGCTTTGATTTAGTGGCATAAACTATAAACAGAACAGCAGACACTGGGAAAATAAAAAGAATTATATATGAAAAACACAGAAGAAAGAGTCCAGTGTCTTCCTTGTGAAATGCCAGCTCCAATCTATATAGAGCCAGTGGTAAATTACCCACCTGTTTTCAGTTACTTAACATTAAAAAACACTTATACATCATTACATTTTTGTATCGTATTAGTGAAAATGAATGCTGGAGCAATATGAGGTAAACATTGCTAATGTGGGAGAAGGTTGTTTATATCTACTAATGATAGGATTAACTATGGCAGTGATAGATACACCATGCTCCTTTGAACCCCAGCTCACCACCAAAAACCCACGTGGCAGTACAAAGAGACTTGCTAGGCCAAAACAGGCTTTTCTCCTGCTTTTTGAGACCATTGCAACACAGGAGGTTCACTGACTTAAAATGGCCTATAAGTACCCTGAGTGGCGTCCTGGGGATCCAGAGGATTGTGTACATTTGATTGACTTTAATAGTGTTTTCTGTCACTTATAAATCTTTTTCTCTTTAATGTAATTTGAAAGTAAGATAGGGAAGAGTCTCATTTAATAAATATTTTGTTAGTGCATTTCTTACAGCAGTTCACAGGCACTCAGTTAAGTTTTCCAGCACTTCCACCTCTGAAGTTCGAAAATGTCAGTGTCTGACTTAAGGCAGACCACGGGAGGCCTGATCCAAAGCCCACCGGTGTCAGCAGAAAGGCTCCTGCTGAATGCTGCGGTGTTTTATTGGCCCCACCTGCCCATAAAGCACAGAGCAGCAGAGAGAGCAGCCATGAAATGGATGGCATCTGGGACATGGCACCTCTGGGAACTGCTGTGCCAAACACCAAACTTTGAGATAACATTGCACAAGCCTTTCTGACGATGCAGCCCATGCCGTCCTTAGCAGCCGTGCATGCTTGCTTTCCACCCGTGCTCCTTTGTGGGGTGGACCCTTTAGCACACTCTGTTGTGCTTGGAAGGGGTGACATTCCTGTCCTGAGGGCAGGATTGCTTTCAGTTTATTCCCACCCAAGGTATGTAAATAAAATGGTACCAGGAGCACGCGTTTAATATTCCACTAAGCCACATGTGCTCAGCGCTGGCTTTCCATGGGTGAGCATTGCAGAGCGGATCCTCTCAGGTTCCTGCCTCCTCATCCTGTAAAAAGGGGCAGGATGGTGGCAGAGTCTGAACACCCATTTCTTCTCATTTAACCCAGGCAAATTTGTCTTCTGCAGATCGCTCACAAAGCTCCTCCACATCCTCGTAGAGATCCCCATCCCTGCCTGGCAGGTCTCTGGAGACGTCTGAGGGGCCAGAAGCAATGTGAAAGCTGACTGCAGGCTGATGCTTCTCCCCCCTACAAGAGGCAGCACGCCTCCATGGGGCACCACGGGGCACCTCACCACAAGGGCTCTGGAAGGTTCAGGCTAATCTTCAAGGGAAAAAAAGCCTATCTGAAAAATGGAGAAGAGATAATAACACTTGTGGCTGTACAAGCGAAGATAACAGCAAAAGTAATCAAATCTCATGCTCCTGGGAGGAAACTAATTGCACACAGGGGTCAGGAAGACATTTTCATCCACTGTAGAGCATTGCACAGTTGGCTGCTGAGTTGTTGTTATTATGAAAGAGGGAAATGGAAGGAGGAAGGGGGAGTTTGCTTGATGGTTTTTTTTCCTGAAGAGATGGAGGGAAAGGCAAGAGTCACTCTTGTTTGCCCTTAAGCATCAAGGGCTGGCGTCAGAGGCATAATACCAGGCTGGATGGATACAGTATGGCAACACTGATGTGTCCAATGGATTGGGAGAGTGGGATGCATCTCTCCATGCGCACACATCTGCTATCCCTCACTTGTGAATGTTACTCCAGATGGTAATCAAGAAGGTGGTTTTATAACCCACATTAAGAGGACTGTCTGCTGACAAGTTATGTGTTTTCTTCCCTTGAGTACATGCTGTTAAGATGGATAAGTGCAAATGGTTGAAATTTGGTTGTTAACTCTGAATAATAATAATACTTTGCATTTCTATTGCATCTTCCATCCTTGGATCTCAAAGCACTTTGAAAACGCTAATTAACTGAATCTTACTGCACTGCTGTGAAGCAGGTAATTATTATTACCATTTTTTACAGAAAAAGAAGCTTTGTCATAGTGAAAGAGAGTTTCCCTGGGTCACCAAAGAACCAAAAATAGTCAAGAAATGATGATGACTTCTCAAAGTAAATTAGAAACATTGCATTAATTTCCTGGAAATTAATCTGGTTTTGTTTTTTTCCCAATGAATAAATTAAGCCAAGCTTCACACATTTTCGACTTTTGAAAACCTCTTTTTTGGGACTAAAACACTAAAAAGAAACTATAGACTTTGCACTTTTCACTTTCCTGCTGAACAACCAGAAAAATATCAATCAAGAATGAAAATGGGCTTTGGAAAGCTGAGTTAGTTGAAGAAATAGTTTGATGATTGCAGTTAATTAATAAGAATAATATGGTGCAAACCCATGTCAGCTTCAGTGCCAATTCCCATTCCTTTTGGCCTCATCAGATAGTCTATTACTCTCTTTCCTCTCTCCCCCTCCCCGAAAAAAATGCAAACTCTTTGTGAAGACTACAAAGCTTGTTTTTATTTTGTTTTTCTATTTTTTTCTCCCTGTCATCTGTTTAAAAACACCCTCTAAATGTGCTGCTGAAGGCTGAGACTTCATAGACAATAGGCTCATAAGCTTGCCTAAATGAGAAAAAGAGAGCAAGACAAAGTTTCAGTGTTGATTTTTGCCCATTGCATAATATTAGTTATTTGATTTCTAGACCCAGAATCCATCCTTAAATTAGAGGAAGATGTTGTGGTCCCATCAAAGAATTGAAGACAAATTCTGCTAATCCTTCTGAGAGGTGAGACAATGGTAATGGGGAGTAAGGAGTAACATCTGGGTGGGCAATATTGCCTGTTCATTTCCTCGGCTTAGCTACTGATTGTCACTCTTGTGCCTTTGAGATGCCCATAAGCTTCCAGGGAGACTACATGAAGGTAGAGCAGCTTAATTATGTAGGCTGCTATTTACTAGGTTTCAGCTGAATCCATCAAACTAACTTTGCTTTAACCTGAGCCAGATTTGATTACGAAGCCAATTTATTGACTGGTTTCTCTTTTGGCAGTACATCCTTTGATTTAGATACAGATACTTACCTACTTGAAAAGTAGCAGTGTTATGACACAATTTATATTTTAAAAGCAATATTACATGGAACATAATTTTTAAAAACCAACAAACAAACAACAACAACAAAAAGCCCTTTGAATCTAGAGTAATGGCTACCTGTAAGGCAGTAGCTCACTTGAGAGATTTTGCTCAAGTAACTTATAACTATCAGCAGAACCCCCTAGGGAATTACCGCTGTTTTTGCAGAAGCTGTTTGCAGTGGAATAAACAGACAAGTGCTCTATATATCATTTTAAGTAAGACAAATAAAGTTCTGCTTCCTCCTTACAACGATGTCATTGTCACTTATATAAGAATAATTCTGTGTGACTTTTTATGAATCTTTCCCCTGTGCAGAAGTACAATGGCCTAATTTCCTACACTGCGTATTATAAATAAACGTCCTTCTTCGGCAATCTATAGCCAAGCTGAAATGATCTCACCACAAACAGAGCAGTCTAGAAATGCTAAGGTGCATTCAAGCATCAGCGATGGGTGGAGGGAAGCCCCACCGCCCCAGAAGAGGGTATGTCCATACTGGCTCCTGTCCTGGGAGGATTTCTTACAGCCCTCCTACCACACTCTCACCTTGGGATCAGCCGATGGGAAGGCCTGGGAAAGCCAGTCCTTTTGTCACAGATTTCACTTACAACTCATGGCATAGCTGGGAGACGGTTTAATTTATTTTGTATTCTCAAAGAGGCAACATCAAATGCATGGTACTTGCAAGCGTGGAGGAGACGAGAGCACAACCCCTTGTTTTCTGTACGACCGCCCACTACTATTGCTACGAAGAAACTCTCAGATGGTAAAAACGTGTTAAAAAATTAATAAAAAAAGCTAGAAAGTGTTATTCAAAATGTAATTTTAATACATTGTGAAGGGCTTTTAAGGGGAAATCTGTGTGGGGAGGGCTCATCTCTCTAAGGCTCCAGCTAATGTAGCTGGCTGCCCAGGGGAATGCCGGAGGGAGAGAAAATGGGAGAAATTATATTAAAATGGTGGGAACGTTATTTTATAACTTAAAAAAAAATATTTGTTTTCCCCAGAGTCTTTCAGGTTGGTTTGCTCTTCTGGCTGCATTTGATCTGCCAATAGCAAAGCCCATCTCTGCAGTGATTGTGGAGTTCTGTCTGATATTCCCTGCGTGCCGCGAGCATGGGGATTTCATTTCATACATCATTTCCAGCGAATACCCTCAGTACAAAGCACAGAAGAAATTTCTCCCATATACACATGCACATGCTCACGTCTGTGTGTGCACGCATACATGTGTATGTGTCCATATGAATCAAATCACACTTGGCAGAGATACCCTCTAGCTGTGGTTAAATTCAGGTGATAAATTGTATTTATCCTGTGTCTTTTAGTGCCTCACTTGCACTATCCTGCCTGCTAATCTCTGTTCCTGGATTTGTTCTAATGTTCTGAACCTCTGAGAGTAGCTTCAAAAAGGTTGCCGTTAAAACAACAACAACAACAAAAAAGCAACTAGCAGAGAAATACTTTTTTTCTCCTTAAGTGGAAGCTGCCTTGTTCCTCCCCACCTCCTCAAAAAAAATACAACCAACTCTAGTCCCAGGACTAACACCATACACAGAATGAGCCATTTAAGGTCCAGTATTTTACCATCCAGCAGGGTTAGGAAGGGCTGCTGAAAGGTGTAACTGGAAATGGAAGATTTCTAATGGGCACAGTTGAGCTTTTACGTCTGAGGTATCAGATCTTATTATGATACTGTTTTGTACTCTCTAGAGGTTTCTACAACAGAAGTTTTGTTTCTTCAGCCTTTCGAGTTTTGTTTAACTAGACTTGTGAAAACTAAAGGGGCAGTCTTGTGGTAAGTGAATAGACACTAACATAAGGACAAAGAAGATCTACAAAAGCCCTTCAGAATTTATGTGTAGGGAATTGAAAATGGTACACAGCAGCAGGAAATATCTGCATTTCCTCTTAAGACTATTTACATGTTCTTTCACTACCTGAATCTAATCTGACCATCCTAAACTCACAGTGAAGAAGCTCTCAAACCTAGTCTATTAAGATTTTCCTATACTATTTTACAGTACTTTGAAATCCCAACATGAAAAATGTCAATATAGGCACCACAGGCAAGTCTTCATTATGCTGGTTTTTTTTTATCCATTCTTCCTGGTCTTTCATTGCTTTATTGCATCACAGAGTGGATTAATAGATATATAACTTAGTCTTTATATACTAAGTAAGATACGCAATTTATAGACCATTGGGAATCAAGGGCGAAGAACTAGAAGAAAACTCCTGAGTCATCTAAATCCTCACAAATGCGTGGCTCTGCCTCACCTGACCAGTATGGAGGCTGCGGTAGCTGCTGGTGGGCTGGTGTCACCACTCTTCTGTGGGCAGCTGCCAGCGTTTCCTCAGGCTGTGGGTGGCTGAGGAGCATGGCACGTGTGCCACCACTCTCCACTACTTTGAGAGGTGGCTTATGGGTTTAGGAGAGTTGGCAAGGCTCAAACTGATACCTCTACCTTGTGTGGCTGTGCCATCCCTTCTCAAGTGAAGTTTTATCTACTCTCGCTCATAATCTAAGAAGATAACCTGTCTCTGGGCAGCCTTATTTTAATATCCAGCTTGTCTGTTTTAAGGGAAAAAAATCATGGTATCTAACCTAAACTTTTTCTTCCTTTGTTTGAGGCTGCTACTTCTTGTTCTACCTTCTTGTACTAATGTGAAGAATTCCCTTACTTCATTAAATGCACTTCTGCATAATGGTAATGTCCCCAGTGAGTGATCTCTGTATAAATTCTGTTCCTCTGATATTTTTCCATATGTTTTATACTCTGATCTCTGTATCACTTTGGTGGTTAATCTCTGTATGTTCTCCAGTGCAGTACCTATACACTAGGAGGACCATAAAGTGTTTTGGTGGCATCGTCCTAGATTTACATAGTTGCCATATCACACTTCTGTTTTTATGACAGACTTCTTTTTAATTCAGAGAAGAATACCACTGCTGTAATTTACTTGGGTTACTGCACAAATATAAGCTTTGTGGAGTAGCTAGAATAATAGTCTCAAGCTCTGCCACGTACTGGTTTCTAGATAGCTCCTTTTCAGCTATATCTCTAGCTTTTATTGACACTCCCAGAGTATTATATTTGTTGAAATCGCCATTCAAAGTGCGTATGGACATAATCTTGCTGTATTTTCTGAGTTATCTCTTTTTTTGGTCACTGGACTTGTACATGAAGCATTTCTGAGATGTTGTGAAATATAAACCTGCAAAACAAGAGCACGGTTGTAAGACAAGTGACCCTGATTGAAAGGGTGGCTGTGAAAACTGATTACACAGCAAATTGCCCATCTGCACAGACTCGGAATAAGAACATTTCAAAGCTCATTTGTGGGTTGATGTTGCCATTTAATGCCATTTCCAACAAATCATTCGTAAAATTAATGGCCACAACTACTGCTTGTTTCTCTCAAGCTCTTCTGTGAAAAATAGTTCTTCCATTTATTTAGGAAGATATGTAAAGGAATGGGTGTTATCTGAAGGAAATTGAATGAAGTAATCTTCACACAACCGCGGATACTTGAGCTACTGGTAACATACTGGGTTACTGTATAATTCTGCTCTTCACAATCCACCTGTCAGTTTTCCATTATTAATGTTGTTTTGTTCTGAGCTTTCAAAAATGTTTCTAAATGAACCTGTCACTTGTCTCCCTGCTAAATGTCCCTGACACTGACTTCTTGGCCCCTTGGATGGTGGTTTGAGGAGGGATAGTTTTGGCTCTTTCTTCAACTTCTCTGCTGTCTCTCTTGGGCCAGGAATATCTTCTTATATCCTCTCAAAAAGCAGGACTTCACAGTTCATGCAGACTATGTCCCAGGAGCAGAAGTGCCACTTTTAATTTCCAATACCCCAAATACCTCCTTTTCCAGAACTCCAATTTTTGGGGGATTTTGGGTTCGAAGGTAACCCCTTCAATTGATAGTAGAATTGCACAGCGACTTTGCAAAAGGTTTCACAAAACAGTTACACAAGTAGGGTTCAATTCTAATGAAACAAAGTCTACTGTTTGTTTCCTGATTCCTCTGGATTTCTTTTCAGCTTAGGCTAGACATTATTTAAGACCAATTTCTTCCCTTTTCTTTTGGATGGGTACCCTTCCAAGTCATAGAAATCTGTCTTCCTCCCTAGCACATAGTTTACTTATCCCTAAGATAGTTTGGGAGTTTAAAACTTCTCTCAAAGTGTGTCCTTCTGGCACTTTTTCTGTCCAAGGGTCCTGTGTCTCTGCAACCTCTCCCTGAGACTTTTGGGCTGTGGTTTCACAGTGTGAAGTGTTGGCCACTGGTATTAGCTTAATCCACACCTCTTGCCTCCGAACACCATTTCTTACTCCCCCTGCAAATTATTCCATTTTTCACATGTCCTGTCACAATTGCTTGTGGGATGGAGCTGTGAACTGTACCAGGAAACTCACCCGTCTTTTAAGTCATGCAGGTGTATCCCCCTTCCCCTCATAAATAATGATACTAAAACATAGCCCCAGGATCTATGCATTTTAAAATAAAATATTAACAGTTTATATACTGTGTAGGATAGGTGCAGTATACAAGGATTCACACAGTATATAAATCAACCAGAATTTCAGAAAAAAAAATATATAGAAAGGGAGATATGTCTTGACATGGAGAAACGGTTTTCAGAAAACTACTTTCTTGTTACAGAGATTTCAGTACTGATTTGGAATGTAACTTAATTAAAGTCTCCCTGCATGATTATGATCCCAGACTAATTTTACACTGGCATAATTCCATGAACTTCCACGCAATTGAATTGAGTGTAACTCAAAGAAGAGTCAGATCTTGAGCACTCTGGATCACTGGATCATTCCACTGCTACCTATACACATCATGTTGTGTACTGTCCTTGTATTAGACCATCATCAATTTCCTGCAGAAAATGGGTTACAGCAGGATCCCCATTCTATAGTAATGTGCTTAGCTGCTTATTAAACTCCTAAGAATTATATGCAATGAATCTGTCTCTATTTTTTCTTACCCTTTTTATGATGAAATGGTTCACTCCAAAATCTCTTCCACAGGTAAAAGGAAAATATCTTTTGGGACTCCAGATACATGGACTTTCTTCCTGAGTCAGCAGAGAGCCTGAGACAGTGGTCCTGAGGATGTGGATGCCCTCAAACTATCTCAGGTCCGTCACTGAAGCCTTATCGTTTCTTGTCAACATCGTGATCTATTGTATTAGTGTCCACATGAAGAGCAAGAGCATAGTCACAGTCAGGGGAACCTGCACACACAGTGAAGCTGGGACCCCCTTTGTTTCATGAGTGGATGTGCTTAGCTTACCAGCACATCTGATGGGAATATCTTGATTTGCTTTTGCTGTGGTTTCAACAGGCAAAGAAAAGACACAGAGTCCAGTTCAGCACACATTAAAAAGAGCAAAAATCTCAGAGATTTGTGCCAAGGTAACCCCAAGAAATCCAGTTCAGTTGTCATACGCATTTTGGCAAAGCCCTGTGTTGTCTAGTTACCATGGCAAAATACTGAGATTATTCCACATCCTCTCAGGGAAAGTCCCAGGTCAGGAAGTTGGTGGCTCTTCTGGGGAGCAAGTCATAGAATCATTAAGGTTGGAAAAGACTTCTAGCATCAACAAGTCCAACCATCAACCCAACACCACCATGCCTCCTAAACCATGCCCTGAAGTGCCACGTCTACACGTCTTTTAAATACCTCCAGGGATGGCGACTCCACTACCTCTCTGGGCAGCCTATTCCAATGCCTGAACACTCTTTCAGAGAATAAATTTTTTTTCTAATATACAATCTAAACCTCCTCTGACACAGCTTGAAGCCATTTCCTCTCGTTCTATTGCTAGTAACTTGGGACAAGTGACCAACACCCACCTCACTACAACCTCCTTTCAAGTAGTTGTAAAGACTGATAAGGTCTCCCCTCAGCCTCCTCTTCTCCAGGCTAAACAACCCCAGTTCCCTCAACCTCTCCTCATAAGACTTGTTCTCCAGACCCTTCAACAGCCTTGTTGCCCTCCTCTGGACATGCTCCAGCAACTCAATGTCCTTCTTGTAGTGAGGGGCCCAAAACTGAACACAGTATTTGAGGTGTGGCCTCACCAGTGCCGAGTACAGGGGCACGATCACTTCCCTGCTCCTGCTGGCCACACTATTCCTGATACAAGCCAGGATGCTGTTGGCCACCTTGGCCACCTGGGCACACTGCTGGCTCATGTTCAGCCGGCTGTCGACCAGCACCCCCAGGTCCTTCTCCGCTGGGCAACTTCCCAGCCACTCTTCCCCAAAGTCCAAGCAGCTTGGGAGGATTTCCGAAGTGCATGCTCAAGCAGAGAAGAAAAACAGGTCTGGTCATTTTAGGAGGCTGTATATTAAAAATAAGCGTGCTTGCTACAAGGAGGCTGTTGCCATGATGTTATATTCTTGTGTCTCAAGGTGATTTGAAGACATCCTGGTTTTCCTCAGTTATCCCCTTATTACTGCATCCCTCCCCAGACAAGGCTGAGTTCAAAGATCACCCAATTAGTAAAAGGGAATGGAAGAAAAATATTTCTGTCCCATTCCCCTACCTGATCAAGACAGTTTAATATAAGACAAGGCTTTACTGCACAAGGAAGGTCTTTAGGCTCACTCCTAGGAAAGAACCACTCAAGGTGAATGCAAGTAGATAGTTTCAAACATCACTGCATGACAACAATTTAAAAGTGGGCCAAGATGCCTGTGAAAAGACAAGACTCCCCGAGCAACAATATCTTTGTTCTTTTCCAGTATACTGCCCCGGTGGCTGCAAAAAGCATGATTCTGGTTTTCTTTACGGTGAGTATTCTACTAAGATGCTTGTCCCTTCTTATTGTCTCCCCTAGTGTTTTTCTGCCAGTTCTAATAAATTAACATCCAGCTGGTCAGGTTGCCGCTTTTGGGGTCGGAAGGCCAATATTACCTTGTCAGTGCTGCTCCCGAAGTGTCAGCAAATCTTTGGTTTATCACACCACCGTTCAAACAGTGAGACTCTATAACATATTTTGCAATTTACTTCCCCACTAGTTCAATTTATTTCCTTTTCTTTTGTGTTTGGAAAAGCCACTCGTCACATAATCTCCACCCCGACCTAACAGGGATCTGTAACAGTCTTTGAAGTCTTTTGCAGTTCTCTTTCAATGAGGCAAATGGGAGGTCACAGAATCATCATTGTATCATTGACATTGACATCATTAGTATGTTTCATACTTACATATTTATGTTGCTTGATAGTGTCATCCCTTATATCATGAGAAATTCTCATCTAATCCCAGGAGGCAAACAGCTTCCCATAATGTCAGTTCACACTGCGATTTCTTCATCAGTGCAAAATTGTGTTTTTCTACAGAGGCTTTTTCGTTCAGGAAAAAACAGCTCTGGGTAACAGGAGGTCCAAGCTTCCTGATTATCCATACACTTATTGACCATACAGCATGAAACAACATACTCTGAGCGGAAGTGCAGGTTGGATATTTTTCAGCACAGTGCAGCAGTTATTTTGTGCAAACACAGCAAGCTTCTGGTTTACCACTCTGTGATGGAAGTATTCAGAGTGGTGGTACACTAGAGAGAGACGAAATTAATTTAGATTTTGAAGAGAAGTGGATATCAATTATATGTGCTTTTAAAAAAGATTGTTCAAACCTCATGCTTGGAAGGGAAAGTGTAACAACTCCTGACTGGGTTTTTTTACACATTTTTTTTTTGCAAGCTAGCATTGCACATGTCACTTAGGGGTTTAAAGATTTAAATTCAGCTGACCAATTTCTGCATAAACAATGGGACTGTAAACAGGGCTATAAAAATAACTTCTTATATTTAGTTTGCCAGATTTTCTTAGGTATATTGGGGATGTTTGATTGTATTGGACTAGTTTCAGTTTTTAAGGGAGGCTGGCTGCAGTCGTGCATTCACTGAGGATGCATGGATACTACAGACAGCACAACTAAATTCCCAGAGCAAATTCCTCCTCGCAGTTCACACAGGGTCCAGTATTGCTCACGGTGTCTATGTGCCATGTCCCTGTTCTTAGTGTATGCAGGAGAGCCCTCTAAATTGGTACTGTACGGTGGGAAGAAAAATGGGCTAATTAGACAATCTCCCCAGCCCATTGTGATATAATCTATGGGTAGGTAATCACTTTTACATGAGGCATTGTAAATACAGACATGGCACAACACTTTATGATTTTTAGAACCCTTGCAGCATAATAGTACTAGGAACTGCAATGAAGAGAAAAGAAAGATTTTTGGACCAAGAGCTTTCTGTGCACCCCTACCCACACAAGTGCATGCAATTATATCAGGTGTAACACTGAACTGAACTGCACATGCCATGGTGGTTTTTTAGCCATGGGTACAGTACGATTTACTGTATTATGTAAAAATGGCTATTTTTGCCATCATTTATTATTTGTAGAGTGGCCAAAAGACCCTGGCACAGTGACAGGCTCATTACAAAAACATATAAAAGCAAAGGGAAATATTCAAACATCACTTCATGAAGCCTAAGACAGTCTTAGGTGCTTACAACATGGCTGAAGTTCAAAGGAGTGCTGACCACTTTGGGCCAACCGAACCTTGTCCAGTTCTTTTTAGGGAGTGCAAATAGATGATCCCAGTTGTCTTTTGGTTTTTTTTTGTTTTGTTTTGTTGTTTTTTTTTTTAATTTAGGGACCACAGCACAGAGCTTGAATATGACCCAATGCCTCTTCTTCAAGAAATGTGCAAACTAATGCGAGATGACACATAACAATGCAGCAGCAAACAGCAGTAAGGAGTAGATGGGTGACAAAACAGAGGAAACCTCTTTGCTCCTAGACCCAGCAACACTCTTTCCAGAAGAGCAAGGCTTGCTTGTACAGGATTCAAGGAGGCAGACTTCAGTCAGGGCTATGAGCTAGGAACCATCTCAATTTTCAGGGATCCTAGAGTTGATGAGAAAAATGACTCTGTAATGGTGCCTGGCCAACCTGTTTCAAACCAAGCACAACTTGAGATGATCAAAATTTCACCACGATTTGGATTTATGTTGGGGCAGGAGAGAATTGAGAGTTCTAGCAACAAAATGAATGTTTGGTTCAATCTTTCTCATTGAGACACTTTTAATGGAAAACATATTGTGTTACCCATCTACAATTTTTATTGCAATAACTTTTGGGTTAATTTGTCTTTTTCAAAGGAAACCATCTTCATTTGAAAGCAATTTTGAAACTGGAAGGCTGTTCTGAGATGTAGCAAAAGCAAATATCAGCAACTGACAACCTTGAGGAAAAAAGAAATTTCTACTCTCTTCATAGTCCTTTCCTTTTTTCTTCCAAAATCACACACATGCTTGCCCTTTATAACATAAAAACATTAAACAATACGATTCTTTAGGAAAAAAAAAACAACCAAACAAAGTAACAATCTCTGTTAAAACAAAATTCCTCATTTACGGTTCTGTTCTTTGGGAGAAGTGGAGAGAGACTGAATCATGTTTGACAGATATTGTTCACTTTACTGCACTACAGGGAGGTGCTACATTGACATACTCAGGTGATGAGGGCAGAACAAGAAAGTTAGTAAAGTAAGTAACAGGGAAAGGAGGAAAATGTAAGAACAAGCAACAAGAGCTGTCTCTGCGACCAAAGGAATGCTAATAGAACGATGACATACCTTGAATTATGGCAAAAGATATTTAGTAGTAGTACCAGGGAAATATTAGAGAAAAACCTTTGTGATTATCCAGATGACCAAACCTAAGGAGGTGTGAATAGTCATAGTACGAGATGCTTAAACCATGTGCAGAAAATACAGCTTTGCTGAGGTTGTGCTGAGAACAGAGTTTATCATAATTTATATGTCTAGGTATAAGAGCTCTGCAAACAGCTTTGCTCTCTGGCTGCCAGGATCACAGTGGCAGGAGAAGCTGTTTGGGGTCTTGCAGTTACTCTATCAGCTAAGGATGGCCCCCAGCCTCTGCCCTACAACACTTCTGAAATGGGAGAGGACAACCGACATGAAGCCCCACACCCCACCCTTCATCGAGTCAGAACCTGTTTGTTGCACAGTGAATGAATTGAAACCTTGCTGTCAGTGTAGGTGTACCTACTTGGGTATACTTGTGGTATACTTGGGCAAGCTTCAGGGGGCAATTCTTTTGATGTGTGCAGAGAAATGTTCAGGTGTAGGGTACTGTCCCTTCACCTTGTTTTCATTTTCACAGCCACCTAAAGAGTCAGTCCCATCTGCACAGCAACTTTCCTGAAATTACCAGGGCAAAGACATTCCCAAATAAAATAAGTCCCTGTCAGCTGTTCTGCTTCAGTACAGAAAACAAAAATTACTCATACTCACAGCCCTAAATGCATAAAATCAGCGGAATATTGGAATGAAGATACAGAGTGTAGACCACACACATTTTCTCATGCCTGCTTTATGTTGTCCACGGGGCAAGACCATTTGTTCTACATTATAGAGGCAGTAACTGTGCTTTTGAAAAAACGCATCATTCCATATCCCATATCCAATTAAAAATATGTGCTGTACATGTCTATTTGCCATTGACAAATTCTTCTAACAGCTGGCTGAGATAGGGTTAGTGTTGTGATTATGAAGAGCTGAAGAGCAGGGTAGAAGTTTCTATCTGATTTGAGAGCCTTTAACAGACTCGCTGGCCAGGCTATGTGATCAGTGTCTGACCACCACAACCCTGTTTGGGTGTTTTGTGCTGAGACTTATTAGATAACTAGCTACAGTGTGCAAGACAGAGTAAAAGAAATAAGTGGTAGGGAGGAAAGGTTGAAGCTGGGAAGAGAAGGGGAGGTGAAAAGAGAAGGATTTTCTTCTTAACAAACTGGAGAGCTGCAAGGATGAAAGACCAGCCTGGCAATGGCTGTAAAGTTGAGGAGCTCTAGTTTCAGGGATGTGATGTTGTTGTGCCCAGCCTTTTACTCTGCATGTTTGCTATAGCTTAGGGGCACGTCACACACTTGTGAGAACTTTACCAGAGTGTTGATGCAATATTGTGTCAGTAACAGTGTGATTTGTTTTTCCTCTGGACATTGATTGAAGAAATTCTTATTACATTTTATAGCTTGCTTGGCCTTGGTATGAGAGTCAAGACATAAATTGGACCATAAATTGGCCTATGTCAGAATCTGCATTGAATTGACATCAAATACGTGTCATCATGCTGGTGTTTCAGCTAACAGCAGGAACCTGACACTCCCTGTCAACTTGATCAAATGCTAGACCCCCTCACATCTTTGCCATGTGGCACACTTTAACAGTTATAGTGAAGGCTGTGGAGGCATCTCCTGCGACGATACTGGAGAATGCTACAGTAGGAAAATAAATTGTGTTTGTAGACCAAATTGATTTGCTTCGACTTATTGCAAAGTAACGATCTCCACTGTGAGCGTTGCAGGTATATGCATATAAATAAAAATTGACACCAAAAAATATATAGATACACTGAGAGGAAAAGAGAGCACACATAACCGAGATATATTTATCCCACAAGCAAAGCGAGACTTGATAATTCATGAGTGGCAAAGATGCAGTTGAGTTATGGAGATCTTTCCTCAGGAGTGAAATAAATATAGCATCTCGATTCAGCCCATTATATAGCGCGATTAATAGAAATGAATGTTTTCAATAGGTTAGTTTTATTTTGAAACATTTAGAGGCTATATTCTGTTCTTAATTTACAAACTCAAAAATCCTCATGGCGATTTGGATTTAGAAAGCTACATTTTGGTAATAGCGATTTGGGGGTTGAGGGCAAATTTCTGTTTATGACTCTGCAAAGAGAGATGAAACTTACTTTAGTTAGAAACTGGAGTTTACTAATTGTAAGTTAGTGTCTCAGTCTTCATCAAAAAGCTATAGCAGAGCTTAGGGTAAGATAAAATCTACAGCACTATGAGACACCTTTGTGGCTAGTTGATTTTTAAAATAGCAGCTGCATCACATTCGGGATAAGTCAATATTTGTCCATCACCTTCACCACGACTGTGAGGACTGGCCAATTCTCACCCATTTTACTATGCATTTAGCAGTATCTTAAGACCTAAACTCATCAACCCTCTGTTGCTAAACACTACAAGCACTGCAGGCAGGACACGGCATCACCACAGCTGAAGCATTTTGCAACATGCTGTTAACACAACAGGCTTCTCCCTAGTGGCTTGCATGGACTTTGCGTACTGTCGTCCCTGGAGACAGACGGTGGCCAAACGCAGAGTACCAAGCCATGGAAGGTGGCCTGGTGTTATTTTATGACTCTCTTTCTAAGTCAGAATCTTTTTCTAGCTTAGATTTCAGCTATTACATACCATGTAAATGTCAACACTATTAGCTACTTGCTTATAACAGTAATGGAAACCTCTCACTAATGTGCCTGGTCAACTGTCCTAAATCAAAAGACTGTCCTGTGGGCCAAAACCCAGCTACCTCACAAAACTGCCAAAATCTTAATTTTTCCATTGCCAACACTAACAATGCCTTGAGGTTCTTTTAGTATAAAATGGATAATACACAGAAAACTGAAAATGTTGAGACAGCATTGAGGAGTAACTCTATTAACTCAAGAGAGTTGTATGACTGTCATAAAGAGAAAAAAGCCAGACCTACAGAAATCCATACGGAAATAAAAAACAGAGGGATAATGTCATATACTGCAGAACTAGTTTGTCTTCACTTAGTTCGTTAGAAAAACTCATTTTTAATTGAAGTCTGTCAGAACATGGAAGAACATCCCAGAACTTTCCTAGCTAGAGAACTGGACCTTATCTATAGGTCTGAGAAAGGTGCAGTGAATGATATGCTACATACATGGCTGAAAGATGCTACACAGTAAAGTGCTGAAAGGGGAAATACAATTGGATATTTATGCTCCTTGATGTTGTGCGTGACACCTCAGGAGTAAGGGACTTGTTTGTCATCTCTTTGACGAGTCAGAAGGAATTCCAGAGCAGAGAAGCACCTTGAATCCACTGTAAATCCTCCACCTTGTTATCATTCAGCGATCTGCAGGGTTGCAACTGAAGAGATGCTATCTTTGTTTTACTGTTTGCACAGCTGTAGGAGTTATGTCTGTGCCCACAAACCTAGCTCTATTTAAGGGTCTTCAGGGCTGCTATTCTGAAACTGAGCTCAGGGCAGGAACACTGAAACACAAAATGCTTCCAGGAAAAATGTTAAAGTGACTCCTGCAAACTTTAACGAGAGCTTCTTGTAGAACCTGCTCCTTGTGCCTCGGTGATAACATCTAAAATCTTTGCTCTAAGATGGACATTTTGAAAAACAACCCCAGATTTTTTTGCACTTGGCCTCCCTGCTGTGTTCCCCTCCTCTCCCTTCCTAGGCCTACTTTAAATTATTTTTGATATGCATGTTGCTCTACAGGACTGATCTTTCGCTGTTTGAGCAGAAATAGGATCAATTAGATAGAACTATCCATCATCTCCTATTATTCTTTTGCACCTGTAACAGAGAAATATATCAAAACCCCATAATTCTGACAACATTTCAATGAAAATTTGAAAAAGAGACAGACAAAATGTTGTCAGAATTTTTTTTTAAACTTATAAAGGCCACTGTCCAAACCACCAAACAAAAATATTGCCTCTACTTAATATTTCCTTAAATTACTCATGGCTCAAAAATTAGTAAACCAGGATAGCATTTGATATCAAGATTCACTGCAAGAATACCTCTGATTTCTCAAGACACTGAGACTTTTGTACTTTGCTAGCTAGTCAAGGGAGGGGATTGTCCCGCCCTGCTCTGCGCTGGTGCAGCCTCACCTCGAGTGCTGTGGGCAGTGTTGGGCGCCACAGGACATTAAGGATATAAAGCTACTAGAGAGTGTCCAGAGAAAGGCCACAAAGTTGGTGAAGGGTTTGGAGGGGAAACCATGCAAGGAGCAGCTGAAGTCACTTGGTTTATTCTGCCTGGAGAAGAGGAGACTGAGGGGAGACCTCATCACAGTCTACAGCTTCCTCACAAGGGGAGGAGGCGGGGCAGGCGCTGACCCCTTCTGTCTGGTGAACTATGACAGGACCTGAGGAAATGGCAGGAAGATGTGCCAGGGGAGGTTTAAGCTGGATATTAGGAAAAGGTTCTTCCCCCAGAGGGTGGTGGAGCACTGGAACAGGCTCCCCAGGGAGGCAGTCATGGCACCAAGCCTAACGATAAAGCACTTGGACAACACCCTCAGACATATGGTGTGAATTTGGGGTTGTCGTGTGCAGGGACAGGAGTTGGACTTGATGATACTTGTGGGTCCCTTCCAACTCAGGACATTCTGTGATTCTATGATTCTATGATTTTACTTGCAGAAAACTGAGTAAAGGCTTGAGTATGTTCCTTACTAAGGTTTTGAAACTTTGTGTCCTTTTCTCTAATGAAAGCTTGTCCTAAGCCAGGAAGTCCAGACAAACAAACAAGTGAGCAGATTTTCTAGATCTGTGGTGTCCAGAGCAAAGACAAGTGTTGTCATCAAGCTGGCTTTGGTTCTGACCCATGCTGCCTCAACCCACCCTAGAGCTGCCAGGAATCTTACGCTGAATAGACATCATGAAATGCCCAAGTTACCTTTCCTCTGGAGCACTGTCATGCCCCATGTGTCCCACCTCACTAGCTGATGGGCAATACTGCAAGCAGAAAGTTTGACTGACTTGGAACAGTTCCCCAGGGACCTTGGCTAATCAAGGTGATATCGCTCAGTTAAAATCTGAATAGGCTTTGCAGTGTGATCTGACTCTCACCATCATAGCAAAACACTTTTGTATCAAAAGGCTGGCATGAAGATCTATAAGGCATCACAATGATTCTGATGATTTCTCTGCAGGAAACAAATTTCTATTAAGAACTATTAAAATTATAAGGCTGGTAAATGGCCAGCACTCCACTTTGTGAAATTCCATGTTGAGTTCTTTGTAAATCTGTCAGGCTTTAATGTTGTAGGCCAAAATTTTCCATCATAGTTGCCTGCTTCAAATGAACTATTAGGGGCAACTTTTCTACAAGAAATTAACCATTTTCTGAACTATGCATAAGCAAAATACACATTTCAATTGACAGGAATTTCTTTTAGTTTGAGTATAATGTTCCCATTTGCTGGGAAGGTTGTGTTCAGGGAAGGAGAGAGCTAGTGGAAAAAAATTTTGCCTGGCCAGGTAATTGAAAACTATATCATGTGCAAGCACCCACCTGTGGTGGTGGAAAAAAGTTGGACAGGCTCCCATATCCTAATTTTTTACTGCATGGTTTTACAAGTTTAATAACATACAATTTTTGGCATAACGTATCTTTTCACTGATCTTGGTGGTTGCTCACAGGGAGAGTCAGAGCTCAGAGAACTAACCATTTCCCTTCCTTTACCAAAATCCCATTGCATGACTTTACCCTGTCAGAAAGCAGAGGTCATGCTGGGGGCATTCATATGCTTGAAGCCTGGATTAATGTGACATCATGGTGAAGACATCAGTTAGCAAGTTCAGTGATGGCTTCCATTTGAGAACAGCTTTTCCCAGTCTGGACGGAGTGGGATCCTTCAGAAACTGGAATGCACAGAAAACTGTTCCCAAGTTCCACAGAATACAACAAGGTCAGTAGGATGTGCATTCTGGTAAATCTTTTAACCATCCCAGGGTATACAGCAACAAATTCTACCGGTTAGGCTTGAAATGCAGCGATGAGATTAGCATCTTCTGTTAAATCCCACCTGACAATTTCATGGACTTGCCCACCAGAACTGCTGTTCTGGAGGACTAGGGCCAGCGCCACAGCTGCTCCTTCTCTATGTATGCTCCCATTGGCCCTCCTCTACCTGAGCCCTCTGCATGTAGGAGGCCTGGAGAAAATGACATTGTGGCATTGATTTCCACACCTCCTTTTCCAGAGCATTTGCTCATGTGGCCATAATATAGCCTTCAGAGACTGAGGTGCATGGTTCTCAAGGAACACCACAATTCCTTTCATTCAGCACAACAGAAAGGAGAAAATGGTTCATATGACAATTCATCTGCAAATGAGAGATGTTAGCCTTTTCTTTTTTCTTTAATCACCTATTTAAACCCCTCACATACACGCAGTACTCGGGTCTTACAAATGCAACGTCCTTGGCAATCTATGTTGGATGAACCAAAGAAGAGTTTGAGTGAAACTCACAGAAGCAAAGACATTTGGACCAATGATTGAAATGAAATACATAACATCTAGTTTTGACCACAGGGACCAAAGAGCAGCAGGCAGTCTTATTTACCATATACTTCATAATTTTGGAACATAAAGCAGGGACTTAAGGATGGTATCTGGGCCTTTACTGTGAGTATCCTCACTTTTGTCAGTTTAAAGCTGGAACCAGTGTATTAGCTGAAGGGAGTGTGTGTGTGTGTGTGGTTTAATACACATTTAGTATAGCTCCTGGGAAAGCTAATGGAGTTGCCTTGGGGAGTTGAGCAACCTCCCAGTGCGCCCTGCGTAAATCTTCTTTAGCTGCAGGTGAACAAAAAGTTATGTTAAGTGCAAAAGTGAAGGTAACAGCTGCTGAATCTCTTTTGCTGGCCTATGGAGAATTGGCATGGCATGTTACCAGCTGATTGGTGATTTCTTAACCTCTTCTAACCTGTAAAAATAAGAGGAAAAATTGAAGCTTTGGGGGAAGATTTTCTCTTTTAGTACAATATTCTCTTATTCACCAAGGACAGTAGGTTAAAAAAATAATTTGGAAAGAAATTCAGCTAGAAAATGATCAGGACACCACAAGTGCAGTGTTATAAGACTCTTTCTTCTTACTTTCCTTTTTTTTTTTTTCTTGAAGAAGATAACTCGGTTTTATACTTTACTGTCTTATTAACAGAATGCATTTTGGAAGTCTGCCACTGTTAACAGTATCAGAAGGATTTAGGGCTGCTGAAATACACTTGAAGATTTAATTCTGCTGACTTCAGCTCTGATCCGAAGTAAAAACTGTAACCATAGATTAAATGTTTAGCGCCAGATATTGCAATTGCTGCTTCTTGCCGTAAATCCTTGTGTCTATTGCTGTTTCAGACAGCTCTCTGTGGGCCCTTGGCAGAGCATGCAGCACAATGCTAGTGTTGTATAAGGTTCTTCACCAGGGGCCAATTCTTGAAGTCCTCTCTCCATCCTTCCTCATAAAACTCCCAGTTGCCTGAGTGAGAACCTTGAGATGTAGTGGCGCAAGGCTGCCCTGCAGATATAATTCCCACAGAACGCTGTGAAAACCAGGATGGCTGCCTGCTTTTTGTAATGCTTGATCTTTGGTTTTCAAAAAGAGTATTCCAAGGGTGGGGGGAAGAGCCTTTTCAGACTTTATTAATCTCTTAGGAGAGCCAACTAATAAAAGCAAATAATCAATACAAAATTAGATTGTCATGATGAAAATTAACTAATGTGGTCATTCATACACTAGAATATCTGGTTAAAAGTTTAAGGACTACCTCACTCTCTTAGTTATAATTTTATAGGTCTCTGTAGACTCCTTTTTCGGACTTCAGCAGCCATTGACATTTTAATCTTTTTAATGCGGTCATCTGATTTACACGTGGGGTTCGCTTTTTCATAGTGAGTAGTTCTCCACTCATTGCTTATTGCACTCGGATAAAGTTATAATACGAATACATCTCAGTAGTCCCTGGTCCAAAACTGGTGCCTGTCTTCCCTGACCTTGGATAGATTTATTGCATTGTAAATCTCAGCACACAAGCTTTATTTTTTTTTCTACTAAAATTTTAATGTCAAGGGTATAACCCAAAATACTTTCAAGGCATCTTATAGTACCAATCATACTGACATGTGAGAGGATGCTGGCACCCCTATTCTTCTAATAAAACAAAAAAAGAAGGAAAAAAATAAAACCAAGGCTAAGGAGATGGCACATACTAGAAGAAAAAAAAAACCCTCTGGTGTTCCCACACCAGCACCAAGGCCACATGTAGAGATTGGGATGAAAGTTATTGAGGTATCAGCCTTTGTCTGCACTCCTAGGTGGTGGCCTGATGTTGAAACATTTATGTTTTCAAAAGAGGAAAAACAAAAATAGGAAAAAAAATTTAGGTCAGAATGCTCAGTAGCACCACCCCAGCCCAGCTAACCCATAAATTAAGTAAATATTATTCACTCAGCCAGCTAGATATGTATATTTCACTTACAGTCTCTGGGACTGGAATATCTGGTTTACGCCCTGTCCTGACAGTTGGGAAGAGGCAACCCAGAATCTGGCAAATATGGTTTAAACAAATTTTAATTTTAATTTGAGCTCTTGAAGCTTTGGCATGATGGTATACGGATAACGTGCTGCCGGATTGCCCATCCTTCTTGCACACTCCCATGTTCAGTTAGGTTTTTCAAGCGGTCACTTGTAGCCGTCTCATACTTCGTCTGTTGGTTTTTTAGCGCTATATAAGACCTGTATAGAATAAAAGTATCGGACTTGTTTTGTATGGCTGTGCTAGTCCCAAAGCATGCAGATAAAAGAAACTGCGCAGCGATGCACTCAGCACGGCTCCAGTGCAGGAGGCTATCGTTTCCTTTGTTCCTTTCCCATGTGAGCAAACTAGTCTTTTATTAATTCTCTACCCTATCCCCATTTAGTCTTATAGAGAGTGCCAGGGAGAAGCTGGGAATATAATGCTTTCCTCCCTTTTTGCTACAGGTCATATTAAATGGATATTGCATTCAGTGCAGATGGGGCGACATTGTCATTCATCAGTTCCCCAAATTGGCTGCTTGGCAGACAGAATTATTTAAGTAAAACTGAAGTAATTTTCAAAATTGAAACTTAAGCTGTTTAGTGACATAAGCCAAGAGCAGTTTTTCTTGGACCCCCAACATTTCCTTGGCTCACATTCGCAGTTCAGCTATTTTCATTCCCGTCAATTAGTTCAATCTCTATGGATGTGAGGAAGGGCTAGAGCAGCGCGGTTTCTTTGATGCAATTTCATGTATATATATGGAGCATCTGTTACTCCAGGAGTCTTGCCGTCACTTCCATTATATGGAGAGTATTGATAGTGATAGGAGCTCAGGATCTGATGGGCCATTTTCTTCTGAGCTTCACACAGAAGTGCCTTGGCAGAAAGCCGTGTGAGAGGGAATACCCCTCCAAACAGAGGAAACATGCCATGGCAAAGCCCTGCAAAAGGGCCCAGGCAAAATAAAACCTGTAGGAGTGCACTCCCTTCCTCCCCTGCTCCACTCCCCCTGAACATCTGGGTATATGACACCTTCAATGCAAACTCATGTAACACCAGCACAGGGCTTCCTGACACCATGCTGGGGTGCCCAGGCTGATCCACTCAAAAATAAATGGCTTGAGGAAGGTGCTTCGCTTTTAACAGCCTCTTGCTATTAGACTGCTCTTTTTGGGGGGATAGGGGGAGCTATAAAATGTTTATCTTCAGTATTTCTTTCGAGACAGCAGGTATTCCTCTTGTATTGATGCGCCAGAGGCTATCATTACCAACAAGTCAGGTAAACATCTCCAGCCAATTATTAACCTGTGATAGGAAGATAACATTTTCTCCCCTTCTTGGTACCTTTTATTTATCCTTAATACTTTCCAGGGAAATATCTGAGAGCTCTTGTTTTTCATCTTATAATTTGGTCAGGAGGATAGGTTAAGAGTCTAAGATTGCTGTCCCAAATCCCAGCACTTGGTTAAGTGTGATTTAAGTGGCAATTAAAATGTTATTCTAGGCTTCAGTATACGATGAGCTTCTGTCTCTCATTTAGCACACCCACCCATTGCCTAATTTCAGAAAGGGCCTGATGGATGCTTTCAAGGACCGTTCAAGAAATATTTGACAGGTACCTGCTCACTATCATGGATTGTCACTGGTTTAACAACCACTACATTTCCAACTTGTTTGGGTACTTTAGTCTCTAAGCAACCTTCTTTGTAGAGAAACTCAGACTGTACCCATGGGCAGACAAGCTACCTGCAGTCTTCAGGAGCGCTCAGGTGGTCAGAACATGCCGCTGGTGTGAGCAGAAACCCCGTGCTCGCTGCCAGGGCACCTCGGGAACCAGGGCTTGTCATCTTAAGGGAGAAATTGTTTCTGCTCTGGCACACAATGAAAATGAAAAGATCTAATGTTTCTTATAAAACAATATTACACAAATTGACTTAACTGAGATGCACTGTTCTGATTTGAGCTATTTTGTTAGAAATAAATTCAAATGGAGGAAAAAGTGTTTTAAAAAAAAAAAGAAGAAAAATAAAAAAGAAAAAATAACATACCATTCAAAAAATGTTTAATAGAATATTTCAGTTATTCTTTCCAAACAACATTTCACTGAAACCAACACACTGCTGCGAAAGTGTTTGGTTTTTATCAACTGACATTTTTCCTTCTAAAAATTTCCAGCCAAAAGTTTTCTACTTATGTATCAGTATTGTAGTAGGAATATGTGTAACTGTGGTTTGAATTTTTGTGAGATGCTTTTAGTCTGAGTCTTCAGCCTACTTAGATTGAGGCAGACTTTTGTATAATTTGAAACATTCCACAGTGTTTATCTCTGGATTGGTGAAATGCATTAGAAGGACAGTTTTAAGTTACTGCTTCATGAGTTAAGTTGCTCTTATAAATTCCTATGTTTTCTCAAAATAGGTTAATTGTTTCTTGTCACCTCCCAGATAATATTAAATTATGTGGAGCCCGTTGTGTAAGAAAAATGTGAGGTTTGTTTTTTCCTTGGGGTTTTAAAGAAGTTCATATAGTGAAGTGAAAAATATCCAAAGAGATGTAGCCTTTACCAGTATCAGTTTTCTTAGCAGACTGCTTAACCTTGGATTTTGCATGTGGAGGCACTATATATATATGAATACCTATATATGAATACATGTATATGAATATATACTGAATGCTAACTGAATACGGAGAGAGAATCTAGAAGGCAAACAGTGCCTGGCATTGATGGTGTATTACTATGAGACCTGCTTTTTTATAAAAGAAGAGTATGTTTTCTGTTCCTGTATGCCAGCTGTAATTTAGTGGGTTAAGTGACTTAGAACCTGCTGTGCTTTTTGGAGACTGCAGGTCCAAAGATGTGTCTAATCCATCATTACAACACCTTTGAACCACCAGAGTAGGGCTAGTGTCTGCCCCAGTATGTTTAGGCATAAGCTTTATGTAAAGCTGCCAGCTATAACCATTCATCCAGCTTCTTCTTGCCATGGACCAACATGCAGAAACAGTCTTGTAGTGACCTTTACTACTTTTATATTATAAGAGTCTGTTCCTGACCAGTTTTGAGAAGTACTTATAATTTTTAATTGTTACTTGAGACTTACAATAACAGAAGATTTGTTGGTAATTGCATTCTTTTCTTTGGTTTAATTGTTATTTTCCTTTTTTTTTTTTTGTTTGTGCCTCCCTGGGATTGTCCACGAGCAAAATTATCTGGGAAATAACCTCGTCATTTGGTTATGAAGCACCGATAAACCTGAACAGCATTTTTCTTTGTCTACGCTGAATAGCCTTTGCTATGTATTAGCCCAGTGCCATTACAAATTCAAACCCTATATATATATTGTTCATGGCCCTTTGTGTCATCAGGAAATTAAAGTTTGCAGCTGGCCTCTTCATCTTAGTTAATCATGCGAACATGAAATCCTTAAAGGTCCACGCAATGGTCCCTGCAGGGGCCCCACTCAACACTTCTCTGCAGCGTGACATTGTTTTTCAGCTGTGTTTTTATCTTCTCCCCTCTTCTGTTCTGAGCTCCTGCTGCTTTTAGCTTCAGTAGCAGACTGTCATGTGGCACTTTATCATGGGCTGTCCAGAGCGCCGCAGTAGCCATGCCCCTTCACCACACACCGCAACCTGCTTGAAAGTTTAGGAGGTCAGAGATGAAGCCTCCCCTGCTCTCACTACCCTGTTTTCCTTCCTTCAGCCCTGCCTTCGTGGCGAATGGGAAAAACCTCTGCGTACTTGTACTGTGTCTTACACAAGGTTGCAGGGTGATGGTTTAAGGGCTTAGTTTCTCCTGCTTGTATTTTATGCTGTGGTTGCTTGTTTTCTAAGAACTCACTTAAATTATGACAATAAATCAAAGATTTCCTTCCAGATGTCTTTTAACATCTAGCATCATTTCCTCCAGGTCCTGGATATGTCCTAGATTTTAGTTTCCTTAGGTAATTTCCTCCACTGGCCTTAGTGACCCTGACACAGGCTGACCTGTAGTCTCCCTTTTTAAGATTTGGTTTGAAGAAGTCAGTCAATACCTCATTTAAAGAGGGTGAGGGGAGGTGAGAGCGAAGGAAAGCCTTCACTAGCTTCTTCATTTTCATTTCCTGTGCCATTGTATTCTAACTTTCTCCCTGACTGATTTCCACTCTCCTTGCAGGTGATGAGAAAAATCTCTTCGTATTTGTTTTCTTTCTTTTTTTTCTTTGCTGTAGCTGCTTTAAAATTTTTTATTAGCTTTTCCTTACCTCTTGATACATAATATACATGTGAAAGAATTAAAGGACTTTTTTTTTTACCATCAGATTTCTCCAGAGTTGTTAATATTTTTCTCTTTACCATTGAGAAAGCCATTTTGTCATTTTAAAGATCACAGCTACTTTTATTGAGCTCTAACATTTTGGGCCCTAATCCAACAAATCTTTTAAGCATGTGCTTAACTTCAGACACGTGAGCAGTTGTATTGAACTCAATGGAGCTAGTCAGGTGCTTAAAGTTAAGCAGATGATTAAGTGCTTTGTTTGGCTGGCCTTGCAGAGCACCGTCCCCCAGGAGCCCCTTCACCAACAGCCTGCGCAGAGCTACCAGCGGGCGGGTGTTCTTGCTGCACTCAGGAGGCAGGCATTGTAGCAGAGAGGAGAGAATCCTGTAGCACATGATCCTCCCAAAAGTTTTGGGAGAATATCTTTATTTTCAGTTACTGATTTTAATATAATGCATGCCTTTGTGCATGGTTCCTTTTGACCTTGAGGCGTCTGCGATTTAAGTGATGCAGACATAGGCCAAGGAGGAGAGGAACTGAAACAGATGAAACAAGAAAGATGATACAAAGACAGCCGTACGGGTCTGATATCACAAGGGCATGCAGCTTCTTGCACTGTCTTGCCCTGCTGATTTCAGAGAGACCCTTGTGTGCTCCGTCCTTACCTGGAAGTATTCAGCACCTTGCGGGATCAGAACCTGGTCTTATATACGTATTTGTTTATTCAGCCTACCTCTTTCAGCTGCCTGCCCATATCTTTGCGTGGCTGCTCAGAGGTGGGAAGGTGACCCTCACCAGGCATGTGGTCATCATTGCCCGCCCCAGTTTCTACCCACTACCTCCAGACTAAAAAGATGCTCTTCCAACTACTGGAGACCAAGGGGACAAAGGACCCAAGTCTGCTTTGCCCCGAGGCAGAGGGAGGACACGGGTATGGCAGCAGTACCCTGTCACAGATTTCTCCTGGCTGCTTCCACCTGCCTGAGAACCGAGCTGTTGCTGCAGCTGCTTTGTGGCACCAAAATACATTACCAGGGAAGTTAGGTTGGCAGTAGCAGTTTGGGTGCTCAGAAGTTAACCTGAACAAGGGACTGCATTCAAGCACCTGGGAAAGGCTTCTCTGGATAGATATGAACCTCTTAAAATGAGGTTTTGTAAAACTGCACATGGTAAACTCCTGTATCATCTAAAATACCTGGTCTTAGTTGTGCTGGTTTGGAGGCTGCGAACAAACTGGCTGGTGGTTCTGTGGGCTCTGTCAAGCCAGTTAATCCTTAGGACACTGCTTCCTTTGAGGCCCGGCCAGATGAAGAAATCTTAATCACTAAATAAATGGGATAGGCCTGAAATAAACTACCAGATTTTCCCCTGGACAAGCCATTTTGGTGTTCCTCACAGGTATGGGCTTGAAAGTTCTTTATATAAAGGCTGTTTCACATCAGTCTCATTCCTACCTCTCTAGAGGCTTTATTTGTCAGAGACTGTACACAGAAAATGTGTCTTTTTAAGTTAAGGGAGGAATTCCTTCAGCTGGCAGTGGTCCTGGGGTAACAGCCAGGAGGCTCCATCCGAGACCAAGACCCAGCTGTACTGGTGCTGCACCAACATTTTCCTCCAATTATCAAAGGAAAAGCTGTTAACTGTTTCTATTGTCTTTCGGAAGCTGACTGCTAGGAATGGGGAAAGGCTCGGGTAATACCCCTTTAAAATAATTTCTACTGACTTCAGGCTTGAGAAGCCACTAAAGCAGGAATGGGGACAGGATAGGGCCCATGGTGACAGCAGCAATTTCAGCATTATTTCAGGAAAGATAACATGTCACTCTTCCGTATTGGTAGGCTGGCATCTCTTCTTGTCGTATGACCCTAATTAATTTATGTAGTATGCGTCATGGGGGAAGACAAGATCCAGACTGAAGCCTTTGTAATGGGATTTTACCCTGCTCCAGACAGAAGTAATTAACCATATCTATCTTTTTCAGTTTCAGTTGCTCTTCCCTAAAAGATTTATATTAGGAAGGTAAAATCATACATAGTCACACCTTGTCCGTACAAGCTTTTCTTATCTTCTGTGACAGAATTAAATGCTATATTTCGTCTCTAGCAAGTAGTAATATCTATATGACTAGCACCAAACTAAAAGTCACTCTGAGAACACTTGTTCTTTATGACATTGTCACTGCTCTGATTGCTAGATAGCCTCTGCCATCCCGTATTCGCTTCCCTTTCCTCTATCCATGTTTACTTTGATTTCTACAGGTATATCCTATCAAGCATATGGTGGGTAGGGAGGGTACTTATGCATAGGATGTGTGTACAGACAGCGCTAAGTTCATCAGAAAAGAGCTGGGGAGGAGATGGAGAACACAGGTGCTCTGCTAAACTAATGAAAGGAGAATACATCCTCACACAACCCATAGCAGAGCTGTGAAAATCCTTGCTGTTAAAGATCTACGAGGATTAAAACCAAAATAAATAAAAAGGATTGGGTATTTACCTCCTGAGTCTGTCCTTTGAGGGTTAGGAAATAGACTTCCTCTGCCCATTGAAGACACAGGGCTGTGCCCTGTGGTGTCAGGAGAGGGTTTGGGGGCAATTTATTTCTTCTGTACCGGTCTCAGCTCTGCTGGCCAAAGAGGATATCATCCAGGCCCTTGTCACCATCTCTCTAAGGACAGCTTTTGTCTTGTCACCATCTCTCTATGGACAGCTTCTGTCCCCCTCCCCTCCAGCTCAACATGATCCTTCCCTAGCTCATCTTCATGTAGCTGTCAGGACCAGTAACAAGCTGCTATTGAAGCTCACATGCTTCAAGATGGGATTGAGAGCAATTGAATGAGGACTGGCTGGCCTAGAGCAGGAGTCAGCAGGCAGCTGGGGATGGGATGGGGGCAGCAAGCTCTGCGGTCAGCAAGGCTCTTTGCAGAGGCAGGTGTTTGGGTAAGCTCCCGGAGGAGGTGGTGGTCCAACAGCAGAATCACCTGAAGTAATCAGTACTGCAGGGGGCATGGCGGGGCAGAGCTGCATCACTGAGCAGCATCCCCATCCCCGGGAGCTGCATCCAGCCGTGCTGCAGGCACTGCTCCTATTAACAGCACTGAGAGCTGTGCCTGCCATTCCCTAAGTGCAAAATGTGCAGGAAATCTATCCTATTATACCAAAATTGTGGTCATTCTCCACACCCCTGGCACCTGTATTTTGTTTCTAATGACTAGTTTGTCCTCCCTCTAGCTAGGATAAACTACACAAAAACTCTCACAGGCACCACTTCTCTCTATTCTGCCCGACTTCTGTCTGTCTCAAATGGTCCTGCACCAGAAATAAAGCCTACACTACTAATTTTAGACTACCTCACAATCCCTAATATATTGTACCTCTTTAAAACCTATAGCCGTTCGTTCCTCTTACACATCCATGATAGGATCTTATTGTAGCATTCCAGGCTGCCCCATCTCTCTTAAGCCTTATATGTCTTAACTTTTGTCCTTGGCATCCAGACAATTCTTCTATTCTCAGGATGCTTTCTGCTGAACTTCCTGTCTATAAAAATGCGCTCAGGGAGTCTATCACTCTTCCAGCCTATTCCTTCCCCTTCCCAGAGCTTCCCCTTCTCTTACCATACCAAGCAATTATTCTTATTAATTATTCCAGCTAACAGTAATTATCAGCAGCATGCACCCCCAGCCACATTAGTAACAGCGATCTCTAGGACACTGAGGAATTGGCTGAGAAGATTCACTTTGCTACTTGGATTGAATAAGAAGACAAATTCCTTTCTTCCCCACATGTTTATTTTGAGGGGGGATCTTACCACTTTCTTGTTTTAAGATGGACAAAAAGAGGGCAGATGAAGAAGCGAGGACTTACTGTACAGGCGTTGCCTGAGAAGAGGCAAAGAATAGAGATCCAAGGTTTAGTCTGTGGATTTTGTACATGGTTTCTAAGCAGTGGCATTAATTGATTTCTTTTTTTTTAGCTTCTGATATTTATGGGCCAAATACTGAAATTTCTGCTTGTGTTCCAATAATCTGGGGTCTGCCTCAGGGTTAGAACTTTGAATTGTTTTCATCCATTCCACAGGCACAACTACCATTCAGCTGCAAACAGAATAAAATTTGGCCATGTTTCATCACCTGTAATTTGTCAATATTTGTCGTCTAATTGCTGAAAACCACTGAAGTTTTTAAAAGTGATGTTTCTTCAGTGCAAAAGAAGAACAAAAAAGGCAAAAATATTTTTGAAAGAACAAAAGAAATTAAAAAAGAAAACCGTTCTGCAGAACGAGAGAGTTAAGAATATTTTCCCTCAAAATTGCTTACCATTTGCCTAAGCTGCAAAGTTTTTAATGACATTCTAGTGAAAATAGAGTGCTCTGGCTAAATTCCTTCAAACCTAATAAAGCAGATGACTGGGAACTATAATGGAATTGATGCTGTCAAGTGCATTTGCTTTTTTAATGCTAACATGTTTTTGGTTATTAAGAAACAAAAATCCAAGTGGTATATGATCAATATAGCTTCTGACAGGGGCATTGGAACCCATCTGGCTTATGGATCCCCCACTTTTTTTTATTGGCCTGAGATTATAAAGTTATAACACTGTAGTTTAGCTTCTGGCTTCTGCAACTGTAAATTGGCAAAGGGCTAACTATAAGGTGTGAGTTTCTGAAATCTAAAACACGATACTGACCCAGTGCATGCCACACAGGCCTGCAGCAGATGTATGGGATGAAGGAAATCCAGTAGCACTGTTGAAATGTTACTGATTGGTTCCAACTGGGTAGCTCTAGATATAAACCAGCTTTCAACAGATGAGATAAAAATGTCAGAAATGATCATTAAAATCTGATGCCATATATTACTTAATGAAGTCACACAAGGCAAAAATACCACCAAGCATCCTCCAGTAGTAACGGGTATACTCCATGAATGTTAGCTCCACACTTGTCAATATCTGTGATGAAAAAAAAAAGCCTCTCAATCTTTACAGATTTCTTTAATTTAAATAAGCCTTTTAACATAGAGAGGATTTGTTCTCTCAGTGTGCTTCATTAGTGTAGCTTACCACCACAAAACCTGGTTGTATTGAGAAAGATTGCCCCATTATCAAATAATTAGGGCTGCCTTAGCAGGTGCACACACTTACCTTTGTAATTAAATCCTTGTTAAAACACCAAAAACCAGAGAATTTAAATGGTTACCTGATCCCAGAGGAGGTAGCCCAGAAAGTTATTCTATAAGGTAGACATCATCTGGGAGCAGCGATACTGAGCAGAGACTCTTTTCCTCATGGGGTGTTGATGAAGCACATCTGCACACATCATGTGGTGCAATAAAAATTGCAATGACAATACTAGACAAACACCTACTGTACGAGAAGCCAGAGAAACCATGCATAAGCCTGCATAGAATCATGTGCTATGTAATGGAGCTTTCACAGCTTCACTAATTTTAGAGTTACAAGCAAAATTAAAGATGATCATCTTAATGTTTAATAATTCTTTGAAATATTTGCCTGGTTTACTATATTCTACAATGAGTCCAGGACGCTTATTCCTGAACTTAGCTTCTGAAATCTTACCACAGTGGAACAACAGTGGTTACATGACTACATGAACAGCTATTTTAGAAGAGCTCAGAATCCTAATAAAATATGGAAGAAAATAATGAACATTGCAGTAATCTCACAGTCATAAAAATCACATTTCTAATATCTTATAGATATATTTGTATGTTCCTGTGTTGTATGTTCTATGCATTTACAGATCTGTGAATGTCTATATTAATAAAATATGCCAGCAAGTGGATTAGACAGTCTCTTACAACAAACTGTATCTGTTCAGTTGGCATTCTCATTGTCCTCACCAGAACTGATCAACCAGTTGTGACATAATACGCTACTCACCTAGAGGTGTACCAGTGCTTTTACCATAAAGGATACTGAGCAAGCTCTTGTTCTGCTGGCTACTTGTATTCAGCCTCCAAGTCAGGACCAGAAACCCCAACCAAACTCTAGTTTTCAAAAGCCAGCAAGAAAACGCTAAGATAGGAATAAATTTGTTTTCTGCCTCTCAGAAGAACTCTGTTGACCAAAACAGTAGGGCCCAACATAAAAAATAATTTACAAGTTCTGCGCATACTCATCAACTTCAATCTGTGTCCAAAGTTGTAGATTCAGGGCTGACAAAAGTGCCATCATATTTTAGATGTGAAACATCTATAGAGTAACCAGTTTCTGGAACGATGTTCTTAGATAAATGGAGTTAGTCCTGGAAATCAATTTAGACAAAGCTGCAGCAGTGCTGGTATTGGAATTCACCAACTCGCTACATAATTTGAATAAATGGGAAAAGAGATGACTCTTGAGAGTAGTGCTGGCAGCCAAAAGAATTACACTGATGGACTGGAAAAGCAAAGCCATGCCATGTATTGATTTATGGACTATTGCCCTTCTGGATATAGCTAAATGTGAAAGAACTCCCTTTATTCATACTAATAAAATGGACATCAATGCTCTCAGACAAAAACTGCTGTCGGAGTTGTATTGTGAAGAGCTGACATGTGGGATGGTCTTTTTTCACTTGCCCATCACACATGCTCTGTGGGCTGGTGAAGTTTGAGACACGCAGAAAACAACAGGGACTTTGAGTTGCTTCATTTTTTTTTGTTTGGATTTTTTTTAGCTTTTTCACAAAAAAAATTTCCACTCAAAATTATTTCCTTTGTCTTTTTTGGGTGTTTTTTTTTTCTTTCTTCTAGAAACTCTTGGTGTAAATCAGAACTTAAGACAGTAGATTATAACTTAGTAGATGTGGTCCTATGATAGTCAATTTTCAGCATTTTGGAGACAAGTGCCTTTTTTCCTGACTTAAAAATTCTATGCAATGCTAAAGGAGCATGAACACAGCACAACACTAATTCTACCCTTCTGTGACACCCTTATGGCTGTGACCTCCCTGTCCTATCTGCCAAAGCTGGATTAATGCACACCATGCTCAATATGAGAAGACCCCTAAAAACCAGCTCTCACTCCCTCAGCCAAACCAGTGCTGTCCCTGAGGCCTTGTTTACCTTCAGAGGACCCTCTGAAGATTTCTTGCTCTCCACAAGACTGTCTCTGTCAATGTAAGTAATATGGGGAGCCCTACTGTAGCCTGGATGCTGCCAGAATTTTTAATGCTATATTGATTAAACTGCTATGAGTGGGATGAAATTATGCGGTATTAGTTATGCTGGCAACTGGTTTACCTCCGGGATCCTCATGTTGCTAGCGCTGGTGGAGCTAAGCCAGAATTAGGAACACTGGCAAATTAAAAAAAAAAAAATTAAGCCGTTACGTAGACATGACCTTGGTTGCTCAAACTTAGTGTCACAAAATTAATAGACCTTTTGGAGTCCAGGATGCAGTTGTGTTTGGTGACAGGCCCTGTCCATCTTCCCAGCAGAAAGAAGCCCTACCTGGGAAGCCCCAAGTCAGAACCGGGACCACACACAGCTGTGAGTCAAGAAGAAAACCAGGCTGTTTGCTTCAGCTTTTGAGGAGCTAATGAGAGATAATGAGGTCAGTTCTGGGATATGCTAGTAAGTATCGGCGTAGCTTTGTCCCATTGCTGTGCCCCTTCCTAAAATATTCCCCCCCAGCTGCTGTCAGAGGTGACGGCCCTTTGTCCATCGCCCCTGTGCAGCGGGACTCCTCCTGCACCCAGGGGACTTCTGGGGAAGTGAGTTAACCCGCTCCTGCAGGCTGCGTCTGGATGTGGCAAAAGGACCTCTGAGCAGCTCTGTGCTGAGAAAGGAAACCCAGTCCCTGGAAAAAGAGAGTCGAACACATTGGTCTTGCTGTGGCTGTGGTGACTAGACCAGCTGTGAAGTGCGTAAACATTACTGAGGTGCTTGTAAAGCTGAGTGTAAAGTCCACAAAAGATTGCCCATTCACTTACTCCTGAAGTGGGTTTGTGTTCGCTTTACATACATAGTTTATCACCGCTATCCAGATGAATCTGAAAAAGAATTGCTTACTTCCATTGTGGACTTAGTAGTGATACAAAACCACGTGACCATCAAGGCTTGTTGAACAAGACGGCCTTCCACCCTCCTTGAGATATAATGGGTACACAGTCTGCTTCAGACACCGACCCCAGCGCTTACAAGAGAAGCATGTTGTCTGAGTAAGGTTTCCCCAGGGCTCTCTGCATAATGCAGGTGACAATTATAACTTTATTCCAGACTAGCTAATGTCACTAATGATATGACTTAGGACATGACTACTTCTGAGGCTACACTACTTGACCTGTGTGAAGACGGAAAAATAAAGGACACAGTAAGTTTGTTAAAATTAAACCGAGCACAGATTAGCAATGCAATTTGTAAATATTGAACAAAGTTTAAGCTTCAGTCAAGCTGAAGAGAGAGAGGCTTTGCACTGAGACTTTTATAAGTGGAAAAGAAGAAGGAGAAAGTTAGGTGCTACCAAATACTTCCTACATAATTTCTTATTCTGTTGCAACGTAGTTTCACAATTTCAAGAAAAATGCACCAACTGTGCCTTATAGATCAAAGAAAGATAAAAAGTCTGACATTTTTAATTTGTTGACAAAACATACCTCCAGAATATCTGAGGCTAGATGGTTCCAGAGCTTAGTGTGATATTACAAAACCTGTCATGTCCAAGTCATTGGCTGAAGTTGAGCCTGAATGGCTAATGAAAGGACTGAAAATTATTGTCAGCTGGGACGTCTTCAGTGGCCTGTGACAATTGCAGTCTGTGATGTAGACAGTGGCTGCCATTTTAAGTATACAGACATGCTGCACTCAGGGTAGGACACCAAAAGAAAGCATTAAAAATTCATTCAGGCTGTAGGAGGGATGGATTGGAGCAGATGAAAGGTGGAGATGGTGTCAGGGCATTGGCGTTAACATCTTCCTTTTGTCAAACATGCCACAACACTGTAACAAATGCCTCAAGAAATCAGAAGAAAAATATGCTTTAGCAGAGTGGTTCACTAGTCATTGTGAGGCATGTTTACCTTCTGAATCTTGTAGCATTTTGGGTCTTTCTTAGCTATTTCCCATGTAAAGACTGGCCCAGCTCAATCCTGGTGCTTTGCTTATAATCTGAACTGATGACACTGCAGCTTCAGGGGGAATAGTTTCAGGGAAGATGGTTGCAGAATATTTCCATCTATCAGTCCTGAAACTCGAGTAAGCAAAAGATATACTGTCGTTTCGCTTTCTGTTCACATATTGGAGGTAAATATAGGAACTTATCCTCAACATGTCTGAATAAGTCTTATTTTCATGACACTGTGCCTCTGTGGGACTTAACAATGATGGAGCAGAATCGTTACGGTGTCATCGATTCCTTACAGTGTAAGAGCTTTTGGAAGTCAGATTGTATTCGGAACTATAAACTCAGGCTAATCAACCCTGCCACTTCCTGCATCAGTGCAGTGTTGCAGGATGTTGTTTTAAAGAACGCTTCACCTTCAAGCCTTGTGCAAAAAAACCTGTGGTTTTTTCCCTCCTCTTTAGGGCTGGTGGACAGGCTGACCCCACTACTGCCTTGTGCCAGTCACACAGTGAAAATACTGCTGAAGTGTGAAGCTGCAAACCCAGAGGGAATCCTCTTCCCTGGACTACTCATCTCCTTCAGTACAAGCTTCGCCAAGCTCTTATTCAGCAGATGGTGTAGGAGAGATAGCCTCCAAAACCACAGAGACAAATATTTGATTTGGATGAGTACATTAAAGATTACTCACTTCTGCCGTCAAATTATCTGTGTTTTGCAGAGAGTACAAAGGGCATGGTTTGGATCACCCCCTTTCTAATAAAAGTGGTTTCCAGCCATTGGCGCCGAGTGCCTTCTGCAGGCCAAGCTCACTGGTATCTGATACTCCGTTCGCGGTTAGGTGAGGAAAGGACATTGGCCGTGACGCCTTCCTGCGGAGTCTCTGAAGCAAAATGAACTTTCATGAAAGTAGCCTGCCTCCAACAGCTATCCCAAAGACAGGACCTTCAAGTTGGCACATGCTGAAACAGTAAATTGCACCCCAGTTCGCAGACTCCTGGCTCAGGCAAAGCAGCGAACCTATTCTTCCATCCTTAAAACACTGGTAAAGGTCATGAAAGCAGATATAAAATGCAAACAGTAGCCTGTCTGAAAAGGCACTGGTTTACATTAGCCCCTTCTCATCTCTGCTCCCATTTTGACTGAATCTTTTATGACTCCTTGATTTCCTTCTTATCTTTACCTGCATTAATTGCTGTGTTTTGAGGCTATGGTTTCAAGTTGGTGAAAGGCAAGATCCAGTGCCTGACAGAGAGGCATAATGTTATCAGTCAATCAACTGTTGTTTGCAGGGACAGAGGAGAAATGAAGTAGGTGCTGTGTGTGAGTGGAGCAGTTCATCAGGTCTACCTTTCTGGGCAGCACCATCTCCTGCTCAGTTCCTTCAAACAGTAACAGTGCATCCGAAGGAGGGGTGGGGTTGTGAGGCTGATTATTTTGGAAAAAGCCTCAGGGAGGCCCGTCACCTACTCTGGGCACTCCATGCATGTGCATACACATCTGTGTGACTTCAGACTGGCCTGTCTTTAAGATTTATCTCAGTGCTGACAGCTTACAAATTTACTTCTCTGTTTTTCCCATGGGTCTCTGTACATGTCTTTCTGGTAGAATTGTCATTAGATTAAACACATGGCTAAAAGCAAGTGTTTCTAAGTTTTCTTCCTGCCTCTGCCTTCCTCTCTTACTGTTGACCTCTACCACTGTTCACGCCATAATGACCATTTCCGAAACCTCCATTTCTCCCAGACTTCCAGCTTCTCAAAAACACTTTCTGCCACTGTCTCCAGAAATGGTTACTTTCTTTTGGTTTTTATAACTACATCCCTGCTATCTGTAATTCCTTCCTTTCTGCCCTCTCTGCAGCCTGTATCCAGTTCATGCCATTCAAAACCTAGTTGCCAATATTACCTTGTTGAGCCCTCTTTTAAACTATGTTACCTTCCTCCATAGTATCTTTGAGCACAACAAAATCCAGTTTCTCATACCTGCCTTTGTGAGCGCTCACAACTCCATGCAGCTCTACATTCTGCATTTCCTTTCTTAATGTTTCCCCCAGTGTAGCTTGTAACCCTGCAATGTTGTTTCTGCATTCATACACACCTTCTAATGCTCTGATCTATGTAAAGGATGCATGTTCTATGTGCAAGCTATGAACCTGTCTCCTTGTATTGGCTCTTCTTTTTTAAGGCCCACAAAAGCTCACTGATACCAATCCACACTCTGTTTCAACATCATAAAGGAAAGAATGAAATAAAGTGTTATAATAGTCTTTCCTGTGACTGCTCCAGACTCATGTGCTATTACCCGTCTTTCAGATTTCCTTGGGACAGAAGCTACCTCTATTTTTGCCATCTAGTGTTCCACAAAAGCTATCAGCCCTTAAACTAGGAGGATAAGTAATAGATGGAAAAAAGCATCATATTTGTCTTTCCATTTTACTAGCGATGATCACTCCACCTCTACATGCAGCATTGAATATAATAGGCAGGCGCTACTACTCTGACTGCGTTTGACATAAGGAATGCCTTGCTCCCAAATACAGGACTCACGAACATTAAGCTGGAAGTGCAACTACTTATCAATGGTGAATATTAATCCAGTATTCCGTCTGTAATCAGAAGGTTTCATTACTGCCCCATTTGCTTTACAATCATGACAAGTAGTGAATGTATTCAAGGCAAAAAACAATGAAACAGCTTTTTTTTCCTACAGTCTACTCTTTATCACTACTTTATTGATTTTTCAGTATTCTAGCAGATACAGCACAACTGGATTAAGTAGATAAGGAACCTTTCACTTTTAGGTCATCAGTTCACATCTGAGACAGGTTGGTACTGACCAAAGGTCACTTTGACATTATAATTTTAATAAAGACAAAGACAGAGACAGGCCTTCAACAGGCATAAAACAGCATTTTAACTTTCTTAAGCTGTCCACAGCATACACAACTAGACCAACTTTGTTTCCTGCCAAAGTCAAACTGATAGAGAGTTAGACGGTCATCTAGTTGCCAGATGTCTGGCTGTGTAACTTTCTGGCACTAAGCATTATATAGAGACAGATCTATGGATTGGATCAATTAGCATTACACTTACCATCTGACAACTGTTTGGTCGCCTTCGCCCAGTTCCTAGAGGACAGGTGTTCACATCACAGAAATCACCATCACAATTGGTACGACTAATTGATACGGTTGTTGGCAGTCACAGCAGAGAGGACAAGGACTGAATTAGCACTGAGACCAAAGCACTTTTTCACCCCTAGAGATGGTCTCTTCAGCTCAGGATGTCCAGGGCGTTTGGAGGATGCCTTTCTGCCGTTGCATGTGTTGTGCTGAGCAGAATCTGTTCTGTTTTCAGATCCAGTAAACTCACCCAGCACTAAATTCAATGAGGTTTCCATGGGGTACAAGGGAAAGAAGGGGGATGGTGTGTCACTTTTCTTTTAATTTTTATTTAGTTACCTTAAGAAAGACCTTCTCTATGATTTTTTTTTTTTTGCCATTTCTCCAGTATCTTCTGAGGTTTATTTTACATGGGGAAGAAAAAGATAAAGTGAGCGCTGAGATCTTAACAGTATGAGCGTGTCATGCACCATTTCAAGGGAAAAAAAGAAAAAGTACACTGGTAGAAATACTCTAGCATTTACAGTAACTCTAGCGCTCCCTCATTTCTTCTGTTTTACACTCCAGACAGTCATGTAAAGAGCTTCATGGGTATATTCTCTCGCGGAGCTTGTGGGTATACTTGGTGATTAGACGAATGGGGTTCTGCTTTGGCAAATGTCCATTGCTTTCCCCAGCTGACTTACAGAATATGCTATAAAATGCAAAGGCAGGCAATAAACCTCCCATCTGCAGCAGAGATTTCCACTTTGCCAAAGATCTTTTTGCTATCAGCACCTTTAAGCATGACTTTCAAAGAAGAGAGAGGTGTCATTCTTTCTGTGGCAGATATTTTACTACATTCACTAGCAGTATCATCCCAACCTTATGTGAATTGATTTTGAATATTAATCTAAGACAGGAAAAGCCAATAATGATGTAAAATATAAATAGGTTTTGGACCATTATTCTATCCAGAAAAGAAGGCAAGAATTTCAGCTGCTTTCCTATTCTCTTTGCACTCCAGAACAATACCACTTTTTTATAGTCTATACATCAACTGTGCATTATTGATTTTTAATATTTTCAGTAGATACACCATAATTACAGCCAATAATACAAATACTGCAAGTGAGAAATGCAATTAGAAGACACCAAACACTTTGCAAGCTGGGTCAGGAAAAAATAAAAGATGAAATATTTTGTTGCAGCACTGGGATTTCCTGGTTTTGGCTTTGTATTCTTCAGAGGTTAGCGAAAACAAGAGAAATTCTGCCCTCTACTAAATTCCTACTTCCAATACTAAAGGATTAAAGAAGAGCAGATATGAGTCAAAGGCTTTGCCTGAAAAAGTCCTCACATAGCAAACAGTTGCTACAACAGAGGATGTTCGTTGTCTCTCGCCGTAATTTGAAAGGTATCATTATCGTTAATTTTGACAAGTAGCCTCTCCTTGGGGAATCCAAGCCTGAGCCAGTCAGGCTTTTCCTTCAGCTCAGGTAAGTAATCCCTACCAATGTGAAGAGCCCAAATGTGTTTCCTTTCACCTAACAAGATCAAACCAGCTGCTTTCAGGCTGATGACTGACTACAGAAAAAAATGAGGAAAGAACAAATAAAGCATAAACCTTTGCAAAAACAAAGAAACAAAGTACCTGGGGTGTTGCTGGTGGAATGACTCACCCCACTGCTTCCCATCAGGCATGCCAAGGTGCTCCCACCTCCCACCATGCAGCACCCACAGACCTGAACTGAGGCATTTCCTCCCCTGCTCTGTGGCTATACACGCATTACTCATAGGAAGGGTCCCAGGAGGCTTAAGTGGGTACAAAAGCCAGATTCTGATCTTTCTTCTCCTCCTGCCTCTCAAGGATCTTACCTCCTCATGTCAAGGGACAAGGTAATTCAGAATACACAGTGCAATGTCTCTTCCTGAATAGTTCCCTGCTGTAGACACTTTTAGTGCTGGCAGCAGAGTGTCCTCTTCCCATTTCAAGCTTAATTCACTGGACTAATTATTCCAAGAAAAAAACCTCCATATTCAGTTTATCTTAATCCAGTGAGTGAAACTAAATGAGATATTCTCATTCAGTAGTAGGGAGGTAATCACTAAATTGCTCTGGAAAATGGCCAGGAAATTTCTTTCTGGACATTTTTTTCCTGAAGAAAAAATCCAGCTAAACTGTGAGTAGTGAATATACCTGTTTCCAAAATACCGTATTTGTATTATAATACACACTGTATTTTTCACCAGATAAATTTTTCAGACTAAAAGAGAGGAATTGTAGCAACCTGTGACTGCCATGTTCCCACAGCTAAGCAAGTTTGTCCCCACAGCTTTCCTTTCTATAAATTCAGTACTAAGAATCTGTCCAAACTGCCAGGTACTGCCCAGATGTGGATGCAAGATAAAAAGAAATTGTTCCATTTCTGACTGCTGGTACTGGACCAGGCCCAGCAAATGCCTGTCCCCGGGTCCCACTTTGAAATCTGAACTCCAGGATGCTGATGGCCAAATGTATCCCAGGCTCCTGGATCTGCCACCAGAGCACTCTCAGTGAGGGCTGTGCTGTTGCCTGGGCTCTGCCCTTCTTTCAGCTGATTTCCATCCCTCAGCCCACAGCCAGCAAGGTGCCAAGGTGCGGGGGAAGCATCCAGCTACGCATCTGTCTTCTGAACTGCAAGGGAGTGGGTGGTGATAGGGTTTTCTCCAGCTCCTTCTAGCTCTGGAAATTGAATGCTGCCCCCATGGTGATTTCCTGGCTGGCAATGCCAGAACTGCTAGACAAGAATATGACCAGGGATCACAGAGCAAACTAAAGTACTCTTTTTCCTATGGACACCTATGGGGAGAAACTTCTTGCCCCTCAGGCAAAATACTGGCAAGTGCTCTCCTCCACCTTCTGCTGGGATCTCTCTCTTGTCCTTGTCCTTCCAGAGCAGTGCCTTCTTCCTTTCTAACAAATAGTGTATTTACAGAAAAAATACTTATTCCTTGTCAGTATCTCCTAAAGCAATCAATTATTTATCCCCAAACTTTTTTTTTTCCTATTCTCTGTTGTATTTTATATGATGACAAGATACCTGTGACAGCTTTTTACTGTGAGAAAAGAAAATGAAGTTGAATGAGGCACACACTGGCCTCAAGAAAACAGGACTCTGTCTTTGCAGAGGAAGAAAATACCTCAATCGTTTGACACACCTCTTTTCCTCTTGGTGATACAACCCTTCATCCACATGTTTTTGGTTCTTGAGGAATGTCTAGCTTTACCATGACCAAGGGACAAATCTTGTACTACTTACTCAGGTGACCCCTGGCAATCCATATAAAAGAGGTCTATCCTCTATTTCTATTGGCATTTCAAGCCACTGTGCTACCTTACTCTTGTGTTATTTTCTTTTGAATGACTTCTCCATGTACCATAGTTTTACAAAACACTGTGGAGCACTGTTTGCCCCTCTCCAGAGCCTCCTTCCTTTGAAAAACCTCCCTCCCAGCAATGGAAGGCATAGAAAACTGAAGTTTAACTGGGTCAACAACTTGCAAATACATTCAGGGATGCTAACAAAGAGTCAATGACAAATGACATCAGTAAGTTCTGACTAATTTCCAATCAAATCGATGTTATTGAATATATCAGAAGAAGACAATGTCATTTACATCACTCCTTTTTTCTTTAAAATTTTGGAGAGCTGGTAAAGGTATCACGTGTTTAGGTCACCTACTCCTCACAAACTGTGAGTGACTTTGTGTACGAATCAGACCATGACAGGAGGCTGCAGAGTCCTCTCCCTCCAGCTTCATCCTGAGTCTGAAGGTGTCCACTCTGTGGAAAAAGGGTGGGTTGCATACTCTGGCCAGGAGGTTTGGTATGTCTTGTGCAATTCTCATCCAGAAATAATCGAGAATCTACCCAAAAGTAAATACACATTGTGTGAAGTCCTCTCCATGACTTGGCTGTGTACTGGAGCTGCACTGCCAGGACTAAGAAAGAACCGCAGGGAGTATGGGTAGCACAGAGGCTCTGGGTTTCTAGGCAGAAATGCCTGACCTCTGGCAGATCCCTTGAGATATCCTGGTTCCCAGATCTGAACCGCTTTCCCTGTTCCAAGAGGAACAGGGGGAGGCAAGAGATAAATATACAGTTAATGCCTTCCTGATGGAACCGTCTGTAGAAAATTCCTTGAGGGAGTTTCCTGTCCTTTTTTCCTAGTTGTTGTGAGTGGGGAATGAACTGACCCATTGGTAGAGTTATTAGAAACTTTCTGCATCCAGAAAGCTTAAGTGAATACTGTCAAGTTATTTACCGGCTGTCTCGCTGTCTTAAAATAATATTGCAAATAAAAGAGTTATTAAAATAACAATGAATCAGAAGGAGAATGAAATTAAACTAACAGCATTGTTTATGAACAGCAGTGTGCCTCAGACAAGGCTGAAACTTGCCTCTCAAGGTGCAGCAGATACAGAGTATTAGTCTGACTCCATTTACTGCTTTTTCCAATACCAAGGGAAAAAAATCCCAAGCCTTCTCCTGACACATCTGAGTCCAGCATATGCCCAATATAACTATTGGCCTGCACAGTGTTAGCGTGCAGGAGAGCTATAACTATTGTATTCTTGCAACAGGAATTCTGACTTGCTCCCCCATCACAGATGCAAACACATCAGATATTAAACCTGAGAGGATAACACTGATGCCCTGCATTGCAGGCTTCCTTTGACGGCTCCAGGGGATATAAAGGTATTTTGCCGTTTCCTCTCTAGAGGCATCTGGTTTAGTCAGGTGGTTCACAGTGCACATGGTCACATTTATTGTTTGGTTCATTCTCCATTGTGCTTCTTCCCCCTCCCCAGTATTTTATCTGCCCTGGCCTTTCCCAAGGACTTTTATACAGAACTGAAATATTTGTTTATTTCTGGCATTTCCATCTGGTGTTAAGAGGATGAGAAACAGGCTCATGTCACTGACACTCCCTGACCGTCAGAAAGACTGTTACAACATCCCACAGATCTGGGGTTTTATGTGTCTCCCACCTCTAACGCCTTATCAAGCATAAGTGCTACAAGATCCTGTTCGAGTCCTGGTAATTATTCTCTTGCAAAGGCATCACTTCTTTTATGAAGGCCCACCATTTTCAAATCACCTACAACCATTGTCACAACAGCCAGGCTCTGCAGACCCAAGAATGTTATAAGTAAAAAAACAAAACAGGACTAAAACCTAGAAGATATTTAGTGTCCTCAGCAAAACCCTGCTTCTCAACTGGCTGAGCAAAACAGAGCCACAGATAGGTTATACTTCTAGGTTTCCTGAATGCTTTTGTTTTTTCCTTCTATCTAATGGTCTTTCTGTCACCTGCTTTAGATGAATTACTATTTCATATCCTATTCAAAATAATCTTAAGTATTTCTACCCTTGTGGTTTTCACTTTCAGTAGTGCCAAGTAATGGCTAACAGACTTGCATAGTCCCTAGTTTTAGATTGCACTCAGACTTCACTCAAACCTATGATTCCAATTAGATGTCATCTGTGCTGGCCCCAGGAAACTCCATTCCCCAGCAACTATACTTGCAAGAGTCTCTAGGTCCGGTGGCAGTTGCAGAGGTGGAGGCCAGCTGCTTTAATTCCAGCACAAATTCTTTCTTGCCCTACTTCTAAACCACCATTTTATCAATGGATGATTCAGGGATGCACAGGAGATATGCTGGAGATCTCTTCTGTATCACTGAGCATTTGCTTCTTCAGCCTGCATGGAAGGCATCAACTTTTAATCCCTATGATGTGGGTCAGCTGTGGTTTACAAACGGCACTTAGGGGTCAGCACATTCACAGTCTTCCTCTGTAGCACCACACCATGATTTTCAGGTATAAATCTCCTAGGACTCCTCCAGATGTGAGCACTTCCCACCCATACAGAGCTTCATCTTGCAAAAGTTTTTGTTTGTCAAGCCATCTTTGGCAGTTGGTCAGGATTTACTAGAAAACCTCTGAAAAGACAGTGTAAGACACCCTCCTAAGTTTTCCAGCCAACATACAGCAAGCAACCCCCTTTTTTCATGAAGAGTTGAATAGATTAAGATTTCTTAGAATTTTCCTTCACTATCTCAACATAAATAATAGGTACTTATATAAAATAAATGAGATATATTGCCTATCATTTTCTATAAACCAGTAACTGAAGTCCAGGGAGAAAGAAAACACAAAATAAAACTAAGCACTGTTGGGAGAATCAAGGACGCACAGAGTGCCTTCACTGTCTTACTTGAAAGAGTATTTTGTTAAATACATACTGCCTAGGAAGACTATGTCTAAGTGAATAGTCTTTGAATAGGTCTATGTACTCTCTGTGTTTCAACAGACACCCTCAGATCCTACAGAAGATGGCCTAGAAGGTACAGTACACCCAGGAATGCTGAAATTGTTTAGAGTTAATACAGAAATATTAAATGATCCTTTGTCTGAAGCTGGGCTGAGGAAGAGAATGTGGGTTGTTGATAAGCAAGAATATCAGTCGTTGTGGCAAATCACTTCCACCAGTGAGTCACCACGACTGGGGCTTGTTCCTTCCTGGGGGCATGTCCTTTCTACCCTTTCTCAGCCAAATCTGAAGTGGGCTTCAGCTTCACTCCTTACCATATTTTATTCCATTTGCTCAAAAGGTACTTTTTTCCACAAACTTTCCTGGCAACAAAAGAATGCCTTAGAATAGCAGAGGGAAATGTAACAGAAAAATGGGCAGGCGTACAGGCAAAGTTACATCAGCTCTTAATTTCTTCCAAAATTGAATTCACACAAACAATAGTGAGTTAGTTGCCAAGCTCAGGTTCAGCATGACTGTAAATAAAAGGGATTCTATGCTGAAAAGAGATACATTGGGGATACATGGCATTTTTGGGTTGAAATAGTAGACTACTGCACGGTAGTGCTGTACAGTGATTACATTTACCCTTTATTTTTACATTTCCTTCTGCTAACAGAATATAGCATATACAAATTTTTGTGGGAGAAAGAGTAAACTGACATCTCCCTTTTGCTGAGAGAAGTCTTGGTTAAGTTAAACAGATCACAGTTTGATCACCGATTTAATCATTTAACAGTGGCCCTGTGTATGTGAAGGTGATTGTATAGAAAGTGAAGAAAGGTGTCATTGGCTTGAGGCTACTGAATAAGTAGAACCACTAGTTGCATTATTAAAAGAAGTTGTGTCTCTAATTTTTTCCTGCGGCAGGTAAAACCAGAAGATAACTCTCAAATGTCAAAATGCCAGTGTTAGTGAATGTAGTGCAGGAGACAAAATTCCCAGTGCTGCTACAGGTAAAACAAATTTTAAGGAGGATTCTAGCACTTTTGTAATGATGGAATACAACCTTAGGCAATATAAATTCATAATCTCTCAGGACAAATGGCCTTTAAAAATGCAACAGATTACCCATTCACCACCGAAATGGGATTTGCTCTGGCAGCCTTACAATGCCTATAATACATACTACAGAACTTCCCATTAACAGGATACTTGCATTATTTTTGAATTTTTCATCCAAACCTGATAGACTGTCAATAAAATCATGATAATAATAACCCCTGCACTAGGCTGCGTGTCTGAGTCCCTGTCATTCCTTCTGCCTCCTCTTTCCCTCATTGCCTCTCCACGTAGCGGGTTTGTGCAAGCCAGGCAGAGCAGAGCGGCCGGGGAGCTGCCTTGCTCAGGTGCACAGGAGTTTCTCTGCTGTTACTGAGTTGCACAATGCGCAAAGCAGCATTTCTGGCTCTGCACCCTCATCCCTCTGGTGACTGGCCCCCTCCTGAGGGGGTTGGTGATGATGGTACGGAAGTGGGGAGGGGAATGTTTCTGCAGCGGGTTTTCATGCTGCTCCCCAACTGAGCTGGTCTTTCCTCTTAATGTTTCTTCACTCCGCCTTCAGCTGAAACAGGATGATGTATCACCCAAAAATGAAATTAAATATTTCTCCTCCTTACATTCATTTTAGCAAGCAAAGTTGTTTTTTTTTTTTAATTTTTATTTAAGTAAAACAAATGACAAAGCTTAAAGTAACCTGCTTAATTGTGAGTAAAAGGCATTGTCACTGGATGGATGGCTGACAGCCTGTGTGAAATAGGTTTAATGGTTCTGCTTTGGCTATAAAAGAGCACCGTTCACCTCACACCACCACTCAAGCATACAGCACAATTAGCATTATCTTTTTAAATATCACCATTACTTTTCATTATTAAATTTACTTTTTTTCTGTCTCTTCTAAAAGTGAGAAAGATGGGATGAAACCCAAACCTGTTTTATTTTTTTAACTGTGTCTTTTACTAAAAGCACAATTTACCAAAATGAAACCTTATTACATCTGGTCTAAGAATGCTTATGCCAAAAAGCTTATGAGACTTATATAACAGCCATGATGTTAAGTCTTCAAAAACAGTCATAAAGGAACAGATTCTTAATTGAAAGCAGGCTGCTAATAACAGTGTTCTTTCAAATAAATGTTTGCTACCAAACTAAGTGGTAACATAAAGATTTTCTATGCATATAGATTATAAATTTGATAGGTTTACTCATTTAATGGTGATTCTGCAGATTCAATAGTGATGAATTCATATTTCACCCAGTATTTTGTAAGAGATGTGGTCACCACACACTGGTTTGAAAGAGTTAAGATAAAAAGACATGCAGAAGATAAAGCAGTTTAAGTTGTGTTCAGCCTACACAGAGCAATATGAAATAAAACCCTAATATGCTCGTCTATATTTTACCTTCACTCTTCTGCCTGGAACAATTTAACCAGATGCTCTGCTGATTACCTTTACCACCTTATAATGAATTTTACTCTGCTATACATTGTGGACATTTAAGACTCACTAAATCTTAGAGAAAAGTCCAGGTCAAAGTCTGTGCAGTGCAGATTTAAGGTCCTTTACCTGGAGTTCTGATTAGCTTTCTTCAGATGCTCGTTCACTTCTGTGAGGTTTGGACTTTAATGCCGTAACTGTAAAGCACAGCTTAGCTTGCTTGTGCAGAGCCAGCCATCTCCTGAGGTTTCTCTCGCAACTGCTGGAAACCAATTTGCCTCAGTCACTCCAGCTCCTCAGCTCAAACTGGCAAACTGACTGGTTCACATCACAGGATGGCTTTTTTTTTTTATATAGCTTGTTCATGAGAATAAAATATTAAGTGCCCTAGGCCCACTTTTGTGTGTGTGAGTGGGTAGGATTTTTTTTTGCTTTATGTGCTCCCATAATGTACAGGAAACAAAGAATTCTGACTTTGACCAGCAAAGACATGCAAATTCAGAGAACTTCAAACCCTTCCCCTACAATGCACCTCAGGAAGGAGCAAGCCAAAGTCATTTAGGAAAAATCACACATGGGAAGGGGCCTTGAATTTTTTAAGAGCTTTCTCCAGTTATCTTTTACCAGTCATGCTTGCCTTATTCCCTAATCACTGATTAGCACACACCGCTGTGTAAAAACCAGTCTTGGTGATAGTGCACGCAGTGAAGCCTTTGGACTGAATTTACCATCCTTGTATTGAAATGTCCACCAATCAACCTGTGCTAAAACCACATATTTGATCATTTTTTCCCCCTTATTTTTGACTAGAGGTAGTACCAGCACAGAAATCTTAAAATTTCAGCATGTCTCTACCCACCTTGTTTCCTTGTGCAAGTTCTAGCTTGACATTGGCTCATTTCAGCAATGTGTGGGGACAGGATCTGAATCAGCCTGAACTGGGGTAGACAATTGGGGGAGGAAAAGATTAGTACAGATATAGCGAAAGACAGAATATGGTAATTCAAAATTACAAAAATGGGCATGAAGTTGCACTGCTCCAACTTTGAAACATTTGACACAAATGTTAAAAGGAGATATTTCCATGGCATCTGCATTTAGGAGAGTTATCTCCATGAATATTTCCACCCTTATTTAGTATATTTTTCATAGTAGAATGACATTATTCCCCTTGGGCCCTCAGTTTTTAATGCTGCACTGAAGGTAGAAGTAAAAGACTAAGAATCCCCTTAACACAGTAACTTTGCATAGAGATGGCAAGAAACAAATCATCACCAAACAAGCATGTAGGTTAAACTGGATATGTTTTTAACAAATTTTTATTATTATTAATGCGACGTATTTTTAAAAGAATGTCTGGATTGAGTCCATTCAAACAGTTTTAGTTAGAAAAATAAAAACTTAAACCTGGGAAGATCAAGCAATTCATAGGAGCAGAGAACTAGAAAAGACATCTTTGGTCACTAAGCCTTACTCCCTGCTATAACATAAATGGTTTTTGTCATATAATCCCATTTCATAAATTGATCAGGTTCCCTATTAAAAGTATTCAGATAAATATTCACAACTTCAGGCAAAAGGTTGTTTTAGGAGCTCTTTAACTGTTAGAATCTGCTCCTAATATTCAATATGCCTTTAGAATATCTTTAACCGCTAAAATCTGCTTCTAATATTCAGCCTAGATTTATTTCATTTTTATACATGTATTCATACTTGTGACATTGTCCTTTAAGTGAAACAGCCATTCTTCTTGCCTGACCTTTACCCTCTTGATGTTTTCAGAGGTAACAATTAACTTCCCTTTCAGCCTGTGTTTTACTAGACTGCAGAGGTGATGTTTTCATGTGGCCCCAAAGTCAGACGGGTTCTTGTTTCCCCTCATGCCCCGTAGCCTTTCTGTGCCCCTCTCCCAGGAGGCAGGCATCCCTCCTGAACACAGGGACCCAGAGCTGCCAGGTGAACCTGGACGAGAGCCCATTGTAGTGCTGCTGATACTGCTGTGCCTCCATGGGAGCTATCATCCATGTGGGGATTATGGCTACTACTTCCATCAGACCGCCAACTTAGAGCCAGGGTATGACCGACAAGAACTTCTCGGTCCTCCCTCTTCCAAACACCATTTCTAGCTGATGAACAAAATGACCTCCAAGTACACAATTCTGCACTTCGGGTGTGGTTCTGTTCTTCTAGCTCTTTCTGCATTTATGATGTCTCCCAGATTTTTGTGACCAGTAATTTTATTCTTTTTTAGCACAGTCCTACTTTTTGCATCACAGTTTCAAAATGAAGCTCACAGAAAAAGGCTAGGTCCTAGTAACCTTGTAAGCCCACATCCTTGCAACAGGTAACCTCATTCCAGGACTGAACCTCCCTCTTCAGCACAAGCAGTTGGCATCTCCCTTTAGTTAGTTTCTTATCCATGTTATACTTTTTGAACTAATTCCCATCTTCTTCAGCTTAACTAATAATTTCCCATGTGGCACCTTATTACCTACTTTTCAGAAGTCCACAGAGATAAGACCTACTGCATTTCTTTAGTCAAGAAAATCTGTTATCTCAGGGAAGAAAGCTATCCAGTTACTCTGCCACAATCAGCCTTTGGCAAACGTACATTGCAGTCTGTCCCATCTTTCATTTACCTCAGTGCCTTTGTCCTAGAGGATTGCACACTGTTGAGATTATATTAAAATAGGGCACGTAGTTGCTGCAAGCACTTTCTCCCCTTTCTTGAAGTGGGTGCTGTGGGTACTATATTTGCCTTTCTTCCATTTTAAGGCATATGAGCGTGTAAGCTAATACCTTCTTTGACAGATGGTGTGGGCAAGGAGCACCCTGACAGCTACTGCCTCTCAGCTGATGGACAGTGACTTCTTAGCAGGAACTATTTTACCTATTACAATCTTCTTAAAGTAGTCCTGGGAAGTCCCTTAAAACATAAGACCTGTGTAAATACCCACTGGATAGATAAACTGAGAGCAAATCCAGGGAATTCCTTCTGGAAATTCTAGAAAGAGAGCTTTGGCTGAAGTTTGTGTTTTGTTATTTATTATTTGGGCTACTAATAAAGGCAAGCCCTCAGAAGGGGTAAGTTTGACCTTATAGTGTCACATTGAATATATTTGAGGCAGTGTAGAAACACCACCTGCTCACACAAAGAAATTCAAAGCCAGTCTGTCCTAAATCATGCCACTGTGTTCAGTTATTGCATATATATCCCCCAGCACAGCATGATCTTATGTATTATATATATTGCAATTAGACAAAATGGTGTGACTTAGGAATGAAGTGGCAGCCTTAATTGCTGTTTTCATTTGTTACAAAGTTGTAACTTGGATGCTGAGGGTAACTTTAACCCTGGCAAGCTTAGTCCAAGCAGAAAGGAGAGAAATTAGAAGGTAACAAGGTGCCTCCTTACTAAGGGGCATTGGTGGCTTTTAGTTATCTCTGTGGAAGGGGCACTGGTGGGGAAGGGCCTGGGTACAGAGACCCCACCCTCCCCACAGGCTGTTGGTGAGACCTGCATCCCCATGCTCCTCCTCATGCTGAACAGCTGGATGGAGAGCTTACTGAAAGCAAAACCAAAGCAAATACAGGGCTTGGAAGGCTCCTGTCCCAGGCCCTCATCTGTGGAAGGCACCAAATGATGACGAACATGCCTGAAACCCAAAATCTTTTGTGACAGTTGCTTCCATCTAGGGAAAAAAAATGGGTACCAATTTTAGGCAGTGGCAGGAAATAACCCAAGAAAAGAGATGTGCCTGGAGGCAAAGGAGAGGTTTTCCTAAGTGTAGGGAGGACACAGAGCACCCTCCCTGTGGATCACGGAAGGACTCAAACAGGCTTGTGGCTGCTGTGTTTTGCTTCTGGTCTCAGCTCTGGAGCAACACAACTAGGCGGTATTTTCTTTCTTAAGGGTCTGCAGCTAAGTTACTGCTGAAGCCTTTAGGTTTGTCTCAGTCTTTAACCTGACTGAAGTTTGCTTGTCTAAAGACAGAGTTGAGGCCCCAGGATATGGCCCCTGTTAATATGGTGACTGATACTGAAACTCCATTTTCCCATAGAGTGCCTCACAGTCGGCGTGTTTCTAAAAGCTCTGCATAAAATGTAAACAAGGTAGAAAAGTCAAGTCTGTAATGAGCATTCTCACTGCAGAAATTATGCTCATGCAGTGATGAAACTCTTCATTCATTTGAGCTCGTCTCACTTCATGACATGTATTTCTTCTTATGGCGCAGCTTCTATAAATCCATAGCAGTGTCACAGCACATGCACATTAGACATGAGCTGCAATTGAATCTGAATGTTGTCATTTAACAGAGGAGAATAAGCTTCAGATGAAAAAAAATTATTTAATGGGATTAGAAAGAACTACAGATACTCTTTGTGATTTTTATGGTTGCACACTGTGTCAAGAGTTTGGTAATTTATAAAACTTCTTGATAGAAATATATGAATATACCAGTCAAAGTAATAATTAATTCCCTTGAGAAAATGCTCATTAAAAAAAATCTGTTACAAAAAAGAAAATTCTAAGAAGCTAGGAGATCACAATGTAAGCTAGCTGCCAATTAAGCCTTCATGGGGTTGAGAAAGGAAAATGAAGGCAACAATATAGCTTTCTGACTGGGGATTTGATCTTGAAGATAACCTCCGAATTGCAATGTTTCACTTACTCAAAGCTCTGCTGAAATACATCCTAGCTGATTATGCCATAATACTGTACATTTATCCTCACATGTAAGGAATTATTCTATTACTCATAAATGCAGTTAGTTATGAATGGTAGACAATAGAATACTTTTCAGAAGTGAGTCTGTAAGGAAATACATAAATTTTTTTTTTTACCAATAATGCCATTTTGCTGTAAATACAGGTGTACCTTTTCTGCACTGGGGTATCATCTATAATACTTCAACTACGTATCATTAAACATTTGTAGGATAGGCGAGAAGGATGCAATATCTAAATATACTGCAGAACCTGTGCTGAGCAGAGCAGGATTACAATCAAAGACTAAACTGTCTAATAAATATACTTAGTTCAACGAGCTATTAAAAAGCATTCTCTAATAGCCACTGTGTGTGGCTAAACAACAGTCACCCTGCCTGTGGAGAACAGAGGTGTCCATGGCACAGCCCAGAAGATGCTGGTGTCCCCTGCGGTGGGTGGGTCACCTCTGCCACCCATGTCCACCACCACAGTTTGAACGGCTGCAAAGTACAGGGAAACTTCCATGAAATGAGGGAACTTGTGCTAAAAATGGTGTGTTTGCAGAACTGCTATGAAGTCCAGGTGGTTCAGATTTTCTGTGTACTTGTAAGGAATTAAATCAAACAGTAATTTTTTTAAAGAAAGTGAAATTTTTCACAAATGCTTCGCAGACATAGGCTGATATAACTTAAAAGCCTTCCTACAATAGAATCCAATTTTGCAACCTTCACTCACATCAAATAATACCTCTTCACAGAAGATGTTCCCCTAATGCCTAATGGCTGTGACTCACGAGCCCTGGTGAATCACATCGGGGTAAGGCGGGAGGTTACCCCCAGGTCCACTGCCCCTCTTGCCGCCTGGAGGGTACCTCAGAAGTGGTGAAATGGCTGTATTCACCTTTCCTCAGCTGCTGCAGTACATTGCCCAATTTTCCTATTTAAACTGCTGTTGATTGAAATTTACCTTAATCTGCTGGGATGCGACTTGTGATTTAGCGGAGACAGGTGAGGAGCTGACTAGGTGGCAGAGCTGTGCTTCTGCTGTCACTTACTCCAGTACAAATTGAAATCAAGAGAGGCAGAGCAATGTGGAAGTGGCCTGGGCACAGTGAGAACCAGTGGCCCTTTGCTATTAAATATGTGTGTATGAAAATGCACAAAATCAAACACTGCAAATATCCTGCCAACAGCGCAGACACTTACGTATCACAGGGCAGAAACCCACAGGTTAGGCAGGCCAAGTGCAGCAGAAAGCTATTTTCCATCCATTTGTTTTAACTTTGCTACCTATCTTTGGAAGCGAAATACATGTCACCAGCAGAATCATCTGGATACTGCTGTAGATAAAAATTTACTTAGCTTGTATGAATGATTTTAAGGCCACCGCACCGCCTTCCCCAGGGGGTCCTAAGCCTGCAGAAGCTCCTAAGCTGCAGTAATGCATGCCCTGTCCTACTACCTCGTGCACACGTGAGACACAGAGGCGTTCCCTGGTGTGCTGACTTTGGGCACATCAAAGATGGCCAAGAGATTCTAATTATTAAGTGTCAAGATCTGATGTTTTACTTATGTATGGGATGACTTTGCCATTTTTTGGTAGCCACACAGGAATTGGCAACATTTTAATCTTCATATTTATTTATCTTTCATATGGAATTGTTTTCCCCTTTCAAAAGTAGAGCACAATTTATGACAATGAGAGCTGAGTATGTTACACAGTAATAAAGGTAAGCACTAACAGAATAAAACTGTCTAAGGGGTGCTATACATGTATCTCATTAATTTGTATGCAAAATATATTTTGGACTCCAGTCAGTGCATTGCAGGTGAAGGCTGTGTGGGAGCCAGAAATGATGCTGTGCTTCCTGGGTCCCTGAAGCAGCCTTGGCCTGATCCTGGACTCAGTCTGAGACTAAGCTTCATTATAACCATTGGAAAGCCCAGTGGCTCCACTTTATATCACAGGTGACAGCTGGTGCAGAAGAAACATCACTGGCTTGAAGGAAAAGAGGCCAGAACTACATGTTCCAGCCACTTTGCCACATCTCAGCAGCATAAATAGGCTGCCTCTTAATAGATGATCTAGCCCTTGATTTCTTGCTTGCTTGTTCACGGCTCAACGCTTTGCTGTTCCAGGCACCCCTGTAAGGTGCAGCACATCTTGGTATTGAGGGTGCAACACCATCAAGGGGAAGCAGACTTTTTGTTAGTTACTAGGATTAAGGTCACTGATATAATACTACAATTAATATCCCACACTACTTAGATGTATAGCAGTATCAAAAATATCACATTATGCTAAACCCCCCTGAGATGACCAAAATATTGAGAACTCCCGTTTCTCCTCTATGGACCTTTGAAGTTGACTCAGAGCCCAAAATGTTAACAAATACTTTGGAATATCTCAGTCACATCACATAGAGGTACACCCACAACAGCAATGCTTACATTGTGCTTGAGATTGCACATGTGAGCACTGGGCAGAGGTGTAGATGGCAGAGATAGGAGCCTTCTGCTGCTGTTCTCTTTTTTCCCCAAAAAAAGTCAGTCTGGCTTTTTCCCAAGGAAAAGAAAAGGTGACGTGCTAATCCCTGCTTAAGTTATGGAACTGCTACTTTTGCTGTGAATATAAGCTACACACACGCACGTGCGCACACACACATACATGTTTTAGTCTCAATCCCACAGAGGAGCTATGGCTAAGCAGTTACACAGTCACTTGAAAGCCAGCTGAAAGTACCCATTGAGTTTGCTGAGGATTCCCCAGAGGACATCTTAGCAGTTCTGCTCTTACAGCTCAAGGAGAATTGGTCGTTCCACAGCTACGGTGTCGTTCTCCCTTCTCCCTGGACGAGGATGCCTAAGGGTGACTTATGGTTGCTGCTTCCTAACTGGAACAATAGCAATTTTTTCACCTTTAGCTCGTGTGTCAGCTGGCTCACAAACCCAGGCATGATATTCTGGCCTAGGTTTTCTGACACGTGCACGCGCACGGACGCACACGCACATTGTAGGAACTTCTGTATTCACACTGAGGGGAGAGGTCACTCTGTGTGTGAATGTGCACAGCACATGGAAATACAGAGCTTGGCATGCTAAAGGAAGCCATGCCACTTCTTTGCTGAAGTCGCTAAATCTAATTCCCTAGCACTAAAATGTTAGCTTAAAAACAGGAGTAGCACAGGTTGCAATGTTTAATGCTCTGTAGCATATCAAGGAGTACAAACACGTCCCTAACCTGGAAATAAGTCACAGCAAAACATGTGTCTTGTGAGAAGCTTTTCACCCTGTAGAGAGGTATGACTAGTGCTAGAAAGTGCCATAGCCCAGTTCTCATTGCACATAAGCTATTTTCATTTTGTTCTTTTATCTTCCAACATAGACATCTAAATAAAATATCTGAAAAATGCATTAAAACGCATGTTGTAGTTTTGTGAAAAAGTGTAGTGGCTTATTCTAATTATGCCTAGATTATTTCACGAATATTTGAGAATTAAATCCCTAGATCTTAAATATTGACCATAAGAACATCCCCCTCTCCTTACCCCGGTTGTCCAGATTTGCCATCAAGACACTAGACTATGGAGCAAACTGCCCCAAAGGAAAGGGGACAGCTCCAACAGTGTTTCCTGCTGAGTTCAGGACTTCTCATTTCCTCTCCAATGGAGATGCAACTTAATGTAAAATCACACAGGGGCACAACACCTCCTGCCATTCTGCTGGAAGAGCTTCACATGTTTTCATTGCTCATACAGAATAAGGCAGACCCACTTACTATTGTTACTGACAAATTCAGGGACAGGCAAGTAGGCTGATTTTAATTTGTGAATTATAGTCACATTAGGATTTTAGGGAGTATTATGGTAAATGTGGCAATGTTTTTATATTGTAAATGTACTCTAATATTTGGAACTGTCTCATTTCAGGAAAAAAGATATAGCTGAAGGGTTAAAAATAATAAGCAATGGATGAGCAGCAGCATAATAAGCAATGGATGAGCAGCAGCCTGACAAATCCAAGCAAAAGGAGAGAAAAAGAGCAGAAATGGCATTCATCTGTAGGTGTTTCTTCTGGGGAATTATCTCTAGTCATCGCCTAGTCATGAGACAAGTTTTTGCCATAATTACAAACCCAGGCCACTGTGGCTGGGCATAGTCCAGGGAGAAGGGCACTGGAAACAGTGGTTAAAAATGATGAAAAAAAAGTGCTGAAAGACAAAAAGAAAGAGATTTGTCCATGAAAAATGTTGGGGAAGTAGCTCCTTCAGGATGAGGAAAAACAGCTCTGGAAACAAAAATTATGTGTCAGTTCCCATGTTATCAGAATCAGAGTGACTAAAATGTAGTTTTATTACAGGAAAATCTGACTAAACACACAGACACTGACAAAATTCCCCAGTGTAAAATCCCTAATGCCTGGTTTCTGGCAGGGAACCTGCTTGGAGCCTTGGCTGGGAACCCAGCCAGTTCTGCATGGAGGGTTTTCCTCCTCTTTGCCAGCTGGGGAGAAAGACCCCTCTTTCATACTCCCTACTCTCTCCCACAAAGACAGCACCTTCCAGGTTACCAGGTATCTCTCTTCTTATGGGCTTATGAAAGAGAAGTGCCAAATTCTCCAGACACCAGCACTGGGGTGTATCAGGTTAGCAAGCGTTACTCATCTTACAGGGTACTCAGACATGGAGCCCAGCCCCTGCCTGTGGCCTCCACCCACAGCTCAAAGGGATTTCAGGCACCCCTGCGCAGCAAGGAGGCAAGCAGGCATTGCTCCAGGTGGCCTTGCTGAATGCTGAGGGAAGGTGCCCTGCTGCTTTGCTGCCCATCGCTGGCTTAGAAGCACCATGGAGCTGCAGTAACGTGGTAGAGCACCTCTTCTGCAACCCCTGCCTGTTTGCTCCACCACTGCTACCATGTCCATCACTGACTTCACCTAATCAGCCCCACACCTCCTCCTCTGATGTTCCCTCCTGCCTCCCAGCCTCCATTTCCATAATATATACCCCTGAACTCCCTGCCTGCACCCTGTCCCACCTCCCACTATCCACTGAGGACCTAGGACCCTGCTCAGCAGAGACTACAGTGATTCTGCAGCTCTCCTGCCCCTTTGCTCACCTGTGGCAGCTTAGAGCACTACCTGCTGATCCACGCCCCACCTCAGCCACCCATTCACCCAGCTGCCTTATTTCCCTTGTCCCCCATCTGCCCTCATCACCTATCTTAGCCCTTATCATAATGACAGTTTTCCTGCCAACGTATCACTTACCCCTGGTGTCCCCCTGCCAAGTTTGGTTTCTTCCTACAAACTTCTGGGGGATGCAGGATACCATCCATGTGAACACTAGAAAGCTGGCAACTTAGAGTCCTCATCTCTGAAATCTTTGAACAATGAGGGGGAGAGAGAAGAAAAAACAAACCCCAGTGATACAGCTGTGCCCCATTCCTCAATGATAATGGCTAGCAGACAATTTTTAGTAGTTCCCAGCGCACAGTTTCAAGCTGTTCTAAGACGTTTTCCATTTTCAAGAAGCCAAACCTGCTGCCCCAGCTGTAAGAGCAGCATGGAAAGTGGAATGGGAGTTTAGCTGGGATGAAATAGGGACTGGCAGCAGTTGCATCAAACAACAGAGTGCTGCACTGGAATGAGTAAATAACATCGGTAGATTGATAGACTGGTGAATTGGCTGGGTTAGATGATACCAAGGTCATGCACCCTGGATGCAAAGGAGTCCTGGGTTTTCATCCCGTCACGATTCCCTGATGATGGACTATCTTCCTTCTGTGCCCTCGCCCACACATTTCAGGTGCTGAGTCAGTTAAATGATTGTCATGAAGTGATCTTTGTTCTGTACTGGATTATGACAGGATATGTCACAGCAAAGGTCAGCAAGCATGGAGAACATCCACAAACTCTGTGTGTAGTCTCTCCCAGTAATAACAGTTCCTGGGAAGATCAAACTAAGAGATGCTGCAACAATACATGAAATTAATTTCTTAGAACAGACTTGCCCCATCATTAGCAATAAGTCAGCTAACCCTCCGATACGTATCTTTCCTTCTTCCTACTGTGTCTGAGACTACATGGACCTTCACCACAGTGACGAAGCACTGACCAGCAGAGCAGGAAGCATCACAGATTCAAAGACAAACATGAGGCTCATGCTGCCTGAATGATGCAAGGTATGGAGTGACCAGCTGGGACAGTGTTACAAGACTGCAATATATTAAATGGAAATGGGTCTGGCAGATCATCAGAGTAATTTATTCACAAGGGTAGGGGATTCAACATACTTCTTGGGGCAGACCATGCCACCTCACTTCTACTAGGTATTGGCTAGCATGGAAAAGTAGGGTAGTGGGACCTGTCTGGATTATCTGTTGATCATGAGGTTTCATGGGCTTCCACTTCAGCTAATAACATTAACACACCAATTACACGCTGAAGGTGTGAACACTGCATTTGTGACTCTAGTTACAGGAAGCTCCATGTGTGCCACATGACATTATTGGTTTTGCAGTGTACAACCAGAAAGCAGAATGTCACAGTATTAAAGAGCCTCTGATCATTGTTTCTGACTCTATAGCTATTCCATTGCTCTCTGTGAGCTGCAACAGTTGCTGCTGGTTGGTATTTATTCTTCCTGGCTCCATCCTTGTCAAGGTGGAAGAACAAAAGAGCCTCAGCTTGGTTTGCTGTTTTCCTTCCTTCTATTTATTTCTTTGCCAAGGCAGGAATAATTATTTGGAGAGAAGAAGCTGGGTCTCATTCCCTTTTCTTTTTCTGCTCCTTTGCTCATGTCTTACCCCTCAACTATCTTGCATAAAGGGTTGCACTGGCATCAACTACGCATATTCCTCTGAACAGCCAGGAGGAAGTGCAGCTGCTGGTCTGGTGGGTCTCCCACCCAGCCAGTTTTAGCTAAAAGCTTGGGGTTTTAGCTTCCTTTTCACCAAATGGCTTGCATAGCATGAAGAGACATTCCTTCCCAAATTTTTCTCTTAAGTTTCTTTCTCCCACTGAGCACAATAGCACCATTAATGTCAATAGTACAAAACAGTCACTAATCCTTTGCAGCCAATTCCAAAATTGACAAACTTAACCTTTATGAAATCTTGAATTTGAGAGACAATCTCAGTCAGAGATGAGCTACAAACTCAGCACCTAAAATGAGAAATCTTGGTTTATCCCTTGGTATAAATTACCTTGAGAGACATATGGCTTAAAAGGTAATGAAACAAATGTGGAGCTGATCTGAAAACATGTATTTTCAAACCTAGGCTTGCTAGATAAAAGGTATTAATAGATTTTTTTCATTGTTTTCTTTAAAATTTGGCAAACCTGGAATTAGGATGAGCTGCATTCAGATTTGGTTTTGACTGCTGCTTACTTCTGAGGTAACTTTATTGAAAAAAAATAGTGTTTCATATAGATATAATTGTCCTCCAGCTATAGAGCCCAGGAAACCAGCATTTGAATTCTCTTTCATATACACCTTAATATTAACAATACGATGCAAGAAGGACAGGGACTGCCAGCTATTGCGATTGTGGTTGCTGATATATTTTAGGGGAAAATCCTATTTTCAGTTGTAATTTCCAACCTCAATCACTCCAGATAAATATCGGGCTGAAATCATGTTGAATTAATTTTGTAAAATTTCTGATGTCATTGTAAAGATAAGGCTGCTGCTGAGGCTAGAAAATCTATGTATATTTGTATATTTGCACATATTTGTGTGTAACTCCTGATTATCCCTTGCCTTTTTTTGGAGCTCGGCTATCCCTCTGCTTTTGAGCTGTGCTAGGATTTTGGTAGAGGAAGGTGCCTCGGTGTTAGGAATGTGCTTTTTCCTGTTTTTGTAGGAACTGGGGTTAATGGCTGTGGATGAAGGGAGGGAAGCTGGACGGGTTTTTGAGACAGGGCCTGGCCAAGCAAGGAAACTAGAGCTATGAGTCAGATGGGAGGAGACTGGTGCTGGCCGGACTCAGAAACTGGGTTACAAACCATTGGAGAGAGAAGGCAAGATCGCAGGGGGTGTTCGGCTGTACGGTACATCTGCGCTGTCAGAGCTGGGAGTGTTTGAGGTGTCCGAGACATAGACCCAAGCGTTCCAGGGCTTGTATATGGCAGAGTTACCTTCTCCTGCCGTACACCTTGATATGGTCTTTAACCACATGATTTCCTACTCTTTTCTTCACCAAGTCCCTGCCTCATTCACTGCACAGAGTGGATGTTATTCATCTGCTTCATTCTCATTATTCAGTGTAATGGCCCTACATCCTATTTACTGCTCACTATTCAAACCCTGTTCCAAAGATAGAATAATTAATTTCCTCATGGGCTGTTCCTCATGGGCACTCATCATTACAGTACTTCATAAATAGTAATTCATTCATTTTCACAACACTCATGTGAGAGGTAGGTTGGTGTTATTCCCATTTTTCAAAAGGGGAACTGAGGCAACCAGACTTTAACTAAGGCCAGCATTCACACTAATTATAGATGGTAGAGCTAAGTCACTACGCCCTGGTTTGTCAGAGTGCTTGGCCTTGCATAGCTGAGCAATTTGTCAGTGCACAGCTCAGATGTCGTTGTGAGCAACCAGCGCTAGGAAGGACTGCTGAAGTCTCAGGGCAAATGCTCTCAAAACACAGTAAGTGACCATATAGGAACAGTCCAGTCTTGGTGTTCCCACAGCATTGCAGATGAAGAAGAAGCAAGGACAGACCCCTCTGTGTAGGACAACATTAAAATACATCAGCTATGAAGACCTCCTTTCTTTTCCTGCATACTTCTTCCTAATCCTCCAGCCTTCCAACATATCATGTGCTGGTCTCTTTCTGATGCTTTTCCTAACTGATCCTCAGACAAGTTCATCTACATCGCATTGAAGATAGATAACAAGGGGAGGACAAATTAGGGCTGCATAAGTAATTTCAATTATTTTAATAAATAACATTTTAATTATTCCTACACTTTGAATGCCTAATAGTGTGATATCAGACTTTTAAAACTTTCTGTGTATGTACTGTCCTGTATCTTGCTTTAAAAAGGCAATCTGAAAACCCCACAGAAGTCCCATCATGGTGGGTCAGCATCAGGACTGAAATCTTTAGAATCACAGTGCTGACCGCAGCCACTCGAGGTAGGAGGAGAAGGCTAATGCTGTCCTGTATGCACACCAGTGCTTAAGGGGAACAAGACACTTGCTTTGTGGGTGGTTTCATGGGTGCATAAGGGTTGGCCCTGATGCTTGGGGTCTATCCCAGGTCCTGGAGATGACCAGCCAGCAGCCCATACTCTCCCCCTCCAACTTGAGCCCTTTAATCTCCACCCCACTGGTCCCTTGGCCCACGTTCCCCAGTCCCATGACTGAGAATCCCAGTCCCTCCTCCCTGTGCCACCAGCCAGTTTAAGTTTTTCTCACCAGGTTTCTCACCTACAGCCTGCTTTTCACCCACCTCAGCCCCAGTCCTAAATCATCCTTTTGCACCTCATCCTGGTCTCAGTCCTTCTCCCATCCCACAAGGCAGTAAGTCACAAAGCTGCTCTCCCACACTCCTTTCCTGAGCCCCCTATCCTGCCACGCATGTGCTTCTCACGAAGCTAGATGACAGTCTTTCTTCCACACTCTCAAATCGCTGACATCTAATCTCATGTTTCTGCCTCCACTTTCTTGCAGCCCCGCATCCCGTGCCTAAACATGTGCAACCCCAGCATTTGGGAGCAGCAATAGTGGGACAAGTTTTGCTCAGAACCTGCAACCTGGGGGCTGGCGCACGCTTGGTACAGACAGAGCCTTTGGAGGACATCACTGCCAAATTCCTGAGATGTACCTACTAAACTTGAGCAAAGGTTAAGGATTTGGCCAACGTTGGTCTGTTTTCACATTCTTGATACCAGGGTAGGTCCTCTTCTATGCCAAACATAATGTCCATGCTCCAAGGGATAGATATATTAGAGTTAATCAACTAAATGGTTGCAAGTACTTTCTTTTTATGTGGGCAAAATAATATATTTTCTATAATCTTGTTCGTAGAAATTGCTGAACTATTTTCACTAAATTTTTAGAACAGCAAATAAATCAAAGTGAGGCAGACATCCAGCATGGGGAATTTTAGTTGAACACTTAAAGTCTGGCACAGTTATATGCAACTGAAAAAAGGGTTTTATAATGGGAAGTGTCAAGCATTAAGTATAGGTGGCAGTTCCAACTCCGCCTATAATCTAGATTGGATTAGATGCCTGGTTCTGTTCCCAGGGCATTCTGGATTAAACCAACAGACTCATAGTAGACTAGGAAGAAGTTCTTACTTTTTCCAGGTTAATACATTTGTATGGCATTTTTGTCCTTAAAAGAAGGAAAAAAAAGCCACGTCATTTATCTAGAAGACTTATTTATTTACTGGTTTTGGCGAGGTATGCATAATTTGCTGACAATACGGAATGGATGATTATGGCAACCAATTTTATGAGAGTCTTATAAAAAGAGAGGCTTAATAATAAAAAGTTAAGAATTATAATTTAAAAATGAGTCAGCTACAGAGAAAATAAGACAAAGGCAAAAAGAAAAAAGAAAAACCTTTCAGAGCAAAATGTTTTATTTCCATTTATTTCCGATGCTTTGCAGATGTGTGTGGGGCAAGTAGGAGGCTAATATATCTCACTTTAGCAGTACTAATTGTTTGCATTATCACAATAATCAAATGCAACCATATTAATCTCTGTGGTTATTAACTTGATTTTTACACATTAAGATTTAGATTTAGTCCCGTGGGACCATCTATTAATGCTTTTAAAGTTGAAGGGTTTCAACAGTTTTAAGGTTTTTTTCCCCTCTTTTAGCTGCAGGCAGTAAAATTTGAACGTGTGTGGAGTTTTGTATTTTGCATTCCTATGGGATTTTCAGAGACACTGCTGTCAAGGACCATGAATCATGTTAATACATAGCAACCTCTACAGCTATTAAAATGTCTGCAATAATGTGATTATTTTAAAACGGAAAAACTAATATCATATGTATTACTTAAAGATCAACTTTTTTTTTTCAGTCATTGGAAAGGGCTGCTTTTGGGAGGGGGGAATGGAAACAGTAGTGGGAGTCGCTAAAATGCGAAATGTCTAATCCACTGAGAAGAGAAACTTCAGTTCCTTTTACAAATCACATCCTTACTGAGATTATAGTCAATGATGCATAAAAATGGCAAAAAAAAAAAAATCAATAAGCATGAAAAGCTATTTTATTTTTGTTTAGCCAAATCGTAGTTACACCGACCTGCTGGAACAGTATCTGGTTTCATGGTTTCGTGGTCTCTGAGTGATGACACCCAAGCAGAAAACTGGGCATGGAGGTGTTTTTATGAGATGTCAATGTGGAATGTAGTGCTAGGATTGAATAATGACACGAACTGGTTAAAAACTCAGTTTTCAAGGAGGGTGTACCAGATACATCATTTACAACTTATATAAACAAGAAAACATAGTAAATTGACCCCATGAAAGGAAATAAGAAAGTGTCATGGAGTATATTATGGCTCTAGTCTTTAAATGTTAACTCCAAAGGCAGAAATAGTAAGATGCTGGTTTCAACGAGAAAGAATACGGTTCCTCATATCTTGTTATTTTGATTGTAGCTGATTGTGCATGCCTATGTTGCCTTTCCTCAGTAAATCCTCCCTTGGCTATCTGTTTTGCTGGGCAGCTTTCAAGCAGCCACCCTTCAACTTCACATCTCCAAGAGGGTGCAAAATTATGAGAACTTCTACAGGCTTTCTACCTTTTCTGCATCTGCATTCCTGAATGTACCATGGCCTTCTCCTCCAGCGAATGCTCTAGCACCTCACCTCAGAGGGCAAAAAGGTCCCTACCCCAAACAGCAACTGAAAGACACCATGGGTAGGATGCAACAATTTTAATTGGAAGGAATTTAGCTAGTACCAAGTGGTTGAGTGGTATTTTATAAAGTGTTAAACAGGTCTGAAGTATGGAGCTCTTTCGGTACATAGGTGGCCAAATACGATATGATCTATTTTACTGGGCTCTCAGTGACACTGGCATGAAAGAAAGGGCTCAAGTACCCTTGTTCAAGGTCGGGTGGGTTCTTCAGACATGCATTTTAGCAAGCTAGTTATTGGCACCACACCAAATAATTTTAGATTATGGAATATAGGCGCTCCATTAGCATTGTTTTAAATTGCACTTTCTGTTTTGTAAAATCAAAAAGGAAATTTCATGGGGAAAAGAAGTCTCGCATTCATGCAACATTAATGTTTAGGGAATAATGTGGTGTTTTGCCATGTTAAAAGAATTATCACAAACCCTTCATTGAGAAGCTCTAGAGATCTCGTACTTTGGCAAAGAGACTTGGTAATTGGATGTGCAGGAGGGGGAGGGGGATGTATAGGGAGGGTGTCACTTTTGGTGACAGCAATGAGCTTTTTTTTGTTCTTGTGAAAAAAGCCCCCAATCTGGCCACATCAGAAGCCTTTGAAAACTCTGAGAAGTGGGTAGCTGCAGGTTAGCGTGGGGCAAGTAACTGGAGCTCAAGGTAGAGTGATTCACTCCTGGGCTCTCTGTTTCCCTGAGCTGAAAAGAGAATATCATGAACTCATGTACATGCAGGCAATAATTCTTGGAGGAGGCAAATTAAATTTGCACATGCCACTTCCAGTGACTGCATCTTTTTACTTGCATGGCTCTTTTTTATATTACCTGAGCACCCTGGAAATTTTGTATAATATCAGTAAATACAAGCCAGCTCATGTCTTCCAAATCTCCACATGGAGGTGATCTCCTTTCCCAGGGCGCAAAAGTTTCTACGATGCTCACCCCCCTCCTGGCTTCGCCAGCCTGCCTGCCCCCGGGAACAATGGGGCCAAGCTGCCTAGGCACCAGGGTGAGAGGTCACGGCATCCCACCGAGCTGCCAGATTTGGGGGCAGATCCCACGGCCTCTACCACACTGAGCCAAAAGCAGGTCTTCTCTTGCCCCCTGCAATCCTGGCAGGGAATCTCGGCAAGAGGAGGCTCAGAGGAATTCCTTCCTCAAAACTCACCTTTCACAGCTGCTTTTTTTTTTTTTACTTCTTTCTTTTTTCTTTTTTCTTTTTTCTTTTCCACATAGAAAGGGACAAGACCATATGGAAAATTAACTGCACTGGTTTACGGGTTGTGTGTGTGAGGGGCTGTGAGCATTTGTGCACAGGGTCATTGTTGGATTTTACAGCGGTTGCTTTTATCCTTGGAACCAAAGCTGCCACGTATTTCGAGATACCTGCTTATTTTGTAAAGCTAGAGGTCTGGGCAGAGGAACTGAGGGAGTCTCTCAGCTCCACTGAAATATCGTGGACTTGGAGGGCTGAACTGAGCGGCAGGCTGAAAAAAAAAAAGAAACAGAAAACATAAACATGTAAATGTAACATCTGCGATTCCACTTTACGGAGCATTTTACACGTGTGAAAATAGCTCATTGTCTTGTGAAAGTGAGAACTTCAGGGTTGAAACTGATGACAGAAATTAAGGGGACTTAAAAGAAAAAACCCAGCTTTAGAAATGAATTTAAAAGAAGAAAAAAATAAAAAGGCTATGCCAACATTTTCCTGAATGATAGCAGAGATGTGTGCTAAAGAATAGGTGTTGACAGAAAAGAAACACAACCCTTTAATAAAAGAGGTGGGCAGGCAGACATATGAACTGCTGAAATTTCAGCATTTCAGAGTTCTGTGGGCAGAGAACACTGGAACACAGGAAAAACAAGTAGAAAAGATCTTAGGAAACCCTCGCCTCCTAAAATTTTTGATCATTTTAGATGTCATTTCACTTGAGAAAAGAAACAATTACATAAATCTATGAATTACAAAGAAAAAGAAGATCGGGGAAAAAAGGAGGAAAAGACACATTAATTATTTGACTTCCCTTTCAGATATCCCCTGCACTGTGTCATAATAAATTTTGCATCTTGCTGCTCAGCTGAGGGCTCTGCTGCAACATTCCTTGGTTGCTTTGTTTCGGAGTGCCGTTTGCATTGAATTTGGGGAGTTCTCTAGGCAGCTGCAACCACACTGTAATATTTCCTCGCTATTTCCTAGCAAAGCATGATCCAGAACCACAGTTTTGGGGAGGAGGTATTGGGGAAGTGCTGCTTTGGGTAGCTGTGACTCCCTGAGTCTGACAGCCTCTTGACAGTTACTAATATCGGCAGAGTGAACGTGTGTAGTCTACTTGGAAGGTTTCTGATGCGTTTTTGGTTTCCTGCCTCAGAAATGCATTTTGGCTAGAAAACAAGTGAGGCATATGATACTCTTTCTTGCCATACACATATCAGGAAATTGTTACCCACGTACCCTGTTCACATTAGGTAACTGGGCTGCCAACATTTCGGAAGAGATTCTTGTTTATTGGCTATTCAGTCGTTGTGCAAACATCAATAAAAATTACGATTTCTTGAAGAATGTGAACTCTGTGTGATTCTGTCCTCATGTAGGCTTTCTAAAGGGTGCTAATTTCCAAAAACTACGCTTTATTTGTCTTTCTCTTAGCTACTTCTTTCAATGCCTTTATTCTCTAGGGGTCATGTCATTGTCTTCTGAAATCTTGAAAGGTCTTGCTTACATATGAAAAGTGGCTTTTCATGACGTGCATAATTTCAGAAACTAAAGCTAATCAAGGCACCTTCTTCTTCCAGGCCAGTAGATTGGTTGTGATAATTTCTGTGGATTTTTCTTTTTTCAGTTTCATGTATGTGAAAATATTGGGAAGAGACAACATCAGGAAAAAGTATTGCTCAATGTTCATTCAGAGGGCCTGAGGTTTGAGACATCTTAACAGAAGACCAAAGAAGATTCTCATGTTTTTTACTGTGTAACATCCTTTTAAGTTGCTGAAGTCTTATTTCCATGTTAAAATTCTCTTATAAATATGCCTCCTTTGAAATTTTGCTGACCAGAGACAAAAGATTTTAAGATAGTTGCCAGAATATTTTCCAGTATTACAAATGCTTAAGATTAAGTCCTTGATTCTGCAGCAGGATACAGGCTCTGCCTGCAGTCTCCAAGTAGACAAGAGGCTTTGCAAAGCTACAGGCATCCAACTGCCTTGCCAACCCTTGCTGGATTGGGGCCTCTACCAAAAGCAAATATGAATTTGCATTTATGTTGATCGAGAGTTTTATTCCTGGTGCAAGAGGGGAAGAAAAAGACGTCACATTTCGATGATGATGTGAGTGCTTCTGCATGGTATCATGGGGTACAAATTGACTAGAGGTAGATCCCCTCACTTATTTTGGGGCTTGATCATGACAAAATACTTGTTTCCACTGATATCTGTTCATCTGAATATAGTCTGATAAATGCTACAGAATGTTCTCCAAATGCTTGATCAAAGACTGTATTCCTTATACGAGGGCCCAGTCCTCCTCTTTGGTGAAGTGCTTACTCTCTGGCTTCTCTAGGAGAGAGCAGAATTAGCTTCCAATGAAACCTGGAAAACACACTCTGATGCAGGTCCTTCGAGACAAAAAGTTATTTTGAAACATACAGTTGATCCTGGCATCCTGATAACATGTTTTAGGTGGTAAAAGCCACTAAAATGTATTGAAACAATGATGATGATGATGATGATGACGAATTTCAGTCCTAAAAAGAAATGGCTAATGGATAATACATGTCGCCGACCAACTTTTAAATTCACAGACTCCGCTTCTAGATTTCTCTCTGTTAAAAGAAAAGACATTTAAGCAAGTGCTTCTTCTTTTTAACATCCCAAGCCCCTAGAATATTGTCTTTATGGATACACTTCAGAGTTCAGCTAAAAGATCATATTGCTTTAAAATGGGCATAGTAAAACCAAGCACGCCTGGAGGAGAATTTGTAAGCACAATTATGTTTGCCATAGAGTTGCTAGGTCAGTGGGCGGTATACGATGCACCCATCTTTCTAGGAGCAGTAGGATTTCCTGCTGTTTTTTTCAGTAGTGACCTAGAAGGAGGTTAATGATTCCAAAGAATGACTTTTCCCTTAGGGAAAATTTAATCTTCTGACCTTTTTCTCTATCTGTCCATTCCTTTTAAGTCACAGACCCCCTTCATTTAGCTTACATCAAGCTGTTTTATTTTCTTCAAAAACATGGTTGAAGTGATTGCTTTTGCTTTCATTTAACCCTTGAACTGGATGCATTTCCAAACTAAATCATTGCCCAGAATACAGAGTTGCTTGTAAGCATTTCTTTCAGATTTCTATATTTGTCTTAAATGTGATTGTCAACCCTCAGAATCACTTTGACAACTGACTAACTTCGAAAATGCGTGCCTTTAATGTACTCTCGCAATCATCTCCGAGAGTTGCTTTAGAAAGAGAACATGACAGGAATAAGGCAGCTACTGGATTTTTTTTTTCTTTTTTTTTTTTTTTTTTTAGTTCTATCAAAATGCTGATGGAATCGGAGTACTACAGAAGGAAATTTTATTTAAAATACATTCACCAAGACCATCATGCCATTTGGGGGATTAAATTTTGAGCTCATAAAAAATAGCAGCATTGCACAGTCAAACTGTTGGAGTGTTTTGCTTTGTCTGAACTGTGCAGACACTATTGAATCACATTTGTTGTCAGAATACTATAAAATAAAATTGTAATTACTTTATTATTCTCAAAGGTGTTGACTCTCGGGTGCAAGGAGTTCTGGAGGGTAACTGGAAACAGAAACTGCCTTGTGCTCGAAGCTGTCAACTTCCTTTTACTCTGCAGCAGACACTGTTTTTGTCTGTATTGTATTACACGCGGTTATTGCCAACATAATAATTCATGAATATTCCTTCATTTTCAGAATTATAATTAATGCTGGATTTTGACATTATGACAAAGTAGGGCGGCTTGGCAGCAGAAACATTCAGCCCTAAGAACAAAGGAATTGCCATATTGGAGCAGACCAGTGGTCCATCTAGTCTGGTATCTCTCTGCCTCTCACACTGGCCAATGCCTGAGGCTGCCGAGGAAGGCATAACCCCCCCCCAACGCACCTAATTGCAATACTATACCACAGAGGGAAATTTCTTTTCGACCCCAGCTGGTGATCAGCTTATGCCCTGAAGTATGAGGATTGATAGCCCTTATAATTTTTATTCTAGCTAGTGTGGCTGCAGATGCTATACTTAATCAAATAAATGTCTAATACTTTGGTAAAGCTAAGTAAGGGCTAAATACTCTCATCTCTTGGGAAAAATCCTGAGGAAGGAAAAAGTGCTGAGAAATTCCACAAGGAGAATCACATCAAGTTCCCACTGCTTTCTCCCCTCTCAGGGGAGTACAGTTTGCATGCTTGTGGAGAGGCTGGCAGGGCTGGAAAGGACGTCAAGTAGCAGAGTCTTGGGCTTCGTAGGGGAGCTGGGCTCCAAGTTTGGCCGCTCTTTCCTCCTCCCTCGTTCTGTCCCTCATCCCAGGCTGAGTGGGCTGTTTAGACTGAGGAGTGGGAGTGAGGGAGACCTATAGCAGCAGCTACTTGGATTTCTGCCTGAAAAAGCAATGGGTTTAGAGGGGAAATGGTGTTGCATAGGACGGCTGTTTCTCAGGTCTTCCTTTGCAACCTGAGATGCCCTTTCACCAAACCTGCATATCACTGCCCATGTGCTCTTTGTGTGGAGGAGCAGCTGAAGAGTCCCAGGGAACTGGAGGGCATGACAAAGAGTTAGCTCTCCTCTTTTCATGTGCTTCTGTTTTTGTTTTCTAATCTTTTATTCCCTCCTCTTTTTTTGTAGCAATCACCCCAAAGCTGTTTACCTCAATCCTATGCAGCAACAATAAGTCCCACAATTTAACTACATATTCTGATGAAAAAAGCATCTCCATATATTCATTTAAATGTGTTTCCCACTTATTTTTTGTGAAACACAACAGAACAGACAGGAACACCTGAGCTCTTCTGTATCAACTGAAATTTTATGTGGTCCTAAAACTCCTCATCCTCTTCATGTTTCTAAATTAAATGATCTCTTCTTTTAAATCTGCCTTCTAACGTGGTCCCGTCCCCCATTTCATTAATCATGTTTACTGCATTTCTCTGTATGTTTCCTTGGTTTGCTGTGTCGTGCCTATAATCCACAGACTAAAACGCAAAAGAATGTCCAGAAATGCAGCTTTTACTCATGAAATCATACAGTAATAATTTTGTTCTTAGTGTATCTGAGTGTCTCCTCTGCTTTTGTATGTTTTCTAAGCTCCTGCAATATGCTGGAGAGCATTTTTCAGTGAACGATGCCTAGATTTTCCTGTGCTAATTAATAGCCATCACTTCTTGAAAATATTTTCCAGCATGCACTCCTTGGCATTAGTCTGTTTACTTTTACATGCCATTGTGTCACCATTTTATCTTAGTTCGCTGGCTTGCTCTGGAATGTCTTAGGTTTTGCCTAAATTCAATTAACTTAATAAATGGCCAAAAATTCTCCCATGAATTTTCCTGTTTAGAGCAATGGGTATTGGGTGTAAAGACCAGAAAGCAGGCTGTGACTGTTGTAGTGAAAACAAACGTTACCATCTTTATTTCAGAAGCTTTTTTTTTCAAGTTTACTAATGAATAAGTTGAACAAACCCATCTTTATTGCTGCTATTGATCCCAGGGGCAATTCAGAGTTAACCTCTTTCTCCGCTTCAACTGACCACCGATTCTTCTGCAGTACCTAGAGAAAGGAATGCTGTCTAGTCATCTAAATGCAGCTCTGGAACATGGGTGCTCATGAACTGAAGTCCTGGTTCTGACACAGCTTGCTTTTACAGTTATAGGTAAGTTACTTTATCTTTAATATAGCCAGCTCGTTAGGAAGTTGTGGTAATCTGCCAGGGTTTATGAAATGCTTTCAGGGGGCAAAATTCTATTTGTTCTGATATTTTGGGTCTTGTTTTCTATCTTTTATCAAGTTTTTAACACCATAGCTGGACTTTAATTCTGCAGCTGCTGTGCTTTTCTTGTGAGATACCTTACCATAAGCTTTTGGGAACACTAAATAAATTGTATCTTCTGGTTCTACTTTATCAACTACTTATTTAACTCTTTCCTGTAGTTTCAGGAGGGTTGAGAGAATGTAGGTAGAAGCATCGCAGCTTTTCCTTGCTATCTGTGTGCCTAAGCATATTATTTTTACTGATTCCCTGAATAGTTTCCTATTACTAAGGTAAGACTTACTGGTTTATAATTCCCAGGATCATCATTAGCACCTTTTTAAGAGATGGGTACAACCTTGGCCACTCTCCAGTCCTCCAGTACGGTAGCTGTTTTTAATGATAAATTACATATTTTTGTTAGCAGCTCACTTGCATTGGTCTTCAGTTCCTTCAGAGCTCTCGGATGAATACCATCTGGTCCTACTGATTGATTGCAGTTTAATTTCTCGGGTTGATCCATCACCTTTTCTGATATTCCTATTTCTGATAGCATCTCACTTTCAACAGCTAAAAGGAATAAAGCCTGTGTAGTGTTGCATCCTCTTTGTTAAAGAACAGTGGGAAGAAGCTTTTTGGCTCTTTTTTTTCTTTTTGTATTTTTGTTTGTCTAATGCAGCTAAGCACAAGGAAAAAGAAATTGACAGTAAATAGTCTTTTTTCGTTTTATTACAAAAAAACCTAAAGATGTGTCAGAGATTTTTTTAGGGGGTGATAGTGTCGGAAGCCCAGAATTTCAAGTTCGTTATGTTTTCTATTAATAGTGAATCGTACTTTTCAGCATTGAGTCACTGTGGATTGCTGTGGAAAAACTGCCAAGGGAAGTATATATAACATTTTGGGGGATTTCAGTGTTATTTGCTATGGCTGAGCAGAAGAATAAAGATGTGCTTATATTACCTATAGTACTAGAATCTAGAACACAAAAAGAAATCAGGAGGCAAGCTTCTGCAATGGCATAGCTGACTGACAAGGAAGCAAACAGAGAAAAACAAGACTATTACCATACTTATATGAAAATAGAGCAAGAAAGAAAAGTATCATAATTAGTGTCAATTGGAAGAATATTTCTCAACTCTGCATATTTCTCTGTGCACCTCCCCACTCTTCCCACATACTTATACAAATCTCTCCTCTGTCTGCTTTTATTATTCACAGTGCTCTCTGTCTTATTTACACTGTAAACTCCTCAGGTAGGGACCTTGTCTTTTCATGTGTCCGTAATGTTAAATACATGCCAGTCAAACTGTTGAAATTATGATAACTGAGGGGGTGTTTTTTTGTCACTATTTCTTTCTCTTTTTTTAACAAATGAGAAGTTAAAATCAAAGCTAATAATTAGTTTAAAACAGCCCTCAGAAGCAGTCCCAGAAAAAGTGACCTTTTGAGCTACAACCGAACTAGGCAACTTTATTGTGTCTCGAGGTCAAGGCTCCTATTTCGCATGACTTGAGGGCCTTTTTCATGCATGCTACCCTGCAGTAAACCACACAGAAAGTTATGATCAAGTAGACTTTACACTTCGGACAATTATTGAAGAATATCAACAAGATTCAATTCAATCTGAGCCAAAAGTAATCCAGGACCAGGCTCAGGAATGCAATGGAAAATTCCTAAAAGACCAGAGATGAGATTAAAATACAACAAAAAAATTAACCAGAAGACTGGCTAATGCAAAGTGAGAGCATTGGACTGATTTTGAGTGGGCTGGACCCTACAATTACAACTTTGTCACCACAGTTTGAAATCTATTAAAGGGATTTATGTTTTGCAGCTGACATTTAAAATTACGGATTTATTGGACTGGGTATGAATATTTCTTGTGCAATTAGTTTTTTAGAGGTCACATTTCATAAACTGTTATTTCTCTGTTTAATCTACTGTAGCAAGATTTTCTGTTGTTAGAACATTTGAAAAATATAAATGCAGCAATGATTTTTTTTCATTGTAAAGAGACTCCCATCATGAAATTGCTGCTGAGTTGCATCACGTAACATTTTCACTAGGTACCCAATATTTCCCACTTGTATATGCTATGAGGCTGGAGCAAGCGAAAGTGAGTGACATCTGATACTGTATAACTCATGCATCGGTAACAAATGGAGAGTTTTAAGATTTTTTTGCTTCTCTTACACACGGGCTTTTTAAATTTGCGTTTTGGAAACTTACACATACATTTCTGTGTATTGCTAGATGCCGATGAAAAGCTGCATGTTTTTCCATTCTTGTGCATTTATATAGATGGATTAAACTTCACTGCAGCTGATTTTTTGAATTCTTGAACTGAAATTAATTACTGGGAGAAGGAAGGATATTTTTCAAATTAGGACAGTAATTAATTTAAGACAGTTGTTTTCCTTTACTGCTATTCTAACCCAGTCTTCTCGAAAAACAAAGAGATAAAAAAGATCATATAATCATATTTACATACTTCCTATTTAGCTGTCTTCTGTGCCGGAGCATTCATACACAGCAGCAGGAAAGAAAATCAGGATATATAAATTATAAGCTGGAGTTAGATTTCTTAAAGGATAGCTCTGTCATTAAGGAATAGAGCCACAGAAATCAGATGCCATTAGTGCCTGGAAACCTCGGACTGTAATTTGTGCAGGTCTAACTCTGAAATGTAGTGGACCTCACGTTACAGGTCATCTTTGCGAAGGCATTACATGCCTTTTTCAACTGTAACTTCATTTTGCCCGGTTCCAACTTAAACTGTTGCACGCTTCTTCCACAGAGGGAGTGAGAAAGGATAGCTGAAGTATCCTAAAAATATTTTAAGAAGTCAGTGTATACTCTCTGCTCCGGCTTGATTTTCCTGTGTGACACACAAATGGAAATAAGGGGGAGTTGTCCATGAGACTGGTCTGAGAGAGCTAGATGCAGCCTTGTTTTTGTTGCATCTGTGTGCTTCCTGAAACAAGGTAACTTCAGGGAAAGAGTGTTTCTCACTTTGGCAAAAGGCTCAACAGCGAACACTGAACTAGTAAAAGAAAAAGGATGCAAGCGCTTGGTTGTTTTGTGCCTCTCTGAGATGCGGAGGGGTGGAGGGGGGAGAGACAGAGGGGGGAAAGAAGACAATATATACGCATTTCTATTGGCCAAGGGGGGGGGGAGAGCCAGTATTTGAGCAAAAAGTGTAACAGGAGCGAACACAGTAGAGTTGTTAGAGATGTAGGCAGAACACAAATCGATGTGCAGGAAAGTAGGGAGAAGATCGACTGACGGCGACCACCGAGTGCTAAAAAGTTTAGAAACGCAGGCTGCTTTTCTGGGCTGCTCAAGAAGTCTGTTTTCATTCATGCAGAAGCATAGGTGTAGATTTTATCAGGACTTTGGGCTGGAGCACCCGCAGCTGTGGATTACAGATGCTTCCTGTCATGTATAAACACAATCATTATGTGAAAGCATGGCACCCACACGGCTACCTAAACAGCCATTCCTCCGGACTGAAGCGCTTTGTTCTCTTTGGAGTTATTTTTATGACTATGAGCAGGACTCTACCCAAAAGTTACTAGCAGCAGCCGTGTTTTTTTATGTCAGTTAAATGGATTTTGTTACTTGTAAAATACATGTCCAAACACAACGCCATTCTTCAATCACAAAGTATGTTTTCTTAACACACGGTGATATATAGTGACACTTGTTTGACTGACAGCATGAATGTAAACCATAGTAAATACCACCTGTAACTTTGAAACTGGTGAAGCTCAGTTAATAAAAATAAGAACATCAGAAAAAAAAAATCACAGGCTTTTGCATTATGCAGCTACCTTTAAATATCAGATTTCAGCATGGAAATGGGTTAACTCAGTGAAAGGACCTGGCTGGGTTAATGA